>NC_141686.1:353905799-354561828 GCF_964263255.1 Lissotriton vulgaris | reverse complement strand
AAAGTGGTATAAGAGATACCAATCGAAAAGGAAATAGGCCTAGGGCCTTGGGAATCGCTGGAGCTGATCGGGACTAGCAGTGACTAAGTCGGGAAAGGCCCGCGGGACTCTGGTGCAGTGTTTAGAGTGCACGCACTCACCAATGCATTGTCTATGGTGCGTAAAAGTTACAAAGTTAGTTATTTAGGAACCTTCCAAGTGACCTAGAGGAGTGAAACTTAAGACACAGGCACTAGAGGTGTGTACCAGTGTGGGAACACCGGCGTTGATGAGTTACCTCACCCACAGGAAGCGGGTGCACAGGTGCGAAATAGTGTTGGGTTTCGTCACGCAGGTCGATGGTGCTTGGAGCTGAAGATGCTGCAGGCGGCTCGATGTGAAGAGTTCCGGTGGATCCAAGGGTGGATCTGAAGTTGTGAAGACCTGAAAGCAGAGGGGACAATGTTCAAAGTCACTAGCCAGTGACTAATGTGGAACCAGATTGGAACCAGGCGATGTCGGGTGCAAACAGGTGATGAGGTGTAGTTTCTCTCTGCAGCCACGTGGACACCAAGAGGTCGAGGGCGTCCAGGAGTCGATCACGAGCTGTCCCACGCAGGCTTCTTGCTGTTGGCTGTGTCGGCAACTTGATTAGAGCAAACAGGCCTTGGCTAATGCAAGCCACGCAGGAATCGAAAAAGGCTTATCACTCGGACCAGCAAGGTCAGAGCGGGTGCTCCCTTTTACAGGAGCGAGGGCAAGTCTGGAGCAACCAGTCCCGCAGTGTAGATTGTAGATTTCGTCGCCAAGATGGCCGCTGACCACGTGGCAAGTGGCCGGGATGGCGCGACGAGTGGCACGATGCAAATGGGCCCCACGCAGATCATGGAGATGCTGGGGGCTGACCTTCGGTGCAAGGGCTGCTCGGTTGTGGGGCTTCTCAAACCCCAAAGCACAGCGTCGAGGGTGCCTCAGGTGCTGCGCAGTCAGCGTCTCGGAGGTCTTTCAAGAGGTCCGGTCCCACGTCTCTCGGTGCCTCCACGGGTCCCTTCTTTGCAGGGACTGTGGATCGGGCTGTGAGAAGTCTGGGAGTCTGGGTCTTGTCAGGCTCTGGGCTCGGGCTCCGGCGGCGGCAAAGCAGACGTCGAGTTGCTGGATTTTGCCTGTGTTCACAGGGTGGCCACTCCTAGGCCACAAGGGAGATGCTCTTCAGTCTTCTGTGCAGCAGAATGTCGAAGTCCAGTCGTCTTCTTAGTTTCAAGTTGATTCAGGATGATCTGAGGTGCTATGGCACTGCTCCCACTCTTATTCCCAATCTGAGGGGTGGATCACCTGCTAGGTCCCTCCTCTGGGTGGGACCAGGAAGGGGGGCGGTTACACCCCTTTTCCTTTGTCCAGCTCCTCGCCGGGCCTGGGTCTGGAAAGTCCCAGGACCGGTTTGGACTGGCTTATGCACGGGGACACCTTGTGTGCCCCGGGCATTTCTGATTCTATTCAGCCATGTCCTACCCAATACACAAAATCCTTTCTGGGGTGGTGCTCGCACCTTCCAAGGCAGGAAACCCTTTGTCCAAGCCTCCCTCGCTTGAAGGACTCCCAGCAGCAGTAGGTCAGACTAGTGTCTGTGGTGGCAGCATCCATTTTGTGATGCTGAGGCTCTGGTTAACTCTAACCGGGGTTAAGGCTATGTACATGTCGTGTCCCTCTAGAAGGGTGGAATGCTATCCCCGTCGACAGAACTGTTGAGGGGATAGTATTCCAAATCGTATGACACCTTACTCGACATGTTTTGATAAAGCCAAACTAAAGTTAGCATATAACCGCAAGGATTATAATGCACTTAAGAGTATATGGTATGGCAATATCCCGGAACAGCTAAGGGAGTTGTTCCCGACCGCTGCAGACAGGCTCAGCTCATGCTAGAGCACCATCTCACATGTAACCACGCACTCTGCCCCCAGGACTGCAGGGGCTTCCATAGGAATGGCTTATAGGTTAACATGTGTCCAGTTAAGGTTAGATATTGGGATACTATATCTAAGCAAGAGTTGATTACACCAACTTACCTCAGCTGAGTGATCAGCCAGTTGTGTCAAATATGGAGGCCAGGCCAGGGGTGGCACAATACATGCTGCAGCCCCTGTTAGGCCTTGGAAACACCTATGCCCTGGGTACCTAGGGTACACTGTTACAGGGGCCAATATGGTGAACCAGTTCCAATTGTGTATGCACCTAAGGTACATGGAGTCCATTTTAAGGAGAGAGCAACTAGCCTGGGGCCCTGAATAGCAGGATCCCAGGCCAACGATGTCAAAAACCAGCTAAACACCAGGCAAAACATTTGGGGTTAACCATAGTCAGATATCCACCTTCCCACCGTGTCCATATTTAGTTCTTCCTGATCATCTAGAAACTTTTTGAGCCTTTGTGGATCCGTAAAGACCTGAGGAGTCCCCTTGATGAAAACTCAGAATGTTGCTGGACCTATGAACCCAAATTGGTGGCACAAGGATCTTAGCTGTTCTGTCCAGTTACTGTCCGGCTACTGACCAGTTACGAGGCAGCCCAGAGATCAGGTCTACGTGCGGTATTGGCGTTTGTGAAGGCTAGAGATAGTCGGATTGTCTGCCTATGTCACTGCCCATGGGTTAGTGAGTTCATATTTCCCCATTTGTTTGCTCCTTCTATTCGGTGTCTGTTGATTGGTATTAAGGCTTACCACTGATCAGGGCACAGAAGTTAGCATTGTTATCAAGTCATAGTCGCGTGAGTTACAGGAACTTGTGTCTGGGCATTTTACCGTTTTATCCGTCTTCGCGATGCTCAGTACAGTAGTGCCTAAACAGAAATGCTTAATGATGACTGTGGCTGTGTTTAAATACACCATCAATGTTTGGGTCTTTATTACACATCTGAGTGTATCGCTTGTGATGATCAATATATTCTACGCGCCTTCATGAGTGTACCTTCGCGTCATTTATCGTCTACACATTCGTCTCGCCGGCCGTTGGCTTAGTAGCTGGAGAGGTGCCCGAATTCTGCCAAGTGCTCCGAGAGACTTCGAGTTGTATATTAAACGCGCAGGCGCCTTGCAGTGAATTGAGATGTATGGCCGTCCGCCATTTTGAAAGAACATTAGACCATCTTTACGAGAGTTTAAGGACACGCAGCCTGGGGGTTCAAGATTGCACACTTTCAGGCGGAACCAGTTTTGCCGAGTGTACCAAGGGTTTGCTGTATTCTTGTAGTGGCAATGAAGCCCAGAAATAAATGCCAGTATTAGATTCAGTATCCCGCTAATGATAGGTCCGACACAGTGAGCCCGCCAGTTTTAGATATTAGGGGTTCCAGGCTTTGGTGTAAGTATTGCTCAGGGGACACCAAGTAAAAAACAAAAAAAAACGATACTCTCTGTGTCAGCACCAGTTTTACAAAAGTCCCCTCTGCCGATGGGCTGTGTTTAGCATTCTCTTATAATGCGGCCGATGTGCAGCGATACATGCTTGAGCCCGCCATTTTAAGCGCCGTGTGTTGTGCAGCCCAGGGCTTCAGCATCCGAGGGCTCCGAGGCTGAGAAATTACATTTGAATCGAGGTAGCTACTCACTCGGGGGCCTCGGAAGCCCAGTTGCACAGAGAGGTTGCAGGTTCTAGTTCAGGGAGACAGGCTCCAGCTCTGTCCCGGTTTGATTTCGGCTTTTGCACAGGTCCGCTGGTTTCCCGCTCCTCTTTCCACTGCAGGTCGCGGCCGGGGCTATATTACTTTCCTCCACCTAGGCCCTCCGTAGCTTCCCCAAAGTCGGGCATATAATCGCCCCCCGCTCCCGATCCACAAAGCTGTCACTGGGACCAGATTTTACACGGGGCAAGGGTTCCCAAAATCACATTGAAGCTGTGACCACGGGGGGAGAGAGTCACTACGCCGCCATTACTCCCGGCGTCCAAACCACGCCCCCACAATCTAAATACTAAACAAGAAAAATCTATTAAAGATAGTATAAACAAACACAGCAGCAGTAATTCTAAAGTTAAGTCTGAAAGAACTCAACCACCTTATCCTCGTTTGAAAAAATAAACAAGCTTCATGAATTTATGATCAAGGTCAAATCCGGGTCACCAACTGACCCTTGCCCTTCAGGAGTCATAGAATCTCAGACCTAAGCAATCAATCAATCAGCATTTGTAAAGTGCACCCCTAATAGTATCTGGGCGCTGAGGCTGCTGTGTAACCGTCGAAAATCCAGGTCTTGAGCATTTTCATCAATTTAGCAGCTCAAGCGATCGTTCCAAGCGCGTTTCAAAATGCTGTGGTGCTTACGTTACTGAAAAAGCAGGGAGAAGTCCCGAATATAACAAAGAATTATAGGGCAATACCTCTGACCCCTTAACCTGCAAAAACTATTGGTCAGAGTGAAGTAATCAGCGTTCCCAAGGCCTACATGCTCCGTAGATAACCCACTTACACTCAAGAACTGTTGGCACGGAAACTGTAAAAGTCAAAGAACAAGTTTATTAAGACCCCATGGGGTGGTGGTACACTCATACAGCACCCTTCCGTAATGCAAGAGGTATCACACCGAACATCGGTGTGACCCCGTCTTTTATACAGTTTTCAGGTAATAAAGATAGGCGGCACAAAGTTACAAGACATTATGTACATATATGGTCATGTTTTGGAACACAGCCAGCTCATTTACAACTCCGCTGGTCAGTTTGGCGGCACATTCCAGAGGGGTGACTGGTCAGTGGGGACTGCGCATGTACGAGCTTGACCAGTACTAAAAATAGCCTGTTGCTGGGCAAACTGAAGTGGTCAGTGGTAAGGACAACGGACTAAAGGGCACGCTGGCCACGAGGCCGCTCATGATCTAAGATGGCCGCCGTAACATTCAAAATGGCGTTTTCATGTATAGCCAAGTTAAGCAGGAAAACGTGTAGATTCAGCTAATCGCTAACGCGGCCATATCAAATACGACAGACGACCCTTTTAGCGTTTAGCTGAAGCTACCTCATAGTGAACATAATCAGGATGTTCGTCCTCAATGTCTATTAACATTATTTGCGTCACTTCTTTATAAAGCATCATTTTGTCATGAGCAAGAGCTCGTCTTGATGGTACACAAGCTGATAAACACATAGAACATAAAGCTGGGCCACATTGGATACATAAGCACACAAAGAACAGTACCCCTACAATGATACATAGAATCGTTAATAGTTTCCAGCCCCAAGCAGTAAGTATTGACCAGAACCATCCTGAAAGTGTCCAAGTTCCATTGTCCGGGTGTATTTCAACTGCTATTTTATGCAGCTTCGATATGGCATCATAAACAGATGGTGAATTGTCAGGTATGTACACACAGCAGCTACTTCCGATAATTCTACATGCCCCCCCACGGTCAGCTAGAACTACATCCAACACCATTCTATTTTGGAGCGTAACGATCCTAGAAATCTGAAGTTCCTCAGTAATATTCCCAAGTGCAGTTGCAGTATCATTTGCTACAGCCTCAACAACACGTGTCAATCGTCTTATTTTCCGACTGTTCAATGCAGCCCCCACAAAGGAAAACAGTCCCAAATTGAAGTCCACATACTGCTGTAAGGCAGTATCGGTCTGGTCGATGTCATCCAGAACAACAGTTCGCTTGACTCTATTCAGGACAAAGTCGTGATACAGGACATAGTCATTGTGATACATCGGCGGGGCAATGAATACAGGGGGTAGTACAAACGATACATAACACGTGCCTAACCATCCCAATGGAAGCTGATGATAACCTTTCGTTCCACAAATGAAATACGTATTTCGAGATGCTACAAAACGAGATGCCATTCGGACTATCAAAAGTAAGTGTGGTATTGCATTCACTTTTCCCTACCGGAATCGAACCTTTATTTCTTATACACAAATCGGCTTTAGTAGCAATAACATTAATGACATGTGAGCTAGATACATTGATATTTCGTTGATTACTGTACACACGCGGGGCAGATATGTTATCGGGCCGGTACTCCTCCCATTCAAATCGAGTACCCTCAGCCCGTGGAAACCCATCCTTGTCATGGAAACATATTTTATTCAAACGAAAAAGCACCCCCCCTTTCGTTGGCCATCTCAGAGTAAAGAGGAGGGTGTACCAGGCATTGCAAGATCCATTATGTGAGAACGGGAGTGGAATGAGTGGGGTGCCCCCTTTCTTCTGGTGCCCTGGCAACATCCCACACACCCAGCAATTGGAAGTATTAGTCATATTATGCGTGTGATGGAGAATCTGGATAAAACTGTTGTTCAGATACGTTTGCCGGTGCCGTTCTTCATGGTAGGGTAAGGTAAAGTGAAAATGTTCAGATGGAGCCGGGGTAGTCGGCAGCAAATGTTCACGTACAGGTACCACAAGTTCAACTACCCAGGCTATTACGGCTATCACCACAATAGTCAAGACAAAGAGAATGGCACCTAGTATTCGTTTGTCTCGTGATGCAGATGACGCCATAGTTCAGAAAAGTTCTTACAAAGTCTCAAATTGTTCAAATTGTTCACAAAGTCTCAAATACACATGTGTGTATACCTAAAAAAGAAAAATACGGTGCTGAGCTCCGAGGTAGTCGTTGTTTTCTTCTCCGGGCCAAGACGGGTGTCGCTACACTAGGCAGAACTGATCCCCCCCTTGGAATTCCCGGTCTCCGTTTCACAAACCCCAGAGCGGTAACCAACCAGTCATGAAAAAAAAAAAAAAATCTTCTTATCGTGGCCGCAAATTGTAGCGCCCTCGTCCAGCAACAGCGTGGTCCGGGAAGGCTCCCTCAACTTCGGCCGTCGTCACAGCTGGGCTCTTTTCTTTCTCCAGAATCTCTTTGTGGTCAGTCAACACAGCAGGATTCACCAGATTAGGAGAGACACGGCGGCAGTGTGTCGAGTGCACCCACCGCTTCCTGTTGGTCACTCGTACAGCGGTCCGGGTCGCCAGGAGGACCTGCTCAGGGCCCTTCCACCTCGGCTCCAAACTGCTCGCTCTCTCAAACGACGAATCATGACATGGTCGCCGGGGCGAAGATCATGGCCCTCTCCAGTAGAGTTGTCAGGGAGCGCTTCTCGAACCTGTTGATGAATAGAAAGCAAATCATTTGTTAATCGTGCCAAATAATCGTTCATCATTATACAAGGCACATCATGTATCAATCGCGGCTTGGGCACCCCCCAGATATTCATAGGGCGACCAAACACCACCTCATATGGTGTGAGGCCAGTTCGTGAACGGGGTACTGATCTAAGAGAGAGCAGTGCTAGCGGCAAAGCATCAGGCCACTTCAACGACGTGGATGCCACAATCTTGGCCAATTTGAGTTTTAACGTAGCATTGTACCGCTCAACCAGACCTGCCGACTGAGGGTGGAACACAGCGTGGAACTTCTGCTGAATCCCTAACTCCTTCAGTACATACTCCACAATCTTCCCAACAAAATGAGGCCCATTATCGCTCCACAAAAATTTGCAAACTCCAAAGCGAGGAAAGAATTCCTTAAGCAACACCTTAGCCGTTGTTAGGGCTGTATTGTCTTTCGTGGGGAAGGCCTCAACCCATTTGCTAAAGGCACATACCACCACTAGGACGTACTTCAGGTTGTTGCAGCGCTCAAGTTGGATATAATCCATTTGGAGTACCTCAAATGGTGCAGAGGGTGGAACGAACCCTCCTTTCGGAGTATGGGTCCCCTTTCCAGGATTGTGTTGTAAACATACCAGGCAGGTCTGCACTACTCTCTTAGCAGTATTAGCAATCTCGGGATCTTCCCAGACTCGTGTTAACAGTCGAGTGATTGCAAGAGCTCCGACATGCGCCAATCCATGTGTCATCTGGACCATCGCCTGCAAGTAAGCTGCAGGCAATTTCCATTTTTCCATGTCCTTGCTTCTCCAACAACCCTCATCATCTAGTACCCCATCTGCTGCCCATGCCGCAAGTTCTGATTCAGTGGCTGATTTCTGAATATCCAAGATTTCTGCTCTAGCATCGCTCCATCGCTCAGCCTGTGATTGTGTCACATACATGGGGGAGTCAGTCCGAGACATAGCCGTTTGTCTCGCTATACTGTCTGCGAAGGCATTTCCTTGGCCCACTTTATCGGTGATCTTTTTATGGGCGCTACATTTTATTATCGCTACTTTCTTTGGGCAAAGCAACGCGTTTAAGAGATCACGCACCAGTTCTCCATGCATGATATGTACTCCGTGAGAAGTCAAAAACCCACGCTCTCTCCAGAGTAGCCCGAAGTCATGTGCTACTCCGAAGGCGTACCGGCTGTCTGTGTATATGTTCACACATAGGCCAGCACTCAATTCGCAGGCTCTTGTTAAAGCTATCAGCTCTGCTGCCTGAGCCGATTTCTGTGGTATTCGTGCTGTTTCTACCACTGTCTTAAGTGTCGTGATCGCATAGGCTGCGGAAGTCGTACCATCTGGCAGCCTCAAACACGATCCATCAACCCACAGTTCCCCATCCACATCTGGAAGTGGCATATCCTGTAAGTCGACACGACCCTTTGTCTGTTCCTCGGTCAGGAAAACACAGTCATGATGTTTTTCTTCCTGACCCTCCTCGACCGGATAGGGCAATAAAGTGGCAGGGTTCAGGGTAGCGCATCTTTTCAGTGTGATATGTGGCGCCAAAAGTGTAAGCTCATATCCTGTTAGCCGTGCACTCGTAAGATATTGGGTCTTTGTTTGATTTAACAGAGCATCTACTGCATGGGGAACTAACACCAACAGTTTGTGTGATAACACAATTCCCTCACTCTGCCGTATGGCTACTGCTGTTGCTGCCACTGCTCGAAAACACCCAGGCAACCCTCGTGCTACAGGATCAAGAATGGCAGAGAAATACGCACATGGTTTCTGCTTATCCCCGTGTGCTTGCACTAACACTGACAACGCGCACCCATCGTTCTCGTGCACGTATAATGTAAAAAGTTTTGTATAGTCTGGTGTACCTAACACGGGTGCAGAACAAAGAGCCTGTCTCAATTGTTCAAAAGCATTCTGACATTCATCTGTCCATTCAAGGGGCATTGGTGTAGCTTTGGACAGTAACGCTAGCAAGGGTTTTATAATGTGTGAAAACCCCATGATCCACTGTCTACAAAAGGACGTTAATCCTATGAAGGCACGTACATCTCTCTGTGTGCGGGGGACTGGTGTGTCTAAAATTGCTTGAATTCGATCAGATGTTAATGCACGCCCCTCCTTAGACAAAAGATGACCGAGGTAGGTCACCTTGGGTCTACAGTATTGGAGCTTTTTCTTCGAAACCTTATGATTGTTCTGTGCCAGAAAAGAAAGCAACGCGATTGTACTTTCTTCACATTGTGCATAAGAGTCTGCAGCGAGCAGAAGGTCATCCACGTACTGGATGAGGACAACGCCAGTCTGTAACTCAAAGGAATCAAGCTGTCTTTTCAAAGCCTGGCTGTAGATACTCGGGCTCTCAATGTAACCTTGGGGAACACGACAAAATCTATACGATTTATTATTTAACGTGAAGCCAAACAAATATCTGCTATCAGGATGGACAGGGATGGAAAAGAACGCGTTTTTCAAATCAATTACACTAAAGGTCGTGGCCGTTGGTGGCACCAATGTAAGCAAGGTCGTAATGTCGGATACCACCGGGTATTGGGGAATGACAATTTTGTTAATCTCTCTCAAGTCAATAATAAACCGATAGACTTTGTCGTCAGTATCTCTCTTAAGGATCGGAAGAATCGGGCTGTTACAAACATTATAAGGAACCTCTTCCACCACTCCAGGCAATTTCACCTTCTCTCGAAATCTTATACTGTGGTACTCGTGGTAGAGAGGCCCCCTCCTTAACAGTAATGTGAATAGGTGGAATACGCATCTCTCCCACATCCGTATCTGAGGTCGCCCATAACGTGTGCGGTAGAGAGGCCAAGGCTGGAATATCTAATATAGTGCAAAACCTATCTGAGTCAGGATAATTGTCATTCAAGATAACCCGCACTCCCTCAGGAGCGCACCGTATCGTTGTTCGAAAATATTTAAGCAAGTCAATGCCCAGGATATTATCTGGTGTATGGGGCGATAACAAAAATTGACCAAAACTGAAAAATTTGTCAAGACAAAGTGCAAGGGGTTTTGACAATGGGCTAGGGGAGGGTGTGCCATCGAACCCTACACATGTTATCATTTCGCCAGACAGGGGAGCCCTCGGAACCAAGTTTTTTGACAAAGCGCTACGAGTAGCCCCTGTGTCGACTAGAAATTGATCAGTAGAACCCAGAATACCCGCTGTTACATATGGACCCTTCTGATCTACCGGCACTTCAATTGATTCCGTACCCCATCCTACGCAGTCCTATGCATGCACATAATCCTGGTGTTCCACATTTTCACCCTCTGATATCTGATATTGGTTTCGTCTATCAAACGTGTTTCGTTCGTCCTGGCCACGGCCCCTTTCCTCAACCCTTCCACGATCACCTCCGCCACCTCTCGCCCCCGTATAGCTGCCTCTCGACCTACCACCTCCTCGACCACGCTGGCTACGCTGCTCACGAAGTACCGGACAATCGTCAGCCCAATGCCCAAACTCTTTACAATAGGCACATTGATCCTCCGCTATATCCGTACGACCATACGACGCATTTCCTCCACCACGTCTACCTCTATCATTCCCTCTACCCTGTGTTCCCCGAACCTGTGCCAACATCACCTTCGTTTTCAATTCTTTCGCCTTCTTATCAACACTTTCTTTAGCCTCCAACTCCTGCCGCTCATAATACTGAGCCATAGTTAACAAAGACGCAGGGGTCGCCGTGGCCCAGGAACTTTCACTCGACTTCAATCGTTTTGCAATCTCCGGTAGGAGATTAGCCACATACTTATCTACGAACAAATGCCTACCCGTATCGTCTGTTAAAGATTGACCACTGTAATCATGAAACGCCTCCTCGAAGCGTGTAAAGAAATCTGAACCCGTTTCATCAGGCTTTTGCTTGCACGAAGCTAACATGGTCCAATCAATCTTTTTAGAAGGAACAAGCGTTTTTAGTTTAGTCAGGATAGCCGCCGGAAGGTCTAGAATCAAGTCACATGGCTTACATGCAGGTTCCCTATCTAAATCTGCTTGGTTTATTTCTTTCCATGTCCCCCCCAGTATTGTTTCATCATTATTTTTACGAATTTGTCTCCACATATCAGGTGGAAGAATTAACCCGAAGAACAGATCTATATCAACAAGAGTCATCACACAAGACGAAATGGCCCCTTCCACCCCTTCATAAAATGCCGCCGGATTTTTCCGAAGGTCAGGTAAAGAATTTTTCAATGCCATAACATCTGCTCTATTCCAAGGAGTATACACCCAGTTATATATAAAATATCTCTTCGCATCCTTAGACAATTTATCATCATCTGTACCTTGCCCTTTAGGAGGGACATACAAAGGTGCGGCTTCACGCATAGGCATAGCATGCAGTGCAGGACTCTTATCTGAACCCCGGAGAGAACACTCCTTAGACCGCTCGCTAGACTCTGGCCCGGACTCCTTTTGTTTCTTTTTCCGCTCCTCCCGCAATATGGTGGTCTCATCTCGCAGCTGGACCAGTTGCTTGAAAAGGTCATCAACATCTGTAAGAGCAAATAAACCTTTATCCAGATTCTCACGATGAACTGACACAGCTTTAGATTCTAACGTATCTGAAAGTTGACGATACGCGGTAACAACTTCGTCCGCCAAAGTAGACAGAAAATACAGTAATTCCTGATCCGTCCAACTACCCCTTTCCGTAATCACCTCAGACTGAGAAAAACAGTTCTTATTCACTTTACGAGCCCAACTACGTAAATGTGCGGACCTCTCCGCAGTAAACCTGAGAGCAGATACACCCTTCTTTTCCGGCTTATCCTGTCCATCATCTTCCGAATCTGCATCTGGAGCCGTAGGCGAAACGTACGGAGGCGGTGACCGATCTAGCAATGAAAAATCATCAATTTCATTATTAAGGACAGGATAAAGCGGTCGGCGAATAGGAAATTGACCAGTCGTTTGCAATTTGCGTTCCCGTTCCTCCCTCTCTTTCTTCTCCTGAGCCTCCTTTTCCTCAAGCTGTAAAGCCTTATCTCGAGCAGCCTTGCGCTGCTCTTTGTCCGCCAAGGCAACTTCACGCTTCATTCGTTCACGCACCGCTTTCTCCCACATTCGCACACAATCAAACATATTTTGTCTAGACCTGCGTTGAAACAAACATTGTTCCACAAACTGTACTTTACGTAAATCGAACGACCCATGTAGAGGCCATTGCAATTCAGGATCAGATTTGGTGTACTTATGCCATAATTTGCTGTACATTATAGGGGGAAGGCCAAATTTGATGTACATATCCCTGTTCGGTCTTCCTTCTGGGGGAGCCGGCTGTGCTTCTGCTAACCTAATTGTGGTACCATTTCCAAGACAGCACAACCCTCGGAGTGTGCTTAAAACAGGCATGTTCAAAAAGTATCACGAAAGCGTGACACCGTATAAAATGGCACTTACAGTACTTCACACAAATGTGCCGTTTAGAGGAAAAAAACAAAGTTAGAGAAACATCTCTACATGCCTGCCTATGTGAAGTGCACTACACATATAGATTCAAAATTCACAAATTCACAAACGTTAGCTAACTCAAATCAAAATCATAGGTCATAGAACTCCGGCAAGCGTCCGAAGACTACCTTACCGATCACAAATCATAGAACTTCAGTAAGCGTCCGAAGACTACCTTACCGAATACAAATCATAGAGCTTCAGTAAGCGTCCGAAGACTACCTTACCGAACACAAATCTTACCCAAAATCTCAAATGTCCAGATTCCAACTGCCAAGGTCTTGTGATCAAATCAGCCAAACGGCACTTTCCCAGCAACGCAGACGATCGAAAACTCAGTCGGAGACCGGCGCCACCTGGAAGGTCAGATCAGAAGGAAAGGAAGAAACACCGTGGGTGCCAAGACTCGGGTCACTCAGTGGCAGCGCGCGTCCATGGCGAGTTTCCAAGCCTTCGTCACGACCTCTCCTTCGGGCATCCGAGTCGCCGATGAGTCCCATCTGGGTCACCAATTTGAAGTAATCAGGGTTCCCAAGGCCTACATGCTCCGTAGATAACCCACTTACACTCAAGAACTGTTGGCACGGAAACTGTAAAAGTCAAAGAACAAGTTTATAAAGACCCCATGGGGTGGTGGTACACTCATACAGCACCCTTCGGTAATGCAAGAGGTATCACACCGAACATCGGTGTGACCCCGTCTTTTATACAGTTTTCAGGTAATAAAGATAGGCGGCACAAAGTTACAAGACATTATGTACATATATGGTCATGTTTTGGAACACAGCCAGCTCATTGGAGGGTTTACAACTCCGCTGGTCAGTTTGGCGGCACATTCCAGAGGGGTGACTGGTCAGTGGGGACTGCGCATGTACGAGCTTTACCAGTACTAAAAATAGCCTGTTGCTGGGCAAACTGAAGTGGTCAGTGGTACGGACAACGGACTAAAGGGCACGCTAGCCACGAGGCCGCTCATGATCTAAGATGGCCGCCGTAACATTCAAAATGGCGTTTTCATGTATAGCCAAGTTAAGCAGGAAAACGTGTAGATTCAGCTAATCGCTAACGCGGCCATATCAAATACGACAAGAGAACTGTCTTCAAGAGGTTCCAGGCTTTATAAATACATCAGCTCTCAGATAATTCTTATCAATGGAATGTCAGCCTCACCTCCGCAGGTTTAGAATATGATGCAATTTGATGATTACTTGATGAGGTTGAATCAGCTAAAACTGAATATTGACAAAACTGAGATTGTAATTCGAAAGAATAAGACCAACGTTTGGAACCAACTTTACTCACCAACAAAAATGAGATTGTTACTGGAGCCTAAACCACAGCTAAAAGCCTCTGAGTGATAATTGATAGTAATCTTAGCAAGAACCAGCAGGAGCAGTAGGATCTAAATGCAGATTTATACTGAAACTACTTGAGAAAATAACCCCCCTTCTCCCACGTTAGGCAAGAAAAGCAATAGTGGTGGCCGCAGTCCTATCTAGAGCGCCTTATGCCAACCGAGTATATGTAAGATTACCCAGTATAACCATTCATAACCTACAAGTAATTCACAGCGACGTAGCTTGTTTACTACATCATCTACAGAGGTGGACACACGTTACAACTATTAGCGCCAAGACGCCCCAGGGCATTTGCGCGCTCTAGAAGTCCTTAAATTAAATCAATCAAATTAACAAATACAGTCTAAGACCCTCTGCTTCAGCCCTAAAGGGTTGAGAGGTCTAGCCCCTCACTTCATTGCAGGCCAGGTGGAAATGCGTACACCCGTACAAAACCAGAGATCTCTTCACTTGAATTTACTGTCTATTCCGAAATTATAGAAGATCAGGTCAGGTGGACGCAGCTTTGGTACAAGCTCCTTCCCAGGTTTGGTACAAGCTCCTTCCAATCGGATTTCTCTCCCTGGGAAATCCATTTTGGATCTAACTTCAAGTGTTTTTCCAGAAATCTCAAAAAAATATAAGCCTACTTATCCTACATTCTTACCTGGTCTGATTCGTTGTCTCCACTTTTATGTATTTCTGATTCAGATCGAAGAAACCTCAGATTGAGCATGCGCTCTACATATGCAATAACATAACAAGCATTTTGTAGATCCTGTAGAGGTTTGGTGTGTTAGCGCGTCCTTCAGTCACTGAACTGAATACTGCAAAAGAGAGCTGTACAGTGCAAGTGAGAATGTTAGCGCAGTCTTGTGTGCCAGGGTATTATAAACCTTTCATTTCTGCAAGGCTGTTCTAGTATTCAGCTTTTTTCATAAAAGTGTGCAATTTGAGCAGACCAAGGAACAGACATAGTGTTGGAAATGCATTTCAAATCAGTGCCTTTCATAATATATGAGCTATGTTATGGATATTGTTAAATTTTAATGATTACATTTTTTCTGGTTTTAAGAAATTCGCAATTTTCTCTGATCACACTGGGGTTGGTGAGACAGGAAGGAGTATTTTGACCTAACTGTCCTGTGATAACGTGTTGTCTTTTCTCTTTTCCTCTCCTCTGCAGACACTTGAGACTTGAACATCAATTTACCAGAATGGGCAGAAGACGGGCTCCAGGAAAGAAAGCGAAAGCGCAGGGTTTACATGAATCCGCAAGCACCACAGTCCCATCTTTACCTCTTCATGACGTCTCAGCTTCAAGATCGCAAGATGATGCTCAGAGGGACCAAGAGCTGAAATCGCTTTCGGAGGACCTGCCCCACATTATCCTTTTATCCATGCTGGAGGAGTTGGAAGCCAAACTGGATAACTTGCTGAATTCTGTGGAGGACGTACCTTCTAGAGTTGCTGGGCTGATTAAGAAAATCTGGATAGAAAAGGATCCAGGTTCCCTAGATAATGGTGCAGTGTCTTTGCAGATGGTCTGTCCGGCGAGCATTAGAGATTGTGCGGTTAGCCGGTCTCCTGCGACACCTCAACCTGATAGGCCAGGTGGACCGAGCTTGTGTCGTCAGCCGGTGTTCTGTGATGGGCATGCACCAAATCAGGACTGTACGCTCTCTTCTCCGACCAATATTCAAGGGCGTCCAGAGGAGCCAAACCTTTGTCTACAGACAATGTTACTACATCGATGTGACCCACAGCAGGACCAGTGCGTGCAACCTGGGTTTCAAGATGTAAACAAGTTGCAGCAGGACGAGTGCATGCAACCTGGGTTTCCAGATGTACACAAGTCAAAGCGAGACCAGTGCATGCAACCTGGGTTTCCAGATGTACACAAGTCGAAGCAAGACGACCGGTGCATGCAAACTGTGTTTCCAGATGGAAATGGAGTACAGCAATATTGTACTGTACCCAGGTGCCCTCAGACAGATCTTCCAGGCAGATCACTGGAGGCAAAGCGGTGTCTTCACTCGGAATTTATTGATGGACAGAGAACAGAGCAAGACCACAGCATACAATCGGCGTTCCCAGAAAAGAGGGAACCAGATGAGCCCCTGAAGCAAGAACCATCCCCATTGTCTGATAATAGCTGGGACCAGCAACAGAACCTCTGCCCACACTCTCTATTTCCTGAAGGACACGAACCACAGCAAAACCACCATATACAGCCCGCGCTGCCAGGTGGGACGGAACCTGATGATCCCTTGGAGGAAGAATTGATGTGTTTTGATTTCCAAGATCCCCAGGAGAACCACAGCCTACAACCCTTGTCACCTGATGGGATGTCATCAGATGAACACTTAGAGTCTGGGCTGTTGTCCTTTGATGAGTTGCGGTCACAACAAACCCAGTGCCTACAGCAACACCTATGCTTGAAGCAGGAACTTCCTTATGCGAAGGATCCAAACGTGAACTTCGAGCTTGAATCTATGCGCGCTGAAACACAGGAACCAGAGCAGAAAAACAAGCTAGAACAGACCTGTGCAGATGCACATGGTTCAGATCAGAACAACAAGGTGGAAACACTGCACACTGCAGCACTGGATCGAGAGAGAGAGTCAGTGCTTCCTGAAGCACAAAAAACAGATCAGAACAAAACGGTGGAACCACTGCACACAGAGGAGCAGGATTCAAATGTGAACTACAAGCTAGAACCAGCCTGTACTGATGCACAGGGATCAGATCAGAGCTACATACTCGAACCACTGCATCCTGAATCACAGCATCAACATCAGAACTGCAAGGCAGAACTGCTCTGTCCTGAAGAGCGGGGTCAGCCTGTGCCCCCATCATGCGTAGAACTGGATACAAATACTGCAGATGAAGACACCCCCTCAGACTCAATGGAGACAGGACCAACACAGTCACATTTATTGCCGTCCAAAGCCACCCCAGGTATGTGTTTCGCTATACATGGACACGCGGAGTGCACTAACACATGTAACCTCTTCAAAATGCATATGGGCAGATTTTAGAAAGTCTCTGAGGGGATTAATATGGTTTGGGTGGAACCCACGGAGTGATACTGACCTCCAGAGAACGAGTACACAGGGTGCTGATGTGTCCCTGCATTCTCCGCCTCTGTTTCCACATAGGACTGCATCCTTCCTGTGCAGATACAGGCCTGGATATGGGACTCTGCATGAGACAAATAGGCCAGTAGCTCTCGCCCTTCCTTGTTCTTCTCCATTCCAGGCTGAGGAACTGGAAATAGCGCTATTTACTGGCCGGAATCAAACGTAGTAGTCGGATGCAAGTGATGTGGTGTTCATTGAGAATAGCAGACATGCACAGTCTAGAGAGGGAAGTGTTTCCTGTTGCACAGTTACATTGGGTAAAACACAGTCATCTCCAGTTACTGATATAAAAATCCTAGCCTATATTCAGCCTCAACAGCCGGGACGACCAGGGATGTCCTTGTCACTGCAGGTCTCTCTAGGAGTGCACACATCCTCATGATAGACAGATACACAAAGTGATTTGTTATGTGACTTGTGAGCTCACCCACCCGCCTTCTAGCTCAGTCCCAAGTGTGCTATGAATGGTTTTAAGGGAAGATAAAAGTAGCGATGATCTCCCTACAGCAGCATCCTGCCTTTAGTAAACTCTTTAACTATGTAAAATGTCATCGCATCATCTCATGTAAAATGTTGAGTTAGGGTTTGCACACCCTTAATGAGAGTTATGGATTGCGGTTCTAACTATAACTTGCATATTGCAGTGGTTTGATCAGTTTTAAGTTTTATCTACAAATACACTTTACCCTTGTTTTTAAAGCGAATTTGAAAGTTTTTTTTATTTTAAATATCCATTAAGGTGTTATAACAAAACCAACTATAATTTCACTTTAACCTTATTCAGTGAAAATATATTAGGGATAAAGTACCTCCGGCCACACATTATAAGGATATTGCATGTCAGCGAGGAGTTCCATAACTATATAGAGGATCGCAGCCGAAGGCAGAGTTACTTTATAAGGTTATGGGACTCTGAGGTGACTTGCAGTAATCTTATAATGTGTGCCAGGTGGTACTTTATCTCATATAATATATGTTCACACCATCACCTTTCCCACAAACCACTTAAAACCTTGTTGCGTAGCTCTTTCATATGAAAGAGCAAACATGTTTGCAAACATGAAGAATAAAAATAAAGCCTCTAGTGCAGAATTAAACACATCAAAAACCTGTGGGATATTAGAAACAGTTCAGTACAAGTCATAAAAAAAGCTGCAGTACCTCGGAACATGTAGAAACATGCAGAAAGATTCCACGATTCCACCTTTCCTCTATCTAAGGAGTTGAATAAATAAGCATGTTCTTTCTGTTTGTCACAGTATGCTAGCAAAATATAGATGAAGAAAGAAAATCAACGTTCCATTTGTTGGTTTAAACAGCTGCTTCAATCATGTTTTGTTAGACCTGGCATCATTGGCGTGGGTCTCCCTTCCTCTTTTCGCTTCCTATCTTTTATGTTGGCTGGATTTAGAGGCTCTGGGCGCCGTGCCACTACAGCACGAATGCTCCTGTGTAAAGATGACTGTATGAATTAGGATAACCATAATGCCTAGGTCTGTGTAGCATATTCTAATAGCGAGTTACCCTCCATTTCACTGTTACTATCGTGAAGCTATCCGTTCTCATAGGCCAGAATGTGCAGGTTGACGATTATTTTCTATAATCCTGTCTAACCCCCAGAACCTGATAGTAACTTCGAGTTTGATATGTTTATGCTAAGGACATTGAGATACACCTTTTTGTAAGAACCCTTTATATATCCCATGTTCGAAAATGGCTCTTCTGGAAACGCTGTATTTCCTTGCCTGATCTTTCCTGTAGGCTTTGCTAGTATGTGTATTGGCCGTCTGGTTTTGGAGCAGCAGGGCCAGCTGGGTCAGACCTGGCTGGAGAGAGAGAGATCGGTATTCAGAGCATGGGGAGGGTGACTCTTTGATCTGAGCAGGGCCGTGCCTGGCAAGGTGAATGATGGCTCCACTCCCCACTGGGTGTCTGATAGCAGACCCCTGCATCCTGTCATTCTGAAAGGGCAGGGCATTGCCTCATAAACCAATAGCTCCCCGACCCCACCATACTGGTTCTGACTGGATTGAGTGATTTGTGCCTTTAGAGAACAAAGACTTTTTAGGTATAAAACACTGCCCCGGAACCTTGTCCAGGTGTGTTCCTTCTGGATGTCAAGACAAAACTCTTTCCAAGTGAACAGAGGAAAGGACTTTTGAAACTTTCACCAAGCTTGCTGAAGAAACTACCTTAGGGCCTGAATCGAGAGCGCCTCCTGCCGAAGTCTCAGGGACATTAGACTTCACCCCGTCAGCTGTTGGAATTCCTGTTTGAGGAATTATGCTTGTAGGTGAGGCCTCCCTCGAGCAATCTGGATCCTCAGGTTCTACTGTGAGGAATGCGGACTGGGAGCCTTCACTGAATCTGTGTGGGCAGCTGCAGCTAAGAGGGAGCTGTCGTCGCTGAGAGCCCGCCTGAATTTGAACCTTCAGAACATTCGCGGAACCTGTGTGGCCCCCTGCAGCTAAGAGAGCACTGTAGCCGCTGAGTGCCCACCGTTGTGCCAGCCTGGTCGAGACCATCCTTTGCCTTGTGGGCCACCGTAGCTAAGAGAGAGCTGCTGCCCCGGAGTGCCCGCACCTTCGCCAACTTTGTAACATCGTGATTCGTTCTGTGGGCTGCCGCAGCTAAGAGAGCTGCTGCCGCTGAGCGCCCGCACGTTTGCCAATGTTGCCTCATCGTGATTTGTCCTGTGGGCAGAGAAGGGGGAGCTGCCGCCGCTGTGTGCCCACATCTTGTTCACCATTGTCAAGGATTGTCGCTATTGTCTCGTGGGCTGCTGCAGCTAAGAGAGAGCTGCTGCCGCTGTGTGCCCCCCACGGAGCTGCAAGACGAGAATCATTTCTACCACCAGCCCGGGCCGCCGCAGCCGCGTGCTGCTTCCAATGAGAGCCCGCCTGTCCCCGAGTGCCCGAATCATTGTGGGTGCACATTGCGGACCCCTGCAGCCAAGACTTATGGTCGCTGGGAGTCCTCCTGTCACCGTCTCCGCTTCTTCGAGAAGCTGCGTGCTGTGTCTCCTTTGAACTACAGGTATCTGGTGCAAAACGGGTCGCGTAGGCCCCAGCCTTGTACTCAGTCAGTGTCATGTCTGGTGAATATGTTATTGCCTTTTTTGAGTCCCTACTGGTTTAAATGCATTTTAGCTTGTTAAAATGCTTTGAGAGTCTTGAGGTAAACCTTCGATACAGATATTATTTTTCTATACCTACTTGAGTTGTGTTCTTTTGTGGTGTCGTTACTGCCTTATTGTTCATGGTCATAAATGCTTCACACACTGCCTCTGCGATAGGCCTAACTGCTCGTGCTACGTTACCACAGGGTTGAGCAGGGGTTGTCAAAGGGGGTAGGCCACTTTCCCTGGCTTAGGAAGAAGGGTCCCTATTTGGACATTGGCGCCAGCCATTGCCAACTAGAGACCCCCATTTCTAACATGTTTCATGACCTTACCTGCCATTCACCCTGTCTGCTGGCTCTTGCAGCAGGCATTGACCTCGGAACTCGACGGTAATAACTTATAATAGTCGAGTTCTGATGTCTTGTCTTTTTAATCAGCGACTTGCTGCGTCACAAGTTGCTGATTATAAAGAAATTAGGGAGAGTCGCAAATCCCAACGTACAACATTGTCTCAGACAATGGGGTCGCAAATTGCATGCTTCATGAATATTAATGAGGCTGTCACAATTTGCGAAGCCACTGGGAATGGCTGGCACTCCCAGGGATGGTGGCCTGCTGGGGTCAGCAGACCAACATGTCTGGGACTGCTTTGTCAACAAAGCAGTTTTTAAAAAAATGCAGCCCGCGTTCCTTAAAGGAAAACGGGATGCATTTAAAAAAGGAAAATTAAACTTTTCAGTTTCTCTGGGACCACTTCCTGCCCTTAAAACATATTTGTGCATCCATTCACAAAGGAGAAGGGGTCCCTTGGGGACCCCTTCCCGTTTGCGAGTGCTTTACGGTGCTTTGCGGTCGCACAACATTCATACAGTGAAGTAGTGTGGCTCACTGGTTAGAGGCGGCAGACCCGAGAGCAGAGGACGGCTCGGGACCAGGGTTCGATTCCCGGCGCGGCAGGTTTCTGGACCAGGGTCAGCGGACTCGATAATTCTCTCGCCTCGGTGCCCACTCTGATCAGCGATCACACTCGGCAACTCTGGGCATTAGCTTGCCTCATCTTCACTAACGGCCCCACCAGACCGCCGGGGATGCCTGGTCTCACCCTGGAGATACCCATTAAGGGACCATCTCTCAGGGAAGCCAGGAAGGGTTTTGCAGCGGTCGAAGCGCCTTGGGACCCTACGGGTAAGTAGTGCGCTATATAAATGCCAATACATTTACATTTTACATTTACATTTACATACATAGGTTTTAGACTCGCTATTAGGAAGGAACTCCCTTGGCACGGCCCTTCCTAACCCCATTTTGCGAGCCACTAATCGAGTAGCGGCTCGCGAAATAGGGTTAGTACATTGGGCAGACCTATTTTGCAGTCGCAAAGAGGCCAAAATCCCCTTTGCAACCGCAAATTACAGTCGTACATCTGGCCCTATGAGACTGCCTTTTATACTGGGATTACAGAATCCCATGTAATATAAATATATGAACATATAATAACTTTGGGACAGTGCAGTGAATCTGCACAAAACTATTTGGGTTTGGCTTGGCTAGTGTTATGTTCGTCTGTCAAGTGGGTGGCCAAGTGCCATTTTCCATTTAATTCCCATTGAAAAAGCTATTAATAGATCTACAGAATAAAGTCTGAACGAAATTACAATAAATGTTACTCATGAAATCCATATGTCTGTGAAGTTGAGTATTTGAAAAGTGTGTTTTTTGTGGGCTTCAAATCAAGCCACGAGTCCAGTGGTTCCCAAACTTTTTTGACCTGTGGCTCCCTTGAAAAAATAGCCAGTTGGCCGTGGCTCCCAATCATGACGCTTTTTCTTTACCAGTGGGGGCGAGGGGTGGGGGGGCAGTGGGGGTATGCTTGACCTCCGGAGTACTTCCAGTTTTCTGCCAGAAGGGCAGCAGTATCCAGAGGTGCTGGGGCACTAGAGGGGTGCTTGATGTCGAAGCTCCGAATACTGCCAAGCCAGAGAGGCGCCACCCTTGATGGCGGCCATGGCTGCTGAAATACTAGAGAAGAGAGATTCCGCTGTGCTGGATTAGGTGGAACCTGAGAGTGCTGAGGCTGTGTGCTGCAGTGCAGGCTTAGGTGACGGTTGTGGGTGCTGCCGTGCCTGAGAACTGCTGACCTGGGCGAGAGTTTGGGGTTCTGCAGTGCTAGAGAGGAGCCGCATAAGGTGAATATTAGGGTTGCTAAAGTGATATAGGGAGGTGCTGGCTTGGCTGAAAGTTCAGGGTGCTTCAGTGCTGGGAGGTGCCGCACAAGATGATTTCTAGGGGACTGCAGCGCTGGAGAAGCCCTGGCCCGGTTGAGAGTTCAGGTGAGGATGTAGCAGTGCAAGAGGTGCCAGCCTGTGTGGGTGTTTTATCAAGGGTTCTGCAGCGAGAGGTGATGGCTGGGGTGAGAACTAGGGGTGCCATAGCGTCAGTCAGACCAGGGCCACCCCGGGTCGAGGGCTAGGAGGGCTAGGAGCGCTGCAGCACCAGAGGCCCATACAGAACCTGGGCAGGTAAGGGCATGAAATCCTGCAACGCCAGAGAGGTGCTGGGTGGGTGAGGGCTGATGGTGCTACAGAGCTGGGGCTGCTGTGCCTGTCTTCATGTCCGTTCATGGGGGGTAAAAGACGCTCCTGTTTTTCTCTGCTGTGGTAATCAGGATTCGGCCATCACAAGTTACCGGCTGAATGGACAGAATAATCTCCTGTTTGTGTTTACCCGTCCCCCAGCATCTTTACGCACTAAAAATGGGGAAGTCTCTGGGTTAGAAATCAGATGAAAATGGAGAATTGCCACACAAATGTGTGCGCCGCAATAATAGCAATTCCTGAAGTAAATCCCCATTTTTCAAGGTCAATGTCAAAATATCAGTATTTCCAAAAATGACACCATTATTAACAACAATAAGAATTTTATTTTGGAGCGGAAATACCGAATCAACATCCTTGCCCTCCTCGTTTTATATATCACTTGTATGTTAAACATTCAAACAAAATAGACATATGTCAGTTTTGAGCCCAGCTTTTAGCGGAAGTAAACATACCAGGACCTGTTAAGACTGGTAGTGTTATGTTTACTTTTACCAGGTGAAGCAGACAAGACTCTGCGCTGCCAATTGGCCCAAATAACAAGCCAGCGCTCCAGATACCGGAACAAAGCCTGCTCTGGGCGGAGGTGCTTCACACCTCCTCCAGGGCAGGAGGGTCTTCCTGGGTGGGAAGCTTCAAAGGAAATGCTGCCTTTTAAATCCAACCCAGGAACCTTCAGATAGTGACTGAGGTAAACCCTCTTTCCTCCACTTTTGGCAGTAAAATTAGTTAGGTGAGGAGGAGGGTCCCCACGTAGCCTACACCACCTTTAGGGTAGGGTAGGCGAGGATAACCTCTCTCCTGAAATTCCACCATCTTGAGATGGTGAGAAAACCTCCTATCGGGGCCAGGGTGGTGGTCACTAGCGAGTTTAGACACTCTAAACATAAGTAGCCCCTTGGCTACCACCTGCCTCCCCTTGTAAATCCCCTCAATTTAGTATTTAGGTGGAATCCCGAGACCTGAACAGCTGATTCAACAGGCAAGAGAAGACCACGTCAAAGAAGACCCACCAATCGAGGACCGAAGCCCTGCTGCAGAAGAAAAATGAGCCAAACCCTGTCTGCTGCCATAAGGACTCTATAATCGCTGCTGCTATATCGTACGGAAACCTGAAAGGACTCCAAGAACCCTGGAGCACCTCCAGCCTGCGAGAAATCTCCCTGAAGCTACCTTTGAGTGAAATATCGCTCTCCTGCGTACCGCAGACACTGATCCCATGTGCCCGTTTGGTTGACATACTGCTCCCTGACGACCTCAACGCAGATCTGCCTCCCTACCAAGGTTGGAAGCTCCATGACATATCGCAGCCGTGGCGCACCAATACTTGGGGTACCGGAGAGAAGAGGACTCCACTCTGGACTCGTAAAGTACCAGAACCAAGCACCCGTCAAGGGACGCCAAGATACCCAGGCCGACTTCCTGAATGGCCCAACTGTCCTGAGATCGCCTCTCCAAGTTGTCTGATCCTGACTGCGAGGACCTCCAGATGCACTATGCCTGGCTGACATGAGTGCTCTGCACCCGGACCCAGCAGCTACCAACTAGCCCTGCTCCTGTAGTTCACAGACCCTTGCGACCTCCTCCGTCTAAGGAGAACCACCGGACTTACCTGAAGTCCATCTGTGCAGTGGTTTTTCAAGTGGCCCCCTTCGTTTTCAGCACCACTGCTCCTGGATGATCCAGGACGCTACTGTACTTCTGTTGCTGGTCCCAACCTCGATCTACAACGTGAAGGTGAGCTTCATGAAAGCGTTGACTCAATTTCTGTCCAATATTCTGCATTTTCCCCATTGTTTCTTGTGGTGCGTAGTTGCGCATATAATTTAATAATAATAGTCTTTAAAGAACTGTCTTTACGGTCTTAAAAATTATATGAAAATCAATGTTATGTTTACAAATTGGTCTTGACTTTATTCTCGTGTGTGTCTCATTTATTGCCTCTGTGAGTACAACAAATGCCTTTTGGGGATCTCTCACACTCAACATAGTGTGCTTCATTTTAGTACATTTTACAGAGCGGCGGGTTCCTACAGCCAGGTCTGTGAAGCCCAAGAGAGTGTGCGCAAATTCCTAAACATTTTTTAAAAAGTTAAAAGATGCCTGGCCCTGCAGTGAATCCCCCTGTTATGTTAGCAAGTTTTGTAGAGCGCACAGCTGCCTCAGCAAAGAGGCGTCCCAGCGCTGAAGCAGAAACATGGAGGCTGATGGCAAAAGAGAGACACTAAAGCGAAGGGAAAAGGTGAGTTTTGATGGCCTTACGGAAGGCCAGATAATTATTCATGGCACGGATGGATAGTGGCAGAGTGCTCCAAAGTTTGTCAGCCATTAAACGAAAGGAGCGCCCGCCCGATCGTGCCCTCCTCATTCGGGGGCACAGACACCAGGTGTTAGCCAAGATATTGACAGTATCCACTAGCGCCGCCTTAAACACTTTAGAAGGTCCAGGCGGACGGTATATCAGTAGCCCTGACATGGTGTATCAGGCGTCAAGTGAGAGCCCAAGGCGTGCGCACTCACATCAACCAGAGTCTCTTTACCGAAGGTACTGGTATTGCAAGATTTAAAGACCACTGTGATACCACCCCCTCTAGACTCTCTATTGAGGGTCACAATGTTAAAGCCCTGAGGGAGGGCCAAACCTAGCACGGACTCCGATTCAGCAGATAACCAAGTCTCAGTTAAGAAAAGAGCATCAGGAGATTCCTCAAATAGCAGATCATAGACATGGGAGTGATGTTTGACTAAGGAACGACAGGTGAGGCTTAAAAGTTTGATGTTATTATTAAAACATGAAGGAGGAGGGGGTAGGGTCAGTGCCCAGGAATTAAACCCACAGTGTAAGCAACAAAAAGGGCTCTCTGGAAGTAAGCATAAAGTGTGGTTCCAGGGGCGCAAAGCATTCCTAATAGCCAGGAGATTACCCGAGGAATAGGTAAGCTTACCTTTGGTAAAACCGGCAGCATGTCTGGTGTCTGGCACCATCCAGGCGTGGACAGGCGCAGATGGGATTGCCTTAGGCGCGTCTTTGGCATGCCAGCGGAACGCCCGCTGCGCGGTCGCGGTCTCCTCATCTGAAGTGCGGGAGATCGCAGGGCTAGTCCCGCCGCCCAGAGCCCATCCTGAAATGCGTAGGCCCGCTGGACAGAGACGTAGAGGGAGCCCACCCTCCACACAATCGGCGAAGCTGGGGTGGACCATGACGGGGCCTGACAATAATGAGCAAGATAAAGAAAATTAAAAAGGTAATCCTTACACACACCAATAAAACATCAATCAGTTTTAAGAAAAATCATACACTAAAAAACACTTTAAAAACGTCCATAGTACAAAAAGAGATACACAGCCTCCCCAGGCACAGCTGAACGCCTGTACCTGGTTGTAGTTGGCCGCTGGGAACTGTTACATGTGTATATTATGGAAACGGGAAACAAAACACTGAAAACAAGCATTGGCAAAGCCAATAGGTCTCACTTATACAAGAGCTATTGACTTTGGCAATTCATTTTAGCCATTATGTACATCAGTGTGGCTACTGTTCGGCATGGCTAAAAGTTTGTGGCTCGGCGTAGGGTAGATTAGGATATATTGGAGTCAAGTGAGGTAGAGTTGAATGTGGTAGATTGGTGTGGAGGTAGATTGGGTGGATTGAGGTAGATTAGAGTGGGGGAGTTGGGTAAATGAGTGTTATGGATTGGAGTGGGGTAAATTGAAATGAGGGGAGTGGGGTAGATTGGTGTGGAGTGGAGTGGTGTAGTTTGGAGTAGTTTAGATTTGGGAAGAGTGGATTGGAGTGGAGTAGACTCAGGTGGATTGAGGTAGATTAGAATAGAGTATGGTAGACTGGAATGGAGTAGATTGGAGTATGGTATAATGGGGTTGATTGGAGTGGAGTAAATTGGAGTGGAGCTGTATAGAGTGGTGTGGGGTAGACTGGGAGGGGGTGGGGTAGATTGGGTTAGGTTGGGATAGATTGGGTCAGGGTGGGGTAGAATGGAGAGGAGTAGATTGGGGCAGATTTGAGTGGGGCGGATTGAACTCGGTTAGTTTGGAGTGGAGTGAGGTAGGGTAGATTGAAGTGGGGTGGAGTGGGTTAGATTGGAGTGGTGTAGATTTGAGCGGTATGTGGTAGATTGGAGTGGAGTGGGGTAAATTGGGTAGAGGGAAATAGAGTGTGGTACAGTGGGGCTGTTTGGAGTGGGGTAGATTGGAGTGGAGTTGGATGGAGTGGTCTCATGTGGAGTAGATTGGAAGGAGATGGGGTAGATTGGAGTGGGTTAGATTGGTTTTGGGTGCAATAAATTGGGGTGGAGTAGATTTGAGAGGGATATGTTGGCGTGGGGCATATTGGATGGAGTAAATTTGAATAGGGTAGTTTGGGGTGGAGTGGAGTAGGGTAGATTATAGTGGCTGGGACGGGTTAGATTGGACTGGAGTGGAGTAGACTTGGGTAGAGTGAAGTGGGGTAGATTGGAGTGGGGTGCAGTAGATTTGAGAGGGGAGGTTGGAGTGGGCCATATTGGATGGAGTAGATTGGAATAGGATAGTTTGGGGTAGAGTGGGGTAGGGTAGATTGGAGTGGAGTGGAGTGGAGTGGAGTGGAGTGATATGGAGTTGGTTAGATCGGACTGGAGTGGGGTAGATTTGGGTAGAGTGAAGTGGGGTAGATTGGAGTGAGGTGGAGTGGATTTGGATACAGTGGAGTGGAGTGGTGTGAGGAAGATTAGTGTGGAGTGGGGTTGGTTAGGTGGACTGTAGTTGGATGGAATGGGCTAGATTGGGTGAAGTGGAGTGGGCTAGATTGGGTGAAGTTGAGTGGGGTGGATTGGATGAAGTGGAGTTACGTACTGTTAGAAATGGGATCCCTGGCTTGCCAGGGCTTTCGCCAAAGTCAGTCAGAGACCACCACTCCTAAGTCAGGGCAAGGGAGTTACACGCCAAGATAGCCCCTACTCACCCTCTAGGTAACGTGGCGCGAGCAGCAAGGCTACACTTGGAGGCGATGTGAGTTAAGTATTTGCGCACGCACCCCAGCAACAACACCCAAGGCCCACCACAAAGGAAACTCCACACAAGGTTATATATAAAAATAGCCTTTGTATTACACCAAAACACATTAGATAAAACACACACTTTACAATGTGCCAACAGGCACGGGCAGTATTTACAGGGGATATGTACAAGACAGGGCCACATGGACCACTGTCAGGAATCAGCACTTTTAGAACTTAGCACTAGGTAGAATTAGCACTTAGAACATATAATAATAAATCACTGTAGCAAGAAAATAGAACATAAAGCACACAACCAGTAACTACTGGTAAAGGTAAGTACCACCTACGCAATCCTAACCGCCTTAGGAACAGGTCACGCAGGGAACCAGGACCTCACTAGCACCACCTGTACTAAGAGAAAACAACCAACTAAATATCACCATACATTTAGGGGTATAGACCTGGGAACAAAACACATGACGCCTAGACACATTCAGAGGTGCAGATAACACATGATGCACAAAATACATTCAGCGGTGTAAGAGCAAGGCACATGATGCATAAAACAATTCAGCGGTGTAGAACAAGACACATGATGCATAAAAACACATTCAGAGGTGCAGGGGAGAAAACACATGATGCCTAAAAACATTCAGAGGTGTAGCAATAACAATTGCGAAGTAATCACATTGGCCCATAAATCATAAATGCGCCAGAACTCACATTAGTCACCACCTGTGACTGTCCCTGTGTCCCAATGTCAGGGGGCCTAAACGTGGCAGCTGCCCACAAAGTGCTGGGCAGCTGTGTGAAGGTGCTGGGGCCAACGTTGGAGCCTTCCAGGCTCTGAATACTCTAATTGCCCCCTAGAGCCTCTCTCAGGGCTCCAAAAACGAATGTGGCACCTTTGAGCCTCGCTGGGCTCTGAATAAACAATCTGGCACTTCGAGCCTCTCAGGGCTCTAAATACAAAAATGCCCCCAAGAGCCTCTCGTGGCTCTAGACCAAGTAATGCCCCCAGAGCCTCGTGAGCTCTTCACACAAATGTGGTGCCTGCCTTGAGCCTCTCGGGGCTCCACGTAAAGAAATGCCCCACTGGTTGGAGCGAGCACACGGGGGGCGGGCACCGGCAATGTGCCCCGACGCCCCCCTCTTCCACAAGCCACCCCGGGCCCCACTCACTCGCTCTGCGAGGCTGCCGGTCATCTCATTTTCACCGGCGGCCACACGGGGCTCCAAGGCTCTCCTCCTCTCGTCCTGCGGGGACGGGACTTCCGGGTTGCTCCGGACCTGGCCACGTCCTGCTGCAGCTTTCCTGGCTTCCTGCCTCGGGTGTCCGCCAATAGCAGCGCGGCCCCGAGCAGGGAGGCGGGCACTTCCGGGTCGCACTTGGCAGCGGCCCGGCAACGTTTTCTGGGCTGCGGCGGTGATTCTCCAGGAGTGGGCTCCCTCTGGAATTAAATAAATAACGAAGTGCCACGAGCGGCACAAATGCGAGGTGGGCCCTCGCTTGGGGGCACAAAAACAGCACCAGGTCCCTGGCGAGGTGGGCACTCGCCAAGGATATGAAAAATCGGCAAAATAAGCGGAGTGGGCTCCCGCGCCGAAAATAAGCGGAAGGGGGATCCCCACGCCGGGGAATCCCTCCAGAAGGCGGACTGCAGCTCCGGGCTGCAGATACAAGGCCCAGTGCTCCTGAAAGGCAGAAACAGCGCTTTCCAGGCGCTTCTAGCCAAATCAGCCACAAACCCAAGCAAAGTCCAGAGAAAGTCCTTAGAATGCCGCAAGGCAGGGGGGGGCAAGGCTGGGCTAGGGGCCAGCTCACTGGCCCTCCAGGCAGGGAGGCAGTCCAAGTGGGGGTTCCTCTGGCCCCAGCAGCAGCAGCAGCCCCCCTCAAGTAGGATCCTGGCAGAGAACAGTTTCTGTGGAGACACAGCCCCATTTTTATACACCTAAATCCTTTGTCTGTAGGTGCAGGGTGGGGGGAAACCAGTCGCAGCTGGTTCTGAAGTACTCTGTTTACCTCAACCACCCTCTCTATTCACTGGCAGGGCTTGGGTCATCAGTCGCACCACAGGGGGCGGAGCCAGCATTGTGTAGGGAAAAGCCCAGCCCATTCAGGACACAGGTACACTCCTCCCCAGCCATCAGCATGCTAGTCTCCCACTCACCACCGGGGCAGACCCATCCAGACTCCTGGAGCCAGGCTCACCAGCCTGCTCCAGCCAATCACACGCCAGGCATATTTTACACTAATATGCCAACTCCTGGAAATGGCATTTCTACATATGACACACTCCTGCAACACACACCACTGCGAAGCATTCACTCTCACGAGTTCGCACATACCAAATTCGAACCTGTACACCCCACGCATCAGGAACTACCAGGGACACATACATTCCCCATGCATTCCTATGGGAGGGCAGGCCTATCTCATCACATGCACTCAGAGTACGCACGCACTTTCCACTGGGACACAGTGAAAGTGCGCAGAACCCAAGAATCACTACCACCAGGTCACCATTACAAGCAAAATGTCTAGGGGTGAACCTGCCATAAGGGCCAAGTACAACACAACCCCCTTCCAGCCAAAACGCAGGGGAGAACAATCACCACCGTGATGGACTTCCCTGCTTGGGGCGATAGAACACGGACGCGGGCCCGCAACTGCAGGGACACCCTCCTGTTCTACGCTACGGTGAACCCATGGGATTCCTTCTCAAACCACTGTCTGGACCAACTGGGCTACCCCACTGGTACTCCCAAGCTGTCCGCGGCCAGGACCAGGCCCTGGGCCACCCAGGTGCCACCGGTCCTTGCCAATTCGCAGAGCGGGGGGTAGTAACCCCTGGCACATAGTAGCCATTCTCCACTCTCCCTGTCTGCAAGACCGGACTAGACTGCCACTGGTTCTCCAGCCTAGGGTCTACACCCTCAGGCGGACCAGGAGTCTCAGGGAAGGCTCTCCTCCCCCTACCTCTTCTTCTAGGGTTCCTCCTCCTCCTGCGAGGGGTACCCTTACAACGCCACTCCAACCCAGGGTTTAACCCCTCAAGTTGCACCGGGGTCAGAGGTGGGCTCTACCACCCTCTGCACCCCGTTCCAGAGGTCTGCCCTCTCCCAACTGGAGAAGTTCCTCTGGAAGAAGAACCGGTCAGGACACTGGTTACAGTCGTCCTACCCTTCAGGTCAGGCTGATCCTGAACCTGGCCTTCCAACCTCTGGTCTAAAACCTTCGGTGGAACAATTGCCTGGCACTCCAGGACTTCTGGGGATTCACACACAATCCCCCTGAGGATGACACATGACCCATGTGTCGTGTGACTGTCTGTCTGGCGCAGATCTCCCGCTCCCTGTCCACCTGACAGTGCGCGAAGATCCCCCAGAACAGAAGTGGTGTCACCATGGTCACCACACGGGAACCTAGCCCAACTGGGTAGTCCCTGACCCACTGGTTCTTCCACTTGGGAACTCCCCCAATCACTCCTCACTCTGGACTCCTGTACCCTCCCTACCGGAGCGGTACTGCCAGACTCTAGAACCACAGGAGCTCTGGTTACAGACACTCCAGGTCCTCTACTCACTAGGAGATCTTCCTCAAATGGACTAACAGGACAGCCTAGGTCCCCAACCTTGTGTTCCCTACAGAAACCATCCAAGTCCTGAGGTAGGGTTTCGGGCGTCTGGGGACCCTCGGTCTCCCCCTTACTCCTGCTCCACTGAGTCAGGCAGTAAGCCCCTACACCCTCCTCGCTATCCTGGGACCTAGCTGGGCTACACTGAGCCTCTTCCACCACGCTGGGCTGGAAGATACCTGCACCACTACTTTTGGAGTCACTCCCTAATGACTCTAGAGAACCTCTAGCACTCTCCCAGCGGTCTGCTTCATCTGCAAGCTCACATGCGTCAGACAATCCACACCCCAACAGGTGTGTGCGCAACCCTGGAGAACAACAACTGAGCAGGTGCTCTTTGACAATCAGATCAAACAAGACTTCAAAATCATCTCTCGTGTGAACCTGCACCCAATCAAACAGTGTCCCACAACATTCATCCTCAAACTCCTCCCACGACTGGTGAGGCAGCTTCCTACTGCCCCTGAATTTCAACCTTAACTCCTCCTCTGGGGAAACAGGTACCAGACTTGGGGAACTGGGAGTGGGACTTTCCACACTGAGATTTAAATAGCTGCCACCACTGGACTCAACCCTCCCTGGGGAGCCCAGAAAATTAAAACTGCGCGCAGGGGATAGTCCACCCTCCAGAGCTACTTTGCCTCTGGTAGAGGCCCTCTCAGCCTCCTCTATCCTTTCCTGCGCTAAGACCCTCTCAGTCTCCAGCTGTTGCTTTCTAACGCCAAGCTGTGCCATAGCCTGGGCATGCTCTAACTTGAGCTTCTCTAAAGCCAGCTGGTGCTCCCTTTCTCTCCTCCTATCCTCCAACTCCTCTGGGGACAGGGAAAGGGATGAGGCGCTGCCTCCTACGCTGGACCCAGCAAGGGACTCCCTATCTATGGGGTCCTCACTATCTGCTGGCGTCCCTGTGCTATCATTTTCTTCCTCCTCCTCAGACTCTTCAGGGCTCCCCTCAGACCAACTACCCTCATGGTGTGAGACCCGGGCCCTTTCCTCACTGCGCTCAAGATCCCACTGACCCTTTTGCCATAGGATCAGGCTGCTCCTAAGTTCGGGCTGAGTGTCTGACTCATCCACCCCTATGTCTCTCTCTTCACAGAACCTTACCAACTCTCCCATACTGTATCCAAACAGATCACAGAAATCAAAAGCAGGCTCCATTCTGGCGGACGTTCTAGAGAAAAGATTACACAGGGAACCTATGGGTCTGAGCTTAACACAGGAGTACACAATTCACAAAGGTTCAGCAAGTTCCCTATCCCAGAGAACTCACACTCACTTGCCTAGTGCCACACACCATTCATTCACACACAACCCCCCCCTCGGACTGGTGGGGCGAACACGATGTGGGAGCCTCACAGGCTCTGCAGAAACCAAATGTCCCCCTGGTTGGAGCGAGCACACGGGGGGGGCGGGCACCGGCAATGTGCCCCGACGCCCCCCTCTTCCACAAGCCACCCCGGGCCCCACTCACCCGCTCTGCGAGGCTGCCGGTCGTCTCATTTTCACCGGCGGCCACACGGGGCTCCAAGGCTCTCCTCCTCTCATCCTGCGGGGGCGGGACTTCCGGGTTGCTCCAGACCTGGCCACGTCCTGCTGCAGCTTGCCTGGCTTCCTGCCTCGGGTGTCCGCCAATAGCAGCGCGGCCCCGAGCAGGGAGGCGGGCACTTCCGGGTCGCACTTGGCAGCGGCCCGGCAACGTTTTCTGGGCTGCGGCAGTGATTCTCGAGGAGTGGGCTCCCTCGGGAATTAAATAAATAACGAAGTGCCACGAGTGGCACAAATGCGAGGTGGGCACTCGCTTGGGGGCACAAAAACAGCACCAGGTCCCTGGCGAGGTGGGCACTCGCCAAGGATATGAAAAATCGGCAAAATAAGCGGAGTGGGCTCCCGCGCCGAAAATAAGCGGAAGGGGGATCCCCACGCCGGGGAATCCCTCCAGAAGGCGGACTGCAGCTCCGGGCTGCAGATACAAGGCCCAGTGCTCCTGAAAGGCAGAAACAGCGCTTTCCAGGCGCTTCTAGCCAAATCAACCACAAACCCAAGCAAAGTCCAGAGAAAGTCCTTAGAATGCCGCAAGGCAGGGGGGGGAAAGGCTGGGCCAGGGGCCAGCTCACTGGCCCTCCAGGCAGGGAGGCAGTCCAAGTGTCGGTTCCTCCTGGCCCCAGCAGCAGCCCCCCTCAAGTAGGATCCTGGCAGAGAACAGTTTCTGTGGGGACACAGCCCCATTTTTATACACCTAAATCCTTTGTCTGTAGGTGCAAGATGGGGGGAAACCAGTCGCAGCTGGTTCTGAAGTACTCTGTTTACCTCAACCACCCTCTCTATTCACTGGCAGGGCTTGGGTCATCAGTCGCACCACAGGGGGCGGAGCCAGCATTGTGTAGGGAAAAGCCCAGCCCATTCAGGACACAGGTACACTCCTCCCCAGCCATCAGCATGCTAATCTCCCACCCACCACCGGGGCAGACACATCCAGACTCCTGGAGCCAGGCACACCAGCCTGCTCCAGCCAATCACACGCCAGGCATATTTTACACTAATATGCCAACTCCTGGAAATGGCATTTCTACATATGACACACTCATGCAACACACACCACTGCAAAGCATTCACTCTCACGAGTTCGCACATACCAAATTCGAACCTGTACACCCCACGCATCAGGAACTACCAGGGACACATACATTCCCCATGCATTCCTATGGGAGGGCAGGCCTATCTCATCACATGCACTCAGAGTGCGCACGCACTTTCCACTGGGACACAGTGAAAGTGCGCAGAACCCAAAAATCACTACCACCAGGTCACCATTACAAGCAAAACGTCTAGGGGTGAACCTGCCATAAGGGCCAAGTCCAACAGGTACATTGGGTGAAGTGGAGTGAGGTAGATTGGAGTGGGATAGGTTCTGATAGATTAGATTGAGGTAGAGAACATGACTGCCCTCAAGCTCGCCACCCGAAAACACCACCAACTGATCCGCGCCACCAAGAAAACGGCATTCAAGGAACGACTGGACAACAGCGCACACAATAGCAAGGAACTCTTCAACATCGTGAAAGAGCTCTCCAACCCCAACGCCGGAAACAACAACATCACCCCGTCGCAAGACCTCTGCAACTCCCTCGCCTCCTACTTCCACAACAAGATCGCGGACATACACAACAGCTTCAGCACTCAACCGACGCACGCCACGACCGAACCACCGCCCCCCACCACCACCCTCCGCGCCTGGACCCCGATCAGCACCGAAGACACTGTCCGCACGATGAACTCCATCCACTACGGATCTCCGACCGACCCTTGCCCTCACCACGTCTTCAACAAGGCTGACGCTGTCATCGCACCCCACCTGCGGGACATCCCCAACACCTCCTTCAACACCGCCATCTTCCCGGAGTGCTGGAAGCACGCCGAACTCGGCGCTCTACTTAAGAAGCCATCAGCCGACCCCACCGACCTCAAGAACTACCGCCCCATCTCGCTGCTCCCGCTCCCTGCAAAAGTCATCGAGAAGACCGCCAACAAGCAGCTGGCCACCTTCCTCGAGACGAACGGATCCCTCGACCTCTCGCAGTCTGGCTTTCGGGCCAACCACTGCACCGAGACCGCCCTGATCGCAGCCACCGATGACATCCGAGCCCTGCTTGACAACGGAGAAACAGCAGCCCTCATCCTCCTAGACCTCTCCGCGGCCTTCGACACTGTCTGCCACCGTACACTAGTGCAGTGCCTCAGCAACGTCGGAATCCAGGAGAAGGCACTGGAGTGGATCATCTCCTTCCTCGCCGGAAGGACACAGAGAGTCCGCCTCCCCCCGTTCAGATCAGAAGCCACCGAAGTCATCTGCTGCGTTCCTCAAGGCTCCTTGCTCAGTCCAACCCTCTTCAACGTCTACATGAGCCCCCTCGCAGACATCGCATGCCAGCACAACCTCAACATCATCTCCTACGCCGACGACACCCAGCTGATCCTCTCCCTCACCAACGACCCCGCCACCGCCAGAGCCAACCTCCACGAAGGGATGAAAGAGGTAGCCGAATGGATGAAGAACAGCCCCCTGAAACTGAACTCGGACAAGACGGAAGTCCTCATCCTGGGATCTTCACCCTCCGCCTGGGACGACTCCTGGTGGCCCCCCGCCCTAGGCAACGCACCCAAACCAACAGACCACGCACGCAACCTGGGCTTCATCCTGGACTCCTCCCTCACCATGACCAGACAGGTCAACGCCGTCTCCTCGTCGTGCTTCAACATCCTGCGCATGCTACGTAAGATCTTCCGGTGGATCCCCACCGAGACCAGGAAGACGGTCACCCAGGCCCTCGTCACCAGCCGTCTGGACTACGGCAACTCCCTCTACGCCGGAACCACTGCCAAACTCCAGAAGAGACTCCAGCGGATCCAGAACGCCTCAGCACGTCTCATCCTGGACATCCCCCGTCGCAGCCACATCTCCGGACACCTGAGAGACCTGCACTGGCTCCCGGTCAACAAGAGAATCACCTTCCGTCTCCTCACCCACGCACACAAAGCCCTACACAACCAAGGCCCAGGATACCTCAACAGCCGCCTCAACTTCTACGCTCCCAAACGCCAGCTTCGATCGACCGGCCACGCCCTCGCCGCCGTCCCCCGCATCCGAAGAACCACCACAGGGGGACGGTCCTTCTCCTACCTCGCCGCCAAGACTTGAAACTCCCTCCCGACCCACCTCCGCCTGACCCAGGACCACCTCACCTTCAGGAAGCAACTCAAGACCTGGCTGTTCGAGCAGTAGCGGACCCCCCTCCCTTAGCGCCTTGAGACCCTCTGGGTGAGTAGTGCGCTATATAAATGCTGTGATTGATTGATTGATTGATTGATTGATTGTGGTTGAAGTGGGGAAGAATTGGATATATCACAGTGGGGTAAATTGGAATGGATTGGACTGAAGTAGAGTGGGATAGATTGGAGTAGATTGGAACAGAGTGGGGTAGATTGGGGTGGAGTGAGGTAGATTGTTTCAAGTTTAAGTTTATTGCATAGTTAATAAAAACCAATGCATTACAATCATGCAACTTTAAAACCATTGATAGGGAGCGTGGTTAAGATGACGGCTGAGTAGAACATGCCAGCTCGTTGTTCCATCTTGCCGACAAGGCCCATCCGCCCATGCCTTGATTTGCTGGAACAGAGAGTGTTCATAATGCGGCACCTGACTTGATTAGCCGACCAAGGCACCCAGACGTTGCCCAAGACAGCAGATGGACTGAGGAGACAGCAGATTGACTGGGGCGTGCGAACCCCAGGCTGGGCGTGGCTTCAATGCCGAAGAAGGTGAGGCTGTGTCGGTCTGTGCCAGCCTGCTGGCCCTTCCAAGAGGGCCCTGCCTGCCTACGAGGCGGTATGAGGGTGCTGGCTGACTGGTGTTGCTCCCACTGCCCCTGCGACAGGGACTCTGCTGCTGGGGCCGACCTGAGGTGAGCTGAAAGGGGGCTGGCTGAGCCTGTGGTCCCAGATTTCCTCGAAGAGGGGCTGCGCACGCTTGAGGGGGCTCCGGCTTGCGCCGCGTCCCTGGGTCGGCCGGCTGAGCTGTGGTGCCCCCTCGCTGACGAAGGATCCTGATTTTGCTATTGCGGACGGAGCACCCTTCCTCAACGGCCTTCATTCCACTCCCGCTTTGTTGATGCAGCAACAGCTTGTCCCGGAGGCTGCAACCCCTACAGGAACCTGGGTATCTGCTGGGCGTCCGAGGGGCCATGCTGCTGAGAAGGTTAGCACAATTGACAACCGGGCCTGGGGCCCTCATCTCTTCACCTCTAGCCTGACACTCACGCAAATGGCTCTGCTCTCCGTGCTGGGGCTGCAACCCATTGCACCCGGAGCCTGCAACCGCTGCTGGGCTCTAAGGACCTGCCGAACTGCTGGGGCCCATGCTGCTAGGAAGCGGAGCACAGTCTAACACCGGGCCCCGGGGGCCTGCACCTCTTGCCTCCTGTCCAGGATACCATACTAACGGCCCACATTGACTTCCATCAGAGGGAGCGACCTGCCTCTTGGGAGGCCACACTGCTGTGCTCCATGCTGCCCGCCCTCCCCTCTTGTCACCTGGAAGAGGCACCAGACTTGCAGCCCTTGCCCCTGTACACCTTTGGGGTGGACCCTTCCTGACCTGGAGACGCCTGGGCCCGTCTATGAGCATGACATTGCTCGCCTGAGCTGCTGGGGTCTGGAGGCCCCCCCACCACCGATCATCTACGCCGTGCTGTTCTTTTGGACTACTGTATACCTGGGAGCCCTCCCTGTATCTGGACGAGAAGAGGACCCCACTTATTGATGGAGATGAATCCCTGCAAGGTGCATAACCAGGGCCTATCACCTGCCACTGCCTCCAGCGAGGCCCTGTTGGTCGCACAACACTTGCTTACCTGACTGCCGGGGGAGTTGACTTTTTCGACAGAGCCACGGAGCACCCTTTGCACTGCCTCACTTTACACTCCTCTCACATGGTGGCTAGCAAGGGAAAGAAGGACTGCTCAGCAAAGGGCTTGCTCTTCAAGGCCTCCAGCTATCATGCCGAGGGCTCTATGCCAGCCCCTGATCCGCCTGTGTCCACGGACACCAGGGACGCTGAGGCCCCGCTTACTCGTTCCTTTATAGAAATGCTTTTTGCTCCCATCCGTGAGGACCTAAAAGCCATGAGGAAGGAGCTCTCAGGATGCCAGAGAGGTAAGGCGAGATGTAGATGCCCTCGGGACAGGGTATACACACTGGACGCATGTGACACAAGTAGGGACGAGGAGATCGAAGACTTCCACCTGGACCTTCAGGTGCATGACAAAGATTTGGACAATCGCTCCTGACGTAATAACATTCGCATCAGGGGGATCACAAATGGAGGAGAAGGCCTGAAGAACACCTCTTTTGTGAGTGACCTCTTCCGGGCGATTCATAGAGGCCCCCTGCAACTTTGAGATTGAGCATGACTGCACTCACTGCGTTAGTCAAAAAAGGCCCACCCCAGCACCCCCTGCTGACATCCTCAACTGTGTCCTTGATTTCCAGCTGAAAGTGCGTGTTCTTAAAAAGGTCACGGACAGTAGCCGGGTACAGTTCCAGGGACACAAACCTACTTTGTACCAAGACCTCACATGGTCCACTCTTCAAACAAGAATTGACATAGCCAATAAGTCTCGCCTTTGGGACCTTATAAGTGTTTAGCCATGCAACACTTGATGTTGTTGCAGCAAGGATATTGTGCTGGATAACTAAACACTTATAAGGTCCCAAAGGCGAGACCTATTGGCTATGCCAATGCTTGTTTAATAGTATATCTCACCATGTCGTTTCCAGGACACTGATTCATGCACATGAACTCACTGAGCAAGGTAACCACCGTTCCTGTCCTTAGCCCATAGATTTGCTGCACCACAAAGAACTCATGAGGATGGAAAGATTTTATAGACATCATGCATGATGGCTATGCCAGAAATAGGTTACACGGATTATTTGGGGTTGTTGATTCCACCACAACAAAAAGAAGTGAAAGGCTACAGCGAGCTCTCCTGTCCATAACCTTACCTCCAGCGAGCCCTCCTGTCCATAACCTTACTAGGTCTCTGTGATAAGACATACACATAGAGTAAGGAATGACATTGTGAGTCTGTAAGGGAGGGTGCTCATAGTCTTGATGTGAGTTGTCACTGAACTCCTACCATTAAGGAAGAAAGGGATTCACAAGAACAAACACGTTTTCTTTAAGGGTACCTTTAGCTTACATTTAAAAGCTTGCCATGTTCAACAAGGGAACCTTTCTGGGAAATATGTGCAACATAAACCAACCGAACAGCAATGAAAGTCCAGAAATAAAGAACACAACGTCCAAATGAATACAAATAAAAGACGAGGCTTGAATAAGCAAAATATCCTAATAATGAACACATTTGTCAAGGCTTTCGTAAAATATGAATTCTTGAAAAATGTTAATGTGACTCATGAAGGTTTCAGTGGTAACTAGAGATAGAGATGAGGTTATGCCAACCTTTGAGGGCACACTTTGAGCTTGTATTCATGGCTTATGGTAGTCCAGTGTTTCCCCTTTGGGCTCGAAAGGTTCATCTGGAAAAAATTCTGTTGCAATCAAGAGAATGCATCAGCTGAGGCTGCTTTGAAGACTGTTGCACGTGATTCATAGACTTAAGATAAACGATTTTCACATGGACTATGGTATCTTTCAATTGGCATGACTCAGTGCGACATCACGGGGTGTGATTTAGGCCTTTTAACGTTCTATTCTCCTTTTAAGAGGTCTGATCAAAAAATTAATTGAGCTGTTTTGGGCCATGTCGTTTAGACAGAGATTCAGTAGGGACTAGGACGGATTTACCTCTATTTTCACCAACTAGTGAATCTTTTAACTTTTACCGCGTTAAGGCTTCACTTGAGTGCCATTGTTTCCAACAAAGATTTTTAAAGCAGATGGGTGATGACGTTAATTGCTTACCTGACTGCCGGCTGCCATCAGCTCCATATACAGGGCGAAGAGGAGGGGAAGCAGCAGACAGCCCTGTCTCGTATCTCTATGGATTGGGAAGGGGGCAGAGGTATAACCATTCACTCGCAATGTTGCAGAGGGCTGTGTGCAACTGCTCAAGACCCACGGAGTAAACCGATTAGGAAATCCAAAGTGCCGAAGGGTTTCTCTCAGGTAGGGCCAATGAACCCTATTGAAAGCCTTTTCTGCGTCAATAGATAAAAGCATGCGTTCTGTACGAAAGCGTTGTGCCTTATCGATAATATGGAGTAGCCTCTTCATATTGTCGCCACATTTGTGATTAAGGACAAACCCCGCTTGGTCTGGATCTATCAAGCCTGGCAGAAGAGGGGTCCATCTTGAGACCAAGATCCCCGTGAACAGTTTAAGGTCAACTTGCAATAAGGAAATCGGCCTATAAGAGGCAAAGTAACGTTTGTCCTTGCCAGTCTGTGGTATGACGACGATAGAAGCCCCCCTCATGGTCGGGTGGAGCACGGAGCAAACCCCAACAGCATTGTAGACTCTGGTGAGTATGGGAGACAGGATGGCACAAAAGGTCTTATAAAAAAGCGTGGAGAACCTGTTTGGCCCTGAGGATTTAAGCAGCTTTTGCTGGAAGATAGCAGACACCACTTCCTCAACTCGTATATGGGAGTCCAGAGTCACAGCCTGATCGTGCTAGTCTGGTGGTCGCAGCTTCCCGGAGGTAACAGGTAAGGGCTCCCGGGGTGAGTGCCTGCGCCTCATAGAGGTCTGCGTTGTATTGGTGGAATGTTTCGGCTATGTACAGGTCCTCAGTCTGCTCCGTCTCAGTTGAACCGACCACCGAGACTCCGGATGACTGCCCTTGGGCAATAGCCTATTGGCTTGCAGCTTCCCATATCTATTACCCAGGGCATGAAAGGTGTGTCGCATTCAGAGCACCCCGTGTTCTTCTCTGTCTAAATCAATGCCGGGCAGCTGAGTGTGCGCAGCCTCGAGCGTTTGCCAGATCCCGGGGGGGCACCAGTCCATTGAGGGCTATGCTTCAGTTCTTGGACCTGTTGTGAGAGTTGGCCCCGCTTGTCCCTGCTTATCTTATTATCAGCTGAGGTAAGCGCGATAAACCCCCCCCCCCAATCACTGCCTTCAGGGTTTCCCAGAGAGTGGTGATCGAGGTCCAGGATTGTCATTCATGTCAAGGAAGTCCCTGAGCGACGTGGTAATCTGCTGGACTACAGCAGGGTGATGCAAGAGCGGAGATGCCAAGTCTTGGGTGGAAGGCAGGTGGATGGAAGAGAAAGCATGAGAACAACCGCTGCATGGTAAGACAGTGAACGGGGCAAATTTTTGTCAATTTAGGTATGGGATACAATACCAGAGGGGTCCAGGAAGTAATCTATCCTCGCATATGTCTTATGGGAGTGGGAGTAATTGTGTAATCCCGAGTGGTTGGTGCATGGCCTTCCAGATGTCTATCAGGCCCATCTCTTCCAGCTTTTGTGAACCAAATCTAGCAAGTTTTGTAGGACATATAGGAATCGGGGCAGGAACATTATTATGAACAGGGCTGCTCTACCTAGCAGTGAGAGTGGGAGTTGCAGCCAGCGCTCAGTCTCTTTTAAGTCGCAGCAGAGGTGGGAGCAAATTCCTCGTGAATCTTTCCGCAGGGTTGGCGGTGATATAGATGCTAAGGTATTTGAAGCCTTGAGTGGTGATTTGTATCGGGCAGCCCCTGGGTAAGCCTGTGAGGGGTCCCTTGAGGACATATAGAACTGACTTGAGCCAGTTTATGGTGTACCCTGAGTATCTGCCAAAGGTGGCAAAGATGTCAAGTACTGCTTTGAGCGAGACATTCGGGGAAGTAATAACAGCAGTATGTCGTCCACATAGAAGGGGATGCGGTCCTCCCAGGATTTTGCCCATCTCAATCCGCGGATTATCGGATCCCTTCGTATCCAGGACGCCAGGACGCCAGGACCACAAAGTGCTGGACAGCTGTGTGAAGGTGCTGGGGCCAACGTTGGAGCCTTCCAGGCTCTGAATACTCTAATTGCCCCCTAGAGCCTCTCTCAGGGCTCCAAACACGAATGTGGCACCTTCGAGCCTCGCTGGGCTCTGAATAAACAATCTGGCACTTCGAGCCTCTTAGGGCTCTGAATACAAAAATGCCCCCAAGAGCCTCTCGTGGCTCTAGACCAAGTAATGCCCCCAGAGCCTCGTGAGCTCTTCAAACAAATATGGTGCCTGCCTTGAGCCTCTCGGGGCTCTACGTAAAGAAATGCCCCACTGGTTGGAGCGAGCACACGGGGGGGCGGGCACCGGCAATGTGCCCCGACGCCCCCCTCTTCCACAAGCCACCCCGGGCCCCACTCACTCGCTCTGCGAGGCTGCCGGTCATCTCATTTTCACCGGCGGCCACACGGGGCTCCAAGGCTCTCCTCCTCTCGTCCTGCGGGGACGGGACTTCCGGGTTGCTCCGGACCTGGCCACGTCCTGCTGCAGCTTTCCTGGCTTCCTGCCTCGGGTGTCCGCCAATAGCAGCGCGGCCCCGAGCAGGGAGGCGGGCACTTCCGGGTCGCACTTGGCAGCGGCCCGGCAACGTTTTCTGGGCTGCGGCGGTGATTCTCGAGGAGTGGGCTCCCTCGGGAATTAAATAAATAACGAAGTGCCACGATCGGCACAAATGCGAGATGGGCCCTCGCTTGGGGGCACAAAAACAGCACCAGGTCCCTGGCGAGGTGGGCACTCGCCAAGGATATGAAAAATCGGCAAAATAAGCGGAGTGGGCTCCCGCGCCGAAAATAAGCGGAAGGGGGATCCCCACGCCGGGGAATCCCTCCAGAAGGCGGACTGCAGCTCCGGGCTGCAGATACAAGGCCCAGTGCTCCTGAAAGGCAGAAACAGGGCTTTCCAGGCGCTTCTAGCCAAATCAGCCACAAACCCAAGCAAAGTCCAGAGAAAGTCCTTAGAATGCCGCAAGGCAGGTGGGGGGCAAGGCTGGGCTAGGGGCCAGCTCACTGGCCCTCCAGGCAGGGAGGCAGTCCAAGTGGCGGTTCCTCCTGGCCCCAGCAGCAGCAGCAGCCCCCCTCAAGTAGGATCCTGGCAGAGAACAGTTTCTGTGGGGACACAGCCCCATTTTTATACACCTAAATCCTTTGTCTGTAGGTGCAGGGTGGGGGGAAACCAGTCGCAGCTGGTTCTGAAGTACTCTGTTTACCTCAACCACCCTCTCTATTCACTGGCAGGGCTTGGGTCATCAGTCGCACCACAGGGGGCGGAGCCAGCATTGTGTAGGGAAAAGCCCGGCCCATTCAGGACACAGGTACACTCCTCCCCAGCCATCAGCATGCTAGTCTCCCACTCACCACTGGGGCAGACCCATCCAGACTCCTGGAGCCAGGCTCACCAGCCTGCTCCAGCCAATCACACGCCAGGCATATTTTACACTAATATGCCAACTCCTGGAGATGGCATTTCTACATATGACACACTCATGCAACACACACCACTGCGAAGCATTCACTCTCACGAGTTCGCACATACCAAATTCGAACCTGTACACCCCACGCATCAGGAACTACCAGGGACACATACATTCCCCATGCATTCCTATGGGAGGGCAGGCCTATCTCATCACATGCACTCAGAGTACGCACGCATTTTCCACTGGGACACAGTGAAAGTGCACAGAACCCAAGAATCACTACCACCAGGTCACCATTACAAGCAAAAAGTCTAGGGGTGAACCTGCCATAAGGGCCAAGTACAACACAACCCCCTTCCAGCCAAAACGCAGGGGAGAACAATCACCACCGTGATGGACGTCCCTGCTTGGGGCGATAGAACACGGACGCGGGCCCGCAACTGCAGGGACACCCTCCTGTTCTACGCCACGGTGAACCCATGGGATTCCTTCTCAAACCACTGTCTGGACCAACTGGGCTACCCCACTGGTACTCCCAAGCTGTCCGCGGCCAGGACCAGGCCCTGGGCCACCCAGGTGCCACCGGTCCTTGCCAATTCGCAGAGCGGGGGGTAGTAACCCCTGGCACATAGTAGCCATTCTCCACTCTCCCTGTCTGCAAGACCGGACTAGACTGCCACTGGTTCTCCAGCCTAGGGTCTACACCCTCAGGCGGACCAGGAGTCTCAGGGAAGGCTCTCCTCCCCCTACCTCTTCTTCTAGGGTTCCTCCTCCTCCTGCGAGGGGTACCCTTACAACGCCACTCCAACCCAGGGTTTAACCCCTCAAGTTGCACCGGTGTCAGAGGTGGGCTCTCCCACCCTCTGCACCCCGTTCCAGAGGTCTGCCCTCTCCCAACTGGAGAAGTTCCTCTGGAAGAAGAACCGGTCAGGACACTGGTTACAGTCGTCCTACCCTTCAGGTCAGGCTGATCCTGAACCTGGCCTTCCAACTTCTGGTCTAAAACCTTCGGTGGAACAATTGCCTGGCACTCCAGGACTTCTGGGGATTCACACACAATCCCCCTGAGGATGACACATGACCCATGTGTCGTGTGACTGTCTGTCTGGCGCAGATCTCCCGCTCCCTGTCCACCTGACAGTGCGCGAAGATCCCCCAGAACAGAAGTGGTGTCACCATGGTCACCACACGGGAACCTAGCCCAACTGGGTAGTCCCTGACCCACTGGTTCTTCCACTTGGGAACTCCCCCAATCACTCCTCACTCTGGACTCCTGTACCCTCCCTACCGGAGCGGTACTGCCAGACTCTAGAACCACAGGAGCTCTGGTTACAGACACTCCAGGTCCTCTACTCACTAGGAGATCTTCCTCAAATGGACTAACAGGACAGCCTAGGTCCCCAACCTTGTGTTCCCTACAGAAACCATCCAAGTCCTGAGGTAGGGTTTCGGGCGTCTGGGGACCCTCGGTCTCCCCCTTACTCCTGCTCCACTGAGCCAGGCAGTAAGCCCCTACACCCTCCTCGCTATCCTGGGACCTAGCTGGGCTACACTGAGCCTCTTCCACCACGCTGGGCTGGAAGATACCTGCACCACTACTTTTGGAGTCACTCCCTAATGACTCTAGAGAACCTCTAGCACTCTCCCAGCGGTCTGCTTCATCTGCAAGCTCACATGCGTCAGACAATCCACACCCCAACAGGTGTGTGCGCAACCCTGGAGAACAACAACTGAGCAGGTGCTCTTTGACAATCAGATCAAACAAGACTTCAAAATCATCTCTCGTGTGAACCTGCACCCAATCAAACAGTGTCCCACAACATTCATCCTCAAACTCCTCCCACGACTGGTGAGGCAGCTTCCTACTACCCCTGAATTTCAACCTTAACTCCTCCTCTGGGGAAACAGGTACCAGACTTCGGGAACTGGGAGTGGGACTTTCCACACTGAGATTTAAATAGCTGCCACCACTGGACTCAACCCTCCCTGGGGAGCCCAAAAAATTAAAACTGCGCGCAGGGGATAGTCCACCCTCCAGAGCTACTTTGCCTCTGGTGGAGGCCTTCTCAGCCTCCTCTATCCTTTCCTGCGCTAAGACCCTCTCAGTCTCCAGCTGTTGCTTTCTAAAGCCAAGCTGTGCCATAGCCTGGGCATGCTCTAACTTGAGCTTCTCTAAAGCCAGCTGGTGCTCCCTTTCTCTCCTCCTATCCTCCAACTCCTCTGGGGACAGGGAAAGGGATGAGGCGCTGCCTCCTACGCTGGACCCAGCAAGGGACTCCCTATCTATGGGGTCCTCACTATCTGCTGGCGTCCCTGTGCTATCATTTTCTTCCTCCTCCTCAGACTCTTCAGGGCTCCCCTCAGACCCACCACCCTCATGGTATGAGACCCGGGCCCTTTCCTCACTGCGCTCAAGATCCCACTGACCCTTTTGCCATAGGATCAGGCTGCTCCTAAGTTCGGACTGAGTGTCTGACTCATCCACCCCTATGTCTCTCTCTTCACAGAACCTTACCAACTCTCCCATACTGTATCCAAACAGATCACAGAAATCAAAAGCAGGCTCCATTCTGGCGGACGTTCTAGAGAAAAGATTACACAGGGAACCTAGGGGTCTGAGCTTAACACAGGAGTACACAATTCACAAAGGTTCAGCAAGTTCCCTATCCCAGAGAACTCACACTCACTTGCCTAGTGCCACACACCATTCATTCACACACAACCCCCCCCTCGGACTGGTGGGGCAAACACGATGTGGGAGAAACCAAATGTCCCCCTGGTTGGAGCGAGCACACGGGGGGGGGCGGGCACCGGCACCGGCAATGTGCCCCGACGCCCCCCTCTTCCACAAGCCACCCCGGGCCCCACTCACCCGCTCTGCGAGGCTGCCGGTCGTCTCATTTTCACCGGCGGCCACACGGGGCTCCAAGGCTCTCCTCCTCTCGTTCTGCGGGGGCGGGACTTCCGGGTTGCTCCAGACCTGGCCACGTCCTGCTGCAGCTTGCCTGGCTTCCTGCCTCGGGTGTCCGCCAATAGCAGCGCGGCCCCGAGCAGGGAGGCGGGCACTTCCGGGTCGCACTTGGCAGCGGCCCAGCAACGTTTTCTGGGCTGCGGCAGTGATTCTCGAGGAGTGGGCTCCCTCGGGAATTAAATTAATAACGAAGTGCCACGAGTGGCACAAATGCGAGGTGGGCACTCGCTTGGGGGCACAAAAACAGCACCAGGTCCCTGGCGAGGTGGGCACTCGCCAAGGATATGAAAAATCGGCAAAATAAGCGGAGTGGGCTCCCGCGCCGAAAATAAGCGGAAGGGGGATCCCCACACCGGGGAATCCCTCCAGAAGGCGTACTGCAGCTCCGGGCTGCAGATACAAGGCCCAGTGCTCCTGAAAGGCAGAAACAGTGCTTTCCAGGCGCTTCTAGCCAAATCAACCACAAACCCAAGCAAAGTCCAGAGAAAGTCCTTAGAATGCCGCAAGGCAGGGGGGGGCAAGGCTGGGCCAGGGGCCAGCTCACTGGCCCTCCAGGCAGGGAGGCAGTCCAAGTGGTGGTTCCTCCTGGCCCCAGCAGCAGCCCCCCTCAAGTAGGATCCTGGCAGAGAACAGTTTCTGTGGGGACACAGCCCCATTTTTATACACCTAAATCCTTTGTCTGTAGGTGCAAGGTGGGGGGAAACCAGTCGCAGCTGGTTCTGAAGTACTCTGTTTACCTCAACCACCCTCTCTATTCACTGGCAGGGCTTGGGTCATCAGTCGCACCACAGGGGGCGGAGCCAGCATTGTGTAGGGAAAAGCCCAGCCCATTCAGGACACAGGTACACTCCTCCCCAGCCATCAGCATGCTAATCTCCCACCCACCACCGGGGCAGACACATCCAGACTCCTGGAGCCAGGCTCACCAGCCTGCTCCAGCCAATCACACGCCAGGCATATTTTACACTAATATGCCAACTCCTGGAAATGGCATTTCTACATATGACACACTCATGCAACACACACCACTGCGAAGCATTCACTCTCACGAGTTCGCACATACCAAATTCGAACCTGTACACCCCACGCATCAGGAACTACCAGGGACACATACATTCCCCATGCATTCCTATGGGAGGGCAGGCCTATCTCATCACATGCACTCAGAGTGCGCACGCACTTTCCACTGGGACACAGTGAAAGTGCGCAGAACCCAAAAATCACTACCACCAGGTCACCATTGCAAGCAAAACGTCTAGGGGTGAACCTGCCATAAGGGCCAAGTCCAACAGGTACATTGAGTGAAGTGGAGTGAGGTAGATTGGAGTGGGATAGGTTCTGATAGATTAGATTGAGGTAGACAACATGACTGCCCTCAAGCTCGCCACCCGAAAACACCACCAACTGATCCGCGCCACCAAGAAAACGGCATTCAAGGAACGACTGGACAACTTCGCACACAATAGCAAGGAACTCTTCAACATCGTGAAAGAGCTCTCCAACCCTAACGCCGGAAACAACAACATCACCCCGTCGCAAGACCTCTGCAACTCCCTCGCCTCCTACTTCCACAACAAGATCGCGGACATACACAACAGCTTCAGCACTCAACCGAAGCACGCCACGACCGAACCACCGCCCTCCACCACCACCCTCCGCGCCTGGACCCCGATCAGCACCGAAGACACTGTCCGCACGATGAACTCCATCCACTCCGGATCTCCGACCGACCCTTGCCCTCACCACGTCTTCAACAAGGCTGACGCTGTCATCTCACCCCACCTGCGGGACATCATCAACACCTCCTTCAACGCCGCCACCTTCCCGGAGTGCTGGAAGCACGCCGAACTCAGCGCTCTACTTAAGAAGCCATCAGCCGACCCCACCGACCTCAAGAACTACCGCCCCATCTCGCTGCTCCCGTTCCCTGCAAAAGTCATCGAGAAGACCGTCAACAAGCAGCTGGCCGCCTTCCTCGAGACGAACGGATCCCTCGACCTCTCGCAGTCTGGCTTTCGGGCCAACCACTGCACCGAGACCGCCCTGATCGCAGCCACCGATGACATCCGAGCCCTGCTTGACAACGGAGAAACAGCAGCCCTCATCCTCCTAGACCTCTCCGCGGCCTTCGACACTGTCTGCCACCGTACACTAGTGCAGTGCCTCAGCAACGTCGGAATCCAGGAGAAGGCACTGGAGTGGATCATCTCCTTCCTCGCCGGAAGGACACAGAGAGTCAGCCTCCCCCCGTTCAGATCAGAAGCCACCGAAGTCATCTGCAGCGTTCCTCAAGGCTCCTTGCTCAGTCCAACCCTCTTCAACGTCTACATGAGCCCCCTCGCAGACATCGCACGCCAGCACAACCTCAACATCATCTCCTACGCCGACGACACCCAGCTGATCCTCTCCCTCACCAACGACCCCGCCACCGCCAGAGCCAACCTCCACGAAGGGATGAAAGAGGTAGCCGAATGGATGAAGAACAGCCCCCTGAAACTGAACTCGGACAAGACGGAAGTCCTCATCCTGGGATCTTCACCCTCCGCCTGGGACGACTCCTGGTGGCCCCCCGCCCTAGGCAACGCACCTAAACCAACAGACCACGCACGCAACCTGGGCTTCATCCTGGACTCCTACCTCACCATGACCAGACAGGTCAACGCCGTCTCCTCGTGCTTCAACATCCTGCGCATGCTACGTAAGATCTTCCGGTGGATCCCCACCGAGACCAGGAAGACGGTCACCCAGGCCCTCGTCACCAGCCGTCTGGACTACGGCAACTCCCTCTACGCCGGAACCACTGCCAAACTCCAGAAGAGACTCCAGCGGATCCAGAACGCCTCAGCACGTCTCATCCTGGACATCCCCCGTCGCAGCCACATCTCCGGACACCTGAGAGACCTGCACTGGCTCCCGGTCAACAAGAGAATCACCTTCCGTCTCCTCACCCACGCACACAAAGCCCTACACAACCAAGGCCCAGGATACCTCAACAGCCGCCTCAACTTCTACGCTCCCAAACGCCAGCTTCGATCGACCGGCCACGCCCTCGCCGCCGTCCCCCGCATCCGAAGAACCACCACAGGGGGACGGTCCTTCTCCTACCTCGCCGCCAAGACTTGAAACTCCCTCCCGACCCACCTCCGCCTGACCCAGGACCACCTCACCTTCAGGAAGCAACTCAAGACCTGGCTGTTCGAGCAGTAGCGGACCCCCCTCCCCTAGCGCCTTGAGACCCTCTGGGTGAGTAGTGCGCTATATAAATGCTGTGATTGATTGATTGATTGATTGATTGATTGTGGTTGAAGTGGGGAAGAATTGGATATATCACAGTGGGGTAAATTGGAATGGATTGGACTGAAGTAGAGTGGGATAGATTGGAGTAGATTGGAACAGAGTGGGGTAGATTGGGGTGGAGTGAGGTAGATTGTTTCAAGTTTAAGTTTATTGCATAGTTAATAAAAACCAATGCATTACAATCATGCAACTTTAAAACCATTGATAGGGAGCGTGGTTAAGATGACGGCTGAGTAGAACATGCCAGCTCGTTGTTCCATCTTGCCGACAAGGCCCATCCGCCCATGCCTTGATTTGCTGGAACAGAGAGTGTTCATAATGCGGCACCTGACTTGATTAGCCGACCAAGGCACCCAGACGTTGCCCAAGACAGCAGATGGACTGAGGAGACAGCAGATTGACTGGGGCGTGCGAACCCCAGGCTGGGCGTGGCTTCAATGCCGAAGAAGGTGAGGCTGTGTCGGTCTGTGCCAGCCTGCTGGCCCTTCCAAGAGGGCCCTGCCTGCCTACGAGGCGGTATGAGGGTGCTGGCTGACTGGTGTTGCTCCCACTGCCCCTGCGACAGGGACTCTGCTGCTGGGGCCGACCTGAGGTGAGCTGAAAGGGGGCTGGCTGAGCCTGTGGTCCCAGATTTCCTCGAAGAGGGGCTGCGCACGCTTGAGGGGGCTCCGGCTTGCGCCGCGTCCCTGGGTCGGCCGGCTGAGCTGTGGTGCCCCCTCGCTGACGAAGGATCCTGATTTTGCTATTGCGGACGGAGCACCCTTCCTCAACGGCCTTCATTCCACGCCCGCTTTGTTGATGCAGCAACAGCTTGTCCCGGAGGCTGCAACCCCTACAGGAACCTGGGTATCTGCTGGGCGTCCGAGGGGCCATGCTGCTGAGAAGGTTAGCACAATTGACAACCGGGCCTGGGGTCCTCATCTCTTCACCTCTAGCCTGACACTCACGCAAATGGCTCTGCTCTCCGTGCTGGGGCTGCAACGCATTGCACCCGGAGCCTGCAACCGCTGCTGGGCTCTAAGGACCTGCCGAACTGCTGGGGCCCATGCTGCTAGGAAGCGGAGCACAGTCTAACACCGGGCCCCGGGGGCCTGCACCTCTTGCCTCCTGTCCAGGATACCATACTAACGGCCCACATTGACTTCCATCAGAGGGAGCGACCTGCCTCTTGGGAGGCCACACTGCTGTGCTCCATGCTGCCCGCCCTCCCCTCTTGTCACCTGGAAGAGGCACCAGACTTGCAGCCCTAGCCCCAGTACACCTTTGGGGTGGACCCTCCCTGCACCTGGCATCTTAGCTCATTGACCACCCCTTCCTGTGCTTCAGCCAATTCCCAGAACCAGCAGATAGTTCCTGTTTTAAGAAATAGTTCCTGTTCTTGCCTGCAAGCCAGAGAGCAGATGGTCTCTGTTTTACACAAGATAGTTCCTCTTTTTGACTCTTGTGGTTCAGCCAATTCCCAGAACCAGCAAGATAGTTCCTCTTTTTGACTCTTGTGGTTCAGCCAATTCCCAGAACCAGCAAGATAGTTCCTGTTTTACACAAGATGGTTCCTGTTCTTGACTCTAAGCCAGAGATAAACCCCCCAATGAGGAAGGGCCTTCAACTGAAAGAGAACACATTTCCACACATTGCATGCCCTCTCACGAGACACAAGACACGCCCCTACCTTGACACATCTGTTGGAAATTACTACTTGTCACTTCCCTTTTTCTTGTCACTTCTCTTTTCTTATTTTTCCTATTGACTGAAAACTGTATAAATATTCTGATGTGTGAATAAAGCTGCAGACCACTCCTGTACCCGCTTGGTGCTGGAGCTCTCCCCTTAACTCGAGTTACTGGACCTTTTTTTTGTACTCGAGCACCACGGACTCCTCTCTTTGCTTTGACTGAAATTATGATTATTAAGTATAGAAATTCTGAGATGAGGTAATATTGAATTAATTTACCACAGGTCCCCCCTGACCAAATACAATATGTCCAAGAGGTCAAACACATGGCGAGAGGCATATTGGACCATTCCCCATTGTGGATGCAACTAGTGGTGGGTCAAAAGAGAGTGGGTAGAGTGGCACCCATCAACCCCTGGCATCTACGTAACACAGTGGTTCATAAAGCGGTCCATGCCTCCATCAAGCACTACTTCCTAGAGAATGAGGGATCGGTAAATGCACACCAGACACTGTAGGAGGCGTTTAATACTGAGGTCAGGCCCTCTCCCAAATAGCCGGGTGAGGAAGGAAAAGGTCAAGGAGGTGGAAGCACTAGGGACGGAAATCTGTTGACTAGAGGAAGAACATGCGGATCGACCTAACCCAGACACCTTACACATGCTCATAGTCTTGATGTGAGTTGTCACTGAACTCCTACCATTAAGGAAGAAAGGGATTCACAAGAACAAACACGTTTTCTTTAAGGGTACCTTTAGCTTACATTTAAAAGCTTGCCATGTTCAACAAGGGAACCTTTCTGGGAAATATGTGCAACATAAACCAACCGAACAGCAATGAAAGTCCAGAAATAAAGAACACAACGTCCAAATGAATACAAATAAAAGACGAGGCTTGAATAAGCAAAATATCCTAATAATGCTATATAGCAAGTTCCCCCCCAGTTCAAGGGCAGCTGCACATAGGCCGTTTGGCCACAGACGAAATAAGTATGGCGAGATGCTAGAAATGAGGACTTTCCTCTGTCTTCAAAGCTTATAGTGGTATGACAGTCACTGTGTCCTAATGGAATAGAGCCATTTTTCTGGATGCACAGGTGTCCTTTTACTGGTGAGACCGAGATGAAAGGGGGACCAGTATTCTTTTTAGGTTTGGTATTTAACATCTTGTAGGACATGGGCATGTTCCCTTGCTTGCATTCTTCACTTTCTAGGACTGTACCTGTCGCCTGAGGATTTTCATCCTCATTTGGGTAACAGGCAGCATTAAGGGCCAGATGTAGGTGTACAAATACCGGTCGGAAACGGCCGAAAATACCGATTTTCGGCCGTTTCAGACCGGTATTTGGACATTGGTATGTAGGGGCATGTAAAATTACAGAATCGGTAATTTTACCGAATCTGTAATTTCAGATGTAGGTAGCACTGTTTTCAGTGCTACAAGGGTTTAAGAATTCTTAATTTACCACCAACTAGTAGTTGGTGGTAAATTAAGAAAACCATTTAAAAAGCATATTTTTTGCTTTTGAAACAGTGCCATGTTGCAGTCATACATGCCCTAAGGGCATGTATGTCAGCAACATGTGCACCCATGCTCAATTGAGGGGTGCAACAGGGTGTCAAAGTGACACCCTGCCACCCTTCAATATTTCCCCCAATTACCGAATCAGTATTTACCGATTCGGTAATTGACATTGATTCCTATGGGCCTCAAGGCCCATAGGAAACAATGGCAGTTACAGACTCGGTAAATACCGATTCATTAATTACAGAATCATACCGATTCGGTAATTAATTCGGTAAATATACCTACATCCCGATTACCAGTTCTTAAATACCGAATCGGTATGATTCGGTATTTAAGAATCGGTAATCGGGGATTACCTACATCTGGCCCTAAGTACCTTGTTTAAGTCCCCCCAAGGCCACCCATTCTTGCACAAATTATTTCCGTCAGGGCAGGAGGTGGGGGTAGTATCGTCAGCTGTTATTAGGGCGAACCAGGCTTCACAAGTCCCATTATAGGAAAATGGAAAGGGGAAAAGAGGCATCCCTCCCTTTTTCTGATGAGGTGGGAGGCGGCCACATATCCAGCAATTTGTGCTATTGCTGGCCTGATGAGTGTAGTGTAACATCTGTATAAAGGTATTGTTTCGCAAGGCTAGTCTATGGGCTTGTTCATGAGGGAGTAGGTCATGATATGTGTGTTCCTGAGTGCTGTTGGGTGCATGAGAGGTGTGTGGTGTTGGAGGAAAAACAGTGTGGAGGATCCAACCAAGACACGTCATAATGGTTATGAAGAAAAACAATATCATTAAACATATGATAGAACCACTACGCAATTTCTTAAAGTTCTTGTTTCTGCGTTTCATTCTATCTTTTTTCCACATAGTCAAGGTGTTTAAATCCATCCCCATGCTCCAACCGCTTCACCACTGGACCTGCGCCCAGTGGACCTAATTAGCCAGAGTCCGGATGGCAGACCTCAACTTTGATTTATATTCTTGTTGTGGGGTCAGTTCCAAGGGCACAAAAGATTGTTCTGTTACAATGTCACTAGGGTTGGCAGTTTCGCCGGCAACAGTGTCTCTTTGTCCAAAATATTTCCGGCAGTGGCTCGCGTGTAGCCAGCCCTTCCTGCCTTCTACCTTCACCGCCGTCCACGTGGTTAGGAGCGCGAGCTTTGGAGTCTTCCACCTGGGCTGAAGAGGACTGGTCCTGTCGAAGTTTCTTATCATCACCCAGTCGCCGGGTCGGATGGTGTGTTCTCCAGGGGCGGTTTTGTCAGGGAAGGCTGCAGCGACCTGTGAACGACAAGATTGGAGTGCAGACATCAAGGAAGCCAGGTAATCAGTCAATATTCTGCTGTCTACATCAGTAATTCTTTTAGGCATTGGTGTACCCCACATATTTGGTGGTCTGCCAAAGTCCACCTCATACGGAGATAGACCAGTTCTGGAATGTGCTACCATACGCATGTAGAAGAGGGCAACCGGTAAGGCTACCATCCAGTCCACGCCTTTGTCTGTACATATCTTGGCCAGCCAATTTTGTCTTCAAAGTCTGGTTGTGTCTCTCTACTAGACCTGCTGCTTGAGGATGTCTTACACAGTGAAATTACCAAGTGTACCCTAATAGAAGAGACACTTGCTTCATGAGTTCAGAGGAGAAGGGCTGGCCGTTGTCTGAGTAGATGACGCGGGGCAACCCATATCTCGGGAAATATTCTCTTACTAGTTGCTTAGCAGTTGTCGTTACAGTGTAATCTGGGATGGGATAGGCTTCTGTCCATCTGGTCAGAGCATATACTACAACTAGCACATACTTGTGACCTCTAAATCTCTCCATCTGGCTATAGTCCATTTGGAGAACTTCAAATGGATGGTCAGGGGGTTGGAATCCACCCTGCTCCACCTTTGTGCCTTTACCTGGGTTGAACTGATTACAAATCATGCACGTTTTAACTTTTTGCTTGGCTGCAGCTCTCAAATGTTTGTTGTGCCATATGTTCTGTATGCTGTCTAACATTGCTTTTTCTCCCAGATGCGCTGGTCCATGTATGGTGTTTATTATAACCTGTACCATAGCATCCGGCAGAAACCATACTGCTCTTTCAGGTGTCATCCAACCCTGATCTGTAAGGACCCCTCCTTTTTTAGGTCGAGCCTGGAATACGCATCCGAAGGATGCGTCCAGGTGGAGAACTATAGCTAGCTGACTCGGGGGAATGAAGGACAAGAAAGTGCCACGTGCTTTTCTCCGGCTGGATTTCCCTGCGTGCACGCGCACCCACAGTCACGCATGCGCACATACACAGCCACACCGCCACTCACGCATGCGCACATACACAGGCACACACACCCCCCGTCGCCGCCGCACCTACACACACACTAGCGCACCTACACGCACACACAGAGACCCCCCCCACACACACCAGCGCACACAGACACACGCGCGTACACCCCCCTCCCCTCCACCGGGCTCTTTCGGCGTGTTCCGTGTCTCCTCTGCAGCGCTGGTCGGGCACTCACCGGGCTGTTGCTGGGGATCGGGCTCCTCTCTGCGGCAGTCTAGTCTCGTCGCGGCACCAGGGGGCAGGACTTCACTTCCGGGGCTCCCTCCAGCATCTGGGAGCCCCGCAACACTCTGGCTGTTTAGCTGTTGGCAGCCCCAGGCTGTGGAGAGGCGATCAGTCGGCCGGCTTCACTTCTTCCTCGGCGGCGGGTGGAACTTCCTGCCGGATTGCAGGCCCGCCCCCGTCTCGGCCAAAAGTGCCTGACTTCCGGTTTTCACGGAGCAGGGCTGCGGCGGTGATTTCGCGATGTTCCTATTCTTTATTGTTGCTACCTTTGTTGCCCCTAGACGGAGGAGTGTCCACTCGACCATATTTCTTGATACCGCCCTTCCAACTGCTCGGCGGATTTATCAACCCGGCGTTGGACCAGCATTCATCATAGCTGTCTGTCTCTCCAACAAGTGAGGTTTCCAACTTTAGGGATTTCTGCAGTCCTTACCCTGTGTAGCGCTTTCCCTGCACCATAATGAGCGCTCTTCTTCTTATCTTTCTTCATAGACACCTCGTGACTCTGTGGAGCTGTTGTTTAGATTTTTTATGTGCATCGTATCCATTTCTTCAGTATTGCTGTGTTAATTACTATCTCCTGTTCTTCTTTACCAAACGAACATTACCTGCACCTTGCGGTAAGACGTTGTTTGCATGCACCTTTTTTCTCATGATTCCCCTTATTGTTGGATCCTTTCTTAAGTATTTGCAATCGTTTTATTTGTAGGCCCCCGTCTGGATCTCTCCTTCCATTAGGAAAGCTGTTTGATTGCTCCTCAGCTCTTCATTTCCCTTTCACGCGGCCGCCTAACCCCTCCCCTCTCCATCATGCAGCATGAGAGCCCGCTCTGCCAAGGCTCCCTTAAAGGGCGGGCCCCCGTCCGTCCTCAGATAACTCCCCTCGCTTCTTCAGTCACTGTTTCTGGGCATTTCGCCACGCCCCCCCACACTCCCTGCAATATCCACAAAGGGGACGCAAAGAATTAGCCTCACTGGGAGTGCCACTTAGGGTGTCCGTAGCTGTGGTCCTTGGAGCAGGGTTTTTGAGTTTAATCTCGCAATAACTCCTGGGACCTGAAATCAATAGTGCTTTTCTTCTAAGAATAACTCCAGCGGTGCTAAAGGGCGATCTCTGAATAGCGCCTGACTCAGCACAAGTGTTCCCATGACGGTTCTTTAACACCGTGCCTTGATCACGAGTGGAAAGGGAAATCGGAACTCAAAGTAATGCGGAGTTTACTGCGTTTGATTATTGGGTGTGATAAAACTCTCCAGTGTTGTTATATTCCGTAAAACATACTAGGGTAAAAAAAACCTGGTGATTGCTCGTCCAAGTGGCATTTGGCGTGCAGGCATCGAGTTATGCATGTTCTGCACTATTTCTGAGATGGAACTCGGAATAGGAGGCATTTACCGGACCCAGCAAATACCTCAAGCCACGGAGTCAGGTCACCTCACAGAAGCACGTCTGATGTCACCTCAATGTGCTGCGCGACCTCAGAGTCAGGTGACACAGGGACCAGTGTGCAGTATCTTTAGCCTGAAGGCAGGGTCGGGCTGGGCTAGAGGGCAATCAGACAGTGCCTGATGGGCTGGTGTGTTGACCTGTTTTATGGCTTTTATTTAAGTATTAGTTATTAAAAAAAATAAAAGCCATTGTTATTTGTAATATTCATACATCTAAGTCATGTAAATACAACACATATTGCATTACAAATGCTATAGATGTCACGTTTGCGAAAGTTAAAACTATTGGCATTGTAAATGACGAAGCTATTAATTTCTCTATTTTCAAAACGAACACATAAATAAAAAATTTGTCATTTACAATACCAATAGCTCAAACTTTCCTAATGCGAGACCTATTGCATTGCAAATGCTTGTCCTTCCATTCTAGCAGTTCCTGTGGTGTGGTGTGACTTTGGACATCCTGGATGTCAGAAAAGGGGTCTTGTATTGCGTATTGGCGGTGTAGTATATTCAATTCTGTGTTTGCTGCTAATTTGGCTGCACTGTCTGCGGAATCATTTCCTTTTGATATTTCATCGGTTCCTTTTGTGTGCGCTTTACACTTTAATACTGCAACTTTCGCTGGTAACTGACTGGCCTCTAAGAGGGCAGTGATGAGTGTAGCATGCTGTATTTTAGACCCGTGTGATGTGAGGAATCCTCTCTCTTTCCATAATGCGCCGTAGTTGTGTACAACCCCGAAAGCGTACTGTGAATCAGTGTAAATGTTAACTGATTTTCCTTTTGCTAAGTGACATGCTTGTGTTAGTGCTATGAGTTCGGCTGCTTGTGCCGACAGTATCTCTATCTTGTGTGCTTCCAAAGTGTTTGTACCATTTGTGATGGCATAGGCTGCTGCTAGTTCTCCAGTGGGGAGTCTCATGCAAGAACCATCAACAATTGGTGAAAGTATCCTCTGGTGATGGGGCGATAGGTTGTGTCTTAGGTGGTGCAATGTTAAGGTTTTCAGGTGCAGATGGCAATACAGGATAAAAAACAGTAGAAATGGCTGATTGTTCCCTTTTATTCCTTTCACTAACTACTTCTTTCCATATTTCTTGTAACTGTTCTTTCTTGGCCTGCTCTGACATTCTCTTACCCTTTTCAACTTTATGCAATTCCTTCTGTTGCCTCCTATGGGCTTCTTTTCTCCATAATTCCACCGAGTCACTTTGTGACTGGCGGACTCCCTTTTTCTTCCACAACTGTTCCTCTAATTTTATAATACATTCCATGTCAAAAGTACCATTTTCAGGCCATCTATATCTGTGTTCTAGGTCTTTAGTATAATCCACCCATAAATCACAATAAATAATTGCACCGACACCATGTTTTGCATACATGAAGTGTCCTGGAGTATCCCGAGGAGGAAGGGGAATTTCCTTCTCAAGAATACTCCTTTTGGTTGCTATCTTACGTATTTTCGAGAAAATAGGCATGATGGCAAGACTTTTCAAAGATTTAGAATTGAGAGAAAAAGAAAAACAAACAGAACATATATCTTTACCGTACCCACGAAAGTGGTGAGTCCGTCTTTTATACTAGTTTAGCAGTCCTCACAAAATAAGTGAGAAACCAACAAAAACATGTATCTTTACCGCACCCACAAAGTGCTGAGTCCGTCTTTTATACTAGTTTAGCAGTCCTCACCAAGGATAGGTGAGAAACCAAAAACATGTATCTTTACCGCACCCACAAAAGCTGTGGGTTCGTCTTTATACTTTTCAGCAGTACTCACCGAAAAAAATAACTGGAAGGCCTCTTGAAGATCTTGAAATGCGCGCAGCTTCTAAGGTGGGGCTCGCAGAACCTCGGACTCGTCTCTTCACAGGTTGGGCTCTGGTTCAGGATGTTCCGCAATTTTCCTCACCGCCTCGTGTGGATGCCGGGCCGCAGTCGGTCCCCCTCTTCGCCTCGAGGTGGTTAGCGGGAATTCCCCGCGTTTGTGCACTTTGAAGTCCGTCAAAGGTCAGGAGAGGACAGTACCGGGTCCAATATCGCCGGCGCGTGGGGAAAAGGGAACGTCCCTGCTCGGGCGCCAATTAATGTGGTAAATTAATTCAATATTACCTCATCTCAGAATTTCTATACTTAATAATCATAATTTCAGTCAAAGCAAAGGGAGGAGTCAGTGGTGCTCGAGTATAAAAAAAAGGGTCCAGTAACTCGAGTTAAGGGGAGAGCTCCAGCACCAAGCGGGTACAGGAGTGGTCTGCAGCTTTATTCACACATCAGAATATTTATACAGTTTTCAGTCAATAGGCAAAAGAAGAAAAGAGAAGTGACAAGAAAAAGGGAAGTGACAATCAGTAATTTCTAACAGATGTGTCAAGGTAGGGGCGTGTCTTGTGTCTCGTGAGAGGGCATGCAATGTGTGGAAATGTGTTCTCTTTCAGTTGAAGGCCCTTCCTCATTCGGGGGTTTATCTCTGGCTTAGAGTCAAGAACAGGAACCATCTTGTGTAAAACAGGAACTATCTTGCTGGTTCTGGGAATTGGCTGAACCACAAGAGTCAAAAAGAGGAACTATCTTGCTGGTTCTGGGAATTGGCTGAACCACTAGAGTCAAAAAGAGGAACTATCTTGTGTAAAACAGAGACCATCTGCTCTCTGGCTTGCAGTCAAGAACAGGAACTATGTCTTAAAACAGGAACTATCTGCTGGTTCTGGGAATTGGCTGAAGCACAGGAAGGGGTGGTCAATGAACTAAGATGCCAGGTGCAGGGTGTCTTACAGTTAAGAACAGGAACTACTTCTTAAAACAGGAACTATCTGCTGCTGATTCCCAGAATTGGCAGAACCACAGAAATGTGTGGTCAATGAACGGGGGTGCCAGAGGCAGGGTGTCTTGCTTGTGGGTCTGAAGACAAAATGGATGTCACACACAAAATGGGTGCTTGTATGAATGAAAAAAATGGCTGTCAGGCAGAAACAGGGAAATGATGGGGCACAATTGTCAATTTTATTTCCACATTTGCACCGAATTTCCAGTTGGCCTGGCAGATTGTCTGCAAATGGTCCCGGACCTTTTCAAGAAGCCAATTACCAGTTGGCCCAGTAGACCACTCATAAGCACTCTGTGTCCCTAAAGGGTTCGCATACCCACCAAGACGCTGCAAAATTCCGTTTATAATGAGCAATCTGTTACAAACACTTCCACGCAAGCAAACAACGTTCAAAAATAAACTCTCCATGCCAGAACAGGTCACTTTCACACACTATCATCACACCTTTGGGTCATCCACAGACTGCCGTTCAAGGCACTCAGCCCGTCGGCTGGTGTTGTTCAAGACGGTCCGAAGACCATTACCAGGCACTGCCCACAGGCCAGTGTCATTTAAATATGGTACCACTTCCAAAGAACCAAAGGACAAAGAACCAAAGAACCAAACCACTCACCTGGTGCACTCAGAGTGAGGCAAATTATTCTCCACTGACGAATCTCTGGACCAAACAGTCAAATCCTAGGGTTTGCCTTCTCAGGATCGCAGCTGGTGACCACTAGCCACGGATCCGCCCGATCTGAAGGATGGGGCAGCTGCGAGAACCAAGCTCGGTCTTCAGATGTGGGGCCACAATCCGCCCAACCGACCAGACACCACCCTGGCCGCTGCCACCACCTAATGGGTGAGGAGGCCACAAATTTGTGGGGTCCCTGTTCGACCACCAACTGAAGGACAAGGCCACTAAGGGCCCCCCGGGTTATATACAAAACCACCTACTATGCCTTCCCAAATGAAGAGTCGGTCAGACAGTGGAGAATACCAATGTACTTTATTAACATATCTCTGCAGAGCGAGCCCAGTCTGACCCACACCCTGTGGTGTTCGCCGAGGGACTGACCCCTAACGGTCAGTAATGCACAATTATCCCTCCAAGAAACGCCCACAATGGAAAACAAATAGCTCAGGCTGAACAGGGAACATTGCGGGCACAGTAGGATGAGCTAACACCTTGCCAGATGGGCACACTATCAGGGGCTCAAGGCCATGGTGCTGGGTCTCAGCATCTCCTTAACGTGGGAGCAGAAACCTCCCTACAGATAAACATTACACACAGAATGGCTTATTCATTAGTACATCAGAAAGCGGGCTTGGAAAGGCAGGCAGAAAATAATAACGTAATGCAGTATTCTGCTGAGGCAAGCAACGTGAACATTTTGCGGCCTACTTCGGGCCTAGTTAAAGCAACCTAATAGGAACTGCAAAAGCAAATGGAGCCACAAGTATGCATATGGGCCTACTCATTACTCAGATAGCTCAGTGGGTTGTACAACATGAAATCCGAATCGTATCTATTTAGCCACGCAATGCTAACCTAACATACTTATGACGTCATGTGACAGGAAGCATTACGCAAATAGCAATTTTAACTAAAAGGACCAGTAGCCTGTTCCCTAAAAAACCTTGGGTTGCGTCCTGGACTTCAATATCCTGTCACAACACGCACATTCAGCACATTCACGCACCAACCTCTCTACATGTACATCCATGGCAGCCCACCAATATGCTTCCCTGATCCTTTCCTTTGTCATGGAAATGCTCATGTGCGAGGTGTGAGCAGTCTTTACTAGCTTATCCCTTACTTCAAGGGGTGCAAACAACTTACTACCATGCATGAGGAGGCCATCTTCCACCGTCAGATCTTCCCTCACTCGCCAAAAGCCTTCGAGGGCCTCTTCACAATCCATCTTCTCACACCAACCACCTGTGAACATGGTTAGGACTTTCTGCAAGTCTAAATCGATCATGTGATGATCCCTCCACTCTCTCTCTGAAATCAAGCCTTCACTAATCACACACATTAATTCCTTCCTCCAGTTCTTCACCTCCAAACCTCTCAACATCATCTGTCGTTTCACACTCCACGCCCCGAGTCTTGACAGAGAGTGTGCCAGACCTGTGAAGCCACAACCCACTTCCGTATCCCATGGGAGACAAAGTCAATGCCTTTCTTGGAGAAGACCTCCCTAAGAGGTTTGTGGTCAGTAAGAATTCAGAATCTTTTCCCCCACAAAACCTTTATCAGCTTGCACACCACCGAGAAAACACACAGAGCTTCTTTCTCCACAACAGAACAGTTGCATTCAGCACCCCTCAAGGGCCTAGAAACGAAAAGAATCATTTTATCCTCCATATCAACCTTCTGCAAAAGAACTGCCCCTAACTCCTTTGAGCTGGCATCAGTCATGAGATAAGATACCTTTGTGGGGTCAAAACTTCCTAGACAAGGTGTTTCATTCAGATGATTCTTAATGTACTCAAACTCTTCCTCACAGCACTCACTTGGACCAAACAAATGTGCTTCCCTTCTGGAGGAGAGACCTCAAACAAGAGCTTTGAAAAAGTGGGCTAAAGAACGGTGATGGATTAAACCCAGATCTTTTGACTGGGTGTGAGTGTTTGATTGGTTCAGATGCTCCGTCCATCACCACCCCCTTTTGTACCGCTTTTGGCCGCCATAAGTGTGGCAGGGTATGCTCAGACGTGAGTCCCTTGGTCACTTTGCAACTGGATTCAAGCAAGCCGGGCTGAAGACGGCTGGAATGCCAGAAACCGGTCCTCTGAAGCTTGTTTCCGGTCTAGGGAAGACATGGCTTGGCAGTTCGGGCTGGACTGTTCCCATGAGGCACAGGGTCAGACTGATTTGCATATAGCCATGTCTGAACTGGGGTGGCAGAGTGGGCTAAAGAACGGTGATGGATTAAACCCAGATCTTTTGACTGGGTGTGAGTGTTTGATTGATTCAGATGCTCCGTCCATCACCACCCCCTTTTGTACCGCTTTTGGCCGCCATAAGTGTGGCAGGGTATGCTCAGACGTGAGTCCCTTGCTCACTTTGCTACTGGATTCAAGCAAGCCGGGCTGAAGACGGCTGGAATGCCAGAAACCAGTCCTCGGAAGCTTGTTTCCGGTCCAGGGAAGACATGGCTTGGCAGTTCTGGCTGGACTGTTCCCATGAGGCACAGGGTCAGACTGATTTGCATATAGCCATGTCTGAACTGGGGTGGCAGAGTGGGCTAAAGAATGGTGATGGATTAAACCCAGATCTTTTGACTGGGTGTGAGTGTTTGATTGATTCAGATTCTCCGTCCATCACCACCCCCTTTTGTACCGCTTTTGGCCGCCATAAGTGTGGCAGGGTATGCTCAGACGTGAGTCCCTTGCTCACTTTGCTACTGGATTCAAGCAAGCCGGGCTGAAGACGGCTGGAATGCCAGAAACCGGTCCTCGGAAGCTTGTTTCCGGTCCAGGGAAGACATGGCTTGGCAGTTCGGGCTGGACTGTTCCCATGAGGCACAGGGTCAGACTGATTTGCATATAACCATGTCTGAACTGGGGTGGCAGAGTGGGCTAAAGAACGGTGATGGATTAAACCCAGATCTTTTGACTGGGTGTGAGTGTTTGATTGATTCAGATGCTCCGTCCATCACCACCCCCTTTTGTACCCCTCAAGAGAACACAGCATTTTAGTTACGTTGGATAAAGGGTAATGATCAACAATAACTGCTTTGTTGAGTTCCCTCGATCTAACTCAGAGCCTGACCCCCCTATTGGCTTTGCGGGCCATAATAACAGGAGAGACCCCCTCCGTTGCTTCAACTTCTTGCATGATGCTCTCCCTTACTTACAGAGGTGTATTCCTGACTTTAACTGTTTTTAGAACAGCGTTAGATTTGACCTTTATCCAATGTACATAGTTTTTGAGACAAACCAGTTCACCAGCAAAGACCTTGGGGAATTCCTTGATCCAGTCTCGATTAGCATTACTAACAACCCTAACTGGTGGTAATTCTTTTAGGCAGACAGATCTCATTGGGATCAAGAAGGATATGTAGATCACGTTGATGGAACAAACTTATGAGCGGGTCCCCTTTCATCAAGACATAGATTTTACCAGGCTCGACTCTCCCTTTGAAGTCAATCGTGCCCCAGAAATTACCCAGCAACTCAATAGTCACCTCACCTTAACCTTTTGGTCTAATGTCAGGCTTCAACAGGGTGACTTTGCCCAGCAGATTACGCTCATAAAATGTTTTTGGGACTAGAGTTATCTTGGCCCCAGAGTCGAAGAGCATGCTCACTGGAGCATCATTAATCAAAACTAGCTACTGAGGGCCATCACTAGCATTGCCTGTGACTGGGAGAGTATTGATTCCTTCCAATTCTTCTTCATAAAGATCAACTTCCTTGACTTTTTTATGTTCGTGGCCCGTTCAGCAGCATTTTGAGACGTGAACTTTTCTCTCACAAGATTTGCACATGGCCTTCCAGCCCGGGCAGTCTTTAACCTGTTGAACGCGGTGCAAATTTCGCCGCGGTGCGGGCATATTAATTAGTGAGCGCGGTTCGGAAGGCCCCCAGCCATCCTTCGCGCATGCCCACTGTGACGTCGAACAGCCGGGGGCTGTCTGACGTATGCAACAGGTTAAAGTTGGCCATAAGGCTAGAGTTGTCACACCTGAAGCACTTCCTCTGAAAATTCTTTGTGTTAAAGAGCTTTGAAGTGGTGCTGAATTTGGGTTCAACAAATCTATCCACCAGCACCTTGACATTAATGTTCTCCTTTTTATCACCTGAACTGTCTTTGTGCATAATATCAACACACACTTTTGAATGCTCATGACTTTTGGCTATGGTCAGCACTTCTTGAAGCGATGGCGTCTATTTTTGCCACAGGGCGTCTCTCGTTTTGTCGAGGGCGCATCCCAACATAGACTGATCTCTTAACCGCTCCTCTAAAGCTGCACCAAAATTGCACGTAGAAGCCAATTTGCCCAAGGTAGTTATGTACTGTGCGACCGGCTCATCCTGCATTTGGATCCTTTTCCCAAAGTGATATTGTTCAAGGACAGTACTCACTTTGGGGAGGTGGTGCAAGTCCAACTTTTTGAAGCAGATCTCGTATTCATCAAGAGTCACTATCAGAGAGTTCAGGAAGGTGTTCAGAGAATTCTTGTCCCTTAGAGCCCAAACAATGCATTAACAATGAGGCTTTCCTCTCTGCGCTTAAGGAAGTGCCACAAACACGAGCATAATGTGTGAAAACCTTCTTTCACTTCAGCTACGAGAGAGGAGGAACTCCTGGAGATGTAAACAAGAAGGGAGGGTCAGTGACATTTTGTATGATGTACGTACTATGTTTTGACCTAGTTTCTTCTTAAGGGTGAACTTTAGTGATCTGCTTACAGTGCGCAATATCCACAAACCTTAGAAACTGTGTGCATCAGCGAAACTACGTGAAACTTCAGCAATTAAACTTTAGGCCAATGCATACAGTCCCAGAAACTATATTTGCTGTGCGCATCAGCGGAACCATCAGCCCGATTACTGATGGCGCATATGTATACAGGGAGGAGTCACTTTAGTCTGGTGCTCAATTGTGTAGATGTGAGTCTGGTGGTGCCTGATAACTGAAAGGCACACATTTGTTTACCTACAATTTCATATATGTCTGATTTATTATTCCTATTACAGCGCCTTCTACCTTGAGAAGGCCCATCCTAGACCAGTGTGAGGACAAAACCCACGCTGACAAATGAGCGACCTGAAGCGTAATACTGAGAAAAAGTAACTTGGAGAATTGCTGCAAATTAAAGTAAACTAAAAAAATAATAATAAGGAACTACATACCCACAGCTGTGCGACCTGGAAGCCGATTGTTTCTCAATATATCCCTAGTTTGTGATTACATTACAGTGCTCACATTATGATCCGCGCTAGAAGAGATGGGAGCCTGGGGTGTTTGGTCACAGAAGCTCATTTACATACAAAGGGGGTGACAGTATGTTCACAATGCACAGCACAACTTGTTTACGTACAGTGCTTGTACACAGAACAGGTTAAAGTCTTGTGTCTCTTTTTTTCATTTTCTTTAATATATCCTGACCCTCGCTCTCTTCTTCTCTTTCTCTCATTTCAATTCATCATAAATTACTCAAATTCACTATTGCTTTTTCAGCACGGCACAGTCGGGGGTAGCCACAGTTTGAAGGGGTCCCCCCCACTATTATCTAGAAATGGGACTCAGTTCCACCTAGCTCCTTAGCCTGTGACTAATAATTGTTACTTTGTGCCCCGCACTGCAGCCACAGGCCTCTGAGTGTTTGTTTGTGTGAGTGGCGCAAGAGAGGAACAGAGAACATGACAAAACTAGCCCTTCTATTGCTTAATACACTGTAAATGTGAAACACTTTGGGGCTTAGGGGCTGGATAAAGAATAACGTCAGGAAACAAACGCAAATTAAAAGCACATTTTATTTATTCGCTGAAAACTGTTTAAAAATGTAATTTCCAACTTCCACATATCTGTTTAAAAATATTTGCACTTTCAGTAATTTCCGAGTTTAGTTACAAATTAATAGTGGGAAAAACACATGATGTATAAAAACTGAAAGAAAAAACGTATTTTTACATTATTTTATGTTTCTTGTTTTTTGTTTTTAAAACAGGCCGTCAACCTTTCACGTGAAAATTATTATAAGGACCTGACATCACTTCTTGTGATGTCACTACATGTGACGTCACTGTGATTTGCATTTGATAATGGGCTCCTTCACTATTTTCATTATTTGTGCCCTGTTTATTAAATGTATCATGGAAAAAAGGCAGTATTATTCACCAATGAATACAGGGAAGGGTCTTTTTCACATGGCAATACAGTTTAAACAGCACTGTATAGAACAGATCGTGTGACAACCCAGTGGCACTTGGTGCAAGGTGCTATATACAGTAAGTGATAGTGAAGGTGCAAGTGCTAAAGTGAGCAGCGTGATCGACGCATGAACTTAAGTATATACATCAAATAATAGCTCCACAAAACAAGTTGTAATCACTTTTTAGAATAAGAATATAAATTTAAACAGGAGCATAAAGTGTGATATGCGTCATATGATTTAAGCTGCAGAGTCGACGGCGTTTCGATCCCCTTTATTCGGGATCGTCATCAGGACAGGGTTGTCGATAGGTTCAGTGCTGTGGGCGAAAGAGGGGCAATTCAGAACGGGCACGGCAAGGAGGGGGGGGGGAGAAAGGGAGGAGGGGAAGGGGAGGGGTTGGTGAGGAGTGGATAATCTATGTAATTAAAGTACCAGCTAAGTATGGTGACGGCGTGATAGGAGAAAGGGCACAGGCAGGGGAAGGGTAGGGTGTGAATCCCTGATATAAGGTAAAGAAGTGACTATCAATAGAGCAAGATCAAGAATTGCCTTAGAAGGTAGGTGCAATTTAAGTAATGGGTGGTGAAGGTGGGAAGGAGTGGTAGCGGGGAACGGAGGCGAGGGAGACGAACTTACAGTGATGCCCAGGAAAAGGAGCGTTGGTAACTGGGGTCCATACACTTGCTCAAAAAGTCGAACACTGTAGGGAAACAGAATGAGGAGGAGGGAGGAGATAAGAGCCAGACCTAAATAAGAAAGAGCGGCTCAATCGAGGCAATAAAAAATCGGTAAAATTACCTGATCGTGGAGTGTCTCTCGTCAGCGTGCGGGATGTGCAGCGCCTACGAGGGAAAGTAACATGGATCAGAGGGAGCCGACGGTGGCGGGGGCCGTTACATAACATCAGATAGTAATCGCACAAATTGCGTGAACTCCTGACATACCTGTATGAATCTGGGCAGCGGAAGGCACTTGGGGCTCTCCTGATGGCGGGCTGCTAGCAGTCAATGCTGGAGCTACTCGTGTCGGTACAGAGCCTACAACTAAGTAGAGGAGTGGAAGGCTCAGAGCGGGGCGGGGAGAAGGGGCGGGGGACTCAGGACGGGGCGGAATAGGAAGACGAATGAGGTGGGGATAGGGGTGTGTCATGATGTTACCAAGGTAACACTGGCAACCAGGAAGTGGCGAGGAGAAGAAATTGAATATATTAAGGACGGATTGTCATTAAGGTGAAGCTAACGGACAAGATGCACTGAGGGTCGTGATAGGAGGGCATAGCCACTCAAGGTAGATAACTCAATGGGGGGGCGAGATTTCAGAGGCGATAATCCAGAACAATAATCAAACAAGATACAAGAAATACACATTTCATAGATACAATACAAAGTTGAGCATAGGGTGGGGTGTATTTACAAGGAATTACTGTCAAGTTGGTTAAGTGATCTAGCATCATGTTGTAAACAATTAACAGCAAGGGAAATTACACATAATTGGGGTCCAGTTGGGTACATGGTTTGAAACCAGAAAGTTAAGTTACATGGTACAGATCTAAATAGGTAGATAAGGAAGTGGACTTTAGATAGTAATGGTGTTAGTCCATTCATCAAGAGTGTTTAACCCATGGTTGACCGAGTCAACTCGTGTGATCCATTTACATTCAGCTCTATTAAGTAGGGCAGACATGTTGCCACCTCTGATTGGCAGTGTGGGTTTTTCAATAACCATCCATCTGAGGTCTGTGTCGGCATGTGATTTTTCCAGAAAGTGCGTGACCAGAGGGGCAGTGAGCACTTTACAGTTAATTCTGCTCTTGTGTTGTATTATCCGTTGTTTTACCATTTGGCTGGTTTGGCCAATGTAGATTAAATCACATGGGCAACGGATAGCGTAGATCACATTTTGTGTTTTACAGTTTGAATGATGGGACAGTTGGTGGATGTGTCCATTGTAGATGAATTCTTTTGTATTGGTTGTTAGGTCACAGACACTGCAGGATTGGCATTTAAAATGTCCGACAACAGGGTTCAGGCCCCAGGCAGCTGTAATCGTGTGTTTTTCAGCAATGGGGGTTGGCCATGTGATGGCGTGTACCAGATGGTTGGCGATGTTATTGCCTCTCTGGTATGAGAATAGAGGTGGTGCGTGAAATTGTTCGTCAAATCGTAGTACAGACCAATTTTTCTTGATAATTTTGGCAACTTTGTTACTGTCTGGACTGAAGATGGAGACAAAGGGGATTCTGCTCATAGATGTTTTGTTGTTACTGGGTACCAGTAGATCTTCGCGGTGGTTGTACCATGCCCGTTTTTTAGCTCTTGTGACCAAGCGTCGTGGGTAGCCCCTATTGATCAGTTTTGTAGCCAAAATGTCTGCTTCCCTAAAGTAGTCTTTGCGCCATTTGCAGTTGCGACGGATTCGCAAAAATTGGCCGAAGGGGAGTCCATCACGTAGTCCTCTGGGATGGTTGCTAGAGTAATGTAACAGGGTGTTACGTTCCGTGGGCTTACGGAAAAGTGATGTTCCAAGAATGCCCTCTTCTGAATGGATGGTGACATCAAGGAACGGTAGGTCATTGGATTTGGACTCGCTCGTGAATTTGAGATGTTCTTGTGAGGTATTGAGCCAATCAATGAAAGATTGGAGGGTATCAGTTGTTCCGTTCCAGATCAATAGAATGTCATCTATGTATCGGCGCCACAGATGGATTTGGGGCCGATATGGGTTGATGGAGTTTAGGACCAGCGATTTTTCCATTTCGTGGACAAAAAGTATGGCAACGAAATGTTCCCTATCGTGTACCCCACCGACTCCATGTATCAGCTTAAAGTACATGTAACTTCCCTCCTGTGTCAGCTATGAAGACGCAAATACATTTGCGTCCAACGTTAACATGTCCTCTTTCAGACCCACCCTGAATGGGTTGAATAATCCGTTCCTAAGTATGCCATGCCAACGTCTTTTTGTGGTGTACTCTCACGTTTTTCAGCTCTGGCTGAGTAGGCCCTGAATTTCTGCCATCAAGCCTTTCCTGGCTTCTGACTCCGAGAGCCTCAGCCCAGGCTGCCTCTGTACCCGTGAACTCTGACTTACTTCCAGCGCGGCCCCTTGCGCTCAGCTCAGCCTGCTTTCTGCCAAGACTGACTTCAACCTTCGAATTATCTGATCTGCTCCTCGAAAATACATTCCTGCCTACTAGTTTAAGTAAACATCCTCCCAGCTGCAGAGCCGAAGGGCCGGCCTGTCTCTGTGCAAGTAATTCAAGTAATTCATAGCCTCTGTTACCATGCCCCCACGCTTCTCGTGCAGACACTCAGGCGCTTATACACGCACTCCCAGTCAGTATAGAATAGCTTCTGCCCCAGAGACCTTTCCGCCCAGATAGCTTAGTTCCTACAACATCAGATATCAGATATGATAAAGGTACAAGTTGATCTGACATGCCAGACTTCTGTCTCTTTCCGTCAGTTCGAATGTCAAGTCCCCAGCACCCTCCAGTTTCACATCATTCACACGTCATGCAGCTGCGCGCGCATCCAAGTTTCCAATTTCTGCTGACATTACAACATTTCTGTTTAGTGCCGCCCCCCTGCGACACCTACCTGTGACGTTTCTAGCACACACCTCCAGTTCACGCCTAGTCCACGCCTCTTGATTACGTACTAGTAACACGTGGATACCGTTATCTTGTCTCCTCTCAGCTGTTACGCCTACTGCATTACTTCCTATGGAGTAAATTAAGTATATAAGCTATGTATTGTCAATAAAATGTTGCTCTATCCCTTCTGACACCCTTGTGGTGGTCAGAATATGATATCCTGGTCATGACCATTCCTTTTTAAGGAATAAAACCCCTAAGAACTCTAACACCACGGACTCTGTCTTTTTTCTTCCGATCTGAGTTATTATTGATTAAGTACTTACCTGCATAGAAATTAAGATAGTAAATTCATTATTTACGTCATTCTGGCGCCCGAATAGGGACCCCTCCCCCACCTCACGCGCCGGTAGGTGCGTTGCAAGCTCTGTCCCCTGCCATCAGCTAGAAGGAACTTACGCGCACCGGCAGGATTTCCTGCATCTCCCTCTGGTCCACGGCGATCAGTACCCAGACGAGGCGGTGAGGAGTGCGGAGGATCCCGACCAGAGCCTAGCCGAAAGAAGCAAGGTCCGAGGTGTCAAGAGGCCCACCAGGTTTCCGAAGTTTTCCGAAGTTTTCCGAAGTGTCGAGTCGAGTCCAGTCGAGTTTTCCGAGGCCTTCTGTTTTCCGTGCTTCCCGGTGAGTACCATTGCTGGGACGTATCTAGACGGGTTTGGGTACACAAGTCCGGTCTGCACTGTTTTAGACAGTGTATCTGTACTGTTTAGCAGTATATCTGATGTTTTCAGTTCTTGCACTGTGCTCAGCAGTGTATCTGTGCTGTTTAGCAGTACATCTAGTGTAGGGGGGTAGTTATATGTGCCTTTAAATGTTTTGCCATGTGATTAATGTCGTTGTATGAGTGACTGTTTTAATGTGTACTATTGTGTTCTTGTATAACTAGCTGTACCCAGTATTAAGTAAACCAAGGATTGAGCATTCAGTACTAAGTAACCAAAATGCCGTTTTTTAACAAGTTAAAGCAGATAGGGACTAGGAAAGGGATACTAGAGGAAGAAATTCCTATCCCCCCTAGGGACACTCCAGGTAACTTTATGTATCACAAGCATGGCATAGATGCCATATTGTATCTAGACTTATGGGCCGACTATACTAAACATCTAGACGAAAGACACAGATGGCCCGCTACCGGAACATGAGATGCCGAGTGCATCATGAAGGTAGAAGAAGCATTATGGAAAAAGAAAGCTAGACAATCTCAGAAAGACGCCATAGAATTTTGGCGTAAGGAATCACATAAGCGTACTGAAAAAGCACTCCGTAGAGAAGACAGACTGAAGGATTCAGAAAAAGCCCAAGAAAACGAATTAGTTACTGAAGGGATCCGAATCAAAACAGAACAAATAGACCGTGCACGAAACAATCTCGTAAACGGTATGTATCTCGCGGCCGAGGGTTCACCTGAGGCCTTATCAGAAATACCGAAAAATCTACCGTCACCATTGATCCCAACTAAAGTAATGCACAGGACCACTAAAGATATATTCCTAAATTCTTATCTAGAGGATGTAGCACCGGCTTACACCAATCTGCCTGTTCGTGCCTTGCCTACTGACAGGGACGGGGTGGTAACCCGCCCCCAGATCATATTCCGCCAGTACCGCGACAGACTTCCCCTGTTCCGCCAGCCCCACCACTTCCCCCACCTAAAATTGACCTACCGAAACCACGTTTACCTGACCCTACTAAAAGACAAATTCAAGTTTAGATACAGACTCCACAGAGAGATGATGCCCAAGCTTCCGCTTCAGGAGGTGCGACCGCGGGTCTCCGGACCCCGCCATTAACACACAGATTCAATCTCAGGGATATGCAGAGTCCTCTCACGTTCAGGTCACCCCGCCTTGACATATTCAAAGAAAACCTTTCAGTTTGCAGATATGATCCAGTACCCGGAAAAGATGATATAATGATGTTGGCATCACTACGGTTAAGATCTGCTACTGATTTCCTGCTGTGCTATGCAGGAATGAAGGAGCGCCTCGATAGAATATATGAGTTTATCCAGACTGGGGTAGACCCTGACAGTATTAAGGATGCCATGGAGCGTCAGAAAGTTGACGTTCAAGCACAGATACTACGATTTTTCATAAATTGTCTAATAAGAGAACGAGACAGGCCTGGGACAGATCAGAGTGAATTAGATGCATTAAACAAGTGGGGCCAAAATATTTCTGAAGGAAAACATGACAAGGGGACTTGCATAGCCAGTATGTACAAGAAAATTAGAAAAGCAGTGATAGCAGTACACCAAAAAGAGAAAGAAAAGGCTTCCTCCGAGGAGGAAGAGGAACAGGAAGAACTAGAAAAGACTACAGATACTATAGCGTATGTAGGTAAGGGAACTTACCTTAGGAAGGGTATCCGTCCGGAAAACAAGAGAGTTTTTCTCTCTGCTTTAACCAACCCGAATTCTTCTGAACATCAGTTTCAGGAAACTGATAGAAGACTGCGAGAGAGAATGGGGTACCATGTACTCAACTCTATGGATGAACAAGAACTAGCCCGGTCAGCCATATTATGGGCCGAAAATCCAGACATATATAATGATGACACCGTAGCACAGACGTTTCTGAACCTCTCCCCAGACGAGCAGAAATTAGCAGGTGTATACATGATTCAGCACCTCCTCACGAAGTACAGAAACCAACATTCTGATCCAGGTCCCTTACACGAAACATTGGAAGCACTACTCATGGATAGATGAAGAGGCTTAAGTACCAAGTTAATACAAATAATTCTAGAACAACGACATAAATATAACACTTTTGTAAGCTCTGAATATGTTCCCGCCCCGCCTCCAGAAAGGAAAATGTATCACATGCAACGCCTGAGTGGCATTGAAAGTCAGAACCCCTTACGAGAAGTGCACCCTGTTATGGGTGAAGATCATATCTTGAAACGCGTGTATGTTCACACGCCTCTGACTAAATTAGAGCTGTTAGAAAGGAAGAAACTAGTCCTGTGTCATGATAAAGACCCTGCAGGTTTTCACAGAGAGCTTAAAGACATGTTACTAATGGGGGATTACACGTATGAGGATATCATGAAAATGTTGAAGGTACTGTTGCCCACGGGCATCTACGAGAAATTAAAGGAAAAAGAATGGGAGGTGGGGGACAAAAAGATTGTATGGGCAGAAATAGAAGATGAAGAGAGTAAACGTGTCCCAGGGGTAGGCCTTGGGGATAAAACTAAAGCATTACCCGGTTTGATAGTACAGGTCCTGCCAAGATTATTGACGACTAGAAAGGAAGATTGGGACGCCATCTCGTCCTGTAAACAGAAACATGATGAAGATACTAGTGACTTCTATTCAAGATTCGAGAAATGTTTCATTATTAATAGTGGCCTAAAACCAAGTAGCGAGTCATATCCACCCCTTTTTGTATCAAAATTAGTCGAGAATTCCCTACCATTAGTTAAAAACCGAGTGTACAAAGTTGAAAGTACTTGGCAGGCGAATACGCCATCCCAGATGTTACAGATGCTCCAATATCATCAGAACAGAATTAGAGAAGAACAAGATCAGGAACAGAAACGCATGAAAGACACAAAGATGAAAATGTTAGTAGCTCAGACGGTCCCAGCCGACGGTCAGAGAAAGGGTGGGACCCAGACAAGTCACACTACAGCTCCCGTTAAAGGGACATGCAATTACTGCAAGCAGCCAGGTCATTACGTATATGAATGCCCAGTCCTGAAACATAATATAGCAACAGGTAAAACTAAAGAAAGACCGCATCCGCCTAGACATGACCATGGGCATCAACAGACCTCACAGAACGAACAGCCCATGCAGAACACACAGCCTATGCATGCTCCATCACACACAGCACAGACAGTAGCGGTACCACAGCCACAGCCCATTGCCGCGACTCAGCAAGTTTCGCAACAGATGTACCAGTATGCCCAGTCTGCATACCCAGATTACCCCCGATATACATGAAACAGCCTAGAGAGGGAAGGTGGCTTGCCTCTTATTGAAATTCCTGTAGATCAAGAAGGTCCTTATGTACACAGTCACGTATTGGGAAAAGACAGAAAGTTTTTAATTGACACAGGGGCAAGTCGCACCACAATCAGCCATGATGAAGTCCCAGGGGCACCCCTCTCAGGCTCACAGAATGTTTCCCTTGGTTTTTCAGGACAGCCTATTGTAAATGAGGTAACGCAACCCGTTCCCCTGGCTGTGGGCCCATTATCACGTATTACAGACTTGTTGCTCACGAAATCATGCCCAGAAAATCTGTTAGGAATAAAAACTCTGAAGGCTCTAGGAGCTATAATATGCTGTTCCCCGGAAGGAGTTAGACTCTTTCTGCGGGATTTCAAGGGTCATTATGTCCTGCGAGAGTTTGATATCAGATTGAAAAATGTGCCAGATCACTTGTGGGCAAAAGGCCCAACAGATGTAGGTTGCATGCATATCACCCCATACCGCGTTACACTCAAGGCAGGTGTTGTTTTACCCAGAATCAGACAATACAAGTTACCACCCGATGCTGTAGTGGCTTTACTGGAAATCATTGAGGAGCTCATTGCCCAAGGAGTGGTCGTAGAGACCGACTCCAATGTCTGTAATTCACCAATCATTCCGATTCTTAAACGTACTGATCCCAATGCATCGCCAGTATATCGGCTGGTGATTGATCTAAGAGAATTGAATAAATGCATTGTACCACAGTATCCTGTGGTCCCCGATATCTCCTCTCTATTGACTGCTATTGATTCTGAAGCAACGTTCTTTACTGTAATTGATCTCAAGAACGCCTTCTTTAGTGTACCTATTGACCCAGAAAGCCAATATCTATTCGGATTCAGTTTAAATGGACGAAGTTTCAAATTTTCCCGCGCACCTCAAGGATTCACAGAAAGCCCCAGCATCTACAGTCAAGCACTGAAAAGACAACTAGATTGTATTCAAATGCCAGTTAACACCGCTTTACTGCAATACGTCGATGATCTACTGATCACCGCACAAAGTGAGCCCGAATGTGAACAAGCATCACTGACAGTTTTACACTTTCTGGCCGACAAGGGACACAAGGTGTCTCCTTCGAAGCTACAATTCTGTGTTCAGCAAGTTGTGTACTTGGGTCACTTGCTGTCCAAAGTGGGGAGACAGCTCACTCCCGATCGCATTCAGTTAATTGTAAATATGCCACAACCCCAGACACAAAAGGAAGTACGGGCCTTCATAGGCCTCACCTCATACTGCAGACAATGGATTCCTCAATATGCATTTCTGGTCAAACCACTCATCCAGTTAACGACACAGGAGGCAGCGACTTCGACTGTCCTCCCATGGACTCAGGAACACACACAAGCTTTTGAAGAATTAAAGAAAGCCTTATGCCAAGCACCAGTTTTAGCGACACCATGTTACAGCAAACCGTTTACACTTTTTGTTACAGAACGTGATGGTACAGCGTTGTCTGTCCTCACTCAAGATCAAGCAGGTTCACATAAGCCTTGCGCTTATTTTTCAAGTACATTGGATTCAGTAGCCCAGGCACTCCCTGCGTGCTTGAAGTCAGTAGCAGCAACAGCATTAGCCATCAGACAGAGCGATTCAATTGTTTTAGGCCATCAATTAACAGTACAAGTTCCACACTCTGTAGAGGTTCTGTTAAACAGAACCCAGACTCAGCACTTGACTATAGCACGACTGACAGGTTACGAATTAACGCTATTCCAGCCACACATAGAAATCAGACGCTGCAGCATTCTGAACCCCGCAACATTGTTACCTACAATTATGACAGATCCAGCCCCGCATGATTGTATAGAGATCATTAATGCAGTGACAAAGCCCAGACGAGATTTAACAGATGTTCCACTGACAAATCCAGACCTGACACTTTACGTGGACGGTTCATGCCTGAGAACAAATACAGGAGAATTAGTGGCCGCGTATGCCGTGACCACTGAAACCGAAGTTAAAGAAACACATCGTATTGACACACTGTCCGCTCAAGCGGCAGAGCTTATTGCTCTGACTCGAGCCTGTATACTAGCCAAAAACAGAAATGTCAACATATATACTGATTTCCGTTATGCGTTCGGAGTCGTACACGACTTCGGCATGTTATGGCAAGAAAGAGGTTTCTTGACCTCTCATGGTGCCAAGATCCAACACGGTCCCCTCATTCAAGCATTGTTAGAAGCAATACATCTGCCTTCAGGCATATCTGTTATGAAGTGTAAAGCACATACTAAAGTCACAGATTCTGTTTCCCAGGGTAATGACCTGGCAGACCAGACAGCAAAACATACAGCACTGACTCACACCCAAACAACTGATGTGACAAAGACAATAGTACCGACAAAATGTATGGCAGTCAAGGATCCCGCTCTAGATGTAATCGATATTCAGGCACATGCTACCGCAGATGAAATAAAGAAGTGGACTGAACTAGGAGGGATCCAGACAGATCAAGGTTGGATGACGAAGGGAAAATCTACATGGTTTCTCCCTAACTCTATGGTTCAAGTCATGATAAATACAGCACATAGTCCAGCACATCTAGGAGAAAAAGCGATGTTAGACAGTTTACAAAATCTCTGGAGTAATAAACACTTACGAGCAGCCGCAAAACAGAAAGTGCATACTTGCATGATCTGTTGTCAGTTCAATCCAGGTAAAAGCGTCCCTGTAGAGCAAGGTGGATTTCATCCTCCCGATCACCCTTTTGAAGTCCTCCAGATGGATTATATCCAGATGAACCGTTGTCGAGGATTTAAATATGTCCTTGTAGTTGTTTGTGCACTTTCCCGTTGGACCGAAGCATACCCAGTCTCAGACTATACTGCTCCGACCACTGCCAAGCAGCTGGTTCGTGAATTCTTCCCACGATACGGTTTGCCTCGTGTCGTGTACTCAGATAACGGACAACCCTTCTCGTCCGAGCTAATGAAACAAGTTTCTTTACTGTTAGGATACCAGTGGAAATTCCATTGTGTCCGACATCCTGAAGCCGCAGGCCTTGTAGAAAGGCATAACCAGACACTAAAAATACGCCTTGCAAAAATATGTCAGGAGAAAGGGGTCGACTGGATAGTCGCCCTGCCCGTGGCACTGTTCTATATGAGAATGGTTGCCCACTCGAGATCAGGGCTATCCCCGTACGAAGTGGTTTTTGGCAGACCACCGAATATGTGGGGGACGCCCATTCCTAAAAAAATCACTGATGTTGATTGTAATATGTTGACAGATTACCTTGCCTCCTTGATGTCTGCACTCCAATCATGTTGTTCACAGGTTGCCGCAGCCTTCCCGACAACACTGATGTAAAGCCGCACGAGGTCCGTCCTGGGGACCTAGTATTGGTACGCAATTTTGATAGGAAGAGCCCGCTGGAGCCCCGCTGGAAATCGCCGAAGACCGTCCTTCTCACCACGAGGACCGCCGTGAAGATCGAAGGGAGAAAGGGGTGGGTCCATACGAGTCATGTGAAAAAATTCCATGAACTGAAACCAGACCGAGACTCGTCCACCCCCACCAAAGACTGTGTTGAGCCAAAAGACTTTACAGTATCTGAACGAGAAAAAACTCCCCAAGAGGAGTACCGATCGAAACTCCGATCTAGCAAGTCAGACAGTTTAATTGTTTAAGTCCTCCCCTAGGTGAATCGGTTAAATAGTTTCTGACATGTATCCCCTAGATCGAGATAGAGAGAGAGAGAGACGATTCAAAAAACGTGCATATTGTAAATCACTTCGTAGTCACTGTATAGTGACACTATTAATCATGTTTATTCTGAGTATTTTAATTATCGTTGCTAGCATTCTTCTACCTATCTATTGTCCTATTTTCAAGCGTGAACAATCTGCTTACAATGTATCTGCTGAACATTCTTTTAGCGAATTGCCTCCACATGAACTTTCTTACAGACTTGCGCTGCGCAACAATACATTCATTAGCATGTTACATCACTCTCATCAGACCAGCAATGCTACCAATTGCTGGGTATGTGGCCGGCTCCCTCCCCATCAGAAATACCAGGGAGCTCTGCCTCTTTTTCCGTATCCATTCTCTCACAATGGCTCCTGTGGTGCGTGGTTTAAAATAATTAATTCTTTAGATCCCGATATTGCCGTTACCCTCGAAGGGGGCTGGATTTGGGGAAACCTGAATTTAGTCCTATTCTACGTCTGTTACCCTAATAGTGAAGGTCAATCTGTTACCGTAGGAACTGATCTAGAAAATGAAGTATATGGGTTAGGCAATTACACAGAAAACCTTATGATTCTTGCTATTGAATCCGAAGCTGCACCCGCCCTTCCCGCCATGTCAGTATTACCAGTCACCGGTCATCTCTGTGTTAGAAAGAAGGGTTCAGTACACTTAGGTCATAGTAAATGCACTACTGTAGTCGAATTCACAGATGAGGGTAGGTCCTCATTTCGAGCTAGACGACATTCATATTTTGTGTGTGGCCATACCGCATACATAAGTCTACCTCCAGATTGGGATGGTACCTGTTATCTTGCTTTCCTCCTGCCCCCTGTTTTCTTAGCTCCCCCTGATTATCATCGAAATCCAAATCTAGTAAGCAATAGACTCCGAAGAGACCTCCCGCTTGTTGATTATACTGAAACAGCATGGGAACAATACACAGATTTTAATAAAGGATTCTTTTTCTTCGTAGGCCCCGTCCAAAATAGTAAAATAATACGTAGATTAACTAGAACACTTGAAGCAGTAGTACATGAAACCGCTTCCGCTTTAGGTAACATAACAGAGGAACAGTCTGCTATGCGGATTGTTGTCCTTCAAAATCGTCTTGTGATTGACGTCATCTTGGCAGATCGAGGTGGAGCTTGTAAGGTCATCGGGTCAAGTTGCTGTGTTTTCATTCCAGAAAACGCGCCATCTGTATACAAAGCTATTACCCGTCTTCATAAAATTGCAAATCTGATACATCAGAATCCAGGCACCTGGACTTGGTCCGGTTGGTTCTGGACAACGTTAACTGCTTGGGGATGGAAAATCCTATCCTTCCTAGGCTTTGGCCTAGTCATAGTATTCAGTTGCTGCCTGTGCCTACAGTGTGGGCCGGCGATTTGTGGACTGTGTGCCACATCCTGCATTGAACATTCCAGTTTCCTTTCAAACCGCCAAAGAAAGAAAGATGAGCAAATGATGTTGCAAGAACAAACTGATCGATTCATGAGGATCGAGATTTCATGAAGGGTCCGTAGGGAACAAGGAGGGAATGAGGAAATATAAATTTTGGTCATGTTATGTTCCCTATCGTGTACCCCACCGACTCCATGTATCAGCTTAAAGTACATGTAACTTCCCTCCTGTGTCAGCTATGAAGACGCAAATACATTTGCGTCCAACGTTAACATGTCCTCTTTCAGACCCACCCTGAATGGGTTGAATAGTCCGTTCCTAAGTATGCCATGCCAACGTCTTTTTGTGGCGTACTCTCACGTTTTTCAGCTCTGGCTGAGTAGGCCCTGAATTTCTGCCATCAAGCCTTTCCTGGCTTCTGACTCCGAGAGCCTCAGCCCAGGCTGCCTCTGTACCCGTGAACTCTGACTTACTTCCAGCGCGGCCCCTCGCGCTCAGCTCAGCCTGCTTTCTGCCAAGACTGACTTCAACCTTCGAATTATCTGATCTGCTCCTCGAAAATACATTCCTGCCTACTAGTTTAAGTAAACATCCTCCCAGCTGCAGAGCCGAAGGGCCGGCCTGTCTCTGTGCAAGTAATTCAAGTAATTCATAGCCTCTGTTACCATGCCCCCACGCTTCTCGTGCAGACACTCAGGCGCTTATACACGCACTCCCAGTCAGTATAGAATAGCTTCTGCCCCAGAGACCTTTCCGCCCAGATAGCTTAGTTCCTACAACATCAGATATCAGATATGATAAAGGTACAAGTTGATCTGACATGCCAGACTTCTGTCTCTTTCCGTCAGTTCGAATGTCAAGTCCCCAGCACCCTCCAGTTTCACATCATTCACACGTCATGCAGCTGCGCGCGCATCCAAGTTTCCAATTTCTGCTGACATTACAACATTTCTGTTTAGTGCCGCCCCCCTGCGACACCTACCTGTGACGTTTCTAGCACACACCTCCAGTTCACGCCTAGTCCGCGCCTCTTGATTACGTACTAGTAACACGTGGATACCGTTATCTTGTCTCCTCTCAGCTGTTACGCCTACTGCATTACTTCCTATGGAGTAAATTAAGTATATAAGCTATGTATTGTCAATAAAATGTTGCTCTATCCCTTCTGACACCCTTGTGGTGGTCAGAATATGATATCCTGGTCATGACCATTCCTTTTTAAGGAATAAAACCCCTAAGAACTCTAACACCACGGACTCTGTCTTTTTTCTTCCGATCTGAGTTATTATTGATTAAGTACTTACCTGCATAGAAATTAAGATAGTAAATTAATTATTTACGTCAGAAACGCCGTAGACTCTGCAGCTTAAATCATATGACGCATATCACGCTTTATGCTCCTGTTTAAATTTATATTCTTATTCTAAAAAGTGATTACAACTTGTTTTGTGGAGCTATTATTTGATGTATATACTTAAGTTCATGCGTCGATCACGCTGCTCACTTTAGCACTTGCACCTTCACTATCACTTACTGTATATAGCACCTTGCACCAAGTGCCACTGGGTTGTCACACGATCTGTTCTATACAGTGCTGTTTAAACTGTATTGCCATGTGGAAAAGACCCTTCCCTGTATTCATTGGTGAATAATACTGCCTTTTTCAAAAAACTTCAGTGACTCCTTGTTCTTCCTTTTGTAATGCAGATTGCATACATTGTTTAAATTGTCTTTCCATGATACCTGTTGGGAATTGTTTCTGCTTACACCATATACCCATCCCAACGTGGTTTATGGGTTTTCTCCTGTTCTTCTTACACCTGTTTATTAAATGACATGGGTCTATAGATATTAAAAATAATTATATAAATTCACAGGTATTCAGCCCGTTTCTATGGTGATGTCACACATTGACAAGTTTTCGGCTGCTTCTTCTATTTGAATACAAATCACCTGCCGTTCCCCCTCCTTCCATTTCTTTTTCTTTTTCACCCCCTTTCTTTGTCTCTCTTGCTCTCTGTATCTCTCCCCCTCTCTATCTCCCACACACTCCTGTTAGTTTTAGCTTCATGAATGTCACTGCTGGCATTCATATGACAAATCCTGAGGCACATTTCAGGACAAAGGACAATCAGGGTGGAAGACGATTTGCTCGGAGTTCAACAGATTGTCCTAGCACATATATGCTTTTGATGTGGAATTTCGCTATTTCACCACATTCTTCAAACAGAGTCTGCTGCTAACAGTGGCTCTATTCTGGTAAAAAATTGAGTTTGGCAGGTCACAAAATGAATAGGGAGAGCCCAGTCGGAGAGGAGCCATGGGTCACACTTAGTTATAAGACCTGAGACACGAGCTGGTCCATCAACCAAAAACAGTGTGTAAAAGATGCAGCAAACGTTACTTAAAAACAAGGTATATGCTCTGTTATATCTAAAAATAGGTTATTTCTTGAACACCTGTGCTTCACTTGAGTTCATTACATATACTGCAGTGGCATTTGTTAATAGTAATACATACATTTTACCAATGAAGCTTCCATCTCCAGAGCCCTGACAACATGCCTACTTTGGGTGTGTTGGGTTTATAGATTTTATCACTAATCCTACAAGATAGCTGAAAATACAGTGGTTTGTCTATGTATTGTTCAGTGTTGCTTTTACAGGAAGTGTGATCAGGTGTGATTGAACTTTTTTCTTTGTATCTCTTCTTCATCAAATAAAAATCAAGAATGTTGCTTTTCTTTTCTTTTAATCCACATTGTGCTCGCTTCCCACTGTGTATCCTGGTGCATCGTGTTGCTTTGCTTTGTGTACGGAAGTGAACAATCTCTGGAAACAAACACTTTTATTACTCTGAAAATACTGTTATCTGTTTTTCTTCTTTACTGCTAGTCGGGTCTTCTATCAAAAGCCCTTCACACTTTCAGCACCCTTCTATGTTTTCTCCCTGTGTGTTGACAATGATGACTTTGTAGCTCTGATAATCGACTAAAGCTCTTCCCACATTCATTGCACTTAAATGGCTTTTCTCCTGTGTGAGTTCGCTGATGATACCTTAATGCTGAAGAGAAGCGAAAACAACTGTCACTTTCATACAATGATAGGGGTTTTTCCCCGTGTGTGTTCGCTGATAACTCCGAAGTTGTGATAACCGACTAAATCACTTTGCACATACATTGCACTTGAATGGTTTTTCTCCTGTGTGAGTTCGCTGATGATACCTTAATGCTGAAGAGCTGAGAAAACGACTGTCACATTAGCTACAATTATAGGGTTTTTCCCCGTGTGTGTTCGCTGATGACTTTGTAGGTCTGATAATTGACTGAAGCTCTTCACACATTCACTGCATTTAAATGGCGTTTCTCCTGTGTGTGTTCGCTGATGATTTTGTAGGAGTGATGACGTTCTGAAGCCCTTTGCACAATCACTGCACTTGAATGGCTTTTCCCCTGTGTGTCTTCGCTGGTGTCTTTGACGGCTTTATAATTGACTAAAGCTCTTCACACATTCATTGCAATGGTATGGCTTTTCCCGTGTGTGTTCGCTGATGTCTTTGTAGGTCTGATAATCGATTAAAAATGCTCTTCACACATTCATTGCACTTGAATGGTTTTTCTCCTGTGTGAGTCTGCTGATGATTCCTTAATGCTGAAGAGTCGCAAAAACTACTGTTACATTCACTACAATGATAGGGATTTTTCCACCGTGTGTGTTCGCTGATGACTTTGTAGGTTTGATAACCGACTAAAGCTCTTCAAACATTCACTGCACTTGAATGGCTTTTCCCCTGTGTGTGTTCGTTGATGACTTTGAAGGTATGATAACCGACTAAAGCTCTTCAAACATTCGCTGCACTTGAATGGCTTTTCCCCTGTGTGTGTTCGCTGATGAAATTGAAGGTGTGATGACTGACTAAAGCTCTTTACACATTCACTGCACTTGAATGGCTTTTCTCCTGTGTGAGTTTGCTGATGACTTTGAAGGCTTGATAACCGACTAAAGCTCTTCAAACATTCACTGCACTTGAATGGCTTTTCCCCTGTGTGTGTTCGCTGATGAAATTGAAGGTGTGATGACTGACTAAAGCTCTTTACACATTCACTGCACTTGAATGGCTTTTCTCCTGTGTGAGTTTGCTGATGACTTTGAAGGCTTGATAACCGACTAAAGCTCTTCATACATTCACTGCACTTGAATGGCTTTTCCCCTGTGTGTGTTCGCTGATGTCTTCGAAGTTTTGATAGCTCACTAAAGTACTTTGCACATTCAGTGCACTTGAATGGCTTTTCTCCTGTGTGTGTTCGGTGATGTCTTCGAAGGCTTGATAACTGACTAAAGCTCTTTACACATTCACTGCACTTGAATCGCTTTTCTCTTGTGTGTGTTTGCTGATGAAATTGAAGGTGTGATGACTGACTAAAGCTCTTTACACATTCACTGCACTTGAATGGCTTTTCCCCTGTATGTGTTCGCTGATGTCTTCGAAGACTTGATAACTCACTAAAGCACTTTTCACATTCAGTGCACTTGAATGGTTTTTCCCCTGTGTGTGTTCGCTGATGAATTTTGAGGTTTGATAAGCGACTAAAGCTCTTTACACATTCACTGCACTTGAATGGCTTTTCTCCGGTGTGTGTTCGCTGATGAATTTTGAGGTTTGATAAGGCACTAAAGCTCTTTACACATTCATTGCACTTGAATGGCTTTTCCCTTGTGTGTGTTCGCTGATGAATTTGGAGGTTTGATAAGTGACTAAAGCTCTTTACACATTCACTGCACTTGAATGGCTTTTCTCCTGTGTGTGGTCGCTGATGACTTTGAAGCACTGATAACTGATTAAAGCACTTCACACATTCACTGCACTTGAATGGCTTTTCTCGGGTGTGTGTTCGCTGATGACTTCGAAGGCTTGATAACTGGCTCAAGCTCTTTGCACATTCACTGCACTTGAATGGCTTTTCCCCTGTGTGTGTTCGCTGGTGACTTTGTAGTTCTGATAACCTACTAAAACTCTTGACACATTCACTGCACTTGAATGGTTTTTGTTCTGTGTACGTGTGCTGATTAAGCTTGAGTAGTGATGACAAATGAAAGCTCTCGCTGTATGTGTATGATTCTTCTTTCTTGGTTAGTGTCTGTGGGTCGGGTATATATTTGTCTACATCCCTTGACTGTATTTCCTGATGGGCCAACATGACTGATGAAGCACTTGTTTTTTTTTCACACACTTTATATGTATTTTACACGTTTGATTTCTGTTTTAATAATAAAATGCAATAGCCACCAAATATTTGGTACACTCCTAATACGTAGAAGGTATCTTTGTAGGTGATTGTGCCTTTAGATTGGATTATGGCTATGCACGCTTGCGGGTAAAGATGTATCTTCCTTCTGGCCGGTACAAATTGGGACAGTCTGTTGTATTGTAGATTGAAGAACTCCTCTTTCCTTTACCCGACAGTTGTCCGGCTCGGCTCTGTTGTGCTCTTCTCTGGTTGCTGTGGTTTGTCCAGAAAGAGTTTACAATTCACCTAGAGCACGGAATGATGCCTTGTCTTCATTTTAGAAAACAGAGCACTGCGGTAATCACATCATACCGATCCCATGATTAAAGTTGGTATTTGACACTTGTTTATACAGGAGGTGGTTTGTTATTGTTGTTTCGTTAATTTTCCTAAGGTCATTTCTTTGTCTTGTGGTGTGGAGGTGCTCAGCTCAGGCTCTTACAATCACTGAACTGCCCTTGATGCTTCATCCGGGATCTGTCAATTTGTGTGCAGGTTCCTCTGTCGCCGACTGCGGTGAGGTTTTCCTGAATACTGTAGCTCATTATTTCTGCTGTTATTCAAGATTTACAGCATTCGCTTCATTATTGATAGTTATTTCACACACACGCTTGTTTTCTGTTGGATGTAAAGATATTTAAAATTACTAAATTGAAACATAATGGAATGAGAATTCACAATGTTTAACTGGTTGTAAAAGACATTTCAGGGGAGATTTACCAAATCTCCACACAATGCAGCGCAGCCCTCCCCCGCGAGGCTACGCTGCGTGGTGCGACAGGAAGGGAACAGGAGAGCAACATATTTTTAGAGATATGGCCCTCTCCTTCCCTTTCCCTTGTGTCGGCACTGATTACAGCGGCCCTGCGCCATGCACACACATTAGCACCAGAGCGCTAGGGTGTGTGTGTGAGTCCAGCATGGGTTTTGTACAGGAAGGACACCCTTCCTGTACAAATTACTATGCCTCGACACGAGGGAAAGCTTTCACCATTTTGCAAACGTGTTGCACAGTGTAGCAAGCATGCAACGTCAAAGCATTTCTCCTTCCTTGCACCTAGTTTTGTGGTTGCACAGGAACGCCCATGCACCATCCTTGGCAGGCCCCCTTGGCACAAAGTAATGCAAAACAATGCTATGCATAGTGTCACATTACTTTAACGATATTTCCAGCGCTAAACAAGTTTAGCGCTGGAAAGTAAATTAGGAAAAAACGATTTTGTGCCATTTTGTGCCACTTTTGTGACACAAACACAGTGCAAATTCTTAGTAAATCTCCCCCTTCTTCTTTATCGCTTTTCAAACTTAGCAAGGAATATTTCATCATACACAGATATTTATCTAAAAGTTCTGGTGACATCTTATTAATGTGTACGAACAATCTGAGAAAGAGGGGTCAAAGGGATCCAAAGTTTAAAGACCCTAACCTGGTTCACATCCCCAGCTACACTATATGAAAAAAACAAACCGAACACAGCACAACACAAATGGCTCAGCTGCTAACACCCCTCTCAGTGGGTGTCAGGGATGCCCTAGTCATCCTCCAGCAGCTATCGCAAATCTCAAAAAGCACCTAAAGTATGAAAAAAGACATCAAAAATAAATTCAAAGGAGAATTGGTCGACAAAATCCATAACCATCTGAACGTGGATGACCATCAAACAGACTGAGTGATCAGTCCTATCATCTGGCTGTTCCACTTGTGCATCGGCAGGTCCCTTGATCATCAAGACCTCATGCCGCACATTAATGGTACCGGATCTGGTCCACACAAACCTATGAACCGCCTTATGATGGCTGATTATTGATGGTTAGAAACTAAATTAGAAAAACAGTGCAACATAAACAAAACCTTAGTGACTTAAAATAGGATGGTGTGTCCCCTGATTAAAAACTAGAACAGTGCAATTGACAGTGTGACCAAATAACTGTCAAATAAATGAGCCAACATGTTTCTGCCTTGTGGGCAAACCATCCCCGGCTTTCATCAGGGCCTCTGCTCATACAAAGTTGCTACTGTTATTAACGTGAACAAATAAACATATTTAATTCAATAATAAATGTTGGTAGCGATACAACCTGTACCAACCGTGATTCTCTAATCCTCCTTGTCAGTAGATGTATGACGATCTGTGAGGAAAACATATATTTTTAATTACAATGTATATATCAAACCCCAGTGCTCTCTGAAACAATTTCTGTAGAATATCAAATTCTTTTCTCACCTAAGTTGACAGGGGAAAAGACCTCACCTAGCCTGGACAAAGCTCAGGACTAGGAGGCCCCGCACTGTGGAAACAGGTACAAACAGACAAAAGACAGATATTCTGTGTAACTCCTTATTCAGCAAGTATCCATGTCAATGTATATTGACTATTTTCTGTCACCCTACTCCACTCCAATACAGTGAATAAATCGGTGATCTGTCCTTGTGAATGACCAAAGTCTGTGTTCACAAAAAATATCTCTCTATGACAAACTTACATGTTTATATCTAAAGAATTCATCTATTCTTACTCCAAAATGCGATTTTACTTCCTTATTATTAATTTGTACGCTTCCCAAATAAACTGGTTTGCAAGGAATATTATTGTGTCATAACTACATCGCAACTTCAGCAGTGTATCTGGAAAAGCAGTACAATTAAAAAGAGGTATAATTGAAAAGAGCAGCTGCTCACTTCTCCGTCGGTACCTCTATGTCTTTCCTGAGACTAGGGGAAGGCACCGAGGCTCGAGATGTAAGATGTTTTATCCTTTGCGATTCTTCCGCGGCACTATTTTACCTTCGTGTGCGTGTCACCTCCAGAGGCATGTGTACACTGCTAATCAGTATATTTTTTAGTATATTTATGTCTATGGAAGTACTCGATTGAAAAGAGAGTCTTACAACCTTCGTCCACATTTCCTATGCTTAACATTTTACATGTTCATATGCCGATACTCTGGAACTACAGAATGACGTAATTCCGTCTTCTACTGTAGTTCCGAAAACTGTCTTAGCTGTCTGCGCTATTTATAACGCTCTCTGCAAAACAGTCTCTATCCGCACTCCAAATCTATGATGGAACACATGTATACTTGTATTTAATAGTTCACTCCAGCTGTTTAGTAGTCAGAAAATGTCTACTAGACCCTTTTGTCGAACTGTAGAACTGCAAGGTGTCATCATCCCGTCCCTTCCTGTAGTTCTAATCTGTGTGCATGCCCAGGTCCTTATTTCTCTACTAAGCAGCATTTGTGTTGTGCTCATGGACTCCCTGTGTTCGGTTTTTTTTTTTGACATCTTATTAATGTCTGAAAAGGAGGTGATTTACCAGTGTTTACAGAGTACCTTAGCAAAGTATGGGCGCTCAGGGAGCACCCAAGTGCCTGAGGTATAGCTTAAGATAGACGCATAGGGTCAAGATTTCATTGAAACAACAATAGATTTCAGAAAAAGAGATGGATCAGGAAGGGCTGCAAAATTTCTAGTAACTCAAAGTATACAACAAAAGTAACTCCATTCATACACTTCTTCTCGTTCCTTTCCTATTCACTTAATAAGTTCATAAGTCACCTTTGACACTTTCAACAGCTCCCTTGGTTCAAGCATTTCTGGTTTCTTCTAACCTGGAAGATTGGAACATTATTGTGGGTTGAGGGGGGTTTCCTATCGCCATAACATCTGTCCATCTCCCTGAAACTAGTGCAGCTTACAGAGCCTGGTTCTGGCCCTAAAAGACAACTTTAAAAAGCAAGTCATTAGTTCTTAATAAAGTAGATCAAGTTCTGTAAGATGCAGCTCCTTCTTTGTGTAAAACAGAACGAGGGGTTCAATGTAAGGCCCATACTTTACATTATAAGCGCAGATAAGGCAAACAAACGTTGATTCATATAATTTATTATGCAACAATATCAGTCATTTAGTACTTATAGAGAATCCATCACAACCAATAATTTACCTGACATATCCCCGCAGCAGATGTGTGCATATTACTCTTTTTACCCCCTTTTCCACCATTACATGGTATCTGGCATGACGTTGTCCATTTGGGGCCCAAAATGCCATTTGTGACTGGATGGGCATTTGGAAGAGCGGGAGGAGGTGTCAGTTATCCACAGGTGATGCGGCATTTCTACCTTTCCATATTTTTCATATTCAAGTTTACCTAATTTCATGTCCATGCAGAACAGAGTTCTTTTCTCAAGCAGTTCTCCAACGGTAAGGTGGCGAGCGCTTGTGAGAAAATTTAACGCGCTAGACCTCCTCCTGGTGAGATTTCTAATTTAGGGAGGTCGCAACCACTCGAGTGTAGAAATCTGCCATTCTCGTTGATGAAGCTGCCATTCGATTAGAATATCAATTAGAGCGGCAGAAAGCAGCAGCGCCCTCTGGCGCGACGCGTAGTGCTGTTCGTGCTGATTTTACAGTGCGGGTTAAACTCCTGGCACTAAAAATCAGTGAGAGCAGCGCAACTTAACAAACTCTGCCACTAGTGGAAGTCTGCAGAGTGCGGTGGAGTTTCCCTGGCACTTCGTGGCGTTCCGCGGAGTAAAACTCTGCAAACAACACCAAGGCATTATCAAAACGTGACATATATCCTGCCTGCCTTATTATAATTGCCACAGGATGTAATGCATTATTAATGGGGCGGGCAGGATACCTGTCACATTTGTGATGGAATAAACCATCCGCTGAAATCTGAATCAAGACTTTGATGTACATTGCGTCCAGTGTGGCTAGCTGGGCTTGAAGGATCTTGTGGTTTGTTGGTCTCTCACTGCTTTGAGGTCACCGCCAGGCAGACCTTCTGTCAGCTGCGCCCTGTGCAGATCTTCATTCCAGGCAGGGACCTCTGTCAGATGCGCCCAGTGCAGATCTTCCTTTCTAGACAAGACTTCTGTCAGCTACAGCCTGTGCAGATCTTCCTTCCAGGCAGGGACTTCTGTCAGCTGCGCCTTGTGTGGATCTTCCTTCCAGGTAGGACTTCTGTCAGCTGCGCCTTGTGCAAATCTTCCTTCCAGGCTGGACTTCTGTCAGTCGTACCTTGTGCAGATCTTCCTTCCAGGCAGGGGCTTCAGTCAGCTGTGCCTTGTGCGTATCTTCCTTCCTGGTAGGAGTTCTGTCAGCTGCCCCTTGTGCAGATCTTCCTTCCAGGCAGGACTTCTGTCAGCTGCGCCTTGTGCAAATCTTCCTTCCAGGCAGGGACTTCTGTCAGCTGCGCCTTGTGTGGATCTTCCTTCCAGGTAGGACTTCTGTCAGCTGCGCCTTGTGCAAATCTTCCTTCCAGGCTGGGCTTCTGTCAGCTCTCCCTTGTGCAGATCTTCCTTCCAGGCAGGGGCTTCAGTCAGCTGTGCCTTGTGCGTATCTTCCTTCCTGGTAGGAGTTCTGTCAGCTGCGCCTTGTGCAGATCTTCCTTCCAGGCAGGGGCTTCTGTCAGCTGTGTCTTGTGCAGATTTTCCTTCCAGGCAGGACTTCTGTCAGCTGTGCCTTGTGTGGATCTGCTTTCCAGACAAGGGCTTCTTTTCTCAGTAATCAGTTCAAAGGTCGGGAGAGGTAGAACTGGTCTAGGTCATCTTCTTTATTGCATTTCTACTGGTCAAGCCACAGACCTTGTGCTTTGAGAAGAAAGAGAGTCTGGATTTTCTGAGCTCCGTAGAACATTAAGACAGTTCTACGGCATCCAGCACATACTACGAGACTCCAAAGTCAACGCTACAAGTGCTGCTCCAAGGTTTATTTCAACCACTGTATCTGAACATCCCCTGGCAAATGCCAACTAGAGCATAAACATCCTGCCTGCACCAGCAGAGTGCAGAAAGCTTTTCAAGCACCTCGAGGTACATGGACTTTCTCTGACTGTCGTAACTGAAGATGTTAATCCTTGGTAACATCAATCCCCTTTGGACAAGGTCCTCCATTTTGCTATCAGAATGTAACTCATCCTGAGCAGACACAAACCCTCAAGTCTGTATTGCATGAAGCTGGGTGGTTCTCACACAAAAGAGGGCCCTCCACAAATTGCTGACATTTTCTTACACTCCCTGGACAGCCGTGGCAACACACAGACCAACTACACCCCCTCAGGGATCACCCGTCCATCTACCAGGATCAAGACTCAGATCTTTCAACCTTCTCTGTTACCGTCTTTGGAACGGCCCGTCTCTGGGATTTGTGGAGACTCCACACTCAGTGAGCTCAGAGTTGCCTTGTAAAACCATCTCATGAGAGTGGGAGAAAAGAACATTAAGTGACACGCACTGCACAGACATGCAAATAACTCTACCATTATCATTCCATGAACCATTGTCCTACTGCTGATGTTTCGACATGGATGTTTTGCCGTCTATCACAGCAGCTTCTTCATTTAAAATCTTACTCGCTACTGACCTATGTTCTGTTTCTGACCCTATGACATCTCTGGCAGACATGCTGTACTGTCTGTTGCTACATAAATAGGAAGTAGATGGCTCCTGCAGGGAGAGTGGAGTGTCCTTGCAGTCAGAAGCACTTGATTGGGATAAAAGGTACCATGTTTATTAGAAAAGCTGCAACTATTAGATCAATAACACACCAAAAGCAGCGCATATAATGCAATAACAGACCAGGTACTAGAAAAACATGACGCAAACAATGCAATAACACAGGCCAGGGAATGGGAAAACGTGACGCAAGCAATGCAATAACACAGGCCAGGAACTAGGATTGATGCAAACAATGCAATAACACAGGCCCGGCACTAGGAGAATCTGATGCAAACAATGCAATAACATGGGCCAACCACTATGAGAATCTGATGCAAACAATGCAATAACACAAGCCAGGCACGAGGAGAATCTGAAGCAAACAATGGAATAACAGAGGCCAGGCACTAGGAATCTGACTCATACAATGCAATAACACAGGCCAGGCATGAGGAGAATCTGATGCAAACAATGCAATAACACGGGCCTGGCACTAGAAGAATCAAATGCAAACAATGCAATAACACAAGCCAGGCACGAGGAGAATCTGAAGCAAACAATGCAATAACAGAGGACAGGCACTAGGAATCTGACTCAAACAATGCAATAACACATGCCAGGCATGAGGAGAATCTGTTGCAAACAATGCAATAACACGGGCCAACCGCTATGAGAATCTGATGCAAACAATGCAATAACACAGTTCAGGCATTAGGAGAATACAGCACAAACAATGCAATAACACAGACCAGGAACTAGGAGAATCTGATGCAAACAATGCAATAACACAGGCCAGGAACTAGGATTGATGCAAACAATGCAATAACACGGGCCAACCACTATTACAATCTGATGCAAACAATGCAATAACACAGCCAAGGCACTAGAAGAATCTGACGCAAACAATGCAATAACACAGGCCAGGCACTAGAAGAATCTGACGCAAACAATGCAATAACACAGGCCAGGCACTAGAAGAATCTGACGCAAACAATGCAATAACACAGGCCAGGCACTAGAAAAATCTGATACAAACAGTGCTATAACCCAGGCCAGGCATGAGGAGAATCTGATGCAAAAAATGCAATAACACAGGCCAAGCAATAGAAGAATCTGACGCAAACAATGCAATACCACTGCTCAGGCACTAGGTGAATCTGACGCAAACAATGCAATAACACAGGCCAGGCACTAGGTGAATCTGACACAAACAATGCAGTAACACAGGCCAGGAACTAGTTGAATCTGATGCAAACAATGCAATAAAACAGGCCAGGCACGAGGAGAATCTGACGCAAACAATGCAATAACACATCTAAGGCACTAGGTGAATCTGAATCAAACAATGCAATAACACAGGCCAAGCACTAGGTGAATCTGACGCAAACAATGCAATAACACAGGCCAGGCACGAGGAGAATCTGACGCAAACAATGCAATAACACATCTAAGGCACTAGGTGAATCTGAATCAAACAATGCAATAACACAGGCCAGGCCCTAGGAGAATCTGACGCAAACAATGCAATAATTCAGGCCAGGCATTAGGATTGATGCAAACAATTCAATGACACAGGCCAGGCACTAGGAGAATTTGATGCAAACAATGCAATAACAGAGGCCAGGCACTAGGAATCTGACTCATACAATGCAATAACACAGGTCAGGCATGAGGAGAATCTGAAGCAAACAATGCAATAACACAGGCCAGGCCCTAGGAGAATCTGACGCAAACAATGCAATAATTCAGGCCAGGCATTAGGATTGATGCAAACAATTCAATGACACAGGCCAGGCACTAGGAGAATTTGATGCAAACAATGCAATAACAGAGGCCAGGCACTAGGAATCTGACTCATACAATGCAATAACACAGGTCAGGCATGAGGAGAATCTGATGCAAACAATGCAATAACACGGGCCAGGCACTAGAAGAATCTAATGCAAACAATGCAATAACACAAGCCAGGCACGAGGAGAATCTGAAGCAAACAATGCATTAACACGGGTCAGGCACTAGGAATCCGACTCAAACAATGCAATAACACATGCCAGGCATGAGGAGAATCTGTTGCAAACAATGCAATAACACGGGCCAACCGCTATGAGAATCTGATGCAAACAATGCAATAACACAGTCCAGGCATTAGGAGAATACAGCACAAACAATGCAATAACACAGGCCAGGCACAAGGAGAATCTGATGCAAATAATGCAATAACACAGACCAGGAACTAGGAGAATCTGATGCAAACAATGCAATAACACAGGCCAGGAACTAGGATTGATGCAAACAATGCAATAACACGGGTCAACCACTATGACAATCTGATGCAAACAATGCAATAACACAGGCCAGGCACTAGAAGAATCTGACACAAACAATGCAATAACACAGGCCAGGCACTAGAAGAATCTGACGCAAACAATGCAATAACACAGGCCAGGCACTAGAAAAATCTGATACAAACAGTGCAATAACCCAGGCCAGGCATGAGGAGAATCTGATGCAAAAAATGCAATAACACAGGCCAAGCAATAGAAGAATCTGACGCAAACAATGCAATAACACTGCTCAGGCACTAGGTGAATCTGACGCAAACAATGCAATAACACAGGCCAGTCACTAGGTGAATCTGACACAAACAATGCAGTAACACAGGCCAGGAACTAGTTGAATCTGATGCAAACAATGCAATAAAACAGGCCAGGCACGAGGAGAATCTGACGCAAACAATGCAATAACACATCTAAGGCACTAGGTGAATCTGAATCAAACAATGCAATAACACAGGCCAGGCACTAGGTGAATCTGACGCAAACAATGCAATAACACAGGCCAGGCACGAGGAGAAACTGACGCAAACAATGCAATAACACATCTAAGGCACTAGGTGAATCTGAATCAAATAATGCAATAACACAGACCAGGAACTAGGAGAATCTGATGCAAACAATGCAATAACACAGGCCAGGCATGAGGAGAATCTGAAGCAAACAATGCAATAACACAGGCCAGGCCCTAGGAGAATCTGACGCAAACAATGCAATAATTCAGGCCAGGCATTGGGATTGATGCAAACAATTCAATGACACAGGCCAGGCACTAGGAGAATTTGATGCAAACAATGCAATAACACAGGCCAGGTACCGGGAGAATCTGTCGCAAACAATGCAATAACACTGGCCAGGCACGAGGAGAATCTGATACAAACAATGCAATAACATGAGCCAGGCACAAGGAGAATCTGATGCAAACAATGCAATAACACAGGCCAGGCACGAGGAGAATCTGATACAAACAATGCAATAATACAGGCCAGGCACGAGGAGAATCTGATACAAACAATGCAATAACATGAGCCACGCACAAGGCGAATCTGATACAAACAATGCAATAACACAGGCCAGGCACGAGGAGAACCTGATACAAACAATGCAATAATACATGCTGGGCACAAGGAGAATCTAATACAAACAATGCAATAACACATGCCAGGCGCTAGGAGACTCTGATGTAGGTGAGCATGTAATACCTGGCGGGATCTAGTGTACTGTGTGGACAAGAGGGTGGGAGGGCAAAGACTCGCTTCATATGGGCTGCATTCCCTACGAGGGTCATCTGCTTTACAAAGAATTTCAATACAAGGAGTGACTCTAAAAAGCAGCAACGGGACATGCAGTGAGAGGAGAGAATGCAGATTATCACTAACGTTATGGAACAGCACACACTTTAGAGGCTGCGTAGATACAAAGGAGACACCTGAAATGGGCTCTGCAACTCACATGAACGCAGTACACGAATGCACCTTTACACACAGACCAAACATCCTAGGAGGGGCCGAGGGGAGACATAACATCTAATCCCGGCTTTACCACTTTACCTAAAGATGCTGGAAATAGACACCAAATGTTACTTCTCAACAGGGCCACCATACAGGTCCTTATCCTGGGATTGTAGTCCCTCGGCCTCTACCTCACGATCTCCACCACCCCACGTGTGGTTTACTGGACTAGGAAACTGTGCAACCAGGAGACTCTGTGTTTAACCCTGACCTACAATTTGTGAAATAGTGAGCTTCAGGAATCACTAAGTAAATGTATGCCTCTCCCCCATTCATGTCCAAGATCGGGGGTATTTACAACCAGACTGTGGTGATGCATCTTTAACTAAAGATTCCTTCCAGCGGCTCCTGGAATGTTGTCGTTGATGCGTTGCCGGCAGTGTTCCCGGCATTTACGTTCCTGGTGCAGTTGGATGAGTGGTGAATAAATCTTACCCTTAGCCTACTGATGACACGAGAGTTTGATTACCACATAGATATTGCCTCTGGTGGGGGGAGGGGTACACAGCGCCCACTCTCATGGACTATTCACCAGAATGTAACGTGGCCAAGTAATATCCTTTGGAAATAGTAGTCCTGTGTTCATCAGACTTAAACTGTTTAGTACTAGGCAAATCCTACTCTTTCTGTGCCTCTGTCCCCTTATCTGACAATGTATGCACCTCGAAGGAGGCTGGATGGAAGCAATAAACATGAAAGGGACGTTCCCAGCTCAAACCACCAGCATGGATTTCATTCACTCGTTCAGAGACGCTTAACTGCAGGTCTCCGCACTGCATATCAGCATCTCTAAAGGCAAACACTGTGGAAGCAAAAGGAGGGGCAGAGCCCTATGATCGTCTAGAGCCTAGGCCGCTCACTAGAAAATGACGACGAAGGACTCAGGGGTCTAACAGGATAAACCGATCCAACTCAAATATGAGGTCAACGTATTATTTATCGCCTTAATGGTGCAAAAGTCACTCTGGAATGAAATCAATACTATTAGAATAATCAATGTTCGATTTATAATAGAGGCATTGCTGTGCTGCAATAAAAGAAATCAGCGGCAACAATAGCTATTCTCACAACAAAGTGTTCTTATTTCAAGTTTGGTTTGCATATTTTACAAGAAGGGAATAAAGCGACAGCATTATAAAGCTTACCGACTTGCCTTATAAAGATTACTGGTATTTTTACAATAACACAAAGGTTAAGGAGAAGCAGAAGTATCAAGGTAGACAGTGTATGGGCAATGACGGACAATAACCCCTTATTAACAGTGACCACATAACAACAGTCTCCAGGTAGGAGTGCCTAATTACAAAAGACCTGCTAATACAGTGAACGACTACAGCGCATCAAACTGTGACTATGACATTGGTCTATCAAAACATTTGAATTCTGCTTTTGTTCTTCTCGTTAGGTGTTGATCCTGGAAGATATAGGCTGATGGGTTTCGGGCTTGTGCTTTATGCACGCTTCAGGAATTTGGGGAACGAATGTCACCCAAACATCGCACCATTTTAGGAGGCCATTGGGGTGAGAGTTGGCCGCGTAAAATGGAGCGCCGCGATAAATGTATTGCTCGAAGAAGAACTGGGGTTACCAGCTTCTCAAATGGGCATGTCCTCTGTTTCAATAGCTGTCCAGAGGGCCAGAGGCCTGGGTGGGACCACAAATGTAAGCTATGGCCCGGAACCGCCATGGCTAACTTGTAACTCCTGGGTCAGTTTGCTTGTGTGGTTGCGGCAAAGAATCGTAGTATGCTGATATGGTTGGGTTGGGTTGCGAACGCAATCCACAATCTGCCATGTGGACACTCACTTCGGGATCCTTGCTGCCTGGCAGCTCCTGCCACCCAACGAGCAGGACTTTTATAGCTGAGATGTGTTGGCCCTGCCAGGCTGTTCCAGTTGTGCTGGCATCACCGAGCTGCACTAGATAAGTGCGGGCAATGGAGCAGACCACCAGAGGGCGCAACAAACCTAGAGGTTCATGGTGACAAAGAGTAATTCTTTTTAAGATTACTGTGAGCATGTTACCAGTACTTCTTTAATGCAGTATTTTCATGGAAACCTTTAAAAAAGGTTAACAATAGATACAGTATGATTGCGGTTACTAAAAATGTAACATCTGATAGCACAGTAAGAAATTACAAGTTCTCTCTTTTTGCAAATTATGCTCGACTGATCTTATACTCTGTACAGCCCATCCTATAATTTGTGTAGCCTATTTTATATTTTGTTTAATTCTTTCTTTAAACTATTGGCTTTCCTATTCAAAGGGCTGTCTCTCACGGGCAGACGTCACAGCACTGTACAAATATACAAGTCACTATTCCCTAGTGCACCAACCAGGATTCAAATGAGCAACTCTCCAGTTTGAGACGAGGCATCAGAATTTATAACACTAATCCCTGTGCCCCAGGCGATCTGAATGGTGTCTGAGTTGAGCCCATTTACGTAATGCAGGCCACAGGCTGTGTGCCCAGCAGCTTCATACGTGATCTCAAACTCCCTGACATACCAAGCCGCCTACACATCTCGATCATAAAAGGCTACTCCAGGGAGTCAAACGCCTTATCGGCATCAGCTGATTTCATGTTTGGGTTTACCTGATGCAGCACAGCGAATACTGTGAATACCGTCCGTAGATGAACTGCTGTGGATTTTTTCTCTAATAGGAGGGATAGCCGAGTCGCATCACCTCAGGCAGGAATTTATTATCATTGTTACGCAGTGGCAGAGGGCAATAAGATGTACACTTACAGGGTCTTTTCCCGGCTTGGGGGGCACTGATATGACTGCATCACTTATAGATGCCAGCGACACACCACCCTTCAATGCCTCGGCATAGACCTCCTGGATAGGCCGCACCTCCACTGCACCCCCGGCCCAGGACAGGCCTCAACTCCTCTGCACCCCCTGAACAGGACTCACCTCCTCAGCACAGTACAGGCCTCACCTCTTCTGCACCCTCTGGACAGGTGTCAGGATGCAGGAAAAGGAATCATGAAAGCTCTTCTTTGACTCGCAGTATCTGCCATTGAACCGGCATTGCAAAGATCACCCGCTCGCAAAAGGTCACGGGTGATTATAGCGTGGAACCGGGCATGCTCCCCTGTACTACTAATAGGGAGGACCGCGGTGGAAATTGCCGGTCTAGTCCTAAGTTCCTGGACATGGGGGCGAGGTCCAGACCAGCTGTGAAGTGCGCCGGTTGATTTTAGAACCGAGGCACTCACGAACGGATTTTCAGAGATTAGTCACGTTCTTTCTGTAGTCTAGTTAGATAGAAATAGTGCAATTTTGCACCAGGCTTAGGCGCAGGTTAGAGCACTTCAGTGCATCGGTTACTTTGTTCGGTAATTTAAAACTAGAGAGAAATACCAATTTAAAGTAAATAGGAAAAAAGAAATATAAAGAGAAGAATTAATACTTACCCATTGAATACTTCAGTTCCTGATTTCTTCATTGCTTGGTTGATGGCGGAGGCTCCAGAAGGTTTCTAAGGGAGAAGTAAGAAGTATTCAGAAGATAAGAAAGTAAGGCAGAGAGTGAATGAACAAATGAGTGAAAAAGAATAAATGAACTCACAGAGTTAAAAGGGTGCTAAAATGTTGTTTATAATGCAGGTTACCAAAGAAATAAATACTTATATTGGGGAATAGATGAGGAGCAAAACCCATAGGCGCTCTAGGTAAGGAAATAGAGAGAAAGAGAGTAAGAAAGTGGAGAAGGAATTGAAGGAAATTAGTAATGGTGTGCTTTTCTGTTACAGCTATTTCCACTCATGCTTGAAGAGAGAGAGGGAGTAAGAAGGGCATAAAATGGAGTACGGCAGAAAGGAAGAAATAGAGTGGAAGAGCTAGAAGGTCAGGCAGACTCTTCTCTGTCCCATTCCCATTTCCCCCGGCTGGTTTCGCACAGCCACTAGTTAACTCTTCAGTTGATGGCTGGGATGTGGGAAAACCAGTGGTGGAATTTGGAAAATCTCATCATTCTGCTCCTGGGACTGTCGGCACTGTGAGTAACCACGACCCTTGACAGAGTGAAGTGCCCACGTCAATACTCACCCGAGCAGAATGGCTTAAGGGTTCAATTAAAAAAAAAATTGGGAAATATTCTTAAGGAGATTCAACAAGAGTTGATAGGAGTCAGGGAGAAAAATGAGGTAATCAAATTTGAAATGAAGGCCCAAATTTTCTTAACTCAGTGCTCGTTGTACTTCTTGTGTCGGCCCACTGTCTTCCCAGATGCACAATCTCGTATAGATTTCATCTTGTCGTATCTCAATGGAGACGCAGCTTCGTGGTCAATGCCCCTGGTTACCCAAGACTCACCAATTTTATATAACTTCGAGGAATTCAAGAAAGAGTTTTTGCAAATTTTTGATCGTCGGAAGGAGGCACAGGCTACGGATAATGAATTACTGGAGTTGAGGCAAGGGAATCGAGAGCTTGTCACATACCTGGCCCAATTTAACAAACTTGTTGTAGAAACTGAATGGCCGGAGGCCAAAAGGGCAGCCTTGTTCTATCGGTGTTTGAAAGATGACTTAAAGGATGCTTTGTCAAAGATCCCAAATCGCCCTACAGAAGTTTCAGCTTTGATTGATCTCGTTTTAGAGATAGACTATCGACAAACGGAAAGAAGGGGTGAAAGACGACGTGAATTTCGGCCCAGTGTACCTCACTTTGACCGAATCAGAGCAGAGGTTGATAAATCTGGTGATAATGAACATGGAGTCAAACCTATGCAAATTGGAACTATTAGAGGCCTACTTTCCAAAGAAGAGAAAGAAAAGCGTTGACAGAATAATCTATGGCTTTATTGTGGTATCAGTGGACATTTTGTAAAGGAATGTCCCAAGAAACCAAAAACCTTCAAGAAGGAAAACTCTCTGCACCACCAGTAGAAGGAGTTGGGCTGGTGGTTGCTAACAAGGATACAACTCCAATTTCTCATCAAGTGGCCAATACTCTACAATCTTCCGCTCCGCACCTCATTCTGACGATGACCCTAAGATCTTGAGACAGAGTTCTTTCAGGAGTGGCCGCAATGCTGGACTCCGGTGCTACGGGGAACTTTTGTCACCTCAAATATGACTCGAAAATTGGTCTGAGGCATTACCTAAAAATAGAAGTGAGGCAGTTAGTGCTGTTGAGGGTATGAGGGTACAAATGTATCTTCTGGCCCAATAACCAGTCATACGCAAGTTGTGGAACTTGTCTCTGTCGAAGGTCAAAAGGAAAAGATTCAATTTACCTTGATCGATGCTCCACAGTTTGGAATCATCCTGGGTTTGCCTTGGTTACCTGAACACAACCCAACAATTAACTGGAGTGATCGAACCGTGACGTTTAACTCAAGTTATTGTTTGGAAAATTGCTCCAGAGAAAAGCAGAAAGAGCAGGTTGGAAATCCAGCAGCTTTATTAGGCGAGCAAAAGATGATGGTGTGTGAGGTGCAAACTGTGAGTCTTCCGGTAGAATATCAAGAGTTTGCTGAAGTTTTCAGTGAATTGGAATCAGAGAAGTTGCTCTCACATCCGTAGTATGACTGCAAAATTCGATTTGGAACCTTCCTTGTAGCCAAATGTACGCGCTTACTGAAGCTGAAAACTGGCATCTTAAAGATTACATTCAGAAATACTTAGAAAACGGGTTAATACGACAATCACAGTCCCCCGTTTCTTCACTGTTATTTTTCGTTCCGAAACGTGACGGAGATCCGAAAACGTGCATAGGTTATTGTGCCTTGTACAAGATTACAATAAAGAATCGTTATCCTCTTCCCCTGATTTCAGTTCTTCTTGATCAACTAAAAGATGCCAAAATCTTCATGAAGTTAGATTTACAGGGAGTGTGCCATTTAATTTGAATGAGAAGTGGAGACGAATGGAAAACAGCATTCAGAACAAAGTATGGATTATATGAGTACCAAGTGATGCCCTACAGTTTGATCAACGCTCCTGCAGCGTTCCAGTACTTCATTAATGATGTCCTGAAGGAGTTCATTGATCAATGCGCGATTGTTTACATCGAAAACATTTTGATTTATTCCTCATCAGAAGAAGATCGGCAACAGGTCAAAAGAGTTTTGCATTGCCTGTAGGAAAGCAAGCTTTACATAAAACTTGAAAAATGCACTTTTGGAGTGCAACCTGTGGATTTCTTGGGATTTGTAAGTGCTCCAGAAGGTCTTACCATGGATGCTAAAATGAATGAGGCAGTCTCAAATCGGCCTCCTCCAACCTCTGTGAATGAAATTCAGAGCTTAATCGGGTTTGCAAATTTCTATCACAGATTCATTCAAGAATTTTCCCTGAAGGTACCTCCAATTACTAAATTCCTAAAGAAAGGAGTACCTTTTTAATGGTCTGCCAAGGCAGAAGATACTTTCCAGTTCCTGAAGAAGAGTTTTCCCACTGCGCCAATTCTGCTGTATGCGGATCCTACGCAACCGTTTTACCTGGGTACTGATGCTTCTGAACAGGCCATCGGAGGGGCACTTTCACAGAGACACTAAGAGACCGAACAGTTGCATCCGGTGGCATATTACTCTAGAAAATTGCAACCAGCGGAAATAACTAATACTATTTCAGATAAAGAACTCCTCGCTTTCAAAGATGCCTTCCAAGAATGGCGACATTACCTTCTCAGAGCAAAACATGTGGTGACGGTATTCACCGATCACCGGAATCTTCAGTTTATGAAGTGTGCCAGAACGCCCACAGCATGCCAACTTAGAGGGTCCCTGTATTTCGCCAATTATGACTTTGTAATAATTATCTGCCGCGAAGAAATAATGGAAAGGTAGATGCCTTGTCTCGCATTGACACGGATGGAAGAAAGAGTCCCATTAGAGATTGTAGGACTTAGCCCTTTTTGCAGGGCCATCCCTGAACATTTTGCCTTCCTCCTGTATTTTGTCTGACCTGTTTTTATTGGTTTAATGACTCTGGGCACTTTACCACTGCTGATCAGTGCTAAAGTGCATATGCTCTCCCTATTATAAATTAATGTATTAATTAGTGGTTCCATGTTTGGCTATTTGGTGTACTTATCAGAACCCAGTCTAATGTATTAAGTGTGCCCAGGGCGTGTAATTCCAAATGCTGCTGATGGGCTTGCAGCACTGGTTGTGCCACCCACAGAAGCGGCCTTGTAAAATGTGTCTAAGGTCTGCCATTGCAGAGCCTGTGTGCAGTCTGGTACTGTCATGCTGACTGGGCAAGTGCACCCACTTGCCAGTCCCTAAACCTTCCCCTTTCTTCATATCAGACACCCCTATGGTAGGCAGGGTGCATTGTAAGTATAAGGTAGGACAAGCCCTGATGTGTGTGGCATATCCTAATAGTGAATTACAGACATTTTCGTTTTATCACTATTTCAAGGCTACTGTGCTACATAGGCCAGAATGGGCTGTTAGAATTGTTACATTTTATAATCCTAACTGACTCAGAGAGCATGGTAGAAATTCGAGTTTAGTATGCCTGAACTCAGAATAATGAAAATACATCTTTTAGTGAAGTTGGTTTTAATATTCTGTGTTTGCAAATACCACTTTTAGAAAGTAGGTATTTGCTTGCCTAACCTTTCAAGCCTGCCTCTCCTAGGTTGTGTATTCCTTTGTCTGGTTTTGTGAGTGACAGTGCTGGGGGATTCCAAGAGACAGGATGAGTCACCGAGTGGTGAATAGAGAGATCTGCATCTAGATGGGAGGGAGAAATTGCACCTGAACTCTGAATAGGGCTGTGCCTGCCTTCCATAATGCTGGCTCCACCTCCTGGGGAGCGGCTGATGTCTCTGCCCTGCACACTGAAAGAAGAGAAGGAGTCCTGTAAACAAAGTGCTCCAGGACTGTACTTTCCTTCCACAATGCTGGCTCCCCTTCCTGTGGGGCGTCTGATGTGCATGCCCTGTACTGTGGAAGGAAAGGAGAAGTCTGGTAAACAGAGTGCTTCAGAACTGGTTTGGACTGGGCAAAGGCCTGTCTCCCCTCAGAGATCAAAGGTTTTTGGGGTTTAAATATTGGGACCCTGATCCCATGAAATTAGATCACTTTGGATTACAAGAAAAAACCTTTACTAAGGAGAGGAACCTGAAGAACCTGAGGAGAGACTATTCCCAAGCTGAAGTGCAGCTTGGGGGGTTGGCCTGCAGTGGTGGCCTTACTGCCAAAGGAAGGAGAAAGGAACTTTGTGTACTTTGCTTTCAACTCGTGAAGGAACTCCAATGGCTTGGAAAAGAGTTTGCCTCTTGCTGAAGTCTCAGGGACAACAGACTTCACCCCCAGCTCCCCAGAGTTCTTGTGGAAGTGCCTGCTGCTGTTTTGGGCCGTCTTAGGAACTTCATGTCGCAAGGAGCTGGGAGCGTGACTCAACGAGAAAAAGCGTGGGGCCGTCGCTGTGCCTGCCGTCGCAACTCCAAAGGAGGGTGTCGCCGCTGGAACTGTCGCACTGCACCGCATCGGAGAGAAGCATGTCACAACAAAGAGGAAGCATGTCGCCGTCGCTGCTGCTGCCGTCGCAACTCCGAAGGAGGGTGTCGCCGCTGTAGTTGTCGCTCTGCACCGCATCAGGAGAAGTATCTCGCAACAAGGTCGGAGCATGTCGCCGTCACTGTGCCTGCCGTAGCAACTCAGAAGGAGGGTGTCGCCGCTGAAACTGTCGCATTATACCGCATCGACCAAGAGCACCTCGCATCCCCGAGAAGTGCGCCACGGTCAGAGCTGCTGCCTTCGCATCTTGGATGTTGGTGCTGTAGTTGTCGCATCGTGTGGAAGCTCCACGCATCGTGGGTGAAGAGCGTCACCGCTTGAGCTGCTGCCGTCGCTTCTTGGATGTTGCCGCTGTAGTCCACGCATCGAACCGAGATCTTCTTGCATCCCCGAGAAGCGTGCCGCATCTGGAAGATCTTCACGTCTTTATTTCTTTGCACCTGAACTTTGCTGCATTTCCCATGGCTGCGACATTGCTTGTTGTGGAAGCGCAATGCAACCTAAGGTACATTGACGCAGAGTGTCGCATCTAAGAACTGAACTGAATTAAGCTTAAATCTACCATCGTAAAGTAATCATAGTGTGTATTTTTGTCGTTTATGGTCTTGTGGTAACTCTATATAAAGTCTACTTTTTTATATAAATCCTGTGTGGTGTCCATTTGTAGTGTTGTCACTGGGTTTCTGTATGTGGTCACAACTGCTTAACTTACAATGCCTCTGAAATAAGCCTTGACTGCTCATGCCAAGCTACCTAGAGGGTGAGCAGGGGTTATTTTAGGAGTGTAATCCCTTTGTCCTGACTAGAGGAGAGGGTCCCTGCTTGTCACAAGTACCTACCTGTGCCAACCAGAGACCCCCAGATCTAACAGAGATCAAAAGATAATTCCTGAAACTTAGATCGTTGGAGCCACTAGTGAGAAAACTCTCGTAGACAAGGTCAATGAAGCCTTAACTTCTGAAGAAATGCGGACCTGGGCAGAGAAGGAGTCAACTCAAGAAATTGTCGATGGATTACCGTTTCATTCCAAGGCCTTGTACTTACCAATCAAAGAATTTCAACAACAAGCATTGTTCGACTGTCATGACAGTCCATTGGCTTGTCACCCTGGAATCCATCAAACGGAGGAGTTGTTAAGGAGACAGTTCTGGTGGCCAGGGTTGTCCAAAGATGTTCGAGTTTATGTGGAACTCTGTGAGATTTGTGCAATGGGGAAGACAGATAAGCTGGCTCCTAAGGGTTTATTGAGACCGTTGCCTACCCCTACATTTTCCTGGCACACTGTGACTATGGATTTGATTGTTGAATTGCCTTCTAGTCAGGGATTCAGTTCAGTATTAGTCAAGGAAGACGCCTTCTCAAAAATGGAGCATTTTGTTGCCCAAAAAAGGAAGTCATCTGCAAAACAAATAGCTACACAATTCAATCAAAGTGTTATTAAGATACATGGCATTCTGAAGGTTTTGATCACAGGTCGTGGATCTCAATTTCTATCCTATGTTTGGAAGGCTTACACAAGGGGTTAGGGAATTGAGACAGGTATTCAACGAGTTTTCATCCGCAAACAGATGGTCAAACTGAAAGGGCCAATCAAGAGTTAGAAAAGTATCTCAGACTGTTTCTCTTGGATCAAGAGGGAGAGTGGCTTGATCTTCTTTGGACCGCAGAGTTTGCACATAATAATGCTAAGGATGCCTCTACAGGTTTTTCCCCTTTCTACTTGAATTATGGAAGGCATCCAAATTCTGTGGTTTCCTCTAAAGAAGCGTCGGTGCCTGCAGCACAAAACTTTGTACAGCATCTTAGCAAGGTACACAAGTCTGCCACCAAGAACTTAATGAAAGCTAAGGAACACTACAAGCAAAGTGCAGATAAAAAAAGAAGACCTGAACCAGATTTGAGTACAGGGGACAGGGTTTGGTTAAGCACAAGAAACCTAAAGCTTCAAGGAAATAGAAAGTTTCAAACCCAATTTATAGGTCCATTTCTTGTGGAGCAAGTAGTGAATCCAATGACCTTCAAACTAAAACTACCACCACAGCTAAAAATACACCCAGTGTAAGTCCATTCGAGGGAAAATCTTCTATCTTGTAGACGCGAAGGGTTTTGGCCCAGAGGATGGGTCGTGGGTGGAACAATCAGATGTTCATGCTCCCCGATGAACTAAGATTTTTCACTCGTAAACTCCTGACAAACCTCAGTCCGGAGGCTTAACCGTGCGAGGGGGTACTGTCAGGGTGCAGGAAAAAGGAATCAAAGCTCTTCTTTGTCCCGCAGTATCTGCCATTGAACCGGCATTACAAGGATAACCCGCTCGCTAAAGGTTGCGTGTGATTATAGCGTGGTAACGGGCATTCTCCCCTGTACTACCAACAGGGAAGACCGCGGTGGAAGTTGCCGGTCTAGTCCTGTTGTACTGGACACGGGCACGAGGTCTAGACAAGCTGTGAAGTGCGCCCGTTGATTTTGGAACCACGCACTCACCAATGGATTTTCTGTAGTCTAGTTAGATAGAAAAAGAGCAGTTTTGTGCCAGGCTTAGACACAGGTTTAGAGCGCTTCGGTACGTCGGTTAGTTAGGTAATTTAGAACTAGAGAGAAATACCAATTTAAAGTAAATAGAAAAAATATATATAAGGAGAATAATTAATACTTGCCCATTGAATACTTCAGTTCCTGATTTCTTCATCGCTTGGTTGACAGCGGAAGCTCCAGAAGGTTTCTAAGGGAGAAGTAAGAAGAATTCAGAAGATAAGAAAGTTAGGCAGAGAGTGAATGAACGGATGAGTGAAAAGGAATAAATGAACTCACAGAGTTAAGGGGTGCTAACATGTTGTTTATAATGCAGGCTACCAAAGAATAAAATACTTACATTGTAGAATAGAAGAGGAGCAAAATCCATAGGCACTCTGGGTAAGGAAATAAAGAGAGAAAGAGTAAGAAAGTGGAGAAGGAATTGAAGGAAATTAGTAATGGTGTGCTTTTCTTTTACAGCGATTTACACTCATGCTTAAAGATAGAGAGAGAGAGTAAGAAAGGAATAAAACTGAGTAAGGCAGAAAGGAAGAAGTAGAGTGGAAGAGCCAGAAGGTCAGGCAGTCTCTTCTCTGTCCCATTACCCTTTCCCCCGGCTGGGTTCGCACGACCACTAGTTAACTCTTCAGTTGGTGGCTGTGGGAAAACCAGGGGTGGAAATTGAAAAATCTCATAGTTCTGCTCCTAGAAGTGTCTGCACTGTCAGTAAATACAACCCTTGACAACAGGCCTCACCTCCTCTGCACCCCCTGGACAGGCCTCACCTCCTCTACAACCCCTGGACAGGCCTCACCTTCTCTGCATCCCTGGACAGGACTCACCTCCCATGCAGCCCTGGACAGGCCTCTCCTCCTCTACACCCCTAGACAGGCCTCACCTCCTCTGCACCTCTTTGGACAGGACACATCTCCTCTGCACCCCCTTGGAATGGACTCACCTCCTCTGCACACCTTGGACAGGCTCACCTCCTCTGCACCCCTACACAGGCCTCACCTGCTCTGCAACCCTGGACATGCCTCTCCACCTCTGCACCCCTAGACAGGCCTCACCTGCTCTGTACCCCTGGACAGGCCTCGCTTCCTCTGAACCCCTGGACAGGCCTCACCTCCTCTGCACACCTTTGGACAGGACGCATCTCCTCTGCACCCTCTTGGACCGGACTTACCTCCTCTGCAACACCTTGGACAGGCTCATCTCCTCTGCACCCCTAGACAGGCCTCACCTGCTCTGCACCCCTGGACAGGCCTCTCGTACTCTGCACCCCTAGACAGGCCTCACCTGCTCTGAACCCCTGGACAGGCCTCGCCTTCTCTGCCCTCTGGACAGGCCTCATCTCCTCTGCACCCCTGGACAGGCCTCTCCTCCTCTGCACCCCTGGACAGGCCTCGCCTCCTCTGCCCCCTGGATAGGCCTCACCTCTTCTGCACCCCTGGACAGGCCTCACCTTCTCCGCACCCCTGGACAGGCCTCACCTCCACTGCACCCCTGAACAGGCCTCTCGGTGAAGGATTCTCATTAAGGACAGAGGAGCCCAGAGTTCATTCCACCCCATCAAGCGCCTATGACTCTGCCCTAAATCGGGGCGCTATGCACAGGCCCCGAAGAAAGACACTGCTCCCCTGGACAGGCCTCTCCTCCTCTGCACCCCTGGACAGGGCTCACCTCCTCTCCACCCCTGGACAGGCCTCAGCTCCTCTGGACAGGCCTTTCCTTGCCGGACCCCCTAGACAGACCTCGCCTCCTCTGCACCCCTGGGCAGGCCTAACCTCCCATGCTGCCCTGGATAGGCCTCTCCTCCTCAGCACCCCTGGACAGCCCTCAGCTCCTCTGGACAGGCCTCTCCTCGTCTGACCCACTGGACAGGCCTCTCCTCTTCTGCACCCGTGGACGGGCCTCTCCTCGTCTGACCCCGTGGACAGGCCTCACCTCCTCTGTACCCCTGGACAGGTCTCACCTCCTCTGCACCCCTCGACAGGTCTCTCCTCCTCTGCCCCCCTGGACAGGCCTCCCCTCGTCTGCCCCCTGGACAGGCCTCTCCTCCTCTGCAGCCCTGGACAGGCCTCACTTGTTATGTTATGTTATGTTAGGGGGGTACTTTTATAGCGCACGGCTACTCCGGGGAGTGTCCCGGCGCTGGAGGAAACTCACAGATCCAGGGTAGAGAAAGGGACGAGCGAGCGAGCGTAGCTCAGAGGGGGCAGATTATTGCATGAAAAGCAGAGTCTTCAGATCTTTCCTGAATGCCAGCAGGGTGGAGCTAGATCTGAGAGAAAGAGGAAGAGCGTTCCACAGCCGGGGGGCAAGATGTTTGAAGGAGCGCTCCCCACAGCGAGCACGTCGGATCACAGGAGTGACTGCCTTGGCCTGGGTCGAGGAGCGCAGGGATCTAGAAGGAAGATAGAAACTGATCCATTTCTGGAGATAGCAGTCACCTGTCCCATGAAGGGCTTTGAAGGCGATGGTCAGGGCCTTGAAAGTGATCCGCTTCTTAATGGGAAGCCAGTGAAGAGTTCTAAGGAGTTCACTGGCCCTGGCTATCCTAGTGAGGCTGAAAATGGCCCGGGCCACAGAGTTTTGTACAACCTGGAGACGCGCAAGGAGGTAGTCCGGAAGGCCTAGGTACAGAACGTTGGAGTAGTCCAGGCGCGAGCCAATCAAGGCCTGCACCGTGGTCTTTCTGTGCTCTAAGGATCAGAGTGGCAAGAACTTCCTCAGCATCTTCAGGATCGCAAAGCACCTGCCGGCCAGGCTAGACACCTGAGCCCTGAAAGAAAGGCTTTTGTCAACCTGAATACCCAGATTTTTAGCAGCCCCTGAATCGTTGGCAGGAGGGAACATGGCAGCAGGCCACCACTCTTTCCATCTGGGGTATGCGGGGCCGCCGAAAAAAAGAACTTCGGACTTATCGGAGTTGCACTTGAGGCTGTTACGACTGAACCAGTCAAACACAGCCCAAAGGCAGCCCCGAATAGACGCCCCATCGAAGTCGTGGCCCCTGTCGCAGGTGAACAGGAGTTGAGTGTCATCCGCATATGACACGATCTGGGCCCCAAAATCGTCCGCTAGTGCCGCCAGAGGGGTCATAGTGATGTTGAAGAGCGAAGGGCTCAAAATTGAGCCCTGCGGAACTCCGACCTCCAGAGGCGGCATCGCAGCAGAAAAAGGAGGGGCCCAGATAGTTTGCTGGCGGTTGGAGAGGAAAGATCTGAACCATCTGAACACCATCCCCCTTAGACCCACCTTCCAGAGTCTAGAAAGGAGGCGGTCGTGGGGGACGGTGTCGAAGGCTGCGGACAGGTCAAGCATCACCAGCATGGCTTTTCCTCCCCTGTCCAAGGTTTCTTTGATTGCTTCGGAGACCTCAAGCAGAGCTGTTTCGGTACTCAGATTAGAGCGGAAACCAGACTGTGATTTGTGTAGTATATCATTCGTCTCTAGAAAGTGGGACAGGGTAGTATGGACGTGTTTTTCGACCACTTTCGCAAGAGCTGGCAGGAGGGAAATTGGTCGGTAGTTGGCATGGGATTCGGGGTTCAAGTTGGCTTTCTTAAGCAGTAGCAAAATGAGTGCCTGTTTCTAAGGCTGGGGGACTTCACCCGTAATAAGCGAAAGGTTGAGTATCAGGTTAATGAGGTGGTTAAGGGTGGGGGCCATTTGCGCAAGAAATTTAGCAGGGCACGGTTCGAGCGGTGAACCAGATTTCAGTTTAGAGAGGAGATCTAAAGAGGACTGTAGGGACAGTGAAGGAAAATTCCAGAGGGAAGGGCCCTCCGAGGTCGGGCAAGGATCGAGAGACCCCGAAATGGGAGTGTTACTCGTGTTAGAGGTCCCGAAGGAGGTCTGGATAGTCCGAATTTTGCTGGCAAAAAAGTCAGAGAATTCGGAGATCCAGGACTCCGAGTGCGACGTTTTAGGAGTGGACCCCCGAGGCCTCACCTCCGCTGCACTCCTGGACAGGAATTCCTCCTCTGCCCCCTGGACAGGCCTCTCCTCTGGACAGGCCTCTCCTCCTCTGCACCCCTGGATAGGCCTCACCTCCTTTGCCCCCTGGACAGGCCTCTCCTCCTCTGCCCCCCTAGACAGGCCTCACCTCCTCTGACCCCTGGACAGGCCTCACTTCCTCTTATCCCTGGACAGGCCTCAATTCCTCTGCTCCTCCTCTGGACAGGCCTCTCCTCCTCTGCCCCTCCTCTGGACAGGCAGCTCCTCCTCTGCCCCTCTTCTGGACAGGCCTCTCAGTGAAGGATTCCCATTAAGGAAAGAGGAGCCCAGAGTTCATTCCACCCCATCCAGCGCTGCCTTACGCCGATTAGTCTCAAAAGTCCCGAGCAGGATTACACACTCAGGGGCTGATTCTGATGTGGGTTGGAAATGCTTCCCGACAGAATCGGGTTGGAAATGGTTTCCGACCCACTCGTATCGGGAGAGTCCGACCGGCCAAGTACGATGCATCCGGATGCTTCAGATACGATTTGGTTGAGCACATGTTCCAAACCGCATCAGAATCAGGCCCTGGGTGGGAATGCTTTCCAACCCGCATCGGAATCAGGCCCTGAGTGGGAATGCTTTCCAACCTGCATCAGAATCAGGCCCTCGGTGGGAATGCTTTCCAACCCGCATAAGAATCAGGCCCTGGGTGGGAGTGCTTTCCAACCCGCATCAGAATCAGCCCCTATGTGTTATTTCAGTTTTTAACACTTCTGATAAAAACTTTATGATATCTTTATTACATTTCTGCAAAACCTGACATGATGCAAAAATATGAACCCTCTCTGCATTACAGAGTGCACAGCGAGGACAACATGTTCCCTTCCCTCAACCCCTTTTCGAGATTTTGTCAGGTGTATAATACAAAAAGAAACACGTTTTATTAAACTGTGCCTGTGACCTAGCAGATATCAAAACTGACTGCAATAAGTCATGAGCATAAAAGATGTCTCGTCCGACACTCCTACCTTCACCTTTCATTTTTGGAGGTTTGTCCATATCATCTGGGAGGGCTGCTTACTCTACTTTGGGTTATCCTTTCAATAATTTAAACTTTCCCAAATTTAGCCTGTCCCCCTCCTTTCCGTTCAAGAAGATCTCTCATTTGAATTTAAAAAAATCCCGCAAATTCAAAGTAAAATCTTCTTTCAGTTCTTCGAAGGATCGAAGACCAGTGGGGGAAAAGAAACAACTAATTCTATTTACTCCCGCTCTCTTCCATTTTCCCATACAAGTGTCTCTAAATACTTCTGGGAGTGTAAAATTATTATTTAAGGGTGTGCGAAATGATAATCTACCAATGCCACATGCTCTCCACATGGCATTGCATTCTTTAAAAACACTCAAGATGGTCTTGAGCCGGACTTTCTTGCAGTAGCTGTCATGCAACTGATGCCACCGACAGCCACTGGTTTCTTTCCCTAATGTAAGTTCAAAGGGCGAGGGGAATCTTATCCGTCTGCCCATTGTCCATCATCATTCTTTAGCTCACTCCGCCACCCCAGTGCAGACATGGCCATATGCAAATCAGTCTGACCCTGTGCCTCATGGGAACAGTCCAGCCCGAACTGCCAAGCCATGTCTTCCCTGGACCGGAAGCAAGCATCCTGGGGCCGGTTTCTGGTTAATCAGCCGTCATCAGCCAGGCTAGCTTGAATTCAGTGGCAAAGTGAGCACGGGAGTCACGTCTGGGCATACCCTGCCAACTTACGGCCAACAAAGCGATACCAAAGGGGATGATGGACGGAGTGCTGAACATTGCAAGCACTCAGCCCCCAGTCAACTGATCTGGGTTTAATCCATCATCATTCTTTAGCTCACTCCGCCACACCAGTTCAGACATGGCCATATGCCCTGAAGGCATGCCAAAGGCAAGCCAGTCTGCACCCATCCATGCATGGACGATGCCCAGTGACAGGAACCCTGGTCCCTCCACTCCCACTACTACCTACTGCGACCCTCCACGCCTTCAATCCCAGCCACACTTCCACATGCTGGTGCCGCACTGCCCCACACAACATCGAGGGAGTGTTCTCTTGCGCTTCCTGCAAATTTTCATGCACTTACCCACACCCAACACTCACCGCATCCGCACCAGCAGCACCCAAAACCCCACTCTCTCGCACACACAGTCTCGCAACTAGTCACACAACACTCCGCACTCAAATGCAAGTTCATTAACATCCGCTCACTCACCAACCAAGCCACAGAGATCTGGGACCTACTGCACAACGACACCCTGACCTACTTTTGCTCACGGAAACTTGGCTGAACCCTGCATCAGCACCTGGCATCTCCGCAGCCACCTCCCCCTCAAGGTGTAAGATCATCAGGAAAGACAGACTTCACAAGCTCAGAGGCGGAATCACCATCATCCACAAGAACTCCATTAGCAGCCCCACCTCCAAAGACACAACATCACAGCCAACTTCACCCTAAGCGGCATTTTCATCTGCAGATCACCAGGACAGCACACAAACTTCACTGGTTCCATAACGGACTTCATCACACCACTAACCCTGGGCACTAGCAATTACATCCAGCTCGGAGACGAGAAGTTCTTTCGGGAAGGCCACGCCAACTCCAACTAAAAATAAGACTTTGCAAGAGTAAAGGGACCAAACCAAGTCGCTGGACACCTCCTGAATCCTATTTTCACCACCTTTGACAACATCAGATTCAAGGAGCCCTCACCAGTCTCCTGGACAGACCAAGTCCTCATCAAGTTCAGCATCCTGGTCTAACACACACACCCCCACCAGACCAGCTTGAGGTTCTGGACTTTCTAGGGTCCAGAGGTGTCAGGGAAACAACACCCAAAAGACCCCTGAGTTCCTTCCTGTCTCGGTGCACAAATAAAACAGAGACACGGGCTTCTGGATAGTGGCGTCAGAGACCAAGGTTTTATTTACTGCAGGGATACAGAAGTCACAGGAACCACACAAAAGGCAGATTCTAGGAGACTGTTCGAATTGTACAAAGTGGGTCGCTCCTTATATACATGAAAAATGACTTTAGGCAACATTGTTAAAATATCTTCCATGCTTTGCCCGGTATCCCAAACAAAACAATAAACATATACCAACGATAATTATTTGCAAGTTTTCAGTATTCGATCAAGTCTTCATGTCAGTTTTCTATTCATACATCGATCCGCCTCATCGTAAAAAATGTTTCCTCCCCATAGTAAAAGCCCGGAAGGAAAGGAGCAGAGCCAGGTGCAGAAGATAGAAAAGCAGGATAAGAGATGCTTGTGGGTCATAAAACGGGCACGGCTACTTGTCTTCGGCCTCCTAATCATGATCAGGACAACGAACACGAGAACCAGTATAACAGGACTGGCTTCAGGCAAAGGAGACAGCTTCTGCCAAGTCACGCAACATCAGCCTTCCTGCGCTAAAACCTACGTGTCCCTAACAGGGTGATTCAGCTGGGTCAACGTTCGTCCATTGACTATGTGAGGGCAAGAGACAAAATGGATGCCGTATCTAAAATGGATGCCATGTGTGTTCAACAGAAATGCCCTATTTCTCAGTGTATCCGTGCTAGTAGCACAGCGAAAACACTGCCACATACACAATGGATCATTTACGGTTCATTGGTACCAAAATCATGTCAGTACTACGATACCGAAAACACGGGTTCGGATCGCTACAGAACCTCAGACCGTCCTTTTGCCCTTACATAGGCAATAACTCACTCTATGTCAGAGTCTATCTCTATATTCATTAAGTCACTGATATGGTGCTGGAGCATCATTCTATCTCGTAATGTCTCTCCCGAAACAGGCGGCCTTCTTACGCATATTGCGGCACAGTGGCCACATAAAGCAGGACCACACTGAACAAAGAGACAGCATGAGAATAGGCACACCAACACAGCACCAATGACTATCAGAACCTTCCATCCCCATGCAGATAACAGATTCCAAAGCCATCCCATCAGCGACCAATCACCTTTATCTGTGTGAATAGAGTCAGCGATCTTGTGTAACTTAGAAATGGCCTCGTACACTGTTGGAGCATTATTTGGAATAAAAACACAGCAACTCGATTGGATCATCTTACATACTCCACCTCGATCTGCAAGTATTACGTCAAGAACCATACGGTTCTGCAACGTCATGAGGCGGTCCGCCTGGAGCTCAGCTGTCAGGTTACTAAGGGCACCGGCAGTTTCAGTAATAGTGGATTCAACTACCCGTGTTAGTTGACGCAAGTTCCTACTATTGGCCATGGGCCCCCAGAACGGAAGGAAACACTTTTCAGTACAGTCACTCTTCCCTAGCCGAGCTCTCGGGTTCCTCCCAGTCCCTTGCAAACAGACTTGACCTTGGTGGGGTACGACCCAAATCGGAGTCGAGCTCTTACGCTTGTTCTCACCCAAACTAATGCCATACTCCGTAGCATTCCAACCCATATAAACTCGCAACTCGTCCTTGGGAATAAACGGAGTGTCATTCACATCACTAACCATGTCAGTAATTCCCTTTACCAAGGCTCTATTAGCAGAGTTATACCTAGTGGAACGCGGAGGTCGCGGGGATAGGACTCAAGAGCATAAATGAACATGGTCTGAAATGCCCAAAATGATCCATTATAACTAAAGGGCAGAACCAGATAGGGGATACCCTTGTCCATGGTATGTGGTATCAGACCGCACACCCAGCAGTTCGTTGTATTTACTAGCAGTTGGTGTTGGTGCAAGAGCTGAATGAAAGTGTTATTTATAAACTCCGAGCGTCGAGCTTGCTCATGTGCAGGAAAAGGGTGAAAAGAATGAAGAGAAACAGTAGTCGGAGAAACAGAAACATTGGGAGGTCCTGTAGATGTAACCGGTGCAAAAATTAACTGGATACCGAAAACAATTCCGCCCACCAAAGTTACTAAAACAGTCAAAAATGTCAGAGCACATTGCATTATGAAACATTTGCTATGCAGAATTTTATACAATTTTATCTTGCGAGTATTGATAACGTTAACTCGTCGCAGTTCAGGAAGCTCCATCTTCTACAGCCGTTCGCAATCGGATGGTTTGTACCTGTTAAAAAATGCCTCTGTCTACCCTGGGAGTTCCCAAAATAAACAGAAGAAACCGACCTTGTGTCTGGTCCCCTGCAAGTTAAAACTAGGCACACGTTACGACCCTACGGCAACCCAGATGGCAAGGTTAAGAAAACAAAAAAATTCATGAGCAAAACTTCCTGACTGAAAATAATATGGTAAGATCAATCAGTTTTCAAATAGACAAGTACTTATGCAATGTTATTGGTTCATAGAATGAGAACGCAAGTTGTAACAGAATTTTTCAGGTAGTGTCTGATCTCGAAACAACAGATTTGAAGATGCAGCAATGTTCAAATCCACAGGTGGCAAATGTTCACTTTGTGCAGTGCTCTGTTCATGGTTCAAAGAAACAGTTCCTGGTGCGGTGTCAGAGTTCTGTGTTTCAGTTTGTCTGTCCGTTGTATACTCTGCATCGCTGAAAGGGACAAGCCTAGGGACAGGTTCGGTCTCGGAAACACCAATTCCCTGTCTAACCCAACTGTCATAGGGGAGTGGGAGAGGCACACGCTTCGTATGGGTAGCGTGCACCCAATTTTTCCTGCCGGCTAGGCGTACAGCAGTTTTTGTGGCCAGGAGCACTTGAAAAAGACCAACAAATCTTGGCTGAAGGTTTCGGGTTCGTCCAAAATTCCTTATGAGAACGAAATCCCTGGGTTTCAGTGCGTGTCCTGGACCCTCTGGCGGCTTAGGCAAGGTGTCAAATACCTGTTGATGAATAAGACTCAATTTAGCAGTCAGGTCAAAAAGGTAATCAATCAACATTGGATATTCGATCTTATTGAATTCCTTGGGCCTCGGAACTCCCCAAACATAAGCAGGGTGACCAAACACAATCTCATATGGGCTAAGCCCTACTCGAGAGTGTACAGTCGCTCTGGTAGACAGTAAGGCCAAAGGCAGTGCATCTGGCCAAGATAAACCAGTGGAAGCTTGGATTTTAGCAAGTTTCAGCTTCAAGGTACCATTGTACCCCTCAACCAATCCTGCTGACTGTGGATGATTCGCACTGTGGAATTTTTGCCTAATTCCCAAACCTGCACACACACTTTGCATAACTTTCCCTACGAACTCACTTCCATTGTCCGACCATACAATCCGTGGCATGCCGTACCTAGGGAAATATTCTTTGAGGAGAATTTTGGCAGTGGACAGGGCAGTGTTATCCTTTAACGGATAAGCTTCAATCCATCTTGAAAATGCACAGACTACCACTAGGACGTATTTGAGGTTGTTACACCTGTCCATGTGGATAAAATCTAACTGGATCACTTCAAAGGGACAAGAAGGGGGAGCAAAATGACCAGCTGGGGTTGGGGTTCCCTTGCCAGGATTATGCATCAGGCATACCATGCGATTTTTCACCACTCTCTCCGCACACTTAGCAATCCCATCATTCTTCCATACTGGGGCTAATATCTTACTGATACCTTTCGTACTGATGTGTGCTATTCCATGAGCCATCGTAACCACCGCAAGTACATACGCATCAGGCAACATCCATCGCTGATGTTCTGACAAATCAATCCAACATCCATTCGAATCCAATTTACCCATTTTCTCCTTCCATGCATTCCTCTCACTTTCAGTAGCTTCATTCTGGATTGCCTTTACACTTTTGATCGTATTCTCGCACACCCCTGATTCTGAGGTACCGGGTTTTTAGGAACCCGGTGGTGCCAGGGGAACAACACCCAGAGACCTCTTGGTTCTTCCCGTTCTGGACCACAGAAACACAGAGTCTTCTAGGTGATGTCAAAGATCGAGTTTTATTGGCTGCAACCAAGTAACAAGCGTCCTAGAAGTACAACAGCACGGTGTGTAGATTCTCAGGAGACTGTTCGTTTTTACAGAACCAGCCTTCTCCTTTTATACAAAAATATTACCTTCGGGCAAGAATTCCTTATTTTACAGTATGGTCATTCACATATTTTCACAATAATAGAAAAGCAAAGTCATGATGGCCAGCCTACATTTTCGTGTGTCCAGTTTGTGATATATTACCCAGCCAGGCCCAGAACTCCCATCAGATATCGATGAAACCCCAATAAAATCGGGCACCTCCTCCTTGTAAAACTAGCCATAAAAGAAGAAACAGGGACAGGTGTGTGTATGATAAGGCGTGGTTTGTATGCGGTAAATGGTTTATGACATGTCGTGCCTTGATGTTAATCTAGCTCGGCCAGTGGTATGGGGACTGCCCGAACAGGTTTGGCTGGAGGCAGTGAAGGCAGCTCGCCCAGGTCAGAGAAGAGTCAGGAAAGGAGGACGTGTCCTTTCAGCTCGAGTTCGGCCTTGGTCAATTGACTATGTAAGGGCAATCACAAGATGGATGCCGCTCACAACATGGAACCTCGAGGGTTCAAGGCAGAAACTGCTGTTTTAGGGTGATTGCATTGCTCGATCACGACGCAAACGCACAGGCATAATGTCCTAATAATTACCGGTCTGCTGATACCAAATTCGTCATGGTATGATGATATTTTGTGACACGAGTGTTGGGCCTTGGTACCATGTTATAGCAGGGTCCAGATTTTCAGAACCACAATTCAGCAATCCATCTTGCAGATATTGCAACATACATTCGACTCATCATATTCTTGACCGTCTCCTTAGCGACCTCATCTGCAAACGCATTCCCACGACCAACGTCATCCGTAACTTTTCGATGGGCACTGCATTTCACAATCGCAACTTCCTTTGGTAAGGTCAGAGATTCCAACAGGTCATTGACTAATTGTCCATGTTGGATCTTAGTCCCATGGGACGTAATGAAACCTCTTTCCTTCCACAAACAACCGAAACTGTGTGCTACGCCGAAGGCATATTGACTATCAGTAAACACATTCACTCTCTTTCCCTCAGCTAAAACACACGCTTTCGTCAATGCAATTAATTCTGCAGCTTGGGCAGAATTCTGACTCACTCTGGCAGTCTCAACAATCGTGTTCAAAGTCGTAACTGCGTACGCACTAGTCACATCACCATTCTGGAGTTTAAAACAAGATCCGTCCACATACAAAATACCATCTGGATCTAGTAATGGAGTATTTTTTAAATCAATCCGTCCTTTTGTCTCTTCCTCAGTTCTGAAGCAACAATCATGGGGTTCCAAATCACTCGACTCCTGAGTAGTCGGCAACAGTGTTGCTGGATTCAATATGCTGCATCGCTTAATCTGAATGTGACTTGCCGAAAGCGTCAGCTCATAGCCTGATAGTCTAGCACTGGTGAGGTGCTGAGTTTTCGTTCGATTCATGAGTGTATCCACGGCATGTGGAACCATGACTACTAACATATTGTTCATGACCAATCCAGCAGACTGTCGAATGGACACTGCAGCTGCTGCTGTAGCTCTCAAACAACTTGGCAATGCTCTGGCTACCGGATCTAATGTCGCTGAGAAATACGCACAAGGTCGTTGCTTGTCACCGAATTGTTGCGTCAAAACACTCAACGCGCAACCCTCTCTTTCGTGGACATATAGTGTAAACGGCTTACTTTAGTCAGGAGTATCCAACACAGGAGCTGAACACAACGCATCACGCAAATCAGAGAAGCTCTGCTGACATTCATCAGACCATGGCAAAGGACTCGGAACACCTTTTCCAGTCAGAGCCACCAATGGTTTTGCCATAAGAGAAAAATTTGGGATCCATTGTCTGCAATATGACGTAATACCCAAAAACGCACGCACTTCTCTCTGTGTGCTTGGTACAGTCATCTGCGAAATTGCTTTCATTCTCTCTGGGGTCAACCTTCTTCTCTCTTTTGACAAAAGATGACCTAAATAGGTCACTTCTTGGCAACAATATTGCAGTTTAGAAGGTGACACCTTGTGATGTAAGTCTGATAACTGATGCAGCAAAGAAATTGTAGCTGTTTTGCACGTTTCCTCGTCATCAGCAGCCACTAAGAGATCATCTACATATTGGATAAGAGCAGCACCAGGAGGAAGTACAAAAGTATCTAAATGACTTTTTAATGCTTGGCTGTAAATCGAAGGGCTCTCACAATAGCCCTGTGGAGCGCGTTTGAATCTGAAGCTACGACCACCTAAGGAGAAACCAAAAATATCCCTACTGTCTTTGGCTATCGGAATGCTGAAAAAGGCATTCTTCAAGTCAATCACTGAAAACCACGTAGCTGAAGCAGGAATTAATGTCAGTAATGCAGTGATATCCGGGACCACAGGGAATTGCGGAACCACAATTTTATTAACCTCTCTAAGGTCAATCACTAATCTGTAGACTGGAGGTTTGGAAGGATCGGTGCGTTTCAAAATCGGCAAAACAGGACTGTTGCATACATTTCCTCTAGCTTCTTCTATCACATCTTTTTGTATCAAGTCCTGTACGATCAGTAAAAGCGCACATTCACCTTCATTTGAAATTCGATACTGTGGGATTCGTGGAAATCTAACATTCGCCTTCAAACTCACTACATAAGGAGGAATTTCTAAAAGACCTACATCGTTAGGACCAGTTGCCCAAAGAGTATCAGGGAGAGAACGCAGCTCCGGTGGGAGCTTATCCATTGACAAATACATTGGAGAGATCACTCTCTTACCCAACGTGAGCTGTACTCCTGAAGGAGAGCAGTACAATGTCGCATGCAGGCGTTTTAACAGATCTAGACCAAGCAGATTCTCATTACAACCAGTCGTTAGAATAAGGGGTGCTTCTAGATGACATGGTCCAACAGAAATGGACAAAGGACCAGAAACAGGGTTGTGAACAGGGGCGCCTGAAAATCCTACCGAAATGTTGGTTAAGCCAGACAAAGGTGCGCCAGGGAGTTTCGCATGCATAATTGAGCATTGCCGAACGGCCTTTCTTCTCAAATAATTTCTTTTCCAGGTTATCTAGAATTTCAGTTTCGAAGCTACCATGTGGTGGCCAACTAAGGACACCATCTTTCCTGGTGTATCGGACCCACACTTCATTGTAAGTGATAGGACCCACACCATGTTTACAGTAGAGCTCATACGTTGGAGTTCCAATCAGAGGAACCGGGCACGAGTCCTCCAACCGGGAATCCCTGTTGCAACTTAACCAGGACAGGAAACAATTACTACGGCTAGCCATTACAAACTAAGGACAATATTCTAACCAAATGTGTAAAGAACTTAGGCCTACCAAGAGCATCCAAATGAACCAATACCAGAAACCAAAGATTATCTTTGACAAGAGCAACCAGTGATAATCTACAAAAGCAACCAAGAGTATCCAAAACAAGCGTATCCAGAAGACAAAAGGATTATCCGTACAACAGCAACCACTGATAAATCCTTACAAGAGCAACCAAGAGCAACCAAACTGGGTGCGACCCACTTAATACTTAACTTAAATGTCGAAGACGTCACCAAGGAGAACCCGTCTACGTCTCGCCGTACTAAGGTCTGCACCTGAGGTCCAAGACAGGGCGACAGTCAGGTCAGCGGTCATCTGTAGCCGTCTGGGAACGGGAACCCTCGTGGAAGAGATCGTCGAGCCACTTTTTACGACATGCAGGGATCGATGAAGCGGGGTACCTCCCTCCGGAATCTTCACACGAAGCTCCTCGAAATCTTCAGGCTTTGGACCGGTACCAGTTGACGTCGCCCCGCGCCAAATGAGGTTCTGGACTTTCTAGGGTCCAGAGGTGTCAGGGAAACAACACCCAAAAGACCCCTGAGTTCCTTCCTGTCTCGGTGCACAAATAAAACAGAGACACGGGCTTCTCGCTGGTGGCGTCAGAGACCAAGGTTTTATTTACTGCAGGGATACAGAAGTCACAGGAACCACACAAAAGGCAGATTCTAGGAGACTGTTCGAATTGTACAAAGTGGGTCGCTCCTTATATACATGAAAAATGACTTTAGGCAACATTGTTTAAATATCTTCCATGCTTTGCCCGGTATCCCAAACAAAACAATAAACATATACCAACGATAATTATTTGCAAGTTTTCAGTATTCGATCAAGTCTTCATGTCAGTTTTCTATTCATACATCGATCCGCCTCATCACAAAAAATGTTTCCTCCCCATAGTAAAAGCCCAGAAGGAAAGGAGCAGAGCCAGGTGCAGAAGATAGAAAAGCAGGATAAGAGATGCTTGTGGGTCATAAAACGGGCACGGCTACTTGTCTTTGGCCTCCTAATCGTGATCAGGACAACGAACACGAGAACCAGTATAACAGGACTGGCTTCAGGCAAAGGAGACAGCTTCTGCCAAGTCACGCAGCATCAGCCTTCCTGCGCTAAAACCTACGTGTCCCTAACAGGGTGATTCAGCTGGGTCAACGTTCGTCCATTGACTATGTGAGGGCAAGAGACAAAATGGATGCCGTATCTAAAATGGATGCCATGTGTGTTCAACAGAAATGCCCTATTTCTTAGTGTATCCGTGCTAGTAGCACAGCGAAAACACTGCCACATACACAATGGATCATTTACGGTTCATTGGTACCAAAATCGTGTCAGTACTACGATACCGAAAACACGGGTTCGGATCTCTACAGAACCTCAAGCTCGCAAAAACAAGAACAGCCTCACTGACAAGGACTGGAACACTGCTCTCAACACCCTTTGGCCTGAACACAGCAACCAGCCTCCCCAAAGCCATGAAGAATTTCAACCATTCGATCACGTCCTGCGCCGACTCCCTTGCTCCCTCCAAAACTGCAATATAACAAGATCTAGATGCAAGCTAGTTGGTACACAGGGGAACCAGAATGATGAAACGTCAATGCAAACAACTAGAGCATAAATGAAGAATTAGCCAGGAAAATAAAGAGAGGAGCATGTTCAAATTCGCCCAGAAACCCTCCCACCAAATGATCCAGACCACAAACGGGCCACTCTGACAGACTATATTGATGGCACCACCAACAGACGTAAACAAATCTTCACAATTGTGAAGGATTTCACCTCACCATCAGCCGCCTCAAACTCGATCACCCCCTCGCAGGACCGCTCTCAATTCTTCAGCCCCAAAATCACCGCCATTTACAGCAGCTTTAACCTGCTACCGGACCGGACAGGCCCAGTCCAACACTTCCCGATCACATCTAAAGAACCAAAGCCAATCCAATGGTCGGCCACCACCATGAAGTTCATCCTCTCCGGGGGCCCATCGGACCCCTGCCTCAGCAAGCATACTCCAGAGCACTGCAACACATCAGCACTATGCTCACAATAATTCCACCTTTTCCGCAACCTTCAGAATCCCGGTGGTGAGCACTCTAGGACCCGTACTCAGGCGAAGGACAACTATCTTGTGGAAAAGCCCACTAGCTTGCAAAGACCACCGAATGCGGTCCTGTTACAAACTCTGCTGTGTTAGGTAATCGCTGCCTGAAATGGCCCTTGCATGTATGCAATCAGTATTGCCCGTGATGATTCTGTGGTTTAATATGGGACAAATATTGCCAATTATTACGTACCAGAGAACGGCCACGCATCTGCGCTGCGATTCCCAAAAGCAGCAATTGCTGACCATGCTGGGTATGGTTAGCGTATAAAAGGGTGCCGGTTCAGAGCCGCGTGATTACTATTCCAGTAAATGATCGAAGTAACCCCTTCCTTCCTGAGCTTCCATGATAAACTGGATCACTCAGTTTTGTTGACAGAGTTTGTTGGCCAACGTTTCTTCAGCTGAGCGCCTTGGTGGTGAGTACGCTCGCCCTGCCACACTTCCGGCCTCCACTCGGGAGAGTGTGTACCCCTGGTAAGGGCTGAGTCCGGCCTCCACTCGGGAAAGAGTGAAACCCCTGGTAAGGGTTGAGTCCGGCCTCCACTCGGGAGAGAATGAAACCCCTGGTAAGGGCTGAGTCCGGCCTCCACTCGGGCGAGAGTGAAACCCCTGGTAAGGGCTGTATCCGGCCTCCACTCGGGGGAGAGTGAAACCCCTGGTAAGGGCTGAGTCCGGCCTCCACTTGGGAGAGAGTAAAACCCTTCGTAAGGGCTGAATCAGCCGAACTTTTTAGCGTTTCAAGCCTCATCATAGTTTTGGTTCTAACTCGAAGGAATAGACTAAATGTAACCTGATTTCTTGCACTACCAGTCAAGACCATTAGTAGTTGAAACAATTCAAGGGAAGGCAGCTCCATAGAGACAAACCCGTTTGGCTGAAGAACATGATTCATGAATATTATTGTTCAGTTCATATAACTTTCTTTCACAGCCAGATGACAACCTGGGGCGTTGAACTATTGAAGGAGAGGGAGAGAAATGTTTAATGAAACTCTTTACGGAAAGTATCCTTGTAGCAATGTCTAGAATCGGGTGTAGCTAAGGTGTTAAAAGGTTAGCGTTGAACAAGTGGCTTCACCTGATCCCCTTTATCTTGCAGCCTATTTTTAAGAGAGCCAGGATAGAAACAGAAACCCCCAAAAAAGCAGAATAGAGAGAGAGAGTTCTAAGTACACCAAACCGGGTAAAAAAACCTAATCCTACAAAAGCGGGGGAAGTTTTACGGGGAACTCAAAACTTAGGTTCCATCTGAATATTATGTATGCTTTCTTTTTGAAATCTCGCTCCTCGCAGTTCCTATCCCCTAAGCCCCTTTCCCTTGCCTTGGCACTCCAATACGCTAATACAGCATTCAGAGTTGGTGCTGCCTAGGGGTGGATCTCTCGATCTTACTACAGACCCCGGGGAAGAACTGATTGAGAGAAAGACACCACTGTCCACCCACTCCCACTGCTGAAGAAACCCCTCAAACCCTTTAACGCTCGCCAACCACAGGCCGATCTCCCTGCTACCATTACCGGTTTACATCCTAGAGAAAATGGTCAACAGACACTTTGTAGAATACCTCAAGGACCACCAGCACCTCAAAACTACTCGGTCTGGTTTGAGCCCCAACCACAGCTTGGAAACTGTCCACATCCCCGCCATGGATGACATCCGCATGACTCTGGACACAAGAGACATGGTGATCTCATTCTCCTGGTCCTCTCTGTAGAGTTTGAGACAGTCTCCCACCCCATCCTTACCCAACGCCTCCAGGAGATCAGAATCCAACGAGACGCACTCCAATGGATCTGCTTCTACCTGACTGGAAGAACCAAGTCAGTCATCCTGTCACCGTACACGTTGCATGCCGGTGACCATGTCTGCTGATTTCCACGCAGATCTTCCCGGAGCCCGACCTTCTTCAATGCATTCATGATCCCTCGAGCTAGAATCATCCACTCTCATAACATCAACGTCCTCTCGTACACTGACACACAACTGTCTCTCATGGCCAAGACGCCCAGTACCCGGATGAAGTTTTATTCCTGTTTGACTAGAATTGCCCACTGGATGAAGATCAACTGTCTAAAACACTGACAGACTTAAACCGTGATCTTCGGGAAAAGAACGTCAGCGCGGGACTCCACCTGGTGGCTAATAAAGATAGGACGAACATCTACCCTCACCACCCATGCCAAGAATCTCAGGATCGTCATAGACAGCAAACCTTGACCCGCCAGGTCAACGCAATCGCCTCCAAATGCTTCAACTCCCTCCACATCCTCTGCAAGACCTTAAAGTAGATCCTCATAGAATGCAGAAAGACCGTCACCCATGCACTCACAACGAGCAGACTGGACTACGGCAGCACCCTCTATGCCGGAATCAAAAAAACCCTGCTACACAAACTCCAGACCACCATCCAGAACACCTCAGCCAGACTCGTCCACTGAATCATATTCCAGTATGGGCACCCTCAAGTTTAAAGATGTACAAATAACAGTTTTGTAAATTGGCCATTGTGACAGAAATTCACAGTTGAAAATGTTGTCACAAATGGCATTTTTGTCCTACTCATTTTCAATATTTTGTTATTTCAACAGTCATCTTGAGGGATCTACACATATGACCCCTTTGTGAATTCTGAGTTTTGTCTACTTTCAGAAATCTGCAGCTTTCCTGGATCCCCCCTGGGTTTCACAGTGGATTACACCAAAAACTGGAAGAAAGTTGAGAGCACAAAAAATAGGCAAAATGGGCTAAAACTGTTGTAAAAAAACTGTTTTTGTCCCTACAAGCTGGGAAGATGGTGACCTTAGCACAGCAACTGTACAACAATGTCATTTATAGGAAAAAAACAGTTTTTTCTGGAGCACTTTTTCCCTATTTTTTCAAAAAATGTAAACATTTTGCTATATTTTGCCTATTTTCTGGGTCCCCTCCAGGGGAATCCAAAACCCCTGGGTACCTTTACAATCACCAGGATGTTAGACATAAGAGGGTGCCAAATTTGCCATGGGTACCTTTTGTGAAAAAAAGGTATGTACCCTAAGCACAAACTACCCAAAATACGTTAAAAGAAAGTGCTCAGCACGTAGGGGAGGGGAGAGAGAGGGGCCAGCATTTAAGGGGTCAATGTGAGCAGTCAACAAACCTTTCAGGTAGATTTTTTTTCCAGGGTGAACAATAAGGGGAATTTTTCAGCACAAAACTACTAATCCAAACAAATCTGTGGTATTTGAACATTGGATCTTTCGTTAGTTGAAAGGGTTCTTTAAACATGAAGCTTCTGGTTTGATCAGAGTCAATTACAGGGCAGAAGTTACACAACATTGTGAAGACAGAGGCAACATTGAGCACAGGGGGGCAGTAACATTTGTTGTACATGCACATGCAGTGTATACCTTTGAAATGTTTTATTCATGGGTGAACTTTGATCCTATAGATGCCGGTACTACGCTTCCCACTCCTACAAAGATGCAGCCGTTCCTACTCAGCCCCACGCATATCACGAACCGGTGGACCCTTTCACCCGTCCAGTTCACAAGATTGGTTTGTTGGTCACTTAGCCCCCGCATACCTCAGAATGTCAGACAGGGTTCCCTAAAGTGGGGTCACCTGATACCGTACTGGCTCGGTACACACCGTGTCCTATATAGGTGACACAGACAGTATGTATTGCAGAACAAAGCAGGCAGAGCGTGTCGAATAGGGCCTGTACCACAGACACAGGGTTCGATACAAGCAATCTGTCCACGGACTATAAGCGCCACTATGGGCAAAGTGCCCGTAAAAAGCAACAAAACTGTCTTCGGATCGCTTGCAATACCAACCAGACGAGCAGCATTGTGGCGAAGAGACGTCCCCTTGGAATGGTCCCACCTTTAGAGGCGTGCAACACCTGGGAAAGTAGCTACACTGCTACACAAGGCACACCTTCATTGGCGGTACTGCCTGATGAACTGGGGAAAGTACAAATGAGTACAAGGCTGCATCCTCCTTAGCTCTAGGAATGAGATGAAGTATCAACTGTACTACCCATGGCACGCCGTCATGGGCGGTTCTACCTGATGTACTAAGATGAGAACAAATGAGCACCAGTCTGCACCAGCCCTAGATCTAGGAATGAGATGAATTATCAACTGTACTACCCATGGCACGCCGTCATGGGCGGTACGACCCGATGTACTAAGATAAGAACAAATGAGTACAAGGCTGCACACTCCCTAGATCTAGTAATAAGATGAGGTATCAACTGTACTACCCATGGCACGCCGTCATGGGCGGTACTACCCGATGTACTAAGATAAGAACAAATGAGTACAAGGCTGCACCAGCCCCAGATCTAGGAATGAGATGAAGTATCAACCGTACTCCCCATGGCACGCCGTCATGGGCGGTACGACCCGATGTACTAAGATAAGAACAAATGAGTACCAGTCTGCACCAGCCCTAGATCTAGGAATGAGATGAGGTATCAACTGTACTACCCATGGCACGCCGTCATGGGCTCTACTTCCCGATGTACTAAGGCAAGTACAAATGAGTACAAGGCTGCATCCTCCTTAGCTCTAGGAATGAGATGAAGTATCAACTGTACTACCCATGGCACGCCGTCATGGGCGGTACGACCCGATGTACTAAGATAAGAACAAATGAGTACCAGTCTGCACCAGCCCTAGATCTAGGAATGAGATGAAGTATCAACCGTACTCCCCATGGCACGCCGTCATGGGCTCTACTACTTCCCGATGTACTAAGGCAAGAACAAATGAGTACAAGGCTGCACCCTCCCTAGATCTAGGAATGAGATGAAGTATCAACCGTACTACCCATGGCACGCCGTCATGGGCGGTACTACCCGATGTACTAAGATAAGAACAAATGAGTACAAGGCTGCACCAGCCCCAGATCTAGGAATGAGATGAAGTATCAACCGTACTCCCCATGGCACGCCGTCATGGGCTCTACTACTTCCCGATGTACTAAGATAAGAACAAATGAGTACAAGGCTGCACCCTCCCTAGATCTAGGAATGAGATGAAGTATCAACCGTACTACCCATGGCACGCCGTCATTGGTGGTACGACCCGATGTACTAAGATAAGAACAAATGAGTACCAGTCTGCACCAGCCCCAGATCTAGGAATGAGATGAAGTATCAACCGTACTACCCATGGCACGCCGTCATGGGCGGTACTACCCGATGTACTAAGATAAGAACAAATGAGTACAAGGCTGCACACTCCCTAGATCTAGTAATAAGATGAGGTATCAACTGTACTACCCATGGCACGCCGTCATGGGCGGTACTACCCGATGTACTAAGATAAGAACAAATGAGCACCAGTCTGCACCAGCCCTAGATCTAGGAATGAGATGAAGTATCAACCGTACTACCCATGGCACGCCGTCATGGGCGGTACTACCCGATGTACTAAGATAAGAACAAATGAGTACAAGGCTGCACCAGCCCCAGATCTAGGAATGAGATGAAGTATCAACCGTACTCCCCATGGCACGCCGTCATGGGCGGTACTACCCGATGTACTAAGATAAGAACAAATGAGTACAAGGCTGCACCAGCCCCAGATCTAGGAATGAGATGAAGTATCAACCGTACTCCCCATGGCACGCCGTCATGGGCTCTACTACTTCCCGATGTACTAAGATAAGAACAAATGAGTACAAGGCTGCACCCTCCCTAGATCTAGGAATGAGATGAATTATCAACTGTACTACCCATGGCACGCCGTCATGGGCTCTACTTCCCGATGTACTAAGGCAAGAACAAATGAGTACAAGGCTGCACCCTCCCTAGATCTAGGAATGAGATGAATTATCAACCGTACTCCCCATGGCACGCCGTCATGGGCTCTACTACTTCCCGATGTACTAAGATAAGAACAAATGAGTACAAGGCTGCATCCTCCTTAGCTCTAGGAATGAGATGAAGTATCAACTGTACTACCCATGGCACGCCGTCATGGGCGGTACGACCCGATGTACTAAGATAAGAACAAATGAGTACCAGTCTGCACCAGCCCTAGATCTAGGAATGAGATGAAGTATCAACCGTACTCCCCATGGCACGCCGTCATGGGCTCTACTACTTCCCGATGTACTAAGGCAAGAACAAATGAGTACAAGGCTGCACCCTCCCTAGATCTAGGAATGAGTTGAAGTATCAACCGTACTACCCATGGCACGCCGTCATGGGCTCTACTACTTCCCGATGTACTAAGGCAAGAACAAATGAGTACAAGGCTGCACCCTCCCTAGATCTAGGAATGAGATGAAGTATCAACCGTACTACCCATGGCACGCCGTCATGGGCGGTCCTACCCGATGTACTAAGATAAGAACAAATGAGTACAAGGCTGCACCAGCCCCAGATCTAGGAATGAGATGAAGTATCAACCGTACTCCCCATGGCACGCCGTCCTGGGCGGTACTACCCGATGTACTAAGATGAGAACAAATGAGTACAAGGCTGCACCCTCCCTAGATCTAGAAATGAGATAAAGTATCAACCGTACTACCCATGGCACGCCGTCATGGGCGGTACTACCCGATGTACTAAGGCAAGAACAAATGAGTACAAGGCTGCACCCTCCCTAGATCTAGGAATGAGATGAAGTATCAACCGTACTGCCCATGGCACGCCGTCATGGGCGGTCCTACCCGATGTACTAAGATAAGAACAAATGAGTACAAGGCTGCACCCTCCCTAGATCTAGAAATGAGATAAAGTATCAACCGTACTACCCATGGCACGCCATCATGGGCTCTACTTCCCGATGTACTAAGATAAGAACAAATGAGTACAAGGCTGCACCCTCCCTAGATCTAGGAATGAGATGAAGTATCAACCGTACTACCCATGGCACGCCGTCATGGGCGGTACTACCCGATGTACTAAGGCAAGAACAAATGAGTACAAGGCTGCACCAGCCCTAGATCTAGGAATTAAATGAATGGGAAATCTTAAAACAGTTTTGTCAATCATGCTGAGCCGAGAAGCAGCAGCTTTGGCAATGCGCCAGAGGCTACAGCAATCCCTGTTCAAGAGTATGAACAGGAGACACCTTGGGGCCACGAGCCATCAAACCGCACCTCACAACAAAAAATGAGACTAAGGGTTCTGGTGAGGAAAAAACTACACCAGAGACTAGAAAGGATATAAAAAGATGAAAAAGACCGTAACACAAAAAGAAAAGGACTGGATTTCCATCAACTCAGAAGTCCAGCCAAGGTTCTGTGGTCACGCATTTCAATAGGCTCTGGGAAGTGCAGTCTTTATAGGTCTCACGCCTAGCGGTGCACTATGCAGCAGTGCTCGCACAGTGTGAGATATTTAGTGAGTGAAAAACGGGGAATCTAAGCTGACCTAGGAATCGCACACGCACGAGCATGTGCGATTCCTATTGTGCTACGCGATTGGCCTTTGCGTGCGTCTTTTAATAAAAGACTGCACGCAATTGGCCAAAGGCAGATGCGTTGCTCCACCCACGGCCTATTAGTGTCTATTACGCCCTTGGTGCACGTAATAGACACTAATAGGCCATTGTTCGCAGTGGCACGCGCGCACGCACCACTCGCGGGCTTCTTTTTTTTTCAAGCGGAAGTGAAAGCGAACGCTTTCCCTGCCGCTTGTTAGTACATGCTCCTGTCACTCACCAAGAACTCCTTACTCCTATGTGCCAACTCCTACTGTTCCCCCAAAATTCAGTAAAATGCCAACAGTAGGTGAGGTGCACCCTGTCTGGCTTTTGAATACTCCCAGGAACAAGGGTTGTGCTGTGGCTGATAATTCCGGTGACCTGCTGCTCTGATGTGCCTGATAGCCCCATGGGTGCTAATGGTGTCTAAGATTGCACCAAATTACAATAAGAAATGGGGTATCTTGGGTCCGTGGTCCTCTGATGTACGTATTACTTTGTTACTGTGCTCTGCAGTTTTGCAGTATTGCACAATATTGCTAAATTCGTGTTTTGGCGTTGCTGTTTTCTTTTGCCACCAAAATGGTCTCAGCAGGCTAGGACCCGGTCTCGAGGCGCACTGCAGGGTCAGAAAAAGAAAGTGGCAAAACAACGGCTTCTCTGGACCTAAGCCGCTGTTGACCCCTACCCTGGGACTGATTCCGAAGCAGAAAGTGGAAAGGGCTCGAATTGCACCAGCGGCAAACTCTGAGCGCGACCACGCACCTCTCCTCTCGCTCCTCCTTCTCTCCTACCTTGGTCGGCGGTGCCCCCACTCTTGGTCTAGGGTCGGGGCGTCTGGGGTTCTGGGGGTGTCCACTGATAGCCCCAGGCCCCCACTCTAGGTCTAGGGTCGGAGGCGTCTGGGGTTCTGGGGGTTTCCAGTGATAGCCCCAGGCCCCCACTCTAGGTCTAGGGTCGGGGGCGTCTGGGGTTCTGGGGGTGTCCACTGATAGCCCCAGGCCCCCACTCTAGGTCTAGGATCGGGGCGTCTGGGGTTCTGGGGGTGTCAACTGATAGCCCCAGGCCCCCACTCTAAAGTCAGGGGTGTCTGGGGTTCTGGGGGTGTCCACTGATAGCCCCAGGCAGCCTCTTGGCGAATGGAGCACGTCAAGCTGCCGAATGCCTCTTGGCTTCTGCCACACTCCTTGCACACGTTCACCTCAGTGTCCGCTTTCTGTACGCTGCCTTCCGAGTGATCATACAATAATCAGACAGGGGAACTGTTAGTGGCTTTATTGTTTAAAGATCATATTCTTTGTGCAACAAATACTATTATGTATTAATTATGACGACCTCTTCAACAGCAGATGGAATAGACACCAATATTTGTGTGTCGTCTCAGACTTGTCCTCAGTCATATCCTTCCTAATGTCACCAAGCAAGTACGTTGTGTGTCTGTACCCTTTATTTGTGGCCATTGCAAATTGAACTACAAACCCAATAATGTAAAAACCGGCACCAGAATGTACACATTTGAAAAGAATGTAAACATATGCTAAGAAATCTAAACTAATTCCAAAGAGCGTAAACATAAGGGGGTCATGTTAACATGGCAGAAGACATTTTATTTATTTATTGAGGATTTATTGACAGCAAAACTGTCAAAGCTCAATGGAGCCTCTCGGCACTGCCCCCAAAGAGAAGAGAGTTTCTATTATTGCTTTCATGGTTAACCTGGACTATGAAGGCTCTGGCACCCCATTTATTCAGTCTGGTTTTTAGAGCTGGAAGAAGAGGCAGCAGAACTCAGTGTTCTTTTGGGGTGTACTTTGTAAAAGTATTCTTTAGAAATAGGGACTGGGCCGGTGCTTCAGAGGTGTGTTTGGGGTGTTAGCCCCGCCACCCCCAATAAATGTATTTTGTGATAAATAGTTAGGTACAGGTGCTTTCCGTTAGGTATAGTGAGGAGTCTGTCGGTTTTCACCAGGAATCGTTACATACACAGACTTAAAACGCACACGCACAGTTTCCCTCTCTCTGTTTGGAAAGAGAATGACATTTATAACATTTTGTTTTACAAAAGAATGTGTTTTCTCTCACTTAGTACCCCCACCAATCCTTATTACTCTCCCTTTCCACTGCCCCTTAATCTCCTCTCGGGCGCCCTACTTGTTTTATAGTGTGTTTAAACATTATAGAGGATATTTACTAAGATTTTGTGCTGTGATCACAAATCAATGCAAAATCTTTTTTTCCCAATTGACTTTCTAGCTCGAAACTTGTGCTGCGCTGGAAATTCACTAGAAGGCAATGGAAACAAGCATTAGCAATGCAATAGGTCTCACATTTACACGAGTTTGAGCTATTGACATTGAAAATAACAATGCCTTTTAATTTTAAAACATTAATAAAGTCAGAGTCCTTTAAAATGCCAGTAGCTCAAACTTGCGTAAATGTGAGACCTATTGCATTGCAAATGCTTGTTGTAACTGTGTTTAACTAGGATGCTAATAAAGCTAAGGATGAAATGCATAATACTCCAGATCTAGCCCTGGCTCATGCACGATGCTGGATAACCCTCTTTTGGAACCCCTCAGGGGACCCACACCCCATGAGTGGGGAAATGAACTAATCAAATGGGCCACATGCAAAGGGAACAATACTAAAAGCCGAAGCACAGAAGGGGCTGAGGAGTCCAGAACACACACAGGCATGATATCTGATTCTTTAAGACTGTCCCCATATAGATGATACAGCTGATTACTCCCACTGTTGGACGATGACACCACTGAGGAGGAATATATCGACTCACCACTGGCCTTCCAAATGTAGCAGCTAGGACCTTCCTGAGGGGGCCCTCAAAACCTCTGTAACACTGCAGGAGGAATTCGACCTCTCCAAATTCCAGCCTTACCAGCAGTTGAACTGAGCCCTGAAGACCTCCAGAGTCAATCAAATATATCCTGTGACTCAACTACTAACTCCAGCTAAGACAAAATGGGGCAAATATAGGAAACTTATCAGAGGTCTATACACTACACAAATTGAAGATCTTTTTCCTGACGGCTGCAATCTAAACGGGCTTTGCCCTGGCCCTCAATATCCTCCAGCATCCTGCCCCTCTGAGAAGGGATCAGCCCTGCTGGTGGCTGACTACCTGCCCCCCCATCACTCAGTGCAGCTGCTGGACCCACCGTGTTTTCGGCCCCCTTCTCAACTCATGGTCTGCATCGATTGAGCAGATATGGAGAAGGCCATTACAAGTATGGGGTGACCCAGTGGAGTCTGTGGACCTGGGTAATGTATGATATAGAAAACAGTGGTTATGGAGCAGAAATAAAGCTAATGCTCCTATTGGGTAACCTTATCCCAAAAGTACAGTATTTGCGATATTAGATACTTCAATACATACAATAAATGAAATGTAATATCGGCGAAAAGAACAATTTCAAGGAAAAAAATCCAAGGACAAAATTCAAGGAAAAATTAGAGGAAAAAAATTGGATGTGCAGAGCCTTAACTTAGGTTAACAGTTAATCATCACATTTATTTAAGTTCCCAATTTTTCTTTTTTTAAACATTTCATCATGAGAAACAATGGTTGCTCCAAGGGGAACGTGCAAATAAACGGTGCTCAAAGGTATGAGTGAGAGGGGGACTAATCCCAACGTGAAGTCTTAGAGGAGAAAGTAGATAGGTTTAAGGAAAGATTGATCGGGCGTATCAATCTGGGTGTCCTGGCCCAATTGTATAGTTTACATGGTCTATTTACATTGGTTGGTACAATCACAGATTGTAGTCATCTGTGGCACGTGATCGTTAGGGGCTTAGTAGGTCCAGGTACAGGGGAAGTATACGTCGACGTTTCGATTCAACTTGTGGCATATGGGAAAGTTGGACCTTTGCCTGTGAGTCTTCCTGGGGACGGAATAGTGGTGGGTAGGGAGGCAACCAGCCAGTGGTTTAGAGACCTCATCCGCATTAGAATTCTGGCGGGAAGGGTAATTGAAATAATCATATAGTTCCAAAACTTCGGCTGCCCAGGGGTCAGTCTAGTAGGGCAACTGGATAGTCCAGGCTCTGTGATTCAATCCGAGTACCGACTGACATGGCCATTTCAGTCGGGACTCGGATTGAATCACAGACCCTGGACTATCTATGGCCGTTTTAGTCGGGACTCGGCATAGCACAGCAGCAACCTAACGGAAGACATCAAGAACTGCAATGAATGGATCACCTCCTACACCGACCCTACACCGACCCCCTGGACCCCCTCAAGAATACAAGCAACCTAACGGAAGATATCGAGAACTGCAATGAATGGATCACTACCAGCACCAACACCTTGGACCCCCTCAAGCATACCAGCAAGCAAACGGAAGACAAAAAGAACTTCAATGAATGGATCACCACCGACACCCTGGACCCCCTCACACACAGCAGCAACCTAACGGAAGACATCAAGAACTGCAATGAATGGATCACCACCTGCAGCGACACCATGGACCCCCTCACACACAGCATCAACCTAATGGAAGACATCAAGAACTGCAATGATTGGAGCACCACCTGCACCGACACCCTGGACCCCCTCACGCACAGCATCAACTTAACGGAAGACATCAAGAACTTCAATGAATGGATTACCACCTACTCCGACACCCTGGACCCCCTCAAGCATGCCAGCAACCTAACGGAAGATGTTAAGTACTTCAATCAATGGATCACCACCTGCACCGATACCTGGACCCCCTCAAGCACATCAGCAACCTAACGGAAGTCATCAAGAACTTCAATGAATGTATCACCACCTGCACTAACACCCTGCACCCCCTAAAGCACAGCAGCAACCTAACGGAAGACATCAAGAACTAAAATGAATGGATCACCACCTGCACCCACACCCTGGGCCCCCCTTAAGCACAGCAGCAACCTAACGGAAGACATCAAGAACAGCAATGAATGGATCACCACCTGCAGCAACACCCTGGAACCCTCAAGCATACCAGCAGCAACTTAATGGAAGATAACAAGAACTCCAATGAATGGAGCAACACCATGGACCCCCTCAAGCACAGCAGGAACCTAACGGAATACATCAAGAACTGCAATGAATAGAACACCACCTGCACCGACACCCTGGACCCCCTCAAGCACAGCAGCAACCTAACGGAAGACATCCAGAACTGCAAAGAAGTGATCACCACCTGCACCGACACACTGGACCCCCTCAAGCACAGCATCAACCTAACAGAAGACATCAAGAACTTCAATGAATGGATCACCACCTACACCGACACCCTGGACCCCCTCAAGCACAGCAGCAACCTAACGTAAGACATCAAGAACTTCAATGAATGGATCACCACCTGCACCAACACTCTGGAGCCCCTCGAGCACAGCAGCAACCTAACGGAAGACATCAAGAACTGCAATGAATGGATCAGCAGCTGCACCAACACTCTGGAGCCCCTCAAGCACAGCAGCAACCTAATGGAAGACATCAAGAACTGCAGCAAATGGATCACCACCTGCACCAACACCCTGGACCCCCTCAAGCACAGCAGCAACCTACTGGAAGACAGCAAGAACTCCAATGAATGGATCACCACCTGCAGCAACACCATGGACCCCCTCAAGCACAGCAGGAACCTAAGAAAATACATCAAGAACTGCAATGAATGGATCACCAGCTTCACCAACACCATGGACCCCCTCAAGCACAGCAGGAACCTAACGGAAGACATCAAGAACTTAAATGAATGGAACACCACCTGCACCGACACCCTGGACCCCCTCAAGCACAGCAGCAACCTAACAGAAGACATCAAGAACTTAAATGAATGGAACACCACCTGCACCGACACCCTGGACCCCCTCAAGCACAGCAGCAACCTAACGGAAGACTTCCAGAACTGCAAAGAATTGATCAACACCTGCACCGACACACTGGACTCCCTCACGCACATCAGCAACCTAACGGAAGACATCAAGAACTGCAATGAATAGATCACCACCTGCACCGACACCCTGGACCCCCTCAAGCACAGCAGCAACCTAAAGGAAGACATCAAGAACTTCAATGAATGGATCACCACCTGCACCAACACCCTGGATCCCTTCACGCACAGCAGCAACCTAACGGAAGACATCAAGTACTAAAATGAATGGATCACCACCTGCACCGGCACCCTGGACCCCCTCACGCACAGCATCAACCTAACGTAAGACATCAAGAACTTCAATGAATGGATCACCACCTGCACCAACACTCTGGAGCCCCTCGAGCACAGCAGCAACCTAACGGAAGACGTCAAATACTTCAATGAATGGATCACCACCTGCACCGCCACCTGGACCCCCTCAAGCACATCAGCAACCTAAAGGAAAACATCAAGAACTTCAATGAATGGATCATCACCTGCACCAACACCCTGGACCCCCTCGAGCACAGCATCAACCTAAAGGAAGACATCAAGAACTGCAATGAATGGATCATCACTTGTACCGACACTCTGGACCCCCTCACGCACATCAGCAACCTAAGGAAATACATCAAGAACTGCAATGAATGGAACACCACCTACACCGACAACCTGGCCCCCCTCAAGCACGTCAGCAACCTAACGGAAGACATCAAGAACTGCAATGAATGGATCACCACCTACACCGACACCCTAGACCCCCTCAAGCACAGCAAAACTATTCAATATCACGAATACAAGTCAATTGGCACACAGAGGCATCCAGGTCAATGTATGGCAGAAGAGGCAGGTAAGCAGCGCTGCACTGGCCTGACAGCTCAATGTATGGCAGAAGAGGCAGGTACGCAAGTCAGGTCAGCGCAGCCTTGCTTACCTGCCTCTTCTGCCATACATTGAGCTGTCAGGTCAGCTGCCAGAAGGCAGTACAGGCCAGTGCAGCACTGCTTACTTGCCTCTTCTGCCATACATTGACCTGTCAGGTCGGTGCAGCCCTGCTTTCCTGCCTCTTCTGCCATACATTGAGCTGTCAGGTCAGCGCAGCCCTGCTTACCTGCTTCTTCTGCCATACATTGAGCTGTCAGGTCAGCTGCCAGACAGCAGTACAGGCCAGTGCAGCACTGCTTACCTGCCTCTTCTGCCAAACATTGACCTGTCAGGTCAGTGCAGCCCTGCTTACCTGCCTCTTCTGCCATACATTGACCTGTCAGGTCAGCTCTACAGGCACTGCCAGACGGCAGTACAGGCCAGTGCAGCCCTGCTTACCTGCCTCTTCTGCCATACATTGACCTGTCAGGCCAGGTCAGCCCTGCTTACCTGTTTCTTCTGCCATACATTGACCTGTCAGGCCAGTGCAGCCCTGCTTACCTGCCTCTTCTGCCATACATTGAGCTGTAAGGCCAGTGCAGCCCTGCTTACCTGCCTCTTCTGCCATACATTGACCTGTCAGGTCAGTGCAGCCCTGCTTACCTGTCTCTTCTGCCATACATTGACCTGACAGGTCAGGTCAGCCCTGCTTACCTGCCTCTTCTGCCATACATTGAGCTGTCAGGTCAGCCCTGCTTACCTGCCTCTTCACCATACATTGACCTGTCAGGCCAGTGCAGCTCTGCTTACCTGCCTCTTCTGCCATACATTGACCTGTCAGGTCAGGTCAGCCCTGCTTACCTGCCTCTTCTGCCATACATTGACCTGTCAGGTCAATCAATCAATCAATCAATCATAACTCTTGTATAGCGCACTATTCACCCGGAAGGGTCTCAAGGCGCTTGGGGGAAGGGGTCCACTACTGCTCGAACAGCCAGGTCTTGAGTTGTCTCCTGAAGGCGAGATGGTCCTGGGCCAGCCGAAGGTGGATGGGGAGGGAGTTCCATGTCTTGGCCGCCCTGCTTACCTGCCTCTTCTGCTATACATTGAGCTGTCAAGCCAGTGCAGCCATGCTTACCTGCCTCTTCTGCCATACATTGAGCTGTCAGGTCAGGTCAGCCCTGCGTACCTGCCTCTTCTGCCATACATTGAGCTGTCAGGTCAGCCCTGCTTACCTGCCTCTTCTGCCATACATTGAGATGTCAGGTCAGCCCTGCTTACCTGCCTCTTCTGCCATACATTGAGATGTCAGGTCAGCCCTGCTTACCTGCCTCTTCTGCCATGCATTGACCTGTCAGGTCAGCCCTGCTTACCTGCCTCTTCTGCCATACATTGAGATGTCAGGTCAGCCCTGCTTACCTGCCTCTTCTGCCATACATTGAGCTGTCAGGTCAGCACTGCTTACCTGCCTCTTCTGCCATGCATTGACCTGTCAGGTCAGCCCTGCTTCCCTGCCTCTTCTGCCATACATTGACCTGTCAGGTCAGCCCTGCTTACCTGCCTCTTCTGCCATGCATCGACCTGTCAGGTCAGCCCTGCTTACCTGCCTCTTCTGCCATGCATCGACCTGTCAGGTCAGCCCTGCTTACCTGCCTCTTCTGCCATACATTGAGCTGTCAGGTCAGCCCTGCTTACCTTCCTCTTCTGCCATACATTGAGCTGTCAGGTCAGCCCTGCTTACCTGCCTCTTCTGCCATGCATTGACCTGTCAGGTCAGCCCTGCTTCCCTGCCTCTTCTGCCATACATTGACCTGACAGGTCAGGTCAGCCCTGCTTACCTGCCTCTTCTGCCATACATTGAGCTGTCAGGCCAGTGCAGCCCTGCTTACCTGCCTCTTCTGCCATACATTGAGCTGTCAGGTCAGCCCTGCTTACCTGCCTCTTCACCATACATTGACCTGTCAGGCCAGTGCAGCTCTGCTTACCTGCCTCTTCTGCCATACATTGACCTGTCAGGTCAGGTCAGCCCTGCTTACCTGCCTCTTCTGCCATACATTGACCTGTCAGGTCAATCAATCAATCAATCAATCATAACTCTTGTATAGCGCACTATTCACCCGGAAGGGTCTCAAGGCGCTTTGGGAAAGGGGTCCACTACTGCTCGAACAGCCAGGTCTTGAGTTGTCTCCTGAAGGCGAGATGGTCCTGGGCCAGCCGAAGGTGGATGGGGAGGGAGTTCCATGTCTTGGCCGCCCTGCTTACCTACCTCTTCTGCTATACATTGAGCTGTCAAGCCAGTGCAGCCATGCTTACCTGCCTCTTCTTCCATACATTGAGCTGTCAGGTCAGTTCAGCCCTGCGTACCTGCCTCTTCTGCCATACATTGAGCTGTCAGGTCAGCCCTGCTTACCTGCCTCTTCTGCCATGCATTGACCTGTCAGGTCAGCCCTGCTTACCTGCCTCTTCTGCCATACATTGAGATGTCAGGTCAGCCCTGCTTACCTGCCTCTTCTGCCATGCTTTGACCTGTCAGGTCAGCCCTGCTTACCTGCCTCTTCTGCCATGCATTGACCTGTCAGGTCAGCCCTGCTTACCTGCCTCTTCTGCCATACATTGAGATGTCAAGTCAGCCCTGCTTACCTGCCTCTTCTGCCATACATTGAGCTGTCAGGTCAGCACTGCTTACCTGCCTCTTCTGCCATGCATTGACCTGTCAGGTCAGCCCTGCTTCCCTGCCTCTTCTGCCATACATTGACCTGTCAGGTCAGCCCTGCTTACCTGCCTCTTCTGCCATGCATCGACCTGTCAGGTCAGCCCTGCTTACCTGCCTCTTCTGCCATGCATCGACCTGTCAGGTCAGCCCTGCTTACCTGCCTCTTCTGCCATACATTGAGCTGTCAGGTCAGCCCTGCTTACCTGCCTCTTCTGCCATACATTGAGCTGTCAGGTCAGCCCTGCTTACCTGCCTCTTCTGCCATGCATTGACCTGTCAGGTCAGCCCTGCTTCCCTGCCTCTTCTGCCATGCATTGACCTGTCAGGTCAGCCCTGCTTCCCTGCCTCTTCTGCCATACATTGACCTGTCAGGTCAGCCCTGCTTACCTGCCTCTTCTGCCATGCATCGACCTGTCAGGTCAGCCCTGCTTACCTGCCTCTTCTGCCATGCATCGACCTGTCAGGTCAGCCCTGCTTACCTGCCTCTTCTGCCATACATTGAGCTGTCAGGTCAGCCCTGCTTACCTGCCTCTTCTGCCATACATTGAGCTGTCAGGTCAGCCCTGCTTACCTGCCTCTTCTGCCATGCATTGACCTGTCAGGTCAGCCCTGCTTCCCTGCCTCTTCTGCCATACATTGACCTGTCAGGCCAGCCCTGCTTACCTGCCTCTTCTGCCATGCATTGACCTGTCAGGTCAGCCCTGCCTACCTGCCTCTTCTGCCATACATTGAGCTGTCAGGTCAGCCTGCTTACCTGCCTCTTCTGCCATACATTGAGCTGTCAGGTCAGCCCTGCTTACCTGCCTCTTCTGCCATACATTGAGCTGTCAGGTCAGCCTGCTTACCTGCCTCTCCTGCCATGCATTGACCTGTCAGGTCAGCCCTGCTTAACTGCCTCTTCTGCCATACATTGACCTGTCAGGTCAGCCCTGCTTACCTGCCTCTTCTGCCAGTCGTCAAAGGTGGCTTCAGGCGTTGTACTAAGCTCTCTCGACATTCAAGTGTTCCTTGTTCCCAGAGCAGTGGGGCCCAGTGTGTGGTGAGCTCTGAGCAGGCGTAACACTGCGCTCGAGGCTGCCCTACTTCCTCCTTCCTCGCAGCATCACATGGCTTCACTTCCCTTTCTGCAGCTAGAAAAGCTTTCACAACCCCCTCCTCCTCCAGACCTCCAGCTGCAGAGCACGTGCAGCCCCCAGAGGGAGCCATTCTACCCCCTCCTCCCCCAGACCACCAGCTGCAGAGCACGTGCAGCCCCCAGAGGGGGCCATTGTACCCCCCTCCTCCCCCAGACCTCCAGCTGAAGAGCACGTGCAGCACCACGAGGGGGCCATTGTACCCCCTCCTCCCCAGACCTCCAGCTGCAGAGCACGTGCAGCCCCCGGAGGGGGCCATTGTACCCCCTCCTCCCCCAGACCTCCAGCTGCAAAGCACGTGCAGCACCACGAGGGGGCCATTGTACCCCCTCCTCCTCCAGACCTCCAGCTGCAGAGCACGTGCAGCCCCCAGAGGGAGCCATTCTACCCCCTCCTCCCCCAGACCACCAGCTGCAGAGCACCTGCAGCCCCCAGAGGGGGCCATTGTACCCCCTCCTCCCCAGACCTCCAGCTGCAGAGCACGTGCAGCCCCCAGAGGGGGCCATTGTACCCCCCTCCTCCCCCAGACCTCCAGCTGAAGAGCACGTGCAGCACCACGAGGGGGCCATTGTACCCCCTCCTCCCCAGACCTCCAGCTGCAGAGCACGTGCAGCCCCCGGAGGGGGCCATTGTACCCCCTCCTCCCCCAGACCTCCAGCTGCAAAGCATGTGCAGCACCACGAGGGGGCCATTGTACCCCCTCCTCCCCAGACCTCCAGCTGCAGAGCACGTGCAGCCCCCAGAGGGGGCCATTGTACCCCCTCCTCCCCAGACCTCCAGCTGCAGAGCACGTGCAGCCCCCAGAGGGAGCCATTGTACCCCCTCCTCCCCAGACCTCCAGCTGCAGAGCACGTGCAGTCCCCAGAGGGGGCCATTGTACCCCCTCCTCCCCAGACCTCCAGCTGCAGAGCACGTGCAGTCCCCAGAGGGGGCCATTGTACCCCCTCCTCCCCCAGACCTCCAGCTGCAGAGCACGTGCAGCCCCACAAGGGGGGCCATTGTAACCCCTCCTTCCCCAGACCTCCAGCTACAGAGCACCTGCAGCCCCCAGAGGGGGCCATTGTACCCCCTCCTCCCCAGACCTCCAGCTGCAGAGCACGTGCAGCCCCACAAGGGGGCCATTATACCCCCTCCTTCCCCAGACCTCCAGCTGCAGAGCACGTGCAGCCCCACAAGGGGGGCCATTGTACCCCCTCCTCCCCAGACCTCCAGCTGCAGAGCACGTGCAGCCCCACGAGGGGGGGCCATTGTACCCCCTCCTTCCCCAGACCTCCAGCTTCAGAGCACGTGCGGCCCCGGAGGGGGCCATTGTACCCCCTCCTCCCCAGACCTCCAGCTGCAGAGCACGTGCAGCCCCGGAGGGGGCCATTGTACCCCCTCCTCCCCCAGACCTCCGGCTGCAGAGCACGTGCAGCCCCACGAGGGGGGGCCATTGTACCCCCTCCTTCCCCAGACCTCCAGCTGCAGAGCACGTGCAGCCCCACAAGGGGGGCCATTGTACCCCCTCCTCCCCAGACCTCCAGCTGCAGAGCACGTGCAGCCCCACGAGGGGGCCATTGTACCCCCTCCTCCCTCAGACCTCCAGCTGCAGAGCACGTGCATCCCCCAGAGGGGGCCATTATACCCCCTCCTCCCCAGACCTCCGGCTGCAGAGCACCTGCAGCCCCCAGAGGGGGCCATTGTACCCCCTCCTCCCCCAGACCTCCGGCTGCAGAGCACCTGCAGCCCCCAGAGGGGGCCATTGTACCCCCTCCTCCCCCAGACCTCCAGCTGCAGAGCACGTGCAGCCCCAGAGGGGGCCATTGTACCCCCTCCTCCCCCAGACCTCCATCTGCAGAGCACGTGCAGCCCCACAAGGGGGGCCATTGTAACCCCTCCTTCCCCAGACCTCCAGCTGCAGAGCACGTGCAGCCCCCAGAGGGAGCCATTGTACCCCCTCCTCCCCAGACCGCCAGCTGCAGAGCACGTGCAGCTCCCAGAGCGGGCCATTGTACCCCCTCCTCCCCAGACCTCCAGCTGCAGAGCACCTGCAGCCCCCAGAGGGGGCCATTGTACCCCCTCCTCCCCCAGACCTCCGGCTGCAGAGCACCTGCAGCCCCCAGAGGGGGCCATTGTACCCCCTCCTCCCCAGACCTCCAGCTGCAGAGCACGTGCAGCCCCGGAGGGGGCCATTGTACCCCCTCTTCCCCAGACCACCAGCTGCAGAGCACGTGCAGCCCCCAGAGCGGGCCATTGTACCCCCTCCTCCCCAGACTTCCAGCTGCAGAGCACGTGCAGCACCACGAGGGGGCCATTGTACCCCCTCCTCCCCCAGACCTCCAGCTGCAGAGCACGTGCATCCCCCAAAGGGGGCCATTGTACCCCCTCTTCCCCCAGACCTCCAGAAGCAGGCCACGTGCAGCCCCCCGAGGGGGGCCAGCTCCAGCTGCAGAGCACGTGCAGCCCCTCAAGGGGGCCATTGTACCCCCTCCTCCCCCAGACCTCCAGCTGCAGAGCACGTGCAGCCCCAGAGGGGGCCATTGTACCCCCTCCTCCCCATACCTCCAGCTGCAGGGCACGTGCAGCCCCCGGAGGGGGCCATTGTACCCCCCTCCTCCCCCAGACCTCCAGCTGCAGAGCACGTGCAGCCCCCAGAGGGGGCGATTGTACCCCCTCCTCCCCCAGACCTCCAGCTGCAGAGCACGTGCAGCCCCCAGAGGGGGCCATTGTACCCCCTCCTCCCCAGACCTCCAGCTGCAGAGCACGTGCAGCCCCTCAAGGGTGTCATTCTACCCCCTCCTCCCCAGACCTCCAGCTGCAGAGCACGTGCACCCCCCATAGAGGGGGCCATTGTACCCCCTCCTCCCCAGACCTCCAGCTGCAGAGCACGTGCAGCCCCTCGAGGGGGTCATTCTACCCCCTCCTCCCCAGACTTCCAGCTGCAGAGCACGTGCAGCACCACGAGGGGGCCATTGTACCCCCTCCTCCCCCAGACCTCCAGCTGCAGAGCACGTGCATCCCCAAAGGGGGCCATTGTACCCCCTCTTCCCCCAGACCTCCAGAAGCAGGCCACGTGCAGCCCCCAGAGGGGGGCCAGCTCCAGCTGCAGAGCACGTGCAGCCCCAGAGGGGGCCATTGTACCCCCTCCTTCCCCAGACCTCCAGCTGCAGAGCACGCGCAGCCCCTCGAGGGGGGGCCATTGTACCCCTTCCTCCCCCAGTCCTCCAGCTGCAGAGCATGTGCAGCCCCCAGAGGGGGCCATTGTACCCCCTCCTCCCCAGACCTCCAGCTGCAGATCACGTGCAGCCCCCTGAGGGGGCTATTGTACCCCCTCCTCCCTCAGACCTTCGCTGCAGTGCACGTGCAGCACCCCGAGGGGGCCATTGTACCCCCTCCTCCCCAGACCTCCAGCTGCAGAGCACGTGCAGCCCCCAGAGGGGGCCATTGTACCCCCTCCTCCCCCAGACCTCCAGCGGCAGAGCACGTGCAGCCCCCACAGGGAGCCATTGTACCCCCTCCTCCCTCAGACCTCCAACTGCAGAGCACGTGCAGCCCCACGAGGGGGAGCCAGTGTACCCCCTTCTCCCCCAGACCTCCAGCTGCAGAGCACGTGCAGCCCCACGAGGGGGGGGCCAGTGTACCCCCTCCTCCCCCAGACCTCCAGCTGCAGAACACGTGCATCCCCCAGAGGGGGCCATTGTACCCCCTCCTCCCCCAGACCTCCAGCTGCAGAGCACGTGCATCCCCCAGAGGGGGCCATTGTACCCCCTCCTCCCCAGACCTCCAGCTGCAGAGCACGTGCAGCCCCCAGAGGGAGCCATTGTACCCCCTCCTCCCCCAGACCTCCAGCTGCAAAGCACGTGCAGCCCCCAGAGGGAGCCATTGTACCCCCTCCTCCCCCAGACCTCCAGCTGCAGAGCACGTGCAGCCCCCAAGGGGGCCATTGTACCCCCTCCTCCCTCAGACCTTCGGTTGCAGAGCACGTGCAGCCCCCGAGGGGGCCATTATACCCCCTCCTCCCCAGACCTCCAGCTGCAGAGCACGTGCAGCCCCTCGAGGGGGCCTTTGTACCCCCTCCTCCCCAGACCTCCAGCTGCAGAGCACGTGCAGCCCCCCGAGGGGGCCATTATACCCCCTCCTCCCCCAGACCTCCAGCGGCAGAGCACGTGCAGCCCCCACAGGGAGCCATTGTACCCCCTCCTCCCTCAGACCTCCAACTGCAGAGCACGTGCAGCCCCACGAGGGGGAGCCAGTGTACCCCCTTCTCCCCCAGACCTCCAGCTGCAGAGCACGTGCAGCCCCAGAGGGGGCCATTGTACCCCCTCCTCCCCCAGACCTCCAGCTGCAGAGCACGTGCAGCCCCACGAGGGGGGGGCCAGTGTACCCCCTCCTCCCCCAGACCTCCAGCTGCAGAACACGTGCATCCCCCAGAGGGGGCCATTGTACCCCCTCCTCCCCCAGACCTCCAGCTGCAGAGCACGTGCATCCCCCAGAGGGGGCCATTGTACCCCCTCCTCCCCAGACCTCCAGCTGCAGAGCACGTGCAGCCCCCAGAGGGAGCCATTGTACCCCCTCCTCCCCCAGACCTCCAGCTGCAAAGCACGTGCAGCCCCCAGAGGGAGCCATTGTACCCCCTCCTCCCCCAGACCTCCAGCTGCAGAGCACGTGCAGCCCCCAAGGGGGCCATTGTACCCCCTCCTCCCTCAGACCTTCGGTTGCAGAGCACGTGCAGCCCCCGAGGGGGCCATTATACCCCCTCCTCCCCAGACCTCCAGCTGCAGAGCACGTGCAGCCCCTCGAGGGGGCCTTTGTACCCCCTCCTCCCCAGACCTCCAGCTGCAGAGCACGTGCAGCCCCCCGAGGGGGCCATTATACCCCCTCCTCCCCCAGACCTCCAGCTGCAGAGCACGTGCAGACCCCAAAGGGAGCCATTGTACCCCCTCCTCCCCGAGACCTCCAGCTGCAGAGCACGTGCAGCCCCCGAGAGGGCAATTGTACCCCCTCCTCCCCCATACCTCTAGCTGCAGAGCACGTGCAGCCCCCAGAGGGGGCCATTGTACCCCTCCTCCCCATACCTCCAGCTGCAGAGCACGTGCAGCCCCTCGAGGGGGACATTGTACCCCCTCCTCCCCAGACCTCCAGCTGCATAGCACGTGCAGCCCCTCGAGGGGGCCATTGTACCCCCTCCTCTCCCAGACCTCCAGCTGCAGAGCATGTGCAGCCCCTCGAGGGGGCCATTGTACCCCCTTCTCCCCAGACCTCCAGCTGCAGAGCACGTGCAGCCCCCAGAAGGGGCCATTTTACACCCTCCTCCCCAGACCTCCAGCTGCAGAGCACGTGCAGCCCCACGAGGGGGCCATTGTATCCCCTCCTCCCCAGACCTCCAGCTGCAGAGCACGTGCAGCCCCACGAGGGGGGCCATTGTACCCCCTCCTCCCTGACCTCCAGCTGCAGAGCACGTGCAGCCCCCAGAGGGGGCCATTGTACCCCCTCCTCCCCCAGACCTCCAGCTGCAGAGCACGTGCAGCCCCACGAGGGGGGGCCATTGTACCCCCTCCTTCCCCAGACCTCCAGCTTCAGAGCACGTGCGGCCCCGGAGGGGGCCATTGTACCCCCTCCTCCCCAGACCTCCGGCTGCAGAGCACGTGCAGCCCCGGAGGGGGCCATTGTACATTGAGCTGTCAGGTCAGCCCTGCTTACCTGCCTCTTCTGCCATGCATTGACCTGTCAGGTCAGCCCTGCTTACCTGCCTCTTCTGCCATACATTGAGCTGTCAGGTCAGCCTGCTTACCTGCCTCTCCTGCCATGCATTGACCTGTCAGGTCAGCCCTGCTTAACTGCCTCTTCTGCCATACATTGACCTGTCAGGTCAGCCCTGCTTACCTGCCTCTTCTGCCAGTCGTCAAAGGTGGCTTCAGGCGTTGTACTAAGCTCTCTCGACATTCAAGTGTTCCTTGTTCCCAGAGCAGTGGGGCCCAGTGTGTGGTGAGCTCTGAGCAGGCGTAACACTGCGCTCGAGGCTGCCCTACTTCCTCCTTCCTCGCAGCATCACATGGCTTCACTTCCCTTTCTGCAGCTAGAAAAGCTTTCACAACCCCCTCCTCCTCCAGACCTCCAGCTGCAGAGCACGTGCAGCCCCCAGAGGGAGCCATTCTACCCCCTCCTCCCCCAGACCACCAGCTGCAGAGCACGTGCAGCCCCCAGAGGGGGCCATTGTACCCCCCTCCTCCCCAGACCTCCAGCTGAAGAGCACGTGCAGCACCACGAGGGGGCCATTGTACCCCCTCCTCCCCAGACCTCCAGCTGCAGAGCACGTGCAGCCCCCGGAGGGGGGCATTGTACCCCCTCCTCCCCCAGACCTCCAGCTGCAAAGCACGTGCAGCACCACGAGGGGGCCATGTACCCCCTCCTCCCCAGACCTCCAGCTGCAGAGCACGTGCAGCCCCCGGAGGGGGGCATTGTACCCCCTCCTCCCCCAGACCTCCAGCTGCAGAGCACGTGCAGCCCCCAGAGGGGGCCATTGTACCCCCTCCTCCCCAGACCTCCAGCTGCAGAGCACGTGCAGCCCCCAGAGGGAGCCATTGTACCCCCTCCTCCCCAGACCTCCAGCTGCAGAGCACGTGCAGTCCCCAGAGGGGGTCATTGTACCCCCTCCTCCCCAGACCTCCAGCTGCAGAGCACGTGCAGTCCCCAGAGGGGGCCATTGTACCCCCTCCTCCCCAGACCTCCAGCTGCAGAGCACGTGCAGCCCCACAAGGGGGCCATTATACCCCCTCCTTCCCCAGACCTCCAGCTGCAGAGCACGTGCAGCCCCACAAGGGGGGCCATTGTACCCCCTCCTCCCCAGACCTCCAGCTGCAGAGCACGTGCAGCCCCACGAGGGGGGGCCATTGTACCCCCTCCTTCCCCAGACCTCCAGCTTCAGAGCACGTGCGGCCCCGGAGGGGGCCATTGTACCCCCTCCTCCCCAGACCTCCAGCTGCAGAGCACGTGCAGCCCCGGAGGGGGCCATTGTACCCCCTCCTCCCCCAGACCTCCGGCTGCAGAGCACGTGCAGCCCCACGAGGGGGGGCCATTGTACCCCCTCCTTCCCCAGACCTCCAGCTGCAGAGCACGTGCAGCCCCACAAGGGGGGCCATTGTACCCCCTCCTCCCCAGACCTCCAGCTGCAGAGCACGTGCTGCCCCACGAGGGGGCCATTGTACCCCCTCCTCCCTCAGACCTCCAGCTGCAGAGCACGTGCATCCCCCAGAGGGGGCCATTATACCCCCTCCTCCCCAGACCTCCGGCTGCAGAGCACCTGCAGCCCCCAGAGGGGGCCATTGTACCCCCTCCTCCCCCAGACCTCCGGCTGCAGAGCACCTGCAGCCCCCAGAGGGGGCCATTGTACCCCCTCCTCCCCCAGACCTCCAGCTGCAGAGCACGTGCAGCCCCAGAGGGGGCCATTGTACCCCCTCCTCCCCCAGACCTCCAGCTGCAGAGCACGTGCAGCCCCACAAGGGGGGCCATTGTAACCCCTCCTTCCCCAGACCTCCAGCTGCAGAGCACGTGCAGCCCCCAGAGGGAGCCATTGTACCCCCTCCTCCCCAGACCGCCAGCTGCAGAGCACGTGCAGCTCCCAGAGCGGGCCATTGTACCCCCTCCTCCCCAGACCTCCAGCTGCAGAGCACCTGCAGCCCCCAGAGGGGGCCATTGTACCCCCTCCTCCCCCAGACCTCCGGCTGCACAGCACGTGCAGCCCCAGAGGGGGCCATTGTACCCCCTCCTCCCCCAGACCTCCAGCTGCAGAGCACGTGCAGCCCCACGAGGGGGGGGCCAGTGTACCCCCTCCTCCCCCAGACCTCCAGCTGCAGAACACGTGCATCCCCCAGAGGGGGCCATTGTACCCCCTCCTCCCCCAGACCTCCGGCTGCAGAGCACCTGCAGCCCCCAGAGGGGGCCATTGTACCCCCTCCTCCCCAGACCTCCAGCTGCAGAGCACGTGCAGCCCCGGAGGGGGCCATTGTACCCCCTCCTCCCCAGACCACCAGCTGCAGAGCACGTGCAGCCCCCAGAGCGGGCCATTGTACCCCCTCCTCCCCAGACTTCCAGCTGCAGAGCACGTGCAGCACCACGAGGGGGCCATTGTACCCCCTCTTCCCCCAGACCTCCAGAAGCAGGCCACGTGCAGCCCCCAGAGGGGGGCCAGCTCCAGCTGCAGAGCACGTGCAGCCCTCAAGGGGGCCATTGTACCCCCTCCTCCCCCAGACCTCCAGCTGCAGAGCACGTGCAGCCCCAGAGGGGGCCATTGTACCCCCTCCTTCCCCAGACCTCCAGCTGCAGAGCACGCGCAGCCCCTCGAGGGGGGGCCATTGTACCCCTTCCTCCCCCAGTCCTCCAGCTGCAGAGCATGTGCAGCCCCCAGAGGGGGCCATTGTACCCCCTCCTCCCCAGACCTCCAGCTGCAGATCACGTGCAGCCCCCTGAGGGGGCTATTGTACCCCCTCCTCCCTCAGACCTTCGCTGCAGTGCACGTGCAGCACCCCGAGGGGGCCATTGTACCCCCTCCTCCCAGACCTCTAGCTGCAGAGCACGTGCAGCCCCCAGAGGGGGCCATTGTACCCCCTCCTCCCCCAGACCTCCAGCGGCAGAGCACGTGCAGCCCCCACAGGGAGCCATTGTACCCCCTCCTCCCTCAGACCTCCAACTGCAGAGCACGTGCAGCCCCACGAGGGGGAGCCAGTGTACCCCCTCCTCCCCAAGACCTCCAGCTGCACAGCACGTGCAGCCCCAGAGGGGGCCATTGTACCCCCTCCTCCCCCAGACCTCCAGCTGCAGAGCACGTGCAGCCCCACGAGGGGGGGGCCAGTGTACCCCCTCCTCCCCCAGACCTCCAGCTGCAGAACACGTGCATCCCCCAGAGGGGGCCATTGTACCCCCTCCTCCCCCAGACCTCCAGCTGCAGAGCACGTGCATCCCCCAGAGGGGGCCATTGTACCCCCTCCTCCCCAGACCTCCAGCTGCAGAGCACGTGCAGCCCCCAGAGGGAGCCATTGTACCCCCTCCTCCCCCAGACCTCCAGCTGCAAAGCACGTGCAGCCCCCAGAGGGAGCCATTGTACCCCCTCCTCCCCCAGACCTCCAGCTGCAGAGCACGTGCAGCCCCCAAGGGGGCCATTGTACCCCCTCCTCCCTCAGACCTTCGGTTGCAGAGCACGTGCAGCCCCCGAGGGGGCCATTATACCCCCTCCTCCCCAGACCTCCAGCTGCAGAGCACGTGCAGCCCCTCGAGGGGGCCTTTGTACCCCCTCCTCCCCAGACCTCCAGCTGCAGAGCACGTGCAGCCCCCCGAGGGGGCCATTATACCCCCTCCTCCCCAGACCTCCAGCTGCAGAGCACGTGCAGACCCCAAAGGGAGCCATTGTACCCCCTCCTCCCCGAGACCTCCAGCTGCAGAGCACGTGCAGCCCCCGAGAGGGCCATTGTACCCCCTCCTCCCCCATACCTCTAGCTGCAGAGCACGTGCAGCCCCCAGAGGGGGCCATTGTACCCCTCCTCCCCATACCTCCAGCTGCAGAGCACGTGCAGCCCCTCGAGGGGGACATTGTACCCCCTCCTCCCCAGACCTCCAGCTGCATAGCACGTGCAGCCCCTCGAGGGGGCCATTGTACCCCCTCCTCTCCCAGACCTCCAGCTGCAGAGCACGTGCAGCCCCTCGAGGGGGCCATTGTACCCCCTCCTCCCCCAGACCTCCAGCTGCAGAGCACGTGCAGCACCACGAGGGGGGCCATTGTACCCCCTTCTCCCCAGACCTCCAGCTGCAGAGCACGTGCAGCCCCCAGAAGGGGCCATTTTACACCCTCCTCCCCAGACCTCCAGCTGCAGAGCACGTGCAGCCCCACGAGGGGGCCATTGTACCCCCTCCTCCCCAGACCTCCAGCTGCAGAGCACGTGCAGCCCCACGAGGGGGGCCATTGTACCCCCTCCTCCCCTGACCTCCAGCTGCAGAGCACGTGCAGCCCCCAGAGGGGGCCATTGTACCCCCTCCTCCCCCAGACCTCCAGCTGCAGAGCACGTGCAGCCCCCAGAGGGGGCCTTTGTACCCCCTCCTCCCCAGACCTCCAGCTGCAGAGCACGTGCAGCCCCACGAGGCGGGCCATTGTAGCCCCTACTCCCCCAGACCTCCAGCTGCAGAGCACGTGCAGCCCCCAGAGGGGGCCATTGTACCCCCTCCTCCCCAGACCTCCAGCTGCAGAGCACGTGCAGCCCCCAGAGGGAGCCATTGTACCCCCTCCTCCCCCAGACCGCCAGCTGCAGAGCACGTGCAGCCCCCAGAGGGAGCCATTGTACCCCCTCCTCCCCCAGACCACCAGCTGCAGAGCACGTGCAGCCCCCAGAGGGGGCCATTTTACCCCCTCCTCCCCCAGACCTCCAGCTGCAGATCACGTGCAGCCCCCAGAGCGGGCCATTGTACCCCCTCCTCCCCTAGACCTCCAGCTGCAGAGCACGTGCAGCCCCCAGAGGGATCCATTGTACCCCCTCCTCCCCCAGACCTCCAGCTGCAGAGCACATGCAGCCCCCAGAGGGAGCCATTGTACCCCCTCCTCCCCAGACCTCCAGCTGCAGAGCACGTGCAGCCCCATAAGGGGGGCCATTGTACCCCCTCCTCCCCCAGACCTCCAGCTGCAGAGCACGTGCAGCCCCCAGAGGGGGCCATTGTACTTCCTCCTCCCCAGACCTCCAGCTGCAGAGCACGTGCAGCCCCAGAGGGGGCCATTGTACCCCCTCCTCCCCCAGACCTCCAGCTGCAGAGCACGTGCAGCCCCCAGAGGGAGCCATTGTACCCCCTCCTCCCCCAGACCGCCAGCTGCAGAGCATGTGCAGCCCCCAGAGGGAGCCATTGTGCCCCCTCCTCCCCAGACCTCCAGCTGCAGAGCACGTGCAGCCCCCAGAGGGGGCCATTGTACCCCCTCCTCCCCCAGACCGCCAGCTGCAGAGCACGTGCAGCCCCCAGAGGGAGCCATTGTACCCCCTCCTCCCCAGACCTCCAGCTGCAGAGCACGTGCAGCCCCCAGAGGGGGCCATTGTACCCCCTCCTCCCCAGACCGTCAGCTGCAGAGCACGTGCAGCCCCCAGAGGGAGCCATTGTACCCCCTCCTCCCCAGACCTCCAGCTGCAGAGCACGTGCAGCCCCCAGAGGGAGCCATTGTACCCCCTCCTCCCCAGACCGCCAGCTGCAGAGCACGTGCAGCTCCCAGAGCGGGCCATTGTACCCCCTCCTCCCCCAGACCTCCAGCTGCAGAGCACGTGCATTCACACGAGGGGGCCATTGTACCCCCTCCTCCCCCGGGCCTACAGCTGCAGAGCACGTGCAGCCCCACGAGGGGGGCCATTGTACCCCCTCCTCCCCTGACCTCCAGCTGCAGAGCACGTGCAGCCCCCAGAGGGGGCCATTGTACCCCCTCCTCCCTCAAACCTTCGGTTGCAGAGCACGTGCAGCCCCCCGAGGGGGCCATTATACCCCCTCCTCCCCAGACCTCCAGCTGCAGAGCACGTGCAGCCCCTCGAGGGGGCCTTTGTACCCCCTCCTCCCCAGACCTCCTGCTGCAGAGCACGTGCAGACCCACGAGGGGGGCCATTGTACCCCCTCTTCCCCAGACCTCCAGCTGCAGAGTACGTGCAGCCCCCAGAGGGGGCCATTGTACCCCCTCCTCCCCATACCTCCAGGTGCAGGGCACGTGCAGCCCCCAGAGGGGGCCATTGTACCCCCTATTCCCCCAGACCTCCAGCTGCAGAGCACCTGCAGCCCCCAGAGGGGGCCATTGTACCCCCTCCTCCCCAGACCTCCAGCTGCAGAGCACGTGCAGCCCCAGAGGGGGCCATTGTACCCCCTCCTCCCCCAGACCTCCAGCTGCAGAGCACGTGCAGCCCCACAAGGGGGGCCAGTGTACCCCCTCCTCCCCAGACCTCCAGCTGCAGAGCACGTGCAGCCCCCAGAGGGGGCCATTGTACCCCCTCCTCCCCCAGAACTCCAGCTGCAGAGCACGTGCAGCCCCACAAGGGGGGCCATTGTACCCCCTCCTCCCCAGACCTCCAGCTGCAGAGCACGTGCAGCCCCACAAGGGGGGCCATTGTAACCCCTCCTTCCCCAGACCTCCAGCTGCAGAGTACGTGCAGCCCCACGAGGGGGGGCCATTGTACCCCCTCCTTCCCCAGACCTCCAGTTGCAGAGCACGTGCAGCCCCACGAGGGGGGCCATTGTACCCCCTCCTCCCCCAGACCTCCAGCGGCAGAGCACGTGCAGCACCACGAGGGGGCCATTGTACCCCCTCCTCCCCAGACCTCCAGCTGCAGAGCACGTGCAGCCCCCAGAGGGGGCCATTGTACCCCCTCCTCCCCCAGACCTCCAGCTGCAGAGCACGTGCAGCCCCCAGAGGGGTCCATTGTACCCCCACCTCCCCCAGACCTCCAGCTGCAGAGCACGTGCAGCCCCTCGAGGGGGCCATTGTACCCCCTCCTCCCCAGACCTCCAGCTGCAGAGCATGTGCAGTCCCAGAGGGGGCCATTGTACCCCCTCCTCCCCCAGACCTCCAGCTGCAGAGCACGTGCAGCCCCACAAGGGGGGCCATTGTAACCCCTCCTTCCCCAGACCTCCAGCTGCAGAGCATGTGCAGCCCCACGAGGGGGGGCCATTGTACCCCCTCCTCCCCAGACCTCCAGCTGCTGAGCACGTGCAGCCCCAGAGGGGGCCATTGTACCCCCTCCTCCCCCAGACCTCCAGCTGCAGAGCACGTGCATCCCCACAAGGGGGGCCATTGTACCCCCTCCTTCCCCAGACCTCCAGCTGCAGAGCACGTGCAGCCCCACGAGGGGGGGCCATTGTACCCCCTCCTTCCCCAGACCTCCAGCTGCAGAGCACGTGCAGCCCCACAAGGGGGGCCAGTGTACCCCACGCGAAGAACAAGGTGTAATGGAACCAGCCCTGAACCTAATGTGATGAAGAATCTTTCTTATGGAACATTCCGAGCAGTTTATCCTCTGACACAATGTATAACTTTATCTATTGCAAAATATAGCATAGGCTGTGGATAATAGGGATTATGGAATATAATATACAACTGAGCACAGAAATATCTAATAACACACTGTAATATGACAACATATGTTTCTCCAGAGGCAGCATGGAGAGACTTATCTGGAAAGAAGCCTCGAGTGGAGGGTCTAGTTTTTGGGCAATCCCCTCTCTAGTTTTCTGATGCAACATTTGTTGCGCCCAACAAACTGAAATTAAATTAAAGTAACGGATGATAATATGTCCCAGCATAGCAAAGAACATAGAGTACACAGCAACATTAGATGAGCGGTAAAGGTGCATAACCAGGACAATGCACAAGGAGGCTGCAGGCAATGCCCTCTGATGGGAAGTAAAGGTGCATAACCAGGACAATGCACAAGGAGGCTGCAGGCAATGCCCTCTGCTGGGAAGTAAAGGTGCATAACCAGGACAATGCACAAGGTGGCTGCAGGCAATGCCCTCTGGTGGGAAGTAAACGTGCATGACGCAGGACAATGCACAAGGAGGCTGTAGGCAATGCCCTCTGGTGGGAAGTAAGGTGCATAACCAGGACAATGCACAAGGAGGCTGCAGGCAATGCCCTCTGGTGGGAAGTAAAGGTGCATAACCAGGACAATGCACAAGGAGGCTGCAGGCAATGCCCTCTGGTGGGAAGTAAAGGTGCATAACCAGGACAATGCACAAGGAGGCTGCAGGCAATGCCCTCTGCTGGGAAGTAAAGGTGCATAGCAGGACAATGCACAAGGAGGCCTGCAGGCAATACCCTCTGGTGGGAAGTAAACGTGCATAACCAGGACAATGCACAAGGAGGCTGCAGGCAATGCCCTCTGGTGGGAAGTAAAGGTGCATAACCAGGACAATGCACAAGGAGGCTGTAGGCAAAGCCCTCTGGTGGGAAGTAAAGGTGCATAACCAGGACAATGCACAAGGAGGCTGTAGGCAATGCCCTCTGGTGGGAAGTAAGGTGCATAACCAGGACAATGCACAAGGAGGCTGCAGGCAATGCCCTCTGGTGGGAAGTAAAGGTGCATAACCAGGACAATGCACAAGGAGGCTGCAGGCAATGCCCTCTGGTGGGAAGTAAAGGTGCATAACCAGGACAATGCACAAGGAGGCTGCAGGCAATGCCCTCTGCTGGGAAGTAAAGGTGCATAGCAGGACAATGCACAAGGAGGCCTGCAGGCAATACCCTCTGGTGGGAAGTAAACATGCATAACCAGGACAATGCACAAGGAGGCTGCAGGCAATGCCCTCTGGTGGGAAGTAAAGGTGCATAACCAGGACAATGCACAAGGAGGCTGCAGGAAATGCCCTCTGGTGGGAAGTAAAGGTGCATAACCAGGACAATGCACAAGGAGGCTGCAGGCAATGCCCTCTGGTGGGAAGTAAAGGTGCATAACCAGGACAATGCACAAGGAGGCTGCAGGCAATGCCCTCTGCTGGGAAGTAAAGGTGCATAACCAGGACAATGCACAAGGAGGCTGCAGGCAATGCCCTCTGCTGGGAAGTAAAGGTGCATAACCAGGACAATGCACAAGGAGGCTGCAGGCAATGCCCTCTGCTGGGAAGTAAAGGTGCATAACGAGGACAATGCACAAGGAGGCTGCAGGCAATGCCCTCTGGTAGGAAGTAAAGGTGCATAACCAGGACAATGCACAAGGTGGCTGCAGGCAATGCCCTCTGGTGGGAAGTAAAGGTGCGTAACCAGGACAATGCACAAGGTGGCTGCAGGCAATGCCCTCTGGTGGGAAGTAAAGGTGCATAACCAGGACAATGCACAAGGAGGCCTGCAGGCAATGCCCTCTGATGGGAAGTTAAGGTGCATAACCAGGACAATGCAGAAGGAGGCTGCAGTCAAAGCCCTCTGGTGGGAAGTAAACGTGCATAACCAGGACAATGCACAAGGTGGCTGCAGGCAATGCCCTCTGCTGGGAAGTAAAGGTGCATAACCAGGACAATGCACAGGTGGCTGCAGGCAATGCACTCTGGTGGGAAGTAAAGGTGCATAACCAGGACAATGCACAAGGAGGCTGCAGGCAATGCCCTCTGGTGGGAAGTAAAGGTGCATAACCAGGACAATGCACAAGGAGGCTGCAGGCAATGCCCTCTGGTGGGAAGTAAAGGTGCATGACCAGGACAATGCACAAGGTGGCTGCAGGCAATGCCCTCTGGTGGGAAGTAAATGTGCATAACCAGGACAATGCACAAGGAGGCTTCAGGCAATGCCCTCTGGTGGGAAGTAAAGGTGCATAACCAGGAAAATGCACAAGGAGGCCTGCAGGCAATGCCCTCTGATGGGAAGTAAAGGTGCATAACCAGGACAATGCAGAAGGAGGCTGCAGTCAAAGCCCTCTGGTGGGAAGTAAACGTGCATAACCAGGATAATGCACAAGGTGGCTGCAGGCAATGCCCTCTGCTGGGAAGTAAAGGTGCATAACGCAGGACAATGCACAAGGAGGCTGCAGGCAATGCCCTCTGGTGGGAAGTAAATGTGCATGACCAGGACAATGCACAAGGAGGCTGCGGGCAATGCCCTCTGGTGGGAAGTAAGGTGCATAACGCAGGACAATGCACAAGGAGGCTGCAGGCAATGCCCTCTGGTGGGAAGTAAAGGTGCGTAACCAGGACAATGCCCAAGGAGGCTGCAGGCAATGCCCTCTGGTGGGAAGTAAAGGTGCATAACCAGGACAATGCACAAGGAGGCTGCAGGCAATGCCCTCTGCTGGGAAGTAAAGGTGCATAGCAGGACAATGCACAAGGAGGCCTGCAGGCAATACCCTCTGGTGGGAAGTAAACATGCATAACCAGGACAATGCACAAGGAGGCTGCAGGCAATGCCCTCTGGTGGGAAGTAAAGGTGCATAACCAGGACAATGCACAAGGAGGCTGCAGGCAATGCCCTCTGGTGGGAAGTAAAGGTGCATAACCAGGACAATGCACAAGGAGGCTGCAGGCAATGCCCTCTTGTGGAAAGTAAAGGTGCATAACCAGGACAATGCACAAGGAGGCTGCAGGCAATGCCCTCTGGTGGGAAGTAAAGGTGCATAACCAGGACAATGCACAAGGAGGCTGCAGGCAATGCCCTCTGCTGGGAAGTAAAGGTGCATAACCAGGACAATGCACAAGGTGGCTGCAGGCAATGCCCTCTGGTGGGAAGTACAGGTGCGTAACCAGGACAATGCACAAGGAGGCTGCAGGCAATGCCCTCTGGTGGGAAGTAAAGGTGCATAACCAGGACAATGCACAAGGTGGCTGCAGGCAATGCCCTCTGGTGGGAAGTAAACGTGCATAACGCAGGACAATGCACAAGGAGGCTGCAGGCAATGCCCTATGGTGAGAAGTAAAGGTGCATAACCAGGACAATGCACAAGGTGGCTGCAGGCAATGCCCTCCGGTGGGAAGTAAAGGTGCATAACCAGGACAATGCACAAGGAGGCTGCAGGCAATGCCCTCTGGTGGGAAGTAAGGTGCATAACCAGGACAATGCACAAGGAGGCTGCAGGCAATGCCCTCTGGTGGGAAGTAAAGGTGCATAACCAGGACAATGCACAAGGTGGCTGCAGGCAATGCCCTCTGGTGGGAAGTAAACGTGCATAACCAGGACAATGCACAAGGAGGCTGTAGGCAATGCCCTCTGGTGGGAAGTAAAGGTGCGTAACCAGGACAATGCACAAGGTGGCTGCAGGCAATGCCCTCTGGTGGGAAGTAAAGGTGCTTAACCAGGACAATGCACAAGGAGGCTGCAGGCAATGCCCTCTGGTGGGAAGTAAGGTGCATAACCAGGACAATGCACAAGGAGGCTGCAGGCAATGCCCTCTGGTGGGAAGTAAAGGTGCATAACCAGGACAATGCACAAGGAGGCTGCAGGCAATGCCCTCTGTTGGGAAGTAAAGGTGCATAACCAGGACAATGCACAAGGAGGATGCAGGCAATGCCCTCTGGTGGGAAGTAAAGGTGCATAACCAGGACAATGCACAAGGAGGCTGCAGGCAATGCCCTCTGGTGGGAAGTAAAGGTGCATAACCAGGACAATGCACAAGGAGGCTGCAGGCAATGCCCTCTGCTGGGAAGTAAAGGTGCATAGCAGGACAATGCACAAGGAGGCTGCAGGCAATGCCCTCTGGTGGGAAGTAAAGGTGCGTAACCAGGACAATGCACAAGGAGGCTGCAGGCAATGCCCTCTGGTGGGAAGTAAAGGTGCATAACCAGGACAATGCACAAGGAGGCTGCAGGCAATGCCCTCTGCTGGGAAGTAAAGGTGCATAACCAGGACAATGCACAAGGTGGCTGCAGGCAATGCCCTCTGGTGGGAAGTAAAGGTGCGTAACCAGGACAATGCACAAGGTGGCTGCAGGCAATGCCCTCTGGTGGGAAGTAAAGGTGCATAACCAGGACAATGCACAAGGAGGCTGCAGGCAATGCCCTCTGGTGGGAAGTAAGGTGCATAACCAGGACAATGCACAAGGAGGCTGCAGGCAATGCCCTCTGGTGGGAAGTAAGGTGCATAACCAGGACAATGCACAAGGAGGCTGCAGGCAATGCCCTCTGGTGGGAAGTAAACCTGCATAACGCAGGACAATGCACAAGGAGGCTGCAGGCAATGCCCTCTGGTGAGAAGTAAAGGTGCATAACCAGGACAATGCACAAGGTGGCTGCAGGCAATGCCCTCCGGTGGAAAGTAAAGGTACATAACCAGGACAATGCACAAGGAGGCTGCAGGCAATGCCCTCTGGTGGGAAGTAAGGTGCATAACCAGGACAATGCACAAGGAGGCTGCAGGCAATGCCCTCTGGTGGGAAGTAAAGGTGCATAACCAGGACAATGCACAAGGTGGCTGCAGGCAATGCCCTCTGGTGGGAAGTAAACGTGCATGACGCAGGACAATGCACAAGGAGGCTGCAGGCAATGCCCTCTGGTGGGAAGTAAGGTGCATAACCCGGACAATGCACAAGGAGGCTGCAAGCAATGCCCTCTGGTGGGAAGTAAAGGTGCATAACCAGGACAATGCACAAGGAGGCTGCAGGCAATGCCCTCTGGTGGGAAGTAAAGGTGCATAACCAGGAAAATGCACAAGGTGGCTGCAGGCAATGCCCTCTGGTGGGAAGTAAGGTGCATAACCAGGACAATGCACAAGGAGGCTGCAGGCAATGCCCTCTGCTGGGAAGTAAAGGTGCATAACCAGGACAATGCACAAGGAGGCTGCAGGCAATGCCCTCTGTTGGGAAGTAAAGGTGCATAACAGAGGACAATGCACAAGGAGGCTGCAGGCAATGCCCTCTGGTGGGAAGTAAAGGTGCATAACCAGGACAATGCACAAGGAGGCTGCAGGCAATGCCCTCTGGTGGGAAGTAAAGGTGCATAACCAGGACAATGCACAAGGTGGCTGCAGGCAATGCCCTCTGGTGGGAAGTAAACGTGCATAACCAGGACAATGCACAAGGAGGCTGCAGGCAATGCCCTCTGCTGGGAAGTAAAGGTGCATAACCAGGACAATGCACAAGGAGGCTGCAGGCAACGCCCTCTGTTGGGAAGTAAAGGTGCATAACAGAGGACAATGCACAAGGAGGCTGCAGGCAATGCCCTCTGGTGGGAAGTAAAGGTGCATAACCAGGACAATGCACAAGGAGGCTGCAGGCAATGCCCTCTGCTGGGAAGTAAAGGTGCATAACAGAGGACAATGCACAAGGAGGCTGCAGGCAATGCCCTCTGGTGGGAAGTAAAGGTGCATAACCAGGACAATGCACAAGGAGGCTGCAGGCAATGCCCTCTGGTGGGAAGTAAAGGTGCATAACCAGGACAATGCACAAGGTGGCTGCAGGCAATGCCCTCTGGTGGGAAGTAAACGTGCATAACCAGGACAATGCACAAGGAGGCTGCAGGCAATGCCCTCTGCTGGGAAGTAAAGGTGCATAACCAGGACAATGCACAAGGAGGCTGCAGGCAATGCCCTCTGTTGGGAAGGCCTTCAAGTGTCCTTCAAGGGGCCTTCTAGGGGCCTTCAAGTGGCCTTCAAGGGGCCTTCAAGGGGCCTTACAGGGGCCTTCAAGTGGCCTTCAAGGGGCCTTCAAGGGGCCTTCGAGGGGCCTTCAAGTGGTCTTCAAGTGGCCTTCAAGTGGCCTTAAAGGGGCCTTCTAGGGGCCTTCAAGTGGCCTTCAAGGGGCCTTCAAGGGGCCTTCAAGGGGCCTTCGAGGGGCCTTCAAGTGGTCTTCAAGGGGCCTTCAAGTGGTCTTCAAGGGGCCTTCAAGTGGCCTTCAAGGGGCCTTCAAGGGGCCTTCAAGGGGCCTTCGAGGGGCCTTCGAGTGGTCTTCAAGTGGCCTTCAAGTGGCCTTCAAGGGGCCTTCGAGGGGCCTTCAAGTGGTCTTCAAGTGGCCTTCAAGTGGCCACCCTGCAGATGCACCTAATGTTCAGGTATTTACCGGCACTATGAGGAACCCACTCGCGTGTGCAAAGCTTTAAGTGGAAAGAGACCAATAACAAACATATCATTCAGCCACACAACACCTTTGAAACTATGCACACCTCTGCACCGACTGCCACGTACACATCATGCGGGACTCCTGCAGTCTTCAGAGCACTTCTGAAGGGGTGAGACAAGGCTCTTTCTATGGCCAGAAGGAGTGGTCATAGAAGCATCAGTTATCCAGCAGGAGCCGGGCATGTCTTCTAATGCAAAGCAGATATTTCCCTATTTTAGTTTTTTGCAAGATACAGCTTTACAGAAATAAAGATAAGACCTCAGCGATTTCCAGGGACAAGAAAGTAAACATTTTTTTAAGTTGTGTCAGTTAAAAGTATCACTACCTAAAAAAATATTAAATAATTAAGAAAATGCTTGAACAAGAACCTAATTCTGCCATCTTTAGAGGAACCCTCTCTATGTTCCTCACCACCAGCGTGGCACGTCATCAGAATCCCGTGTGGACTCAGGGTACAGGTATAAAGGCACGCTGCACTCTGGGGTGTGTGGACTGACTGACACCATACAGCCAAGGAACCTTATGTGAAAACTGGCTTAAACCAAAGGTGCCTCAAAGATAAAGGCAGCAGAGATATTTCGAAGCACTTTGAAACATCTGCACTGGGGCCAGTGGCACTATAAAAAACAAAGGAATTAATAAATTAATCTGATAAAATGACCCATGAGCTAGATGAACATAGCTACAATAAACGTGGCCTCCCAACACTAGTGGTAAGTGGCTCTCTTGTTGCAATCAGGCAAATTTAGCCACAAAATGGGAGAACCCTTGCACTTAGCGACTGACAGTAGTGTTGACTCAAGAACCTAAACTTAGAACCCCAAAGTTTCCGATGCCAAAAAAAGACATTATTTGAGTGGTAGTTTGTACCCTTCCGTCAACCCCCTCACTTATAATTGATACTTGTCAAAACTCAGATTTTGCTAAAACGAAACAAAATGGGTTCTTTTTTTTGGAGATCGCAAAATGATTCCTCGCATCTACATTTGACGTCATTTAAGGGCATCTCTGTATTCACCAAAAAGCCCTCCATTACAGATATGAAATATCATTCATGTTTTCTTTTATGGTGAGAACCATGTACAATCTGAAGTTTTTTCGCCTTCTAGTGCAAAGTGAACGGGGTCTGGCGCTTGATCTAAGGGGAGAAAAGGAGTGCGGAGTTTGAAATCCCAGCTCACTGAATGGACCTTGCTGCAGCCGGTGTTTTAGCACGCCCCTATGACAGCCAGGAGATTCCTCCAAAAGCAGTCACAGTCCAAATGATGGGGCATAAAAGACACCTAAATGAAGACATCAAGAACTGCAATGAATGGATCACCATCTGCACCGACACCCTGGATCCCCTCAAGCACAGCAGCAACCTCACGGAAGACAACAAGAACTTCAATGAATGTATCACCAACCGCACCGACACCCTGGACCCCCTCAAGCACAGCAGCAACCTCACGGAAGACAACAAGAACTTCAAAAGCAAAAAAAGCAAAAGCAGTCACAGTCCAAATGATGGGGCATAAAACACACCAGGCACGCTCTGGACACGAGGCATTCGTTAGCTGGATATACACGTTACAGGCATTTCCAATCGATAAGTTGTTCTCTCGGCTCAATGGCAAGGCAGGTGATCAATTCTCAACTTTCTCTGCACAGACAACGTGGGATGAGCTAGAGGTGAGGCAAACGGTGGTCAGCCCAGCGGAAACACCTGTGTGAGGGGCTGGGAACCTGGCCTGACACAGAACCAGAACCGCACAACCAGACCGGGGGAGATAAAAGATGGCAAAATGGGGTTCGAGGTGGAAAGGTAGGGGGTGGCATGCAATGGGAAAGTGGAACGGCGGACTGGAATGAAGCGAGTTTGACAGCCCCATTGTTGGGCCGTCCCATTGTCAGGCGCAGAGATGAATTCAAAGCTATGCACCCGCTGCCGGGTAAACAACAGGCTACATTTTGAAAGCACGGCGAGTTCCCGCCCGCCCTCTCTCTTTTCCCACCCTAAAAAGCTGGGCTGCACACATCAGGACACCACGCTAGCCCACGCGAAGCCACTCAGTCAACCTAGAAGGGGGCCCGGGCAGTGGTAGCACTGAGAGGCTCTATTTAGGGAGGATAAGTCCAGGTTAAAGCACTGTTGGCAGTGGCAGCTTCCACCCTGGCGCATGGGTGGCTTTAGACGGGATTAGGAAAGGATGGAGAGGGGAGGCTGTTCCTAGAGAAAGAATGGGTAAAGTTGCCTCCAAAGGAGTTTGTTCTACTAACTTAGTTATTTGATTTATGTAAATGAATTCAGGGAAGATAACTGAATTACCCTGGGTGAAATTGATCAAACAAGTTTAAAAAAACATTCACCAACTACATAGGACAAAACAATACTCAACATTAGACAGAAACAAAATAGACATGTTTATAGGCAAAAAGTGAGTTTTATCAAAATTAAGCAATCAAGGGAAGAATACAAAACATCAGAATTTAGCAAAACAGGAGTACAGGACAAATGTATTGGGATAAATCAAGAAAGTCTCTGTAAAGCCTGTAGATAACCTATCCAGAAAGTCAAGTTTATGAGAAAATCTTCTTTGGATGAGGCTCAGGTCGACGTTTCGGTCTTTATGGATTAATCAGCAAGACCATCATCAGGACAGTAAGCAATTAATATTTGTAAATCCCTTAAAACAATGTATTGGAGGCAGATGATTCATATGCCAAACACGAGGCATATCTTTGGGTTCGTGCGCAGATTAACCTTGCCGATGTTTAACATGAACGTAGCAGCAACTAATGTGTAGTAAGACCCAAATTGACATGTAGGTTAACCGGGTCACAAGATCTGCAAGTACGCTTTGCAGACGGGGAAGACGAGCAAAACAGTCTTCAAAAGTCTCGATTTTTTCAGGTCGCCAAAGTTGTACGATCTGTAGCGTCAGTCAGAAATCAGGGTAGAGTCGGTAACACGAGCTATTGGTCTCGGTAACACGAGCTATTGGTCTCGGAACAAGAGTTCCGAGACCAATAGCTCGTGTTACCGACTCTACCCTGATTTCTGACTGACGCTACAGATCGTACAACTTTGGCGACCTGAAAAAATCGAGACTTTTGAAGACTGTTTTGCTCGTCTTCCCCGTCTGCAAAGCGTACTTGCAGATCTTGTGACCCGGTTAACCTACATGTCAATTTGGGTCTTACTACACATTAGTTGCTGCTACGTTCATGTTAAACATCGGCAAGGTTAATCTGCGCACGAACCCAAAGATTTGCCTCGTGTTTGGCATATGAATCATCTGCCTCCAATACATTGTTTTAAGGGATTTACAAATATTAATTGCTTACTGTCCTGATGATGGTCTTGCTGATTAATCCATAAAGACCGAAACGTCGACCTGAGCCTCATCCAAAGAAGATTTTCTCATAAACTTGACTTTCTGGATAGGTTATCTACAGGCTTTACAGAGACTTTCTTGATTTATCCCAATACATTTGTCCTGTACTCCTGTTTTGCTAAATTCTGATGTTTTGTATTCTTCCCTTGATTGCTTAATTTTGATAAAACTCACTTTTTGCCTATAAACATGTCTATTTTGTTTCTGTCTAATGTTGAGTATTGTTTTGTCCTATGTAGTTGGTGAATGTTTTTTTAAACTTGTTTGATCAATTTCACCCAGGGTAATTCAGTTATCTTCCCTGAATTCATTTACATAAATCAAATAACTAAGTTAGTAGAACAAACTCCTTTGGAGGCAACTTTACCCATTCTATCTCGTTTTATACCCAAGCCCCCAAAGGTTGACTGGGTTGCTCACTTCTTTCTACTATGTTCCTAGAGAAGGCTGTGTTCATAGTGGGCATGGAACAAAGAAAACCAGTGGTGTGGGGGCGAGGGAGTCTGTTGTCTGTGCCGCGCTGATTCGCGTAACAGACACCGGTGGGACGTGGGTGGAGCAAAGGCGGGACATTCGCCCGCCTTTGCCCAATTGCGTGCCTTATTTTTTTTAAAACAACACGCTAAAGCCAATGACTGCCGGCGAAAGAAAACCACATGCACAAGCGTGTGATCAGCTTTCAGAACCCTGTACAAGAGGTCTCTCGCTGCGCAAGGATTGTTGCGCACTGCAATGCTAGGCGCGAGACCTAAAAAGGCCTAAACACTATCAGTGAAGTCGTCCCTCCCATCCTGAACGATTCCATCAATGCAGCCCTCTTCCCAGGAGCCTTGAAACAGGCAGCTGGTTCAGCCCTGCTTAATAAACCCTCCATGGACCTCACCAAACTCTACAACTACTAACCGAGCTTCCTCCTACCATACACGGCCAAAGTCCTACTGACCACCATCAACAGGTGTTAGACCTGGCACCATTGGCGTGGGTCTCCCTTCCATTTTTGATGTTGCCTCATGTATTTTTGCTGGTGTTAGATGCTTTGGGCACGGTGCCACTGCTATCCAGCACCACAGTGCAAGTGCTCCATATTGTAAATTGATGTATTAATCAGTGGTTCCATGTTTGGCTATTTAGTTTACTTGTCAGACCCTAGTCTAGTGCACTGAGTGTGCCCAGGGCGTGTAAATCCAAATGCTCCAGGTGGGCCTGCAGCACTGGTTGTGCCACCCACAGAAGCAGCCTTGTAAAATGTGTCTAATGGCTGCCACTGTCTCATACTGTCCAAATACATCTTTTAGTGAAGTTGGTTTTAATATTCTGTGTTTGCAAATACCACTTTTAGAAAGTAGGTATTTGCTTGTCTAACCATTCAGTTCAGTTCAGTTCATACGCTTTTATTCGGGTGTAATATACAACCATATAAGCAGTGCATATAATCTTCAAAAAAGCAATACAACATAATAAAATACAAAACAGACAGCATATACCAACAGTTAAGAGACAATTAAAATACATAAATCAACAAACAAGATCATATATTCATACTTTTGTTAAAAACAATGTGGCAAAGTTCATTGTGCAATTCAGATTTTCAGTTTTCCATTGTTTAGACAGTACTATACATACTAAATATTAAAAAAATAAAGTGCATCGTGCCATTTACATTAGTGGTGCCATAACATTGTCCACATTAACGATCAGTGATTTAGGAGCAGTTAGCTATACCCTCTCAGTTGTCAGACTACAATAGATTTCCTGATAGCAATAGAATGTATTATAAGATGTATAAGATGCTACATGAAAACATAATCCTGGGTTGTCCAAAGAGATCAACAAATTCATTGCAGTTGTTGTCAATCTTACATTATACTTTAAAAAGATAGGTTTTAAGTAAAATTTCCTTATGAAAAGATAACATTTGCAAAATAATAAAAAATGGCAGCAGCTTTGTCGTGATATATTGTCACAAGGGCAGACGGCCGAAGAACACTTTTTCATGACTGGGAATGCCACAAGATGATGGGCAATACCCAGCCGAAGATGGGTCAAAACAAAGCGATGAGATGGTTTAGAAACAATAGTTAAGTAATCCAGAAAACTATCATTAAGACCCAATTGCTGATAGAACATAAAAATTGACTGGTCACCAATAGCTCTAAAACGAGTCTTTATTTCCTATTTAAGGAAAGAGGTTTTTATCTCTGATTTGGCAATTAAAGGTGCATAATCTAATTCAGTCTGGGCATCATAATTAAAAAGGAGGTCATACCAATGATGGATGTAATGTAGGCGAGGGATTTTACGGCAATTATCTTATCTCATACAGTCTTTAATTATAGATTGGGTAAAAGCAGTCTCGTTCTTAGCCAAAATAGATCTCCATAGGAGAAGTGGTCGAAGGGCAGCGAGATCTGTAATGTAATTAATACCCACTTCGTGGTGTATGAGTTCCGTTGAAGCTGATTGTGGAACACATAAAAGACGTTTAAGAAAAGTATTTTCATCCTGCTGTGATAGATCAAATTGACTATGGCCCCATACTGCTGCACCATAAAGGCCAGAGGTAACACATCTTGCATTATAGATAGTTACCATGTCCGCGATGCGGCGGTTACCCAGTTTTGTTGCAAACCTAAATATCCCGTTGGTGTTCCTAATCATCTCAGAGCGTATATTTTCTTGTTCGCACACCCATCTCCCCATGCCTGCAAAAGTAATGCCTAAGTAACAGAAAGACTGTAGCACTTGAATTTTAGAATTTTTGTATATAAAAGGAGCTATTGGCTTTAGGCTTCATGCCACAAGCCATAACAAATGTCTTTGTCTTATTAATTCAAAGTTTCCTGTTTTCGATAAATAAAACAAACTCATTAATCAGACGCTGCAATCCAATGGGTGTACGTGACATTAATACAGCATCGTCTGCATATAGTAGAATGGGTATAGCACTTCCCTTGACCATTGGGGCGTTCGCAGGTATCAATCTCAAGGCTGCATTCACACGATTAATAAATAGAGAAAATAATAAAGGCGCCAGGACGCAATCCTGGCGGATTCCCCTTCTGACCCTAAAGGATGGTGTACATTCTCCCTTATACCCATAACGTACTTTGCAAGAGAGCGTCGCATATAGTCTTGCTAAAAATTGAATACATTCCTTGGGAGCTCCAAGTTCTAGCAGTATTGGCCACAGTATAGAGTGGTTGATTAGGTCGAAAGCACTGCTGAGGTCAGCAAAGCAAAGATACAGATTTCCTCCTTTGGCCAGGGTATATTTTCCTAACAATAAATCAAGATTGACACATTGTTCAAGGGTTTCTAGACCCTTTCTAAACCCATACTGGAATGGGGACAAGATATTGTCATTCACCCAGGTTTCCAATCTTTTTAATAACACCCAACTCATAACCTTGACTGAAGAATCCAGCAAGGATATTGGCCGATAGTTACAAGCTTCAGTTTTTAGACCTTTCTTAAAGATTGGAATTATACGGGATTGGCTGCAAGAATTTGGGAAATCATTCTCAGCAGCAACGTTAAAAACTCTAGCTAATATCAGGGCCCACAGATCCATTTCACATTTATACAGGTCTACCGGGACCGCGTCTGGGCCCGGTGCTTTGTTTCCCTTACTGCTAGCTAAAGCGTCACGGACCTCCTCCATACTTATTGACATAGGCAATGCCTGCCACACAGTATCCAATACAAATGAAGTACATAAAACATCCCCATCTGGTGGGTTAAAAATAGTAGAAAAATGTTCAACCCAGGCGTTACTGTTAACATGGGAAATCAATTCCGGGATATGATCCTCCTTCAAAAAGGGGGAATTAATTGTCTCCCAGAACAATTTACTGTTCTTCAATTCAGATGCAGAGCATAGCTTTTCCCATGCGTCAGTTTGAAGCTCAGTTTTCCAAGCTTTTAAAGCCAATTCATAGTCTAAACGAAGTCTCTTAATATCGGCTGAATCCCTGGGGTTCATATCCAGGGCTTTTTTCAGGCTACGTAAAGCTTTAGAACAAGTTTGATCAAACCAGCCCACATTTCGATAATTATCCCCTTTAAAAGGTTTGGTTAACAGACCCTCTACTATACTATTTATCTTTAAATAGTTAGACATTAACAACTTTGGGCTAATGTCTTCTCTAAGGCAATAGTTAATTTCAACCACTCCCAAGATTAGAACTTCTCTTTAGAACTTCACTGGTTCAATGCCAGCCCACCTGATACGCATTCCATTAGGTCTAATTGGAACAATGTCAGTGGGGTATCTCTCCTCTACTTTAAAATAACAATCCCAATAAAATAGGGACAAGGATATACTATTATGGTCACTGACAGCCTGTTCCGTTATCCAGGGGGTTGAAAGCAATTTCTCATTATTACAAGAAATCAATATATGGTCAATATTAGTAGCCGCATTTCTGCCTGTAAAAGTGAGGCGATTAACGTTTTCCCTATCTGTAAGACATGGGAGAAGGTCCAGATCAAATTTGGATATCAACATCTTCAATGCCATGCCATAATCACAGTGGGGGAAGTGTAAAAAATCTTCATCATCATGTACATTATTATTTCCCTTCCTAAACCCATACACATTTGTCTTAGCTAGAGGGCATAGCTGGATATTAAAATCGCCCACCCAGACAATAATAACTGGTTTCCTAATATGTTCCAACATATTATCAAGTTCTTTTTCCAATGCATGGATAACAGAATCCTGATTGTTGACAAATACATTGTTATAAAAATTGACCAAAATCATATCGCTCCCTTCTTTAAAACGAAGCCACATAATCTGACCATGGGCATCAACTGTAATGCACCTATTCATTTTAAATGCAGTCAATTTATTGGAAAAAAGAATTAGCAGGCCTCCCTCAGCTCTACCAGTTGTTAATGCTACAGCAGGGAGCCAATAGGATGTAAACCCCTCCACATAGATAGGTTCTATACACCACGTGTCTTGTAAACATATAATATAATGCTTGGAAGCAATGAAATCCATCCAAGCTGGGGTACCCTGTTTCTTCTTAAAATCAGCTATATTCCATGTAGTAATAGTATACCCATTTCTTATGTTACTTGCTTCTATACCCTTATGGTCAACAGATGACTACATTTTTGGCTGTTAGAAACTCCCCCTGTGCTGGTGGTAGATAGCCCTGCAGATTGACTATTCAGACACAAATCTAACAAAATGGAGGTCCCATCCGGTGGCTGAAGTGGGGATGAAACCACCTCCAACATATCCACCATCCCTTTGCTTACCCCCGTTTCCTGACTCTCCTGTCCCTGTCTATCTGCACCCCTACGTCAATCTATTGCATCCATATGACTCCGGGTCTGGAATCTATGAAAAACTGGAATATTGAAGTAGGAGGGGCATAGGTAGCACAGGGAATTGAGGTAGTCTATTAACGGGGCATCATTGGGTGTCTATAACAATAACCCAAAGGCAAAAGAGTAATATTATAATCTCTCCTAGATGGTAATGGGGCATTATTTAGCAAATTGCGTGCCCATTTTGGTGAACGGATGTATATAATAATACAGTCCCCCTCAAATGGTTTTATTAAGGGACCAATCCATTCTACTCTCTCAGTTAGCAAAATCTGATTTGCCCTAGCCATGGGGAAGCCACAATTTTTCATCAGCCAGTACATTATCTTATTTTTAAGCATATTGTGGTTTTCCACCTGTCCTGGTCGTAATGTAGATACATTTACCAGAACAGCGACATGCGCATCGCTTTCTGGTGGTAAGTTTATAAGTCTTGGAGCCCTTCCCATGATGTGGGTTTATACCTTGGTTAACCTTGTTCGTAGCCTCCATACTAGGTAACCTGTCCCGTCGTACACTGCCGTGATTTGGGTCAATAGGGATTACCCTTTCTGACTGGGTTGGGTCAACAGGGATTACCCTTTCTGACTGAGTTGGGGGTTCACATTGCTTATTGTGCCGTGAATCCCTATGTTTAACTCAGGGTAAGTTTCCATAGATATGCTACACGTCTTGGTAGCTATGGAGGTATTGTCATTGCCTTTAGAAGGGGAAGCTAATTTGGGGCCATCAATTAGTTGGACAGCTTTTAGTTGGGCATGATGTAATCTATTATCAATTGCATCAAGAGAATCTCTCATTTTATGGATCTCTTTAGCTAGATTGTCCAATCTATCATCCTTAATGAGATAGCCTCTAAAGTTAAAATGGGTTTGGGGAGATCTGCCAGTACCTTTCTATTATTGCTCATATCTGTGGCCCTCTTAGTCGCCTCTACTTTCCATTTCTTTGCCTTTACCTTAGTGTTACCCTGAACTGTTAATTTCTTCCTACAACCTCTCTTCCCTTTAGGTGAGGGGGGTGTGTCTGGAATAGACATTGTCGGGGTCATGGAAATATGGAAGTTTTCTATATCAGAACTAATAACATTAGTCGTATTGCTAGGGGCCTCAATTGGTCCTTCAGCCATTATATAATGCTCAGAGGTTTTTTTTTAAAAACATTATTTATTGAAAGCAGGAAGATTGCAAGGATAATACCAGATACAGTGTCATTTTCATATAATATAAACCACTGCAGAACATTCAAAACTCCCAAATCCCGGCCTCCACATACTGCAAATGAAAACATGCTGTACAAATAACATACATCACTCATGCAAAGTACTTAAGATATGCAATGCTACGATCACAGACGGGACCTCCAGAATCAAAGCCCGGGGCATCCATAGTTTACTGAGCCAGAGTCGTATTGTCCAACTCCTCCTCCGCATCACCAGACGCCAAAAGATAGTCTTGAGCGGACCCCAGATGTCTTTAGGGCTCGAGCTCCTGGGGAGTTCTTCTGAATAAGTATTTAGCTGCTCCTGGCAGTATACCAGGTCTTTAAGCCATTGGGACGCCCTGGGGTAGTGCTTACCATGTGTACAAGTGCGAAACAAAGTGTTAAGTCTTATTAGGCTGAACAAGTCCCATCAGACCACCCTTGTGGCGGCATATCATCATATGGGGATTGGTGGTCGCTCCATTGCGCCACCTAAACCATCAGTGGCGGTGCAGGAATGGAGAGCGGCCAATTCAGCCACAGTAGTGGTCAAAGAATAATGTGAAAAAAGTGCAGTGCTGTTGAAAAAGTGCTTACTAAAATTGGCTACCTAGATTAGAGGGAATTGGTTTGCAGGAATTAGTCTAGGTGTCAAGATTAAAAACACACCTGGTAGTAGGTGAGTAAGACTACATTATGGCGCTCTGTTGTGTGGTCACTGCACTTTTTTCACATTATTCTTTGACCACTACTGTGGCTGAATTGGCCGTTCTCCATTCCTGCACCGCCACTGATGGTTTAGGCGGCGCAATGGAGCGACCACCAATCCCCATATGATGATATGCCGCCACAAGGGTGGTCTGATGGTACTTGTTCAGCCTAATAAGACTTAACACTTTGTTTCGCACTTGTACCCGTGTGACTCCTCCTCACTGCTCAAGACACAACACCACCTCTGACCTGGTCTTCTCTTCTTGTGTTTTTCACGTTGTTGTAAGGGGCATGAGTTGACAAGTCGTAAAATTATTTCCCCTCTTGACCCTCCACACATTTGTTTTTGAAGTAGTGCTTACCATCCCATGTGAACAACACCCTCCTCTTCGCTAACAGCAAAGCCACCCTCACAAAGCGGCCCAGCAACCCTTTGGCGTCCGGGACGTGCCCCAACAAACACAGCAGCGGAGTACAATCAAGAGGAGACCTGTCATGGTATCCAATAGCTGTAGGACATCTATCCAGTAGGAACAGCGGGGCAGTGCCATGATAAATGTATGAAGTCAGCACCAGCCCGACCGCATCTCCTGCAACAATCAGAGTCCCTATATCCTATACGATGAAGCTTAGTGGGCGTGTGATATGTCTGGTGTATGAACTTCAGGTGGTTAATGCGTAGGTTGCTATTGGGCGATAGTCTACCCGTGAGTGAGCAGAAGTGAGCCCATGTGTCCTCTGACAGTGGTGTGCCTAGAGCAGTATTCCATCTAGCTAAACTGCGATCCTCAGGAAGGGCCAATTCCGAAAATGCCACTTTGTACAATCTAGTGAACAGATGCTTTCTGGTGGCAGCAGAAATCACCAGTTGCAGTGACTTGGAGGTGAGAGGCTCACATGGAAAACTGGGATAGTGATCCCTCATGGCCCGGCGCAACCGATAGCATGTGTATAGGAATAGTGGTGAAGCGTTGGAGATATAATGCAGATCTTCTCCGGAGATGTACGTCCCATCACTGAATAAGTCACCTAGCGTGGATATGCCAGCGTCAGTGAGCAGACGCATTGAGCCACGCTCTTGTGCCACGGAGAGGGCTCCGTGGCCAGCAATGCACATATTCGGCGCGTATAAAGGTAATCGGTCCGTTAGTCTACCAATCGCCTTCCAGGCTGAGCACGTGGCGTCAATCGTGTTGATCTCTGTCCTAGGAACATGTCTCTGGGTGTGCGTCAGTATATTTTGCAAAGGAATATCACCCGCATCCCCCTCCTCTACTGCTACGTGCGGGACAAAGCCATGTGGTCTGTACCAGAAAAAAGCGTATTGAGCTAGTCCACACAAATAATAAATGTAAAAATCTGGAGCGCAGAACCCTCCTTTGTCAAACGGCAATGTCAGGGTTGCCCAGCTGATACGCGGAGGCTTCGTTCCCCCATACCAGGTGGAGCAACTGAGTTTGCAGTGTGGTGAAGAAGTGCTTATTCAGACGAAGAGGGACATTGCAGAATAAGTACAAAAACTTGGGAAGGATCACCATCTTAATGACCGCAATGCGGTCTGCCAACGTCAGAGGTAGTGCCACCCATTTGTCCACCCGTTGTACCAAGTCATCATAGGCCCTGCCATAATTCTCACGAATGACAGTCTCTGGGTCTCTATGAACCCAGACCCCGAGGTATTTCACGGGATCCACAGTCCACAACAGCGGATATTCCAGCGTAGGAGCAGTAGTGGCCGGTGTGAGAGGGATTACAACCGACTTCTCCCAGTTGATACAAAATCCTGAGAGAAGGCCAAAGCGGATATACTCACGGATAATGCTCGTAAGGTGAGTATGTGGTTCGCGAACATACACCACCATATCATCTGCATACACAGAGACACCCACTGGTCTGTTACTAAAATTAAGCGCGGCTTCCCTGTGCTGTTGTCGGATTCTACACATCAGTGGTTCCAGTACACTGGCAAAGAGGAACGGGCAGAGAGGACATCCCTGCCTAGTACCACGCTGTATCATCAACAGATCAGAGGTGAAACCGCCGATCCGCACTCTCGCCGAAGCATCAGTATACAGAATCTGTATCCAGCGGATAAAGACAGGGGGGAACCCCATCCTGCGCAGAATGAAGAAGATATACCGCCATTCAATCGAATCAAAGGCTTTGGCCGCGTCAAGTAACACCGCCACAGCTTGGAGATCGGGGTTAAGAACATGGAACATCGCAAAAATTGTACAGAGGTTCCAAGATGTGGAACGATCATGAATAAAGCCCGATTGGTCAGGCAGGACAATTGCATCAAGAATTTTAGCAAGAATCTTGGCATCAATGTTTATCAGGGATAAGGGCCGATAGGATTCACACCGGGCGGGGGGCTTGTAAGAAGTTGGCCTGATATATGATGCTCACTAGTTCTAGTGATCACCTTGTATCAGTCTAAACAACCCTTATGGTGATTGGTTGTAAGTCAACCTTATAGACCAGCTATCCTAATGGTAGCATGGACAAAGCAGTCTTAGGCTAAACTCTTTTGGCATGTGAAGCCAGCTGTTTTACCACAATATAACCCCTTGAATGCCAGATGAAAGGACACCACACAGGTTGTTATGAAAATAAACGATATATTTATTAATAACAAACACCTCTGAACTCTTTATGAGGTCAGAGGGCTAAGCACATGACAATCTCTTAGGAAAAATACGATAAGTTGCACAAAATTACAATGGTGCCCTAGGGGCACGACAAACCGTATACTAAGTAAGTGGAATGTGAAAGTCAATAGTAAGAATGGAGCTGTCCAGAGGCTGTAGGATCGTTGGGACCACACTATACTAACACTAGGTAAGTAATAGGAGGCACACGGAATGTGGGTGCAGAGTGTGAACGGACAATCCTGACTAGGTAGGACAAAAATGACTGTGGAACTGGACACTTGGACAGTTAAACTACCCTTGAGCACCGAAATGCTCTCGTTACCTCACCCACGGGCTGCGGGTGCATAGGTGCGAAGTTGTGTCAGGTTCTCGCGTTGAAGTCTATGGAGCCTGAAAGAAAAGATGCTGCAGGTGACCAGGAGGAAGATGTCCGGTGCGATCCAAGGGTGGATCGGTGAAGAAGGAGACCTGAAAGCAGAGGGGACAGTGTTCAAAGTCACTAGCCAGTGACCGGTGTGGAACCAGGAAGGAACCAGGTGCTGTTGTCGCGATCAGGTGAAGAGTGGACGCTTGACTCTGCAGCCACGTGGACCAGGAGGTGTCTTCGACGATCAGGATGGAGGCACGAGCTGTCCCACGCAGGCTCTCGCTGTCGTCGGTGTTGGATCCGGAATCGGCATCAACAGGCCTTGGCAAAGGCAACCCACGCGGTGAGTGAAGAAAGCGTCTGGTGCGGACTAGGAGAGTCCGAGGTGCCCCTCTTCTGGAAGGGAGCAAGGGCCAGTCTGGAGCAACCAGACCAGCAGCAAAGATTCAAAGGTTCGTCGTCTGGGAGACCACTAGCCAGCCGGCAAGTGACCAGACAACGCGTCGAGCAGCAACAAAGCAGAAGAGCCCCACGCAGATCTCGTGGATGCTGGAGGGCTGATCTTCGGTGCAGGGGCTGCTCGGGGCTGGGGCTTCTCAGTCCCCAAAGCACTTGGTCGAGTTTACCTCGGGAGTCGTGCTGGAAGCGAAGTGCAGTTTCTTCCAAGATGGCCGGTCCCACGTGTCTCGTCGCACCCACGGGTCTCAGCTTTGCTGCAGATGTGAGTTGAGGACAGAGAGGTCTGGGAATCCGGGTCTCGTCGGGCTCTGAAGTCTGGATCCTCGAGGGAAGACGACAAAGGGAAGCCACTGGACGCTTGATGGTGCCTGCTTGTGCAGGGTGGACACTCCTTGCCCGCAATGGAGATTCTTCAGTCTTCTGTGGAGCAGAACGTCGAAGGCCAGAGTTTCTTCTTGTTGAATAGTTCAGGATAAGCTGATTTGGAATGGGACCAGCTTCTACCTTTATCCTGCTAAAGGGGGCTGCACTACTGACTAGGTCCCTCCCCTGGGTGGGACCAGGAAGGGGGGTGGTTACACCCCCTATCCTTTGTCCGGTTTCCCGCCAGAGCTGGGGCTGGAGTGCCCCAGCAACTGGTTTGAACCAGTGTATGCACAGGGCACCTTGTGTGCCCCAGGCATGTCTCATTCCTTTCAAGCCTACCCTACCCAATACACAAAATCCTGTTTGGGGTGGTGCTAGCACCTCCCAAGGCAGGAAACCCTTTGTCCAAGCCGCCCTTGCTGGAAGGACTCCCAGCAGCAGGAGGTCAGACTTGTGTCTGTGGTGGCAGCATCCATTTTGTGATGCCAAGGCTCGAGTTAACTTTAACCGGGGTTCTCAGTTACATACATGTCGTGTCCCTCTAGAAGGGTGGAATGCTACCCCGTCGTCAGAATTGGCGAGGGGGTAGTATTCCAATTCGTATGACACCAACTCGACATGTTTTGATAATGTTATACCAGAGTTAGCATTTAACCGCGAGGATTATAATGCACTTAAGAGTATATGGTATAGCGTTCTCATGGAACAGCTATTAGGACTTGGTTCCGCAAGCTGCAAACGGGCTCAGCTCATGCCAGAGCACCATCTCACATAATTCCAAGCACTCTGCCTTCAGGATTGATAAGGCCTGCCATAGGAGTGACTGATAGGAATATATGTGTCCATTTTAGGGTTAGATATAGGTATACTATATCTACAGAAAAGGGTGTTTACACCACCTTGCCCCAGCTGTCATGCAGCCAGTTGTGTCAGTTTTGGATGGTCAGCCAGGGGTGGCATAATACATGCTTCAGCCCCTGGTAGGCCCTGGGTACACCTATGCCCTGGATACCTAAGGTATACTGTACAGGGACTGATAAGGTGACTCAGTATCCAATTAGATATGCACCTAGGGTACATGGAGTCCATTTTAACAGAGAGCAGGAAGCCTGGGGTCCTGAAAAGTAGGATCCCAGGCCAACTAAGTCAAAAACCAGCAAAACACCTGGCAAAAAGTTGGGGGTAACCATAGTCAGATATCCACCTTCCTACAGGGCTTATCTTTTTTCAGGCGAGTGATAATGAGCGCTTGACGCAAAGACGGAGGGAGATAGCCCAGCTCATGCGCCTCGGCGTACATGGCTAGGATGTGGGGCGCCAGTAAATCAGCAGAGCGCTTATAAAATTCAGCTGTCAGCCCATCTGGGCCGGGAGCTTTCTTATTCGGCAGGGAGAGGATCGCCTCTTTAATGTCAGCCTCATCAATAGGAGTGCTAAGATATTTCCTATGGGTGTCTGACAGCCAGGCACAAGCAGTGTCTTGTAGGTAGTCGTCTATTACGGAGTCAGACACGCCACCACGAGACTCGTATAGCTGTCCGTAAAATGCTCGGAACTGACCTAGTATAGCGTTGGATGTGTAATGCCTAGTGCCGTGGTCATCTTTTATGTGAGCTATAGGAGGGGCAGTCTCTCGCTCACGCAGTCGACTAGCTAGTACCCTGCCGGGTCTGCCACCCTCTCCGTATGCTCTGGCCACAAACCGTTTGGAGATGTACCTCATTTCTGCCTCCGCCAAAGATTTATGTTCCTCAGTGTAGTCCCTAATGCGTGCTAATGTGTCCAGTGAGGGAATCGTGTCATATGATGTTTCTAGTTCGCGCAGCTTGGCTTCAACCCTACTTATTTGCCCCCTCAGGTCGCGCAATAATCCTGCCGTCGTGCCTATACACACCCCTCGGATATTGGCCTTAAACGCTTCCCAAAGAGTGGCAGCACTTTCTACCGTGCCCACGTTCAGGTCGAAATACTGTACATTAGCTTTGTGGACCGTATAAGCAAATATGGGGTCCAGCAGAGCGTCCGCTCGAAACCTCCATGTGAAAGGGGGCCGTACAGTGTGCGGAATCTGCAGTTTAATAAGTACTGGATTGTGGTCTGATAGAGTCCTAGGGAGATTATAGACCTCAGTTACCCACCCATTGGTCGATCCGTCCACCAGCCAATAGTCCAGGCTGGACCACGTGTTATGGGAGGGGGTAATGTGTGTGCCCACCCGTACCCCTGCGTTACGCAGGCGCAAAGCGTCAACTACCCCCATCTCCTCCATAATCTGCGGGACACATGAAGCAGTTTTCAACATACGGTTACTTGCCATAACGGATTTGTCAAGCTGAGGATCTAAGTGTGTATTCAGATCTCCCCCAATCATTAAGGCAGATGTGGCCAGCTACGCAGCACCTGAAACAAAGAAGACAACGACGCTGGTTTGTCAATCACAGGGCCATATATGTTGGCAATAGTCACAACCGTCTTGCCCAATGTACCTCTAACCACTGCCCAGTGGCCCTCTTTATCTGTGCAGGAGTTCAATGGAATGAAAGGTGTGCCTTTTTTAATAAGGATAAGGACTCCACGGGCATAATTAGAATAAGAGGAGGCTAGTCGGAATCCAGCCCACCTGCGCGCTACGGATCCCTCGGTGTGGACAGTCAGATGCGTCTCCTGCAATAAGGCAATAGCAATCCCATGTCTATGCAGGTGAGATAGCACCTGCCTAGTCTTTCTGGGCGTGTTGAGGCCACGGACATTCCAAGTGACACAGGTATAGCACTCACCCACCATCATAGAGGCTCCCGATAGATTTCGAACCAGCGTCGCTTAGTAGCACAGCACACTTACAGAGTGATGAAAGCATTTCAGCATGGAGCGTGGTATCTGCAAAATATATTCTAAGGCAAAAGAAGAGACCAGGCACCCCACCCCCCACCCACTTTGCAAACCCCAACCCGCCAAAGAACCTAAAGACCCCCCCACCAACCCACCCAATACAAAACAACAAGAAGTTCAGCAAATGGGTTATACCCATCAGGGGCAGTGGAGGCAATGTACACTTCCGGCATAAAGCAGAAGTGGGCCGCCGCAAAGAGTGGTCAGTGCCCCCCAGCGTGCCAACAAACGGAAATAAGAGAAGAACGTCCAGTGAGTCGCCTGGCGTCCCTTCCACAACGTACACCTTAGTATATGAGCTAGCACTTTGCCTCAGCTTCAGTCATGACAGATTGCGTCCTACAGGGAGGATCATCTAGAAAGATATTACCCGGCCAAGGAACTGACATATCATTCCATCCCCCTCCGACCTCCCGCCCGCCCAAGCTCGAAACCGCCAAACACAGCAACATAAGGCATATAAGGATGCATCCAAGTTCAGTCGTCCACGTCAGACGTGTCAGCAGGGGATTTACGACGTTTTTGCAGTGTCTTAGCGTATGCCATCGCTTGCTTGGGGGTGGTGAAGATTTTCCCTCCTTCGAATTCGCCAATTCGTAGCCTCGCTGGGTACAGCATGGCATATGGAATCTCTTCCTGCTGTAGAAGTTTCTTTACGGAGTGAAATTCCTTCCTCGCCGCCTGGACTTGAGCAGTGAAATCGGGATAGAATGAGAGCTGGTTATTCTGATACGTGATTTTGCCCTTCTGACGGGTAACGCGAAGCACAGTGTCATGATCCCTGTAGTTCAGTAGCCTTATGATTATGGGTCGCGGTGGCAGAACAGGTGGAGGCCGAGCCACTAATGAACGATGGGCCCTCTCAACCGCGAACATGGGAGACAGGTCGTCAGTACCACAAATTTCCCTCAACATGGTCTCTACGTAATCCTCTAGCCTCCCTACATTGGTCGATTCCGGCAGGCCCAAAACACGGGTGTTATTGCGCCGGGCCCGCACTTCAATGTCTTCATTCTTGGCCTGGATTACTTCCAAAAGCTTGACCATCTCCGAAGTCTTGTTCGCCACCTGCTGTAATTCATCTTCGGTGTCAGTGATCCTCTGTTCCTCCTCTCCCAGTCTCGTGGCCTGCTTGTCAAGCTTGGTAGAGAATTGATCCATGCGTGTGTTCAAGCCTCAATTTTTCCGTCTATTGCCTGAAGGCTCGCCTGTATGGCAAGCAGTGTAGTTTCCAGCATGGAGGGACTTTGTGATGAGGCCTCGTGACCTCCGTCAGCCGCCCCCGCCCCCGATTGCTTACTGTTCTTGCGGAGCTCAAAGGACAGCTTGGGCTGTGCCCTGTCGAGTTTGCCCATTGTGAGTACCGTGTCCTGTCCTCCACAGATGGCAGCCCCGGCCGTGTTTCCCTTCGCAAGTCACGGGCAGGCCAGATGTCTCTCCGCACTGCACGGGCTGCCCGCTTGATAGCCACCAGACACAAACCAGGTGTCGAGCCACACCCCACAATCACAGCAGAGTGGGTTTATGTCGTCCTGAAGAGTGTCGCCCGGGAGTGCTCCAGCCTGTGGGATGGGACCGCCACACTTCCCCAGCGCCTCAGACAAGCAGAAAGTGGTGCAGTTTCCAGCGGGCAGGCTATGAGGATGACCCAGATCGGCAGGTAGGGGCAGTCACTCGGGTCCAGCACAGCGCACAATCCGATCCCTCAACCAAGCAGCAGCTGCACCTCTGCGGAAGGGCCCAACCAAACACACCGCCGCCGCTGCACAACTCGATGGCTTCCAGTATCCAGCAGGGCGCCCCGGTATCCAGAAGCGGGCCACGTGGGTTTCAGGTGCGCCGTGTCCACCTCAGCACTGGACTTTCATCCACCAGCCACCGGGCGGGGAAATCAGGGGTGCAAAGCAAGTTTCCCCGCAGCAAGCTACACCATCGTCCCCCACATAGGATTGCTCGCTCCCCAGTCCAAGGCAAAGGTCCCCGCCGTAGCTCTTGCCCGCCAAGTCAAGGGCCGGTCCTCAAGTTCTCGCGGCCCACCCGCGGCCCGCCAGTCGCCCCGCAGCCGGCCGCTCGAGTTTAACGCTGCCCAGACGCCGCTCTGTACCTCGGCGTCACGAAAACCGAGCGCCGCACGGATCTCCGTGACCGCCGGTGACGGGCTGGCGGGGAAGGGATGAGGCTTACCGGCAGTCACACTACGGCCCCCACAACAGATTGTCCAGCTCTAGGGCTCCGAGAGAGGGTCCAGGCAGGGGAAGCGCCGACCACGCCAGGCAGGACGGGAACTCAGGCTTCACCACAGCGGACACTGCAAAGGCTGATTCCGGCAGCGTCCGACTCGCTGAATCTCCGAAACTCGCCCAGTCAGTGAAGAAAGGCACCAGCAGCTCGGCGCTCACTTCAGGTCAGCTTAGATGGCACTAGAAGGGCAGGATAATGCAGGATATGTTTGCGGTGGCCGGCAGAGCAGCCCTACTGTGCTGCCATCTTGCCGCGCGCCAAGCCACGCCCCATGCTCAGAGGTTAAATCCCTCGATCTGGCCCCATTACAACTCATTCAGGACTCGTTGTTCAGTTCTCTCTCTATATGGCTAGACCCTAAAGATAACCGTCTTTCTGTAAGGTCTATCTCCTCAGTTTGGGCACTAACTGCTTTAACAAGAAATGAATCTATCTCAGTGCAGAATTTCCCATTTGCGCCTTAATTGTTTTCCTTCTGGCCATATTTACTTGGTGTCTCACCCTGACTTAACCCAGCTGAAATTGTTAAAATACAATATTTCCTTAATAACACTTAAGTTCCAGCCTGAGACTTTATACAATACTAATGATACCAATGCTATCTCTCCTTAACTACACAAGATAGTTCCAGTAACAGTCGCACGTATATATGGAGTTTAACTCACAGGGTCCAACCGGGACGTTAGAGATGTGGCCCAGCCCAGCCTCTGACAGTCACTGACGGGCAAGTATGGGCCCACCCTTGGCCCGGGCTTCATCCGTGTGCGTCCCGCGGGGCGCCGGCTCTCACGCCCTCTTATGCGCCTCCTGGCATGTTCGATCTCCGTCGGTGCAGTCATGCCACTAGGGCACCTGGGGGATGTAGTCTTCTCCCCTCGCGATGGTGTGAGCAAGCGCTCTCCTTAGCCCCCACAGTTAGGACACAGCGGGTGGAAAAGTGACCCGGTAATCACAATGAGCTCCTGCGGTGCGGGGACTCTCACGTCCTCTTATGTGCCTCCTGGCACGTTCAATCTCTGTCGGCGGCAGTTACGCCGCTGAGGCACCTGGGGGATGTAGTCTTCTCCCCTCGCGATGGTGTGAGCAAGCGCTCTCCTTAGCCCCCACAGACAGGATGCAGCGGGTGAAAAATTGGCGCGGTAATCACAATGAGCTCCCGCGGTGCGGGGGCTCTCACGCCCTCTTATACGCCTCCTGTCAAGTTCGATCTCTGTTGGCGACATTCACGCCTCTAGGGCACCTGGGGGATATAGTCTTCCCCCCTCGCGATGGTGTGAGCAAGCCCTCTCCTTAGCCCCTACAGACAAGACACAGCAGGTGGAAAAGTGGCCCGGTAATCATAAGGAGCTCCCCATTCAAACCTGCCTCTGCTAGGTTGTGTATTCCTATGTCTTGTTCTGTAAGTGACAGGGCTGGGGAATTCCATGAGACAGGCTGAGTCACCCGGTGGTGAATAGCGAGATCTGCATCTAGATGGGAGGAAGGAGTTGGGCCTGAACCTTGAATAGGGCTGTGCCTACCTTCCACAATGCTGGCTCCACCTCCTGGGGAGCGGCTGATGTCTCCGCCCTGCACACTGAAAGAAGAGAAGGAGTCCTGTAAACAAAGTACTCCAGGACTGTACTTGCCCTCCACAATGCTGGCTACACCTCCTGTGGAGCGTCTGATGTGCATGCCCTGCACTGTGAAAGGAAAGGAGAAGTCTGGTAAACAGAGTGTTTCAGAACTGATTTGGACTTGGCAGATGGCGCTAGTGTGAGTGTTTCCCTCTCTCGACCTCCACGCCACTTGCAATACGAGACTGATGCAAGGTTGACCTGCTCCGCCGGACTGCAATAAACGGCTTGCTGGTTAACGGCCCATGGTTAACGGCCCCGGTGTGCTTCATCTATCTGCCGAACTCCTAAAAACTGAAGACTGCTTGCTGTCCGGATTAACGGCCTGGATTAAAGGCGCAGAACTATCTCCTCATTGGGAGCAAGAGTGAGAGCGAGAGTGAGCGAAGCTGCAGAGCTACGGAACGCTGCGGAGCTGCAGAGCTACGGAACCGCTGTGAGCCGAAAAACCCTTGGAGGGAAAGCGGCAGGCGTCGGCCTCAGTGTGGGGACTTGCTCCGTGCACTTCAGGCTTCGGGCTGCGTGCCACCGTTCTCACTGTACCAGCACCGGCGGAGTGTGAGCTGGGGACACGGTACCTGGCGCTGGCAGAACGGCACCTGGTGTAGGCGAGGTGAGGCGAGGTGTTTGTGTGAGGAGTCAAGACCTGTGAGTCGCCGTGCAGGAGCGCCCACCAGGAGAGCAAGGGAGCCGAGCCGAGGTGAGGCATCCATCGCACTTTCTTCCTCCCCCGCCTCTTCCCCAGCTGCACAATTCCACTCAACTCCGCCTTCAGAAAAGTGCAGAAGTGCCCTCTCTGCCCTCTCTGCTCTCTCTGCTCTCTGCTAGTGACAGCAAAGAGCAAGGCAGTCGTGAGCTGTCAGCGAGAGCTTCGAGCACATTGCAAAGGCGCCGAAAATAATGCTGATTTATTGAAATCGCCACCGAAAAGCCTCACTGAATCCACAGACAGTGATCCTCCCCACTTGGCCCCACTTGGCCCCCTTTCAACAGGCAGAGGCGTGGCGACCGGACTGCACAGTAGCGGTGCCATTACCCCCGGACCGCCGCGCAGGCAGCTTTGGGGCATTGGGGGGGCTGCTGGCTGCAGGCGCTGGCAGCGGAGGGCGGCTGTCGGCAGTAGGAGAACTGAGAATTGAGAACTGAGGCTGTAAGGGCAGAGGCTGGAGGCAGGCACCGAGGACCCAGCCAAGCCCCAACTTCCCACACCGCCAGGTCAGCCTATACTGCCTCCCATTGTATGTGGATACCATTCGCCAGGAGGGAGGCATAACGCTGCACAGCGAGCATAAAGGGGGTAATTAACCGCTGGATAAGCGCCATATCGCACCAACAGTGGAAAATCATTTAAAGCGACGCTGCAACTTCCCACTAACTACTAACTACTAACTGCTGCATCTTGCATGGTTCCTTCTCCACTACCCCTGCCTCATCACAATCTCATCAAATTCTCCATTCCATTGCCATCGTAGAGGCACTGTGTTCCACCAGGCTCTAGCACACTTTCGGCAATTTAGACTTCACATTGCAGTCACATCTCACCATCCTCCCGGATGGCAGCTGCTCCTATTTAGTGGGGGCAGACAGGCTTGGGAGGGGGAGTGGAAAACAGCAGAGTCCGAGGCAAAGGCTGGTGTGGTGCAGGTGATACAGGTGGTACAGACACCGGGCTGCAAGGATACCAGAAAATCATCCAGACAGCCCTTAAAGGATGAGATCAGGTAGGGTAAGGAGGACACCAAAGCAGAAAAAACGGACCCCAAAGGCAAAGAAATCCCCACCAGTTGACCAGTGCAAAGCAAATCAGGAAAAAACATCCCCAAAGGAAACAGATACAAAAAAAGGGCTAACAAGAGTGCTATCCACCCAACTTATCTCTCCAATCGCATCAATGTTCAGAAAAAAGCAGGGTGAGAGAGAGAGACTAGAGGCAAACAAAGCTTTTCTCTTTTTGAAAAATCCAGGAGCCACTCTCCTTACGACCCAACAATCTCTTCCGGGTCTACCTACACCTTTAACCCCCGAGAAGGTCTCCTGCAACAAAGGCCCAACACCAATACTCATGAAACTAACTCCCCAGGTACCTTGGGCGAATTCAACTAGCTCACCTGGCCGAAATAGTTACCAGGATGAACTCATAGCAATGGCCCATACGCAGGACGAACTTGGAGAAGGTCTCGACCAGGAAACCTCCCTGCAGCAAAAACGCACTACAAGAGACATTTCTGCCCTGGATTTGAGTAAAACACAGGCAACCGGAACCGCAACAGAGACCACCCCAGATAGTAAGAGGACGAAGGAAGTATTGACGTGCACAGAAAAATCAGCATCCAATGCAGAACTGAAAACACCAACAGTAGCATTAACTTTTTTTGAAAAATTCTCAGAAATCAATTCACAAAGCCCCCCAACGATACCACAAACACAGAAAGTACTTAACAAAGAGCCCCAGATATCTAAAGCCCAGATACACAGGGAACAAAACACAACCCAAATGGAATTGACTAGTCAGAACACTTCAGAAACATCATGGCTGAAGCTATTAAACTTTACATCAAGTCCAACATTAAATAACGAATTAACGCAAGACACAAGTAAAAATAAAGGGGGGAGAAATATGGGGGAAACAAAATCATCAAGCCCCACAGCAAGCCTCACATCAAGCCCAACCATAAACAAGGAAAAGCGGCAAAACACAAGTATAACCAACTATAAAAGGGAAGAAATCTCAGAAAAGAAACTAGGTAACACAAACGAGGAAGGGCAGTTTACCCAACTGCAAAGCAAAGGAAAAACAGTGGAAAATCCCAGAGATGGAAGAACTGTTACTCCAAAACCGGGCAACTCCTCACTTCCCCAAGAACGAGCTGATTTGCCATTCAATCAGAATTACGAACAGAGCACTAGAGTAAGCAACTCAGGGTTGTTTCTCTCTACAATAGAAACACTTCAATCAACAGTAAAGGCTTTAAACTGGCAATCCGACAAAATGGACATCCAAGTCGATTTAATGAACACCTTAGCCCACTACATTGCGGGGATCGACAATAAATTGGATAAACTAAATAATCTAATAATAACAGCTCAATCAAAGTATACGCTGGACCAGAGTCCCTGCACCTGCGGTCCGATCATAGACAAATTAAATCTCCTTCCCAATCTACTAGAACAAATACTGGCAGTAAGAAAATCAGATCCACATTTCTCCAATGAAAATTCAACCAGGAAAATTATCGATCACAACCACGCTAACAGTCCAGAAACAGTAAATTTAACCAAAAAAATTACTGACCATAATATCCTTAAGATTCCAGAAACGGATACATCTAAAGGAAAGAACAGGGCAGAAATAAGTCCAGCAGTGAACATAACAGCTCCAAACAAAACAACTTCCTTAGCAAGTCGACAAAAAAAACGGGAAAGGAAAGCAAGGAATAAACAACCAACAGGACACGCGGAAGAAGGTACCAGAATATTCCCCATATTCACCTCAGCTATAAACAAGGATGAAACACCAAATACGACGATTCAATCCAGCATCTCATTTGATCAAACACATAACTCATCAGGACAAGAGCTCCTAGTAAAAAAAGAAAGGGAGGCCCTTCGCACAGAGACGATAAGCAACGCTGGCACATGCACAGTATTAACGGCTATAGGTGAAACAAACAACAGAGACGCACAGCCGAGGTTGGTCTTGGGCAACGGAACACAGACAACTGAAGCAGTGGAAAAAGGAAGCCGCATAGAAAACAGCAGTACATTACAATCAACCGGCCCTCCAGGCCTACCTACAACCTCGGAGATTCCGGGAAAACGCCAAGAGGCGGCCGAGAATAAAAAACGGACACCAGCCAGACAAAGAAGCAAAGTCTCCCAAGAAAAACGTCAAGAAGGAACGAAACACTGCCTACAAGGCAGAGAAGAAACAATCCTAAGACAAAGCAGGCCTCAAGGCACGTTACAAGATTCCACAATAGAGGGCATACCTACTAACGTAAATAACAACCAGGAGGTACCATCAAAAATAAATGAAAGAACCGTAAACAGCAAAAGCCAGGTCTGGGGTGGAAAAAATCTACCCCCCACTGCGGGTATAAAAATACTACTAAGGCACGGAGTCCGTCACATAAACTTGAACCGCAACGAGGACGTCACTCCAGGGAAAGGAACAGAGTCTGATTACATCAGAGCCCCCCAGACAAACACAGCCACAAATGGAGGCTCAACAAAAGAGAATAACCAGACCATAATGACCACGATATCCCAGCGCGCACAAGTGATCAATACGCATGGAACACAAACATCTGCCGGGACCGGGCCACACTGCAAAATCAGCTCAGACAACACACCGGAACTAGGGAAAGGCCCTGAGAACTGGTCTAGCAATGACAACTTACATCTTAAACAACTCTTTTTTACCCCGGAATACGAAACTCAGGGGCAGCATGACATTCTCAACAGGGGAAATTTGTTTAAACTTTACGCCAACATTGAAGGGCTTCAACACCTAACTAACACGGACCTACTCTCAGTCAAATTCTGAAAGCAAGATGCAACTAGCTCATTGGAACAAACATTAACAACATGGCGAACAGCAGAAACCGCCCAGTTAATACTATCCTACAGAGAGAGGTTCGATTTATGGGGTATAAGACGTTCCAGGCCGGTAAAACCACGCTACCCAGGCCCTCTTGAAGCTCGTCCGGCGACAAAAGGGAAAGAAGAAAATCGGATAGAAAGAAAGGAGCAGGCAATTTCAGTACTACGGAACGCTTCATCAACAACCCATCCCCTAACTACAACAGGTAATCAAATAAACTCCAAGGATGACGCCGCCTACTGGCCCTGGCTAACAGACACATTAAACAAACAGAAAAATAATTGACCTCCCAAAAAACCTCAAAAGGATAGCACCCAGGAAATCTTCCACCTATTGTCCTGGAATATAGCCGGAGCGAGGAAATGGATGGAAGAAGGCTTGCCCCCTCACAATTGGACAGCATGTGATATCATTGCCCTCCAAGAAACATGGGCATTGGAGGAGCTACATCTTGTTGGGTACACCCACTTCAATATACCAGCAAGGAAAAATGTCCTCTACGGTCGACCGAAAGGGGGATTATCAGTTTATATTGCGTCGGACATCAAGATTAACTCAGAACAAATAGCCCCTCATGGGCCAAACATGCAATTAATAAAACTAACTATGCCAGGCAGACCAACTCCGACACTACTGGTTAACCTCTATGCACCTCCAAAGGCGAAAGAGAAACAAATCAAAAAGTGATCATTCATATCAACATATTTATTTCAATTTAAAACTTACCAAATATCACAGTTGCAATACAGTGGGAGATAACTTCACGACCACTAACTTAAAACGACTTAACTGGACAACGGCCAACATCGATGAGCTGCAGGCAAATGTGCAGAGACTAAAAATAGAGGGTGAGGGAACAACAGGTACCCAAATACAAAAATGGGAGAGTTTTACAGAAAATTTACCAGCAAGTACGTCCGTTCCTAATAAAGCACAACCTCGGAATAAGAAAATTCCTCTGCCAAAGAACCTGGCAAAACTCAAAATAGAGATAAGGAGAAATGCCAGAGCATTAAAAAAGACAACTACGTCATCCAAAGACTGGGTCCAAAGACTGGGTCCAAAGACAAAACCTCAAGAAAGAATATAAAAAGAAAATGTGGGAACACAAAAGATCTCTGAAAGATGACTTCTGGGCAAAACTACTCTGCACTGCCAAGAACACCAACTCAAACGCATTTTGGAGGATTATTAACAGCTTAAATTACCCTTCAAATCCAACATCATCCAATGTCCAAGAAGCGGACTGGGCCGCGTTTTTAACAGAGAGGTTCGCAGAGATAACACCAGACCAGTCTAACTCGGGGGCAATCCAACAAACTACCAATGAAGTGGCCCAAAAAAGAAAAGGGAGTATCACTCCCAGCGGTGGAATTAGAACCTCTTGCATGCAAACATCAAACAATAAGGATGAACGCAGAGAAAATCCATCACCAGGCGGGGATCTCTTGGTAACCAGGCTTTACCGTGACGTGGCTAGCCCATGGGAGAAGAAGGACGCAACAAACAAGGTCAAACAAGCAAGGTACAGCGAAGAGGACATAAGAAGAATCATAAGGAAGTCAAGTGGCAACGGAGCTCCAGGGCCGAATGGGATCCCTCCAATAGTCTACAAAACTGATCCGGACTTTTGGAGTAGGAAATTAAAAAAATTATTTGAAGAGATAACAACTGTAAACAAAATACCGTCAAGCTGGCAGGGCTCCATAATCTCACCAATCTTTAAAGGAGGAGACAGAACATCCCCAGCTAACTATAGACTGATCGCCCTCCTAGACGTGGAGGTGAAGTACTTTGCATCCCTCGTCCTGGAAGATCTAATAAACTGGTCCGACGACACAAAGAGAATACCGTTGAACCAAACAGGCTTCAGGAAAGGAACTGGGACACTGACAAATATTATGTCTCTCTCAGTGCTAGCCGATAAATATCTTCGAAGAAAACAGCCCCTTCACCTGTTTTTTATTGACCTAAAGGCAGCATTCGACAGTGTAGATAGGAACATCTTATGGAGGAAATTGCGCTGTTGGAACATCCCGGATAAAACCCTGAGAGGGATCTTACTCCTTTATTCCAACACTTGGATGGCAGTTAAATTGGGGAATGGAACACGGCTCTCAAGGAAAATTAACACCAGTAAAGGTCTAAAGCAGGGCTGTGTCCTAGCCCCCCATCTTTTTAATCTTTTTATGGCAGACCTAACACCAATTCTGAATAATATCCCATCCCATCCACCTAAACTGGGCTCCTTTCCGCTAACTCATCTATCTTATGGGGACGACGTGGTTCTGTTGAACCTAACGAAGATTGGCATCCAAAGGTTATTAGCAGGGCTGGCAGAATTCATAAAAAACAACAACCTGGAGATAAACACAACAAAAACAAAAACAATGCTCATCACCAGGCGGCGGACAGCCAGCGCATACATCTACCTGGAGGGGACAAAGCTAGAGGCCGTGTCCAACTTCAAGTACTTGGGCTTCCACTTTGATAACCGACAAAGCCACCAGCAGCAAAGGTCCTACATCTCTCAGAGATCAAACTCACTCTCATTTGCTTTTAGATCTTTGGCTAAAAAGCTCTCAGGGCCATCATATAAACCTCTACTGGCAACAATAAAAGCAAAAGTTCTTCCAACCCTGTCATATGGCAGTGTAGGATTGCATGGGAAAGACGCAGATCTGCTCAACAAAATGCAGACAGCCATCTTCAAATCCACCTTCCATATACATCAGGGAGCCTCACCAGCTCAGACGAGGTTAGAATTCGGAATAATAAACGAGACACTGGGAAGAAAGTACGCAAGCATTAAGTACTGGTATACACTGAAACAGAACACGTCAGCCTCGGAATTGCACCAAGCATTATGGGAAGATATAAGATCTGATGTTAATTCCCCATACAATCAGTATCTTGAAAAGGCTATAACTGAGACCGGAACAAGAAAACTTTGGGAACTCAACCTGCCTTACCCGGCGTTTAAACAAGCTATAAACAAGTCGACAAAATTTCACTCCCTCTTACTCGATAAAGCCACGTTTAGTACCAGAAAACACGCATGGATGGTCATATCAAACTACAAAACACTCGTGGCAGCCCCATATCTAACAATCACATTCCCAGCTCACAGAAAACAGAAATTGATGGGACTCCGTTTGGGGAAATTTCCATCGACTATGGACCAACCAATCTGGGTGCACGACGGACCCAAAATCTGTAGATTATGCGGGAGGAGTAATGAGGACTTCATCCATCTTGTCTGTATCTGCCCATATCTAGCTCAAGCTCGAAGCTCTCTTTTAAAAAAGTCTATGAACGAGCGGGGCATAAGAACGTGCAGATCTGCAATTATGGCAACTTTGAACCCAGTAGACACGCGATTGAACTGCCTACTACTAAAGTTCCTTGCAGCCCACACCCAAGCGCTAAAGCACACCCTGGCACCCAGTCAATAAAAGGATAATATAACTGTGGTAGCTCGGGGAGAGAGCTCTCTGGAACATTAAAAGAGAAAAAAACCAAGAACTTCTGCACTAAGTTAGACAGACTGTATTTTAATTACACTTTATTCTATTTAAATAACAAATTTGGTATTAGACTGAGAATGCTCTAGAACATACCAACAGAGATCGCACTTATATATCAAGAAATTTTAAACATATTAGTCGACTCTTTTAAAATGTATTGTTGTGGTTTTAATTAACTGAAACAATTAAAAAAAAAATTCACAGTCAATTTTCACAGACTGGGCAAAGGCCCCTCTCCTCTCAGAGAACAAAAGGATTTGGTGTATAAATATTGGTACCCTGATCCCATGAAATTAGATCACTTTGGACTACAAGAAGAAACCTTTACTGAGGAGAGGAACCTGAAAAAACTGAGGAGAGACTATTCCCAAGCTGAAGTGCTTTTTGGGGATTGGCCTGCAGTGGTTGCCTTACTGCCAAAGGAAGGAGAAAGGAACTTTGTGTACTTTGCTTTCAAATTGTGAAGGATCTCCAAGGGCTTGGAAAAGAGCTTGCCTCCTGATAAAGTCTCAGGGAGAACAGACTTCACCCCCCAGCTCCCCAGAGTTCTTTGGAAGTGCCTGCTGCTATTTTGGACCTTCCGAGGGACTGCGTGTCGCAAGGAGCTGGAAGCACGACTCAACGAGAAGAAGCTTGTTGCCGTCGCTGGGCCTCCTGTGGCAACTTCAAAGGAGGGTGTCGCCGCTGGAACTGTCGCACTGCACCGCATCAGAGAGAAGCATGCCGCAACGAAGAGGCAGCGTGTCGCCGTTGCTGCTGCTGGTGTCGCAACTCCACAGGAGGGTGTCGCCGCTGTAGTTGTCGCACTGCACCGCATCAGGAGAACGATCTCGCAACGAGGTCGGAGAATGTCGCTGTGCCTACCGTCGCAACTCCAAAGGAGGGTGCTAGCGCTAGAACTGTCGCATTGCACCGTATCAACCAAGAGCACCTCACATCCCCGAGATGCACGCCTCCGTCGCAGCTCCTGCTGTCGCATCTTGGATGTCGCCGTTGTAGTTGTCGCATCGAGCGGAAGCTTCAAGCATCATGGGAGAAGAGCGTGGCCGCTGGAGCTGTTGTTCAAGCATCATGGGAGAAGAGCGTGGCCGCTGGAGTTGTTGTCGTCGCTGCAGTCCATGCCTCGAACCTAGAGCTTCTCGCATCCCCAAGAAGCGTGCTGCATCTGGAAGATCTTCAGGTCTTTATTTCTTTGTACCTGAACTTTGCCACATTTCCCATCGCTGCGACATTGCTTGTCGTGGAAGCGCAACGCAACTTAAGGTACATTGACGCAGAGTGTCGCATCTAAAAACTGAACTGAACTAAGCTTAAATCAAAGTCGGAGAAGTCTGGAAGTCCAGTTTCTGAGTCGCTTAGTCATCGGGTTCCGGCAGGAGCGTCGACAAAGCAAACCAGCAAGTTACTGTTGGTGCCTGTTTGAACAGGGTGGTCACTCCTTGACCACAAGGGAGATATCTTCAGTTTTGTAGTTGGTATAGCATGTTGAAGTCCAAGAGTTTCGTTCCAGGATAATTTAATGTCTCTAGACACAGCTCCTATCGTTATACTAAACTAAAGGGCTGGATTACCTGCTAGGTCCGTCCTATGGGTGGACCTGAGAAGGGGGTGGTTACACCCCTTTCTCTTTGTCCAGGTTCGCACCAGAGCTGGGGCTGGAGTGCCCCAGCAACTGGTTTAAACCGGGCTATGCATGGAGCACCTTGTGTGCCCCAGGCAGTGTCTGCAAAAGCATCTTTCCATTCAACCCACCCTGCCATAATACACTACAGGCTATCTGGGGAGGTACCAGCACCTCTCTCGACAGGAAACCTATTGTCCAGGCCTCCCTTGCTGGAGTTTTGTCCAGCTGCAGGAGGTCAGACTCGTGTCTGTGGCAGCAGCATCCATTTTGTGATGCTGGGGCTCTGTTTAACTTTAACCGGGTACAGCAGTAACATACATGTCTTTTCCCTCTAGAAGGGGGGAATGCTAACCCCACCGCCAGAATTGGCGGGGGGGATAGTATTCCAAAGCGTTTGACACCTTACACGATATGTTTTGATAAAGCCAAACTAAAGTTTGCTTTTAACCGTAAGGATTATAATGCACTTAAGAGTATATGGTGATATCATATCATATAACAACTATAAGGTCATGGTTCCGAAAGCTGCAGAGAGGCTCAGCTCATGCCAGAGCACCCTCTCACATAAAACCAAGCACTCTGCCTCCAGGATTGTCGAGACCTACCATAGGAGTGACTTATAGATGCATATGTGTCTATATATAAGGTTAAATATCAGAATACTATATCAAAGTAAGGGGTGATTACACCACCTTGCCCAAGCTGAGTGATCAGCCTGTGGTGTCAGTTTGGATGGCCAGCCAGGGGTGGCATAATGCAAGCTGCAGCCCCTGATAAGCCTTGGATGTACCTATGTCCTGGGTACCTATGGTATACTATACAGGGGCTCATAGAGGTGACCCAATACCCATTCTGGTATGTACCTAAAGTACATGGTATCAGTTTAGAGAGAGAACAGCTGGGATGTGGGTCTGATTAGCAGGCCCACAGCCACACTAAAGTAAAAAAAACAGTACATCACAGCAAAAAGTGGGGGTGACCATAGGAAGCAGACCCTACTCTCCTATACCCTCTTTAACACCAATGATGCCCACAAACAACCCTAGGGCAAGTAGGAAAGCCCCCCAGGGCCCCCGGATAGAAGAGCCCAGCTCAGCCCCAGGGTCCCCCCGGATAGAAGAGCCCAGCCATGGCTGGCTCCTGCAGACATTCCCTCCAGGATTATTCAGTCTATTTCTAAAAACACAGCAGAAGGTGCTGACAACCTCCTACCTGATCAGAGACCTCTGCAGACATGTCCAGGCTCTCTCCTCCTCCTGGGGTCGGCGGGGTGGAGGGCAGATCTGGGGTCTGAGGGGGGTAGATCTGGGGTCTGTGAGAGTCTGAAGATGAACCACCTGACAGGGGTTCTTCCTCCTCTGCAGCAGGCTGAACACTCAAGGGGAGACCGGAAGTGATGTCAGCATCCGCTGCTCGTGCTGTCTCTGCCCCCGCTGACCCGGAAGAGGAAACCCTTCTCCCTTCCATTATCATCCAACCTCCTTGTTTCGTTCTCCCAGCGGGTCAGTTCAGCAGGGGTAGCTTCCTTCTGTATCTCTCGAACACTTTCCATAGTGTTATCGAACATTTTAGACTCCTCCACCCATCTAGCGGAATTTACATACATTGGAGACATTTTAGATCTAGCAGTGTCTTTTGCTGTTTGGTCCGCGAAAGCATTCCCTTCTCCCACAGTATCCACTATGGCCTTGTGCACGCTACATTTCATAATTGCTACCTTTCGAGGCAGAGTCAAAGCCATTAACAACCTTAAAATCAAAGGGCCATGTTGTGTTCGCTGGCCATGCGAAGTGAGGAACCCCCTTTCTGCCCACAATTCGTCAAAACTATGAGCCACGCCAAAGATGTACTGGCTATCTGTATAGATATTTACTTCCAGTCCTTCACTTAACTCACATGCTCGCAACAGGGCTATTAACTCAGCTGCCTGCGCAGAATGATAGGGAACTCGAGTTGTTTCAACTACAGTGCGCAGGGTAGTAATTGCGTACGCAGCTGTTGTCGTGCCATCTGGTAACTTAAAACAAGAGCCATCCACATACAACTCCCCTTGGGGGTCAGATAGGGGCGTGTCTGTGAGGTCCACCCGTCCCTTTGTTTCTTCTTCAGTCCGAAATATAGAATCATGTATGTCATTATTTGGTTCATCCGAAGGGAGGGGTAGTAACGTGGCTGGATTCAGAGTGGCACACATTTTGATAGTGATATGGGGAGCAAATAAAGTCAATTCATATACAGTAAGACGAGTACTAGTAAGGTACTGTGTCTTAGTTTTATTTTACCTGTTACTTGTAACGCAACTCATTTACTCTGTCACTTTTAAAATTGATTACGAATTTTAAAATCACGCACTGTATGTTTTGCTATAAAGTTAAAATTGATTACGGATTTTAAAACTTCACTTACTCTGCGTACCCACGATAATTCCCGGTGCTGCTAAGGGCTCAATTGTATTCCAGTAGTCTGTGCTTGGTATTCCAGCCTGCCCGCCCCGGTCCGACTCGGTAGCCAATACCGTAGAGCGGAGGGCGGGACAGGAAGAGCCAGACACTCCCAGCAAGTCGAGCGGTTAGCGCTCTAGATCTTTTGATCACAGGGCTATTTAGGCAGCGAGGAGGCACCAGCTAACCGCGGTAAGGGACGACGGTGGCAGTGTCTCCCGACCCTGCTTGGCATCAGTAAGCACCCTCAGAGCGGAAGCTCGGCACAAATATTGTTTTACCTGTTACTTGTAACGCAACTCATTTACTCTGTCACTTTTAAAATTGATTATGAATTTTAAAATCGCGCACGATATGTTTTGCTATAAAGTTAAAATTGATTACGAATTTTAAAACTTCACTTACTCTGCGTACACACGATAATTCCCGGTGCTGCGAAGGGCTCAATTGTATTCAAGTAGTCTGTGCTCGGTATTCCAGCCTGCCCGCCCCGGTCCGACTCGGTAGCCAATACCGTAGAGCGGAGGGCAGGACAGGAAGAGCCAGACACTCCCAGCAAGTCTAGCGGTTAGCGCTCTAGATCTTTTGATCATAGGGCTATTTAGCTTCCTCGTCGGGTCAAGCGCGCAGGGGTTGCGCGCAGCAGAGCGCCTAAGGACGCGCCTAAGATGAGCCAAAGACCAGCCCGTCTGCGCCCATCCGCGACCGGACGGGGCCAGGGACAATGGCACCGAAATCTGACAACACAGAGGTATGGCCCATTACTCATGCTATCTACTCCACTCAGACACTCCTGGCCTTACGTAACACACCCCCATGGGTATGCACAACTGGGGCAGACACAAGCTCGGAGGGCCCCTTCTCATGCCGTCATTGCAAGACCAAGTTCCAAACTGTATCAGAGGGCAAAGATAACACAGACCCTGTGGGTGATCCGCGATATACTGATATCAAGGCCAATTATCTTGCTTATGGCCACCCCACTCCAACTAAAAGGGTGGGTACTAATGTATCACTTGGGAGCAAGAACCTTCTATGTAACATCCGATCACTATCGAAACATGCAACCGAAGTATGGGATTTAATTTCATCTGAAGAGCCCGACTTATGTTTCCTGACGGAAACATGGCTGAAACCACACTCGGTTCCGGCCATAACCCTTGGAATTCCGATGGGGTATAAAATTGTCAGACTAGACCGCCCTTCTAAGACAGGGGGTGGGATTGCAATAGTCCATAAACAAGAAATAAATATTTCTATCCTAGATGAACTATGCACCCCAGAACTTGAACTGTTGATTTTTAAAACTAACATTGCACCCAAAAATAGCCAAAAAGGGGCTCTGGTTTATCGCCCTCCTGGACCGTGTGCCAATTTCTCCACCACACTAGTAGAAGCACTGGCCCCCCACATAAGTAAAGACAGCGATTTTTTACTTGTGGAAGACTTCAACGTTCATAGCGAATTAAAAGAGTGCACTGAGGCACAATCTCTTCTGACAGATTTGTCCCTACTAGGCCTAAAACAAGCCAATAGTGGTCCTACACACGAGGCAGGACACACTCTGGATCTAATCCCGTCCAACTCTGCATTAATTAAATGTCTACCTCCAACTCAAGTAAAATGGACCGATCATTTTATCATAGAATTTTATACCCCCCACATCAGCACTCCTCCCTCAGGCACAACAGCCTTGCCAAGCAAACGTAGGCAATGGCACAAATCACCCAAAATTCCTTTAAAGAAAGGTTTGTTGAACCTTCCCTTGCGCCCACTGAGGACATCGAGGGGGCCCTAACTAAATTTGAAGGAGCGCTGGTAACTGCAGTGAATGATATTGCCCCCCTGAAACTGTTCAAACCACGTCCGGCACATAAACAAGAAGTCTGGTTTTCGGAGCATTTAAGATCCCTAAAAAAAACGCCAGAAAACTTGAAAAGAAATGGAGATCGTCCCACCTGGCTGATGAAAAGAGCCGCTACTGGGAATCCCTCTCCACATACCATAAAGCCATCGGTATGGCTCGCAAAACTCATATGGCATCCCAAATCGAAGCTGCTGGAAGCATCCTAGGGTATTATATCAAATCCTACAGTCTTTCGTTAAACCGGTGGCCTGCAAGAGCTTAGAGTTTGCATCTCAGCAACTGTGTGATGATATCTCACTGTTCTTCACCAATAAAATAGATAAAATCTATGAGAAAATCATTAGCCCCAACCTGTCCTTTTGTGGAAACAACTCTCCTCCACAAAGCAAGGAAGATCCCATCCCCATCACGCACACCCTAGGCATTTTCCCCTCTATCACACTAGAGGAGGTTGTATCTCTAACCTCGCAAATCAAGAGCGGATGTCCAGATGACACCATTCCAGCAAGAATTATACCTATGATTGGTACAGAATTAGGGCCTGGGATTCAGAGGCTGGTAAATCTTTCCCTGAACACAGGTGAGGTCCCCAGAGGGTGGAAGAAGGCTCTGGTTAGACCCATTAGAAAAAATCCCACAATTCATTTGACAGATTTGTCCAATCTTAGCCCTATATCCCTGCTACCATTCCTGGGAAAACTCATTGAAAAACATGTGAATCGCCATCTATCCATTTACATTGAACAGGCAGGAGGGCTGGATTATTAACAATCCGGTTTTAGGCCTAAACATAGCACGGAGTCAACTCTGATGTCAGTCACAGATGACCTACATATGTACCAGGATAGGGGCCATTCTGTCATCCTGGTACTACTAGACTTGTCGGCGGCGTTCGACACGGTGTCACACAACATCTTGACAAGCCGACTGGAAAACATCGGTCTAAAGGACAAAGCTCTGACCTGGCTAAGAAGCTTCTTATCCAACCACACCCAATGCGTCACCATGGGTGCCTATCGCTCGTTGGAGGTAGAGATTTCCAAAGGGGTGCCACAGTGATCCTGTTTGAGCCCTACTCTTTATAACATCTATGTGGCACCCCTGGCTGGAATTATGCTAGCATATGGGTTCGTCCCTGTGGCATACGAGGATGACACACAGCTCCTCTTTCCCTTTAAATCTACGACCACCGAGGTAAAGAACTCCTTTTCTCAGGGCATGAGAGCTGTGGCTCAGTGGATGTCATCAAACTGTCTGCAGTGTAATGTAAGCAAGACCGAAGTTATGTTGTTCGGGGAGGCTAAGATCCTCTGGACCCCAGATTGGTGGCCACATGATCTGGGTCCAGTCCCCGAACCCAAACAGATCGTAAAGAACTTAGGAGTCCGACTAGATCAGGAATTCTCACTGAAACAACATAGCAACTACATTGTGGGCTCATGCTTCCACGTAATCAGCCTGTTACGTAAAATCTTCCCTATTCTCCCAGACTCCGTCAGGAGAACGTTGGTACAGGCTCTGGTTCTTAGCCGCATTGATTATTGTAACAGCCTGTTACTATCTGTAAACGAGGGAGTATTAGGAAAACTCCAAGTGATTCAGAACACTGCGGCCCGCCTGGTCCTAAGCGCCCCCCCCCCCCCCCTCCCCCGTACGGCATCCAAACCTCTTCTAGACAAATTACATTGGTTGTCTGTCCGGCAGAGGACGAAGTTTAAGACTTGTTGTCTAATTCACAAAAGCTTAAACGGACTAGGTCCTGCATACCTGAAGAATAAATATATACCCTACACCCCTGCACGTTCCCTTAGGTCAAGCAACCAATTTCTATTAGTTGTGCCCCGCGCAAAGAAGGCCAGGCACGGAGGTAGAGCTCTTTCTGTGGCCGGTCCATCGCTATGGAACAAGCTCCCTCTAGCTCTCAGACAGTGCTCAGAACATCTGCTGTTCAGAAAGAAACTCAAAACCTTTCTGTTCCAAAACTAATTTTCCATCTGGTCTCTCTCTCTGATTGTGCTTTGCTGTGTTTCCTTGGGCGCAGAGATACTCCTCCGGGAGTCGATTCAAGCATGATACAAACCCGCAAATAAATAAATTCAAAAGCGTGTCCACAGCGTGGGGTACCATCACTGTGAGGTCACAATTTAACACGAGTCCTTCCGACTGCGGAATGGCCACCGCCACTGCGGCTGTAGCTGTCAAACAACTAGAAAGTGCTCTGGCAATATAATCCAATACTGCCGAAAAATACGCAACAGGCCACACAACTCACAACTCCCTTCTTGGTATCTAGACTTATTTCTTCTTCACAGATCATAATGGTGCGCTAGATAGGTCTAGATCTCTTACCTTTAGATATTGATTTACTAGAGAGCGAGCATTACCATTAATTATACATAAGCTGTTTTTGCAGTCTTTGTTTGTGTTATGCTTTGGCCAAAAATAAGATTACACCTGATAACTTATGTATTACCATTTGTAAGGTAGAGTCTAGCGTATGAAACAACATACTATGATTTACACATGTTATTTACATATATCATTTACTTTTCTTAATGATTATAATTTTGGAGCGCTTTAACATTTCTCCGCACTTGTATTCTTAAGGTAGCATGTTGTCAGTATCCATGCTGGTGAGGGCATATCGATGAGTCTTATGTAATCAGTGAGGACTCATTGACTGGCAACGCCGCTCTCTCACTCGAGGGAACTACAGTTCCCATGAGGCTTGAGGCGACGTGCAATGACATAATCACGCTCTCGCGTGATCACACGTTAGCAACACGGAGCAGGAAGTAAGGAGCCTGCAAATATAAACGTGGCCAGTTCCTGTAGTCGGTACCTCCACGACGGCTTAGACAACGTCAGAGGTACCGACGGACAGGTAAGACCAAGCGTGATGAGTGATTGTCGTAGGCTGAGCGTTAGTTGAGGGGTCTCTCGAGCGCCGGAAAATAGATATTGTCGCCCCTTATGCTAGTCACACTGCATGACTTTGTAGGATTGAGGGGAATAGATAATGATCTTCAAGTACGTCTTTTTCCTAAACTCTATTTGGACTATTACTATTGCGTTTATCTGTTCAATCGGACTACACAATACGATTTGGATAGCAACATCAATTATGAATGTACCCGGTGGGTTTTGTAGATTTTCACTCTGCTAATGGAGAGACACTGAGCAGACACGGAGGGATGGTTTATGGTGAGAGAGATACCACCCACACCATAATACCATTCAGTCTGCATTATGTTTGAGTCTAAGTTAGGTGTAAATAACATCGAGCGCCATTAAAACCAGTAATATGGGACCGGCCCATGATAACAGAAGAGTTGGTTTATGATAATGCATAGGAGTCTATATTGGTGTGCTGCATTTTGAACAATAGGTAAAAGATGTAAGGCTAACCAGGGCAATTCAAACGTTGGGTTGCTCTGTTTTTTCCTTTTTAGAGCGGTGCCTCCTTTACCCTGAGCCGTTGCCAGGTGGGGCAAGGTATTTCCTCCGTATACTTGAGGTAAGAATAGAACGTTGAGTGCCCTAAACAAGGGATAACCGGCTGGTAAAATGTGATGGCACAATGGTCATTAGTATGGAACATGTGTGATTAACACCCAAGGCTTACATTGCCTTGACATGTACTCCTTTCTGTATTTCCTTTTGGATTCTTCAAGAGATACAAGAATTGTGAACTGTGAAAAACAGGTGACATGGTTGTATTGTTTCCAATGTGGAGCATATACATAGGCACAATTTAATGATTTAATTATTTCTTCACTTTTGCAGTAGCATAAATAATTGGATAGGTCCTGATGAAAGCACAAGGTACAGGATTGCCTAGATGTGCTGAAACATGTTGACCATTTGAATATTTAGAGACAGCTATCTTTTAAAACTGTTCTTTTGCACTGTTTTTAATATTGGACCGTGGCAGACAAGAATAAAGTTGTGGTCTCGCCATGCTTCAATTTTAACCTCACTTTCACGATTGCACTGCACTTTTTCCCATACACTCTATAATATATCTGCTCACATCTGTGTGATTAAACTATCTAGTATAGATTTATAAAACATCCTTGGGCTCCTCCATCAATAGGGTGGAGTTGTAGCCCTTATAGTCACTAGGTTGACTATCAAAGGAGACCCAGATGACGAAGCATGTCACCTGGAACGGTGAGAGATGGGAATCCAAAAATGTATTGAATATTTTTTCCTGATATTATTGGGTTAGCTTTGGCTAGTTAACATATACGTGGTTCCATTTGTGTCTAGACTATGGGTTATTGTTGTTATGTGTATAGTTAATGTGGGACTATATAACCCGGTGGTCTTTAAACTTTTGCCTCTGACCCTACCTAAAATGTGTTGTATGGTGTCCAGAAGTTGGTCGAGGATGTGTTATTGGATAGATCCCATCCCCCACTGCGCGCATCCCCAGTGCATAGAGTCGCCAAGCGCAGGTTGGAATGGCAGGAGAGCTGGGCCCTCACAGATGCATGGAGGGCGTTACACCCAACTACTAGGGACTACTCCTTTCACTCACACTTGCATGACCTACACGTGCGGCTAGATGCGTTTCTTTGTTCGCCATGCGTGCTCCCTGCGGTGGGAGGGGCGGAATACTTGGCCAAGACGATATCGGACCACAACCCGTTGTTGATATCCCTGAACTGGATGGTGACTGCTAACAGCGTGCCAACATGGCGCCTACAACCCGACACCCTGGATGACCTGTTGTTCAGGGAGGCTCTGGGGGAACGCATTGAGTGTTACTTTGAGGAGAACAGTGGCACGGCCTCCACGAGGGCGGTGGAGTGGGATGCGTGTAAGGTGGTGGTGCGGGGACACTGTATTGGGCACACAGCTGGGGCCCGCAAGACTTTGCTGGACGACTTGGATAAGGCTGAAACGCGGCTGAGGGAACTGGAGAAAAGGCGCCCGAATCACCCTGAGTTGCAGGAGGGGCTTAGTGGGGCACGGGAGGGGCTGGCTGTAGAGTTGGAACGGCTGCGCAGCTTTGACCATAAGGCGTACATGACGAGGGCGCATGCGGAAGGCGATAAGGCGGGGTCTATGCTGGCATGGCTCGCTAACCCAGTCAGGAGGGGCATGCCGATCATGATGATCCAAGAGATAGGGGAGGAGCCCTGCCATACTCAACCCGGGATCCTGAATAAGTTTCGGACTTATTACGAGGGGCTCTATGAGAGTGGTGAAACGGGAGGGGCGGATGAGCTAGGGGAGTTCTTGGACGGCCTCCAACTGCCGAGAGTGGAGGAATCGGAGGCAGAAGAGCTGGGTCGGCCCATCACTCTTGGAGAGATAGGGTGTGCAGTAAAGCAGATGGCCAGAAACAAGACCCCGGGACTTGACGGACTTCCGATCGAATTCTACAGTAAATATCTAGAGTACCTTGCTCCTCGGCTGTGTGAGGTGTACAATGAAGCGCAAACGAAGGGTCGGCTCCCGGGCTCCATGAGTGAGGCCCTCATGATACCACTCTTAAAACCGGGCAGAGAGGGTGCGGCTTTGTCCTCGTATCGTCCGTTGTCCATGTTGACGATGGACTACAAGATCCTGAGTAAAATTCTTGCCAACAGACTGCTGGTGCACATGACGGGTCTTGTTCACAAGGACCAGTGCGGTTTTATTCCGACACGCAACACTACCCATAATATCCGTAGGCTTACGAGACTGATGGGTGCGGACTGGCCGAGCGCCGTTTCCATTTGTCCTTTCCATTGACATAGAGAAGGCCTTTGACAGCCTTGAGTGGGGATACCTGTATGAGGTGATGCGACGCTTCGGATTGGGGGACGGATACATAAACTGGACCAAGGTCCTTTATACTGATGCGGTAGCGAGAGTCCGAGTGGGTACTCTGATCTCGAGGCAATACCCTGTCAGGCGTGGTACCAGACAGGGATGTTCCCTTTCTCCGCTCCTGTTCGCTTTGGCTATGGAACCCTTCGCTGTGGAGGCCAGGCTGGGCCGCCACTATGCCGGTTTATCATTTAGGGGCAGGCCGCACCTCATTTCCTTGTACGCAGATGACCTGCTGATGTTTCTGGCTGACGCGGGCCCCGAGCTCGAGGGGGCACGGCAGCTACTGGGGCGGTTCGGCTGGTTGTCGGGCCTGAGGGTCAATTGGCCTAAATCCTGCCTGTTTCCCCTGAGATCAGGAGAACCATGTCCACTCACCGCGCAAGAACTTCGGTGGGAGCCGCGCTGCCTGCATTATTTGGGGGTCTATATTTATCACACCCCGGCTGACTTGCTGGAAGGCAACATCACCCGCTGTATTACTGCCCTACAGGGGTCCATGGACTTCTGGTCGACCCTACCGTTATCCCTGGCTGGTAGGATTTCCCTGCTCAAAATGGTGGCCCTACCCAGGCTTCTGTATTATTTTAGGACACTCCCGTGTGGGTCCCGAGCTCTATTTTTAAACGCCTGAGGTCTCTGGTCATAGCGTTCTTATGGGGCACGGGCAGGAGGCGCATAGCGCTCGACACTTTGCTGCGCCCCAAGGATGAAGGAGGAATGGCAGTGCCGGATTTCGAAGGGTATTACCTGGCTGCGCAGCTGCAGATTTTTACTCAGGAGGTTGCGAGAGTATATAGAGGCCCTGAGGACGCGAGAGTAGAAGGTACCCCGCGGCATGTTCTGGCGTACATCTCGCTGCACCAGAAGCTCCGGGTGGGAGATTTGACAGTTGAGGAGCAGACGTTCCGACTCTGCTGGGACCGGGCCCGTAAGCGGGCAGGAGTCCGCCTTATGTATGCCCCTGAAATTCCGCTGGGTATGGTCACGGCCCTCCCGCATGGAGGCGACTGGTCGCGCTTGCTAGGTTGGGAGGAGGCGGGGATACAAATGCTGGGTGATCTATACGAGGATGGAGTACTGCTGCCGTTTCAGGCTTTGCAAGAGCGTTTCGACCTGCCGAGAGGCGACTACTTGTTGCATGCAGCGGTCACGGGTGCTATGCAGGCCCACTGGGGGGAAGGCTTGCAGGAGCCGGGCACCTCCATGGCCTGTCAGTACACGATGATGGCTGCGGGGACATTTAAGGCTGTCACTTGCTTATACTCCAGGATGCAGCGGGAGGCCTTGCAACCATTGACGGCCCTAAAGGCCAAGTGGGAGCTGGACCTTCAAGTGGAAATACCTGATGCGACCTGGGGCCAGTTACTGAGGCGGGCACGGAAGAGCTCGAGAAACGCCAGGTTTCAACTAATCCACTTCTATGTCATCCACAGGGCATACCTCACACCGGGGAAAATACAACAGTATTTTGGGGTAGACAACGCTGCTTGCCCTAGATGTAACACGGTCGGGGCGGATCTGGGTCACATGCTATGGGAGTGCCCCGCTCTGGGAGACTATTGGCAGGAAGTAGGGCGGGCCCTTAACAGCGCGACGGACAGAGACATCCAGTACACAAAAGCGGTTGGCATCCTCCACTGGTTCCCACACACGTCTAGAAACAAGACCACTAGCAAATTTATAGACTTGGGACTTATTCTGGCCAAGCGGGAGATAACGAGGAACTGGAAGTCGAGAGTGGGGCCCACGTATAAAAGATGGTATGGGGAATGCCTGAGGTGGGCCGCATGTGAAAGCACCCTGAGGTACCAGGTGGCCTGGAGGATGAATGACGAGAAGGCTCTGGAGAGGGCAACTGCTTGGGAGATGATGGTGCAGGCGCTCCGAGATATGGACGCTGAGGAGGGAGAAGATGAGGGTGAGCTAGATGGGGCAGGCCCTGTCACTTTGCAGGAGAGCACACCTTAGCGAATGTTTGTTCCTCCTACAACGCGCCAGACACTCTTACATTGTTGATTCAACGCAGAGCGACCACGGGGGGGGGGTGGGAAGGAAGTCGGAATTGGCGGGCTGTTGGGGCACCGAAATCAGGGGAGGGGTGAAAATCACAAAAGCAACCCAGCAATACTTGACTACTGTTACTGTCAGACATTGTAAGGTGATACGAGAGACATTTATGGACAAGGCCACCCGCTCCGGAGGAAAAGGCGGGCCCCCCGGATAATGTAGGACTGGATAACACTACTCTTGTACATCGTGAATATGTATTGCTGATTATCTTGTCTGTACATTTCTATTGGTGATGCAATAAAAATGATGTTAAAAAAAAAAAAAAAAAAATGGTGTCCAGAAGTTACCCAGGTACAAACACAGACTTTTCCGAGTGCAGTCCGGCTGGATGTGCACCACACGTGCCACACCAAGGTGTCTGATCAAAACCTCTATTATTCACCAAACAACTCCGTGGAGCATCTGCACGTGCAGCCTCAGTGCCACCCTGTCAGACCTCCGAAACTCTCCGTGGTACACCAACCACCAAAACTAAAATCAGCTAACTGTTTACAAAATGCCGCTCAACAGCATAATCCAAACACAACACACTAATACACTCATATGGTGCACTCAGGTATGATTGCGAGTTCTCCACTGCCCACTCCTGAAGACCAACACGGGTCAGTTCCTGGGTTACACCCGTAGGACTCCGGCGAGGGGTTAATAGCAGCTGGGGCTCCCTGATCGCGAGAGCGGAGTTCAGCTAGAATCGTTAGTCAGTCCACCCCCTCGACCAGAGTACCCCTTCAAATGTCCTTATTTCACACCGTATTACAGGAGGACGACCCCAAACGCGGAGTCCGGGCGGAGTCGCCAACTGTTGTACTACAAATTCATTAATCTAATGAGCCATACTTACCAATGGCCCGCAATAGATATCTTATCAAATAATCAGTCAGTTGGCAGTAAAGAAAAGGCAATTGTTTATTATTCAAAATACTCTATAGAGGAGGCTCTCCATCCACACCCAGCAGGTGTGCCGAGAAGACTGCCTCATCACACTTAATACACATCATATATACCTTCGTTACAGTACATAAGGTCACCGTACAAGGAAAACTACCAGTTGGCACAGTAATTCGAGGAAGGACCATATATGGCACACAAAGCTTGTTCAGAAGTCTGCTTTTGCTATTACTGGGGAAGGTCAGGAGGGGTGACTCCCTTTTGTCTTGGTACATGGGAGTACCGTCCCGGCGCCTCCGAGAATGTGCTCTCCTTGAAGGCCAGATGCGACCTTGGGCCTCAAAGCGAGGCGAGACGATCATGAATTCAGCTGTCTTGTGTAACTCAACTAATTGGAGCCTGCTCGGCTACTTGACAAACACGTGACCACTGCCCGGGCCTAGTTCATGTAAAATGCAAGATGGCATTGGTGCAGTTCTCAATGTGTAACGAAGGATACCATATAACATGAGTAGAGGCTAGTCCAACTACTAACGTACTATAAGACATGATATACGGGAATCTATACTAATATAATAAAGAGAGAGCTCAAACCTTTGAGGCGGGTAATCTCAGGAACCACAGCACCAATCACAACACCCAATACAGCATTGGAAAGGACAGTTGCAGCAGATGGACAAAGGCTATAAAGCTGACCACCATATAAATTTTTTTTTTTATAAAGCGCATGGTTACGCCATCTCGGTGTGTCCCCGCGCTAAGTGAGAGGGGGGTGGCATTTACCTCAACAGTGGGCCAAAGAAAGAACGTTAGGGGAAAAGTAGTCTGTTGTGGGCGTGGGTGTTCTGCTGGAAAGCCGTGGGCGTGTGCATAGAGCGATGGGCGCGGCATGCTGGGACTGCCGTCCCGAAACGAGGGGGAGTTGCATTTACCATTTGGGCGTGTGCATGGGCATGTGCATAGAGCGATGGGCGCTGCCTGCTGGGACTATTGAGGGGGCGTTGTATTTACCATTGTTGTAGGAGTTGGCCGTTGACACGAAGTGGGGCGTGTAATTTCCGTCGAATGGAGCCGAGCCGTCCCAACATGAGTGGGTGTCGTCCCAATACAAGTGGGCGTTGCATTTACCATTGTTGTGGGCGTTGTGGGCGTTGCTGCACCCCTGGACAGGCCTCTCCTCCTCTGCCCCTCCTCTGGACAGGCCTTTCCTCCTCTGCACCCCTGGACAGGCCTCACCTCCTCTGCACCCCTGGACAGGCCTCTCCTCCTCTGCACCCCTGGACAGGCCTCTCGTCCTCTGCCCCTCCTCTGGACAGGCCTCTCCTCCTCTGCACTCCTGGACAGGCCTCTCCTCCTCTGCACCCCTGGACAGGCCTCTCCTCCTCTGCCCCATGGACAGGCCTCACCTCCTCTACCCCATGGACAGGCCTGTCCTGGCCTCACCTCCTCTGCACCCCTGGACAGGCCTCACCTCCTCTGGATAGGCCTCTCCTCCTCTGCACTCCTGGACAGGCTTCACCTCCTCTGCACCCCTGGACAGGCCTCTCCTCCTCTGCACCCCTGGACAGGCCTCTCCTCCTCTGCCCCACCTCTGGACAGGCCTCTCCTCCTCTGCACCCATGGACAGGCCTCTCCTCCTCTGCCCCATGGACAGGCCTCACCTCCTCTGCCCCATGGACAGGCCTCACCTCCTCTGCACCCATGGACAGGCCTCGTCTCCTCTGCACCCCTGGACAGGCCTCACCTCCTCTGCACCCCAGACACGCCTCTCCTCCTCTGCCCCCTGGGCAGGCCTCTCCTCCTCTGCCCCCTGGGCAGGCCTCTCCTCCTCTGCCCCCTGGACAGGCCTCAACTCCTCTGCCCCATGGACAGGCCTCACCCCCTCTGGACAGGCCTCACCCCCTCTGCACCCATGGACAGGCCTCGTCTCCTCTGCACCCATGGACAGGCCTCACCTCCTCTGCACCCCAGACACGCCTCTCCTCCTCTGCCCCCTGGGCAGGCCTCTCCTCCTCTGCCCCCTGGACAGGCCTCTCCTCCTCTGCACCCCTGGACAGGCCTCTCCTCCTCTGCACCCCTGGACAGGCCTCATCTCCTCTGCCCCTCCTCTGGACAGGCCTCTCCTCCTCTGCCCCTTCCCTGGACAGGCCTCACCTCCTCTGGACAGGCCTCTCCCCCTCTGGACAGGCCTATCCTCATCTGGACAGGCCTCAGCTTCTCTCCTCCTCTGGACAAACCTCTCGGTGCTTCTCACAGGACCCCTCGACTCTTTTGTCCCCGCCGCTTCTCGTGCCCTGCTACCACTGTACTTCACTTCCTCAGGAGGTGACGAGGCACATCCCATCCCGGGGCCCCCCAACGGTGCCACAGCTGCCAGCAGCACCCACCGATGAGACTGAGAGGGAGAGTCACAGGGGCGGCGCCGCGGGCAGGAAATGAAATGTAACCTTGCAGCCGTCTGACTCCAGAGCTGAGCAGACTCTTTAAGATCCTGAACTAGCGCCGAGAGCCCAAGAGCATTTGTTTGCGCTTTATAAATGTCAAAAATAAATAAATAAATAAACTATTACCTCACTGAGCCATCTATCGAGGGACTATCTGAACTGAGGCCAAATAGAGATTGAGCAACAGATAATGTGTAAAAATGATTTTCTTCCCCATGCTAATGCACTACTGTGTCAAGTACTTGCTGAAATACAGATTACAAATGTAAGCATAACTACGATTGAAACGAATAAAAAAGAATTTCAAAAAAAAGTAGATGATACTAAAGCTCGATTTGTAGTAGTGTGGTCGAGCAGTTAGGCTTATCAGAGGGTAGTGCGATAAGCATTTTGTTGTAAATGAGACACGCACTCAAGAATAAATCTGAGACCAATTTACAAAAATAACATCAATTTTTTAATTTTTAAGACCAAGAACTTTTTTCAAGATATGAATTTTCGAAGTTGGCAAAATGAATGACTTTTGTGCACAATTTCACACTATTGAAGTCAATCTGAAGAAATAAGAAAATGCATATAAAATGATTCAGTTGGATGTCAAGGTTCATCTTTGGGAGTCAGTTAAGTAGCAAGGCCAGGTCCCGTGTTCCACCAGTGAATTCTCAGGAGCATCCCGGGTTCAGCCACTTGAAAACACACTGCACAAAGGGACTTAAATGTAAGCCTGAGGGGTCCCACCCGAGGGAGCTGGTTGCAAGGGCCTCAGGACCCTGGAAACACAGCTGGATCGTTGTTACCAAGGCCAGGTGCAGAGCAGATAGGTCAGCCAGCGGCGTGCATCAAGATTTCCTCACGGTCCGTAGCAGACAAGTTGTAGAGGCGATTCTGGGACAGTTGGACCACTCACAAAGTGTGTCTCCGGGGTCTCACAGTCCCTCAATGGGTGGTTGCTTTCACAACAGTTGGAGTCCAGACTGTACTCTTTGTCTCGGTATATGCTGTAGAGGGTCCGGTACCCTGGGTATTGGTGCGGCACGGCTCCCGTAGATCCTGGTGTCTTCTCATTTGGTGGGTAGAAAGATTTGATCATCCAGAGCTGGTGTGCACCTTTTGGTTTGGGTACGGCATCAGAGTCGCCGAGGAGCATAAAGTCAAGAAACCGGATTCTGCGGGTTCACTGCCTGCAGGGGAGTAGTCCCTCTACTCCAAGGGAGTTCTCTGGTGATTTGTAGAAGAATAGATGGGCTCTGGGGTCTTGGAGTCTTCACAGTTGCAGGACGAGACAGCACACCATGATTGTCACGTCCTTCAGGCAGCAGGCAGGGTTTGGCCACAGTATTCTGCAGCAGGGTTTCAGTTCTCAGGTCAGCAGCTCTTCTGTGTCCGGATCGTCTGTGTGTCCAATGCATCTAAGGTTCAGGGTCTAGGAATGCTCCCTAAATACTAATGTTAGGGGCATTAAAGGCAGTGACGGGTAGCAGCCAATGGGCTACTTACCTTCAGGGTGTCTATATCCTCTAGGTGACCACTTCCTGTGGGAAGGAGCAGTGCCCTACCCTGATAGGCTAATTTCCTACCATGCCAAGATGGAGAAATTGGAAAAGTTTTGACACATCTTCTGCCCCACCTTACTGGCAGTGCCGGCTGAATGTGGACACACGTCAGAGTTTAACTAATTTTCCCACCTTTTCTCCTGTCAAATGTGAATCAGAAACGGGGGTTGGCATCCTCCACTATCTAGAGATGCCTGGGTCACATTTGAAAAGCGGTATTGCCTTTGAAGCTTCCCACTCTGGCAAGCCGTTCCGGCCTGGAGGAGGTGTGAACCAACTCCGCCCAGAGCAGGCTTGTTTCCTGGCCTCGGAGAGCGCTGGCTCTCACCCCATGAGGTCAGAAACATGTCTGGTGGTGGCAGGTTGGCTACGCCTAGTCAGAGGTCACACGGGTTCTTGGTAGCTTTTCCGGGGACCCTCTAAAGTGTGGCCTGTGTGTATTTATTAATAGATCCAACACTGGCATTAATGAGGATTTATTAAGATGAGATGTTTGGTACCAAACATCTTAGGGTACAGTGAAGCCATCATGGAGTAGGAAACTCGTAATGACAAGTACCCAGCCAGGTACTCTCTATTGCTTCCCTGGTCTGTTACAATATCCAAGAATGGCTCACGTATTGCAGGGTCACATCTGCTCATGCAGATATGCCCACACATGGGATATAGTGCTCCCAGCATTATAGCTGTAAGGGCTGCAGTAAGGGTGACTTACCTATAGCTCATGCTGTATATGTGGGCATTCTCAAAACAAGACTGTGATGCAGAGGAACCAATATGTCAGTTAATTTATCCTAGGGAGAACTGAATCGATCCCTATCATAGAGTACCAAATCTCTATTGTTTTCTTATTTATATACCACCAATGCTTACTCCAGGAGTGGTTGTAAAATTATTTATATGCATCACAATTATCACAAACAACAAACACAAATAAATCACATATACAAATATATATACAAACAAATGCAAACTATTTTTCCTGGCAATTATTTTCACGTGCGGATGTATCAACAGCCTTATTCCATCCGTCACTAGAATAAATCCAAAACGAAGAAGTCCTGTACACATTTGAGGGAATTTTTCACTCTCACTTCCTTATCATGAATATGTACACAATTATTTTATGTTAATCCACATTTGGCTGACTCCTCTGTATCTTGGGATCGACGCTTTTCGACCTTAATCAATGAGGCCTCATCAGGACAGTTGCGGCAGAGAAAATAATACCCAATTGGTATGCACGCGGAAAACTGGGTTAAAACTGGGTGGTGAAACCTTCCTCCTGTTGCCCGTAATCTTACTATGCACTTGAATTGCAACGACTGATTCAACTGCAGGTTGCTGCCAAAATGGTCTGGGAAGATCTTCTGTCAACCTGGAGCGTACGTCTCTGGTTGCGGGTAAAGAAAATCTCCTAAGGACCTCTGTAAATACACATTCCTTCCCGCGTATTCCACTGCTCAGGGAAATGAATCCTACAGCGTCCTCCATGCCGAGCTCCGGTCTGGGGGTATGGCACGCAGGGATGTGTGCCATGTTGACTCTTCAGTTTTCTCTGCACCAAGACATGCAGCCTGCAGTGGCAGTTCACATGGTCTTACTGAGGGGTCTTTGTGTTGGCACAGCTGGTGCTGCAGCCCTAGAGGACCCTCTTCAGTCTCCTTGCCCTAGGTACCTGGATTACCATTTACGAGGGACTTAAAAGGGTTACCTAAGTGGTGCCTATTGTGCTACAGGTTTTAGTGAAAGGACACTGGTACTAGGAACCTAGTTTGTGGGGACCCAGCAAACCTCAGTCAGAGTTGCATCAAAAACTAGGCAAAAAGTGAGGAATCCCCATTCCTCAGTAATGATGGGTGGTTCAGAGCATCAGGACCAGTGGTTTAACAGCCATTGCAAATGGCACCGGTGACAGCATGCAACTCTGTCGGGTGCTGGAGAGCTACCGGGCGGACTAGCAAGATGCCCGCACTCGAGTGAGGCTCCTACTGCATGGGACTAAAAATCACTGTGATCCCACTGGCCATACAGCCTACTAAATGTGCAGCACAGAGTATTGTACGGTGCTGCAGTTTATCTGGTTGGCTTTTTATCAGTGGGACCTCAGGCGGAGAGCCTGACGATCAGAGAGGCCTCCGAACCTATGACCTCATGACTCCCGAGATGCCGACCCCAGGAGCGGGACAATGAGATGCCTGAAACCGCTCCCCTGAGTGAGTGCCAGGTTGCCTGACAGATGTAGGTGGTGAGAGCTGGAAGATCCTCGCGCTGGGGGCTCGCTTGGACTGCCGAGAGCTCATTGCGGTGCTCTGCATGGGCGTAGGAAGTGTGGGGGACGCGGGGGACATATCACCCCCAGATTTTGGAGTGGGGGAGACATGGGGGACAAGGGTGGGGGGACGCGGGGACAAAGGAATGTCCCCTCTCCATTCTGTTATTCGCAGGGCCATTAGCACGCAAACGCGCTACCTAATGGCCCTGTACTTGACCTGTGACCTCAGCTGCCTGCAGTCAAAGTGGCCACCCGCCCTTTGTTATTCTGCAGTAAGGCTTGGCAAGTCTGGGAAGGGCAGAGAAGATAAAAACCTCTTTTGCGTCATGCCCAGAGAAGGCAAGGACAGTGTCCGCTTCTCCTGCTCTGCCTCTGGTAGCTTCCCTCCTCCCCCTCTCTCTCTTTATTCCTCCATCTCTTTCTGTCTCCGTCTCGCTTATCCTTAAGTGCTGATTTCTTAAGACACTTGTTACATACTCTCTCTTGCCTCTCCTTTTCTTTATTTGTTGCCCCATGATATGGATCCAAAAACGAGCAGAACACTTTGGCTGGAAATGTCCTCATTTTCTGACAGGGTTCTATTCCAAAGTACAACCTCGGGATGGAGAAAAAAAAGTATTAAAATAAGAAAAATAATTAAATAACCAAATAAAGCAATACAGAGTGGTCAGCAGACAGGCCAGATTGTTATTTACACCCATGCACCTTAGCGCCGCTTTACAGAGTTTTCCAGTGAAGCGCTACTTTCTTTTTATCTACTTTGTTTGAACAACATTGTTTTCCCAGAGTGGGGACGTGCACCATTCATAAAGGGACTGCAATACCTGGTGGAGGGGTGGAAAACGTTTAATATGAGCGTTTTCAACTGTTTTAATAATTTAGCCTATAAAATGTGTACCGTAGCTCTGTGTTGAGGGATTTGGTCTTTTTTAAACCAAAATGCAAGGATATAAGCAATGGACATTGAAACGGGTTCCTTCCTGGTCCTCTAGTCATGCCCTGAAATGTTCAGGCAAAATCACTTACTGATTTCTGAATAATGAGTTTAAAACCGTTAAGGTAACCATGTTGTTCCTGCTTACATTTCACATGCTTTGCTCATCTTTGCATTCAGTGTTTGCTTTTTACAGGGTGTTGTTACTATTTTCAGGCAGCATTTTACTCTTGTCCATTGCGTAGTTTGAATTGAGTCTCAGCACAATTGGGTTGTAGCTGAAGGCAGTGCCAGTTTCTCCCTGTGGGGGAGTATGGTGTTCAGTAGGGGAGAAGATGTGGCACTCTGGCCAGAGCTGCCAAATTTGGAACTGGAGAACCAAGTTCAGCCTTCATGACCAGTCCACCAGACCACACTCCTGACAGAGCTCATTCCGATGCTACACCTTAGAAGGCCCGATAGACTTTAGAAGTCCTGGTGTCTTAGCACCAGCAGGTGGACCCTAACAGTGGCAAGTGTGAGTTAACCTTGAAGGCCTGTCCACCACAATCCATGCAGTTCACCTCCAGTCTTACGAGCAGGCATACGAAGAAGCACACACTAGAGCAGAGGTCTTCAAACTTTTGGATGCCGAGACCCCCCTGTCAACATTTTCAGACGTAAGGACCCCCTCCTGACAAACATTTCTAGAACTTGATACTCCTCATTATCGATAACCATACACACTCCCAGTTCCCACAGAAAATAATTTTTATAGTGGGGAAACCTCCAGTCTTGCGAGCAGGCATACGAAGAAGCACACACTAGAGCGACCACTGCGCCTTCGGCCTGGTCGCCCCCACGCTCCTCACCTCTCCTGCTTCCTGAGCCCCATGCTGCCTGTGACCAACGCCGCTCTGCGCCGACGCCGATTTCAGCGCCCCAGCCGCCGCAGGGCCGCCCGCCTAGCCTGCACCCGCTTTCCCACCGCTGCCTGCCTGCGGCCCCGCCCCCCCGCCAGCCGATTGGACATCACGCTCCCAACCTCCCAGCGGACCCTCCCTCCCGGCTCCCTTCTTAAGGGGACCTAGTCTGCCACTCGGGAGCGACCACTGCGCCTTCGGCCTGGTCGCCCCCACGCTCCTCACCTCTCCTGCTTCCTGAGCCCTCCTGAGCCCCCTGCTGCCTGTGACCAACGCCGCTCTGCGCCGATGCCGATTTCAGCGCCCCAGCTGCCACAGGGCCGCCCGCCTAGCCTGCACCCGCTTTCCCGCCGCTGCCTGCCTGCGGCCCCGCCCCCACGCCAGCCGATTGGACATCACGCTCCCGCCTCCCAGCGGACCCTCCCTCCCGGCTCCCTTCTTAAGGGGACCTAGTCTGCCACTCGGGAGTGACCACTGCGCCTTCGGCCTGGTCGCCCCCACGCTCCTCACCTCTCCTGCTTCCTGAGCCCTCCTGAGCCCCCTGCTGCCTGTGACCAACGCCGCTCTGCGCCGACGCCGATTTCAGCACCCCAGCCGCCGCAGGGCCGCCCGCCTAGCCTGCACCCGCTTTCCCGCCGCTGCCTGCCTGCGGCCTCGCCCCCACGCCAGCCGATTGGACATCACGCTCCCGCCTCCCAGCTGACCCTCCCTCCCGGCTCCCTTCTTATGACGCCCCCAGAGCGACCGCGCAGCGGACACGCGCAGCGGGAGCACCGATCGAGCGCCGAAGGTGCGCCAAAGGTAAGCCCGTCTGCGCCCGTCCGCGCCTGGACCGCGCCCAGTGCCAGGACCCCTGGCCCCCGCAGACACCAGCCCACCCGCCGAACCTACGACGCCACCGAACTCAACGCACTCAACGCCGGCCGATTCCCGGCCTGCTACCGAGCCTCCCCGAGATGCACCCACGGACCCTTCTGCTACCACTCCTGCAAGTTCACCTGCATCCGGACCTGCACTTCTCCAGCACCGACCAAGACCATGACGAGCTACAGCAGCAGCCACCTAAAATGCATCTTGCTCAACACCCGCTCCATCCACAGACACGCCGTCGAGCTCTGGAACCTGCTCGACACCACAGCCCCAGACGTCGCCTTTCTCACCGAAACCTGGATGAACGCCTCTTCAGCGCCCGACATCGCCATCACCATCCCAGACGGATACAAGATCATCCGGAGAGACCGCATCAACCAGACCGGAGGAGGCATCGCCATCATCCACAAGAACACCATCCGCATCACGACCAACACCGACGACACCCTCGCACCCGCCAAGCACCTGCACTTCCAGGTCCACATCAACCCCAAGACCACCCTCAGAGGCACCCTCATCTACAGACCCCCGGGACCACGCACACAATTCAGCGAGGACATCGCCGACTTCATCAGCCCGCACGCCCTCCCCTCCGCTGACTACATCCTCCTCGGGGACCTCAACTTCCCCCTGGAGAACAACAACGACCGCAACACCACCACCCTGCTGGACAGCCGCGCAAACCTCGGACTCAAGCAGCTGGTGACCACCCCCACCCATTAAGCCTGACACACACTCGACCCCGTCTTCTCATCCAGCAAGGACATCACCTTCAGCCACGCCACCGGACTCCACTGGACGGACCACAGCTGCGTCCACTTCTGCTTCAAAAGGACCACGATCCACCACCACCAGCAACAGACGGCACGCAGAAGCTGGAACAAGATCACAGCTGACCAGCTCGCGACATCCCTGAGCAAGAACCCGCCCACCAGCACACCGAACCCCAGCCATGCGGCCACCAACCTCACGAAGTGGATCAGCGACTGCGCAGACGACCTCGCCCCCCTGAGGACCCCGCCTAGCAGACCCAGCAGCAAGAAAGCCCCATGGTTCACCGATGAACTCAAGAGCTCCAAGAAGATCTGCCGAGCCCTCGAGAGAGCCTGGCGCAGAGACCCAACACCGGACAACATGACTGCCCTCAAGCTCGCCACCCGAAAACACCACCAACTGATCCACGCCACCAAGAAAACGGCATTCAAGGAACGACTGGACAACAACGCACACAACAGCAAGGAACTCTTCAACATCGTTAAAGAGCTCTCAAACCCCAATGCCGGAAACAACGACATCACCCCTTCACAAGACCTATGCAAATCCCTCGCCTCCTTCTTCCACAACAAGATCGCGGACATACACAACAGCTTCAGCACTCAACCGACGCACGCCACGACCGAACCACCGCCCCCCACCACCACCCTCCGCGCCTGGACCCCGATCAGCACCGAAGACACCGTCCGCAAGATGAACTCCATCCACTCCGGATCTCCGACCGACCCCTGCCCTCACCACGTCTTCAACAAGGCCGACGCTGTCATCGCACCCCACCTGAGGGACATCATCAACACGTCCTTCGACACCGCTACCTTCCCGGAGAGCTGGAAGCACGCCGAACTCAACGCTCTACTAAAGAAGCCATCAGCCGACCCCACCGACTTCAAGAACTACCGCCCCATCTCGCTGCTCCCGTTCCCTGCAAAAGTCATCGAAAAGACTGTCAACAAGCAGCTGGCCGCCTTCCTCGAGACGAACGGATCCCTCGACCTCTCGCAGTCTGGCTTCTGGGCCAACCACAGCACTGAGACCGCCCTGATCGCAGCCACCGATGACATCCGAGCCCTGCTCGACAACGGAGAAACAGCAGCCCTCATCCTCCTAGACCTCTCCGCGGCCTTCGACACAGTCTGCCACCGTACACTAGTGCAGCGCCTCAGCAACGTCGGAATCCAGGAGAAGGCACTAGAGTGGATCATCTCCTTCCTCGCCGGAAGAACACAGAGAGTCCGCCTCCCACCGTTCAGATCAGAAGCCGCCGAAGTCATCTGCGGCGTTTCTCAAGGCTCCTCGCTCAGTCCAACCCTCTTCAACATCTACATGAGCCCCCTCGCAGACATCGCACGCCAGCACAACCTCAACATCATTTCCTACGCTGTGGAATTTTAGTTTGCGAGCTAAACATCATCTGCGCCAGCTTGTCACCCACGTACAACATGCACAACAGCCATTTTAGGTATCATGGTCTCCTTGTCCACGATCGATCACCAGCGCACCCCTCTGACCCAGCAAGCATCCTCCGCGCACCCTGGCTCCCCCTCCCTCCCCCTCATGAGCATAACCCTTCTGCATGACCCTGTCCTTGGGAGTCACGCCTGCGCCTGACCCACATCTCCTCTCCTCCTATGAAAGCCCCTCTGTTGATAAACCTTCCCTCCGCGCTCGATTGTCCACGCGACATGAATACCACTCCTTTGATGACCCCTTCCCTCGTGTCCAGCTGTCCATACAGGTCCGAGGCCATCGCCTAAGCTGGGAGATATCATTTACTGCCCCTTATTGTATGAGGTCGCTCTCCTTCAAAGGACCCTCTATTGATCCAGGCCTCCCCACCCCCCTGTGATATGATCAGGCGCACACATCCTAAGACTCGACGGAACACTCAGTTGCGTGATGACCCCCTCCTCTTATCAGCAGGTTGAGGACCTCTATTGTGGAAGTATATGGGGGTGGGATTGACACGAGGATTACGGGGATGTCTTTTTCCTGGCTTCACAATGTTCTGATTATAATAAAGAAAGGTCACATGCCATAAACCAGTGTATAAGAGGCCAGGCCTCCGAGAGGCTGTTAGAGCACCTCGAGACGATACCTTGTTGTCTGATCTGATGTGTTCTGCTCCGTCGGAATAAACTTCTGTTTCCTGCCTTCTGGTCTCCGGCGCCTGCCTCATTGCTTGGTAATTTGAATGGTACAAGGGCGGTTAGCGCCGGGCAAATCTTGAGAAAGGTCCTAGCCCTACCTTTTTCTACAATTGGCGCCCCACGTGGGATTGTAGAAAAAGGTAGGGCTAGGACCTTTCTCAAGATTTGCCCGGCGCTAACCGCCCTTGTACCATTCAAATTACCAAGCAATGAGGCAGGCGCCGGAGACCAGAAGGCAGGAAACAGAAGTTTATTCCGACGGAGCAGAACACATCAGATCAGACAACAAGGTATCGTCTCGAGGTGCTCTAACAGCCTCTCGGAGGCCTGGCCTCTTATACACTGGTTTATGGCATGTGACCTTTCTTTATTATAATCAGAACATTGTGAAGCCAGGAAAAAGACATCCCCGTAATCCTCGTGTCAATCCCACCCCCATATACTTCCACAATAGAGGTCCTCAACCTGCTGATAAGAGGAGGGGGTCATCACGCAGCTGAGTGTTCCGTCGAGTCTTAGGATGTGTGCGCCTGATCATATCACAGGGGGGTGGGGAGGCCTGGATCAATAGAGGGTCCTTTGAAGGAGAGCGACCTCATACAATAAGGGGCAGTAAATGATATCTCCCAGCTTAGGCGATGGCCTCGGACCTGTATGGACAGCTGGACACGAGGGAAGGGGTCATCAAAGGAGTGGTATTCATGCCGCGTGGACAATCGAGCGCGGAGGGAAGGTTTATCAACAGAGGGGCTTTCATAGGAGGAGAGGAGATGTGGGTCAGGCGCAGGCGTGACTCCCAAGGACAGGGTCATGCAGAAGGGTTATGCTCATGAGGGGGAGGGAGGGGGAGCCAGGGTGCGCGGAGGATGCTTGCTGGGTCAGAGGGGTGCGCTGGTGATCGATCGTGGACAAGGAGACCATGATACCTAAAATGGCTGTTGTGCATGTTGTACGTGGGTGACAAGCTGGCGCAGATGATGTTTAGCTCGCAAACTAAAATTCCACAGTCCTCCCTTTTAACATGTCTCGCCAACTTGTCAGTTCGGATTTATCCCCATAAGGCCACGTATTTCTACTTCATAGAGGGGACTCATGTGCTCATTTCGGAAGTCCAAAGTCTTTGGGCACATACAGTTAGAAACAAGGCCGCACAAAGATGGCAGACATTGGATACCTAAACAACACCCACATAATATCACAACAGGTATCAGTATGAAGGAAAACAACCTCCAACCCCAGTTCTTCAAAGTGTCCCAAAACCAGCTCCCAAGCGACCATCCTTCCTGTTCTTGGTGAACCTCTGAGGAAAGTCTGTGGAGGTGTTCAATGGCTTTGTAGACTGAAGGCGAGTTGTCTGGCACGTAGGTGCAGCAGCTGGATCCGATGACGCGGCATGCTCCTCCTCGGTCGGCTAGGACCACGTCTAGGACAAGACGATTTTGGAGGGTCACAAGGCGGACCGCCTGAAGCTCCGCATTGTTGTTGGCGAGGATGCCAGCCGTGATGTTGATCGTTGTTTCTACTGCCTGGGTCAGGTGTCGGATAGCACAGCTGTTTGCCATTGGGCCCCACAGAGGAACAAGTCCCTTTGCTGCATCTAGGAACTGTGCTCCGGTGGAGTCGGCTTGTCCAATGTCATCTGCACGCCTCTGTCGGTGATGGTTGGCAGGGGCTACATATGTGGGTGGAAGAACAAAGGCAATGTAACAGGCGCCCCTCCAACCTTTCGGAAGCCAGGTGTAAGCTTTGGTGCCACACACAAAGTACATATTCGGAGAAGCAACAAAGGAAGGGGGGTCAGCTGAGTCCAATGTTCTGGTGATTCGGCAGGCGCTGTGACCCACCAGCTGTGTTCCATGGCCTTCGAGACACACGAGACCTGTGACATTGATAACAGACAGGGCCACAGTCAGAGTAGCGGTAGTTTGTTTTTGCAGATGAGAGAAGGTGGTCCTGGCTGGATTGTGGAGCACCTGTACTTCGACTCGTTCTTTGGCTGGAATGTCTTTAAGGAAGGTGGCGCCCGTGAGCGCAGGACACAGAGCAACAGGGGTCTTTTCGGTTTTGTTCAGCCAGAACCCAGAGTAGAAGTGCGACACTGTCCGGCTGGAGGTGGCGTTGTCCTTGTGGCTCTCTTGCATGAGGATCAACCAGGCGAGGCAGGAGCCGTGAACTGAGAAAGGAGAAGGGATGAAGGGGATGGAGTGTCCAGTGGCATGCGGGAGCAACCCGCAGATCCAACAGTTCGTAGCATTTGCAGCGAGGTTGTGTTGGTGCAACAGTTGCACGAAGGAATTGTTCCAAAATTCCCTGCGCCTTTCTCGGAGCTGAGGCGACAGAGAGATTAGGTGATGCTCTTTCAGGGGTGTTGGCTGTGCAGTAGGTAGCAATGCCTCATGAGCCGGCGTGCTTTCCTCCAGAATCCAGAAGGAGGTCATGAGGAGGAGGCAGAAGAGGAAGACAATGATGAGCGCGATTGTCTTTGATTTGTGCAAGTTGTCAGTCTTTGGATTTCTATACTGGGTATTTCCTGTTGCTTCCATCATCTTCTTATCTGGCGCTTCCATCATCTTCTTATCTGGCGCTTCCATCACCTTCAAGGGGCTCGGTAGTGGGCAGAACCACAGACTTCGTTTAGCTTTTCTCCCGGTAACGGTTGATTGTGCCTAGGTCACCGTTCTGAGATTTAACTTAGTCCGTGGCCTACTTAGCCGAAACTCCCTCCTTTCGACGCAGGAAATACCCTTCTCTGGATGGCACAGTGGGATCAGAAAATTTTGCAAGTTCGAGTGCCTCAGTATCGGGATAACAGTCCAATATCGGTCGGTCTTTGCTCAGGAGCTCTTCTTGGGTGCTGACGTTTTCTGTCGTGGCCAGGTTCGCAGAGACCTTCCGGCAATGATGCGCGTGCAGCCAGTGCTTCTTCCCCTCCACTCGAAGCGCCGTTCGGGTGGTAATCAGCACTTGCCAGGGGCCCGTCCACCGCGGTTCCAGACTCTTGGTCCGCTGGAAATTTCGTATCAACACGAAATCTCCCGGTTGGATGTCGTGGCCGGGGCCCCTGGAAGCATCGGGGATGGCCTGCTGCACCTGTTGATGAATGACAGACAACGTTTTAGTTAACTTGCACAAATAATCAGATAGTAGGACGTCTGGGACGTCACGAATGGAGGTCGGTTTGGGAGCAGTCCAGAGATTCATTGTGTGAGAAGGTGGCCTGATATGCAGTGCTCACTATTCTAGTGAACACTATGTATCAGTCCAGCAACCCTTATTGATGATTGGTTGTAAGTCAACCTTATAGACCAGCTATCCTAGTAGCGTGGATACGAGCAGTCTAAGGCTAAAGACTCGAGAGGGCGCGTTAAGCCAGCTGTTTACCACACATATACCCCTTGAATACCAAGTGAAAGGACACCACACAAGTGTTATGAAAATAAACAGTTATTTATTTAAAGATCACAACAGCCCTGTACTCTTTATGAGGACAGGGTACTAAGCACAAACCAAAACTCTTACAAAAATACTTAAGTTAGCACAGTATATACAAATGCCCGAGGGGCACGGAAAACCATATACTCTGAAAGTGGAATGCGAAATTCCTAGCAGGTAAGTACAGTACTAATAGCTTTTGGAATCGCTAGGACTTGACTAGGGAATCGTTAGATTATGTCTAGGAGGCCTAGGGGACTCGGGTGCAGTGTGTGCACTCTCACGCGAGATGCGGGACAAAAGTCTATGGTAGCTAGGAATTAGAAAGTTAGTGTTCTCGGGCGAACCCGACCTGGTAGGGAGAAAACGAAAGTAGATTCTGACCCTTGGATAGTGAGGCTATGCTGGGGCACCGAAATGCCGAAGTTACCTAGCCCAGGGGCTGCAGCTGCATAGGTCTGAAAAGACGTCGGGAATCCTCGTAGACGGACCAGGAGCCGGAAGAAAAGATGCTGGCCGGTGACCAGTGAAGAAAGTTCAGTCGGATCCAAGCCTGGATCTTGAAGATAGATGACACCTGAAAGCAGAGGGGACCAAGTTCGAGACTACTAGCCAGTAGTCAGTGGGCACCAGGAGGGCACCGGATGGTAGCCACCTCGACTAGGTGAGTGGGTGACGCTTGACTCGAAGATCTCACGGACCAGGAGGCGTTGTCGGCGACCAGGATGGAGGATCGAGCTGTCCCACGAAGATAGAAGCTGTCGGCGTCGCTGGACCCAGGATTGGGCAACAAAGCCTTGGCAAATTCAAGCCCACGCGGTGGACCTAAAATGGCGTCTGGAGTGGACCAGGAGGGTCCGGGGTGCCTCTCTTGAAGAAGGAAGCAAAGGCCAGCCTGGAGCAACCAGACCAGCAGTCGTGAAGTCGTTGGGCGTCGTTCAGAGGGCCACAAGCCAGCCGGCTAGTAGCCAAACAACGCGGTGCACAGCAAACAGCAGAAGGGCCCCACGCAGATCGTGGAGATGCAGGGGGGCTGATCTTGGGTGCTGGAGCTGCGCAGGGTCGGGGCTTCTCGGACCCCAAAGCACTCACCAGTGGAGGACACGGTGGGCTTGCAGTAAAGATGTCGTGCAGTCTTGGCGATCGTCGGTCCCTTGAGGTCTCGTCGCACTCACGGTTCTCAGCTGGGCTGTAGAGGTGAGTAGAGGTCAGAGGTGCCAGGGAAGCCGGGTCTCGTCGAGCTGGGTCGTCGGATTCGTGATGAAGGACTTGCAGCAGACCGCAGTGTTCTTTAGGATGGTGCCTGCGGATGCAGGGTGACTACTCCTTAGCCACAAGGGAGAATCTTGAAGAAGAAATCGTGAAGTCCTTTCGAAGAAAGTGGTATCTTGATTCCAAAGATGATCTAATTTTAACAGGGGGCCCGCTCCCATCTTTATACTAAAAAAGGGGGCTGACCCGGTGACTAGGTCCTGCCTATGGGTGGGACTAGGTGGGGGGTGGTTACACCCCTCAGCCATGCCGGACTTCCCCAGGCCAGGGGCTGGTGTGCCCCTGGAACTGGTTCAGACCGGCCTATGCGTAGTGAGCACCGGGGTGCCACTCAGCAGTCACCTTCCTGTAAAGCCCTGCCTACCCAGGATACACAAAACCATGTCTGGGACGGTGCTAGCACCGCCCCTGACAGGAAACCCTTTGTCCAGGCTCCCCTCGCTGGAAGGACTCCCAGCTGCAGGGGGTCAGACTCGTGTCTGTGGTGGCAGCATCCATTTTGTGGAGCTGAGGCTTCAGTTAACTTTAACCGGGGTTCACAGTTACATACATGTCGTGTCCCTCTAGAAGGGTGGAATGCTAACCCCGTCGCCAGAATTGGCGAGGGGTTAGTATTCCAATTCGTATGACACCTTACTCGACATGTTTTGATAAAGCAATACCAAAGATAGCATTTAACCGCGAGGATTATAATGCACTTAAGAGTATATGGTATGCGATATCATGGAACAGCTATTAGGACTTGATTCCGCAAGCTGCAGACAGGCTCAGCTCATGCCAGAGCACCATCTCACACGATTCCAAGCACTCTGCCTTCAGGATTGTCAAGGCCTGCCATAGGAGTGACTGATAGGAATCTGTGTGTCCATTTTAGGGTTAGGTATAGGTATACTACACCTACAGCAAAGGGTGATTACACGACTTTGCCCCAGCTGTCATGCAGCCAGTTGTGTCAAATTTAGGAGGCCAGCCAGGGGTGGCACAATACGTGCTGCAGCCCCTGGCAGCCCTGGGTACACCTATGCCCTGAGTTACAGGGTCTGATAAGGTGGCCCAGTACCAATTGGTAGATGCACCTAGGGTACATGAGGTAATTTAGAAAGAGAACAGCCAGGCTGTGGGTCTGATTGGCAGGCCCACAGCCAGAGAAAGTCGTAAACCAGTGAAACAAAAGCAAAAAAATCTGGGTGATCATAGGATTGCAGACCCTACTCTCCTACATGACCCCCCCCCAAACTTTGGGACAATAAGCTAACCTTGACCAGGTGAGTCTTCTTGTTCTAAGTGGAAATATCTGGAGAGCCCATCGGCATTGCCATGATCAGTACCAGGTCTATGTTCCACTGTAAAGTCCATCCCCTGTAGGGAAATGGACCACCTAAGCAGTTTGGGGTTTTCACCCTTCATCTGATTTAGCCACAAGAGGGGCTTATGGTCGGTCTGAATCTTGAAGTGAGTGCCAAACAAGTATGGCCTCAGCTTCTTCAGGGCCCAAACCACAGCAAAGGCCTCCCTCTCAATAGCTGACCAATTCTTCTCTCTGGGGGTCAGCCTTCTGCTTATAAAAGCAATGGGCTGATCCTGACCATCAAAATTCAGTTGAGAAAGAACAGCTCCCACACCCAACTCAGAAGCATCTGTTTGGACAATGAATGGTTTGGAGTAGTCTGGACTCTTAAGGATAGGTGCTGTGCACATGGCCTGCTTTAGGTCATCGAATGCTTTTTGACAGCCTGCTGTCCACTGAACCTTTTTTGGCATTTTTTTACTTGTCAGTTCATTTAATGGTGTCACAATGGAACCATAGTTCCTGACAAATTTTCTGTAGTATCCAGTCAGGCCCAAGAAAGCTCGAACCTGAGTCTGGGTGGTTGGAGGAGCCCAGTCCCTGATTGACTGTATTTTGCTCTCCAGTGGCTGAACCTGGCCTCCACCTACAAGGTGGCCCAGGTATACAACCTGTGTCTGCCCTATCTGGCACTTGGTGGCCTTGATAGTGAGGCCTGCTGCTTGCAGAGCCTCTAACACTTTCCTCAGGTGGACCAGGTGATCCTCCCAGGTGGAGCTAAAGACAGCAATATCATCTAGATATGCTGCACAGAAGTCATCCAGCCCAGTAAGGACTTGATTCACCAACCTTTGGAAGGTGGCAGGTGCATTTTTCAGACCAAAGGGCATTACCACAAATTGATAATGCCCACCAGGGGTTGAAAATGCTGTTTTGGGCTTGGCATCCTCAGCTAACCTGATTTGCCAATACCCAGCTGTTAAGTCAAATGTACTTAAGTAGTTGGCAGAAGCCAATCTATCTATAAGTTCATCTGCCCTTGGTATTGGATGGGCATCAGTCTTAGTGACTGCATTGAGACCCCTGTAGTCTACGCAAAACCTCATCTCTCTCTTACCATCTTGGGTGTGAGGCTTTGGCACTAGAACTACTGGACTAGCCCAAGGGCTATCTGAGGGTTCAATGACTCCCAATTCCAACATTTTCTGCACTTCAGTTTTTATGCAGTCTCTAACATGATCAGGCTGCCTGTAGATTTTACTCTTGACTGGCAGGCTGTCACCAGTGTCAACCTCATGGGTGCACCAATTGGTCTGACTGGGTGTCAGAGAGAACATACGTCTGAAAGACTGAAGAACCTGTTTACAGTCTTTCTGCTGATGTTCAGAGAGGCTGCCACAAAAGACAACACCATCTACTGACCCATCATCAGGATTCTGAGTGAGCAGGTCTGGGAGAGGGTCACTCTCTTCCTCCTGTCCCTCATCTATGGCCATGAGCAAGCTCATGTCCTTCCTGTCGACATATGCTTTGAGCCTGTTGACATGGAGTACCCTATGGGGACTCCTGGGAGTTCCAAGGTCCACCAGGTAGGTGACCTCTCCCTTTTGCTCAAGGATTGTGTGGGGCCCAGACCATTTGTCTTTGAGTGCTGCTGGGGCCACTGGCTCCAGCACCCACACCTTCTGTCCAGGCTGATAAACAGTCAGGACAGCCTTTTGGTCATGCCAAGCTTTTTGAAGTTCTTGACTGGCCTTAAGGTTTTCTGATGCCTTCTCCATATACTCAGCCATCCTGGAGCGGAGACCAAGTACATAGTCCATTATGTTGGTTGCAGGCTTTTTGAGAGGTCTCTCCCATCCTTCCTTCACCAAACACAAGGGGCCTCTCACAGGATGCCCATACAAAAGTTCAAAAGGGCTGTAGCCAACCCCCTTTTGTGGGACCTCTCTGTAAGCAAACAGAAGGCAGGGCATCAGGACATCCCATCTACGCCTGAGTGTTTCAGGTAGTCCATGAATCATCCCTTTTAGGGTCCTGTTGAACCTTTCAACAAGCCCATTGCATTGTGGGTGATAGGGTGTAGTGAATTTGTAATTGACACCACACTCCTTCCACATAGCAGTTAAATAGCTTGACATGAAGTTTGCACCTCTGTCAGAGACAACCTCCTTAGGGAAGCCCACTCTGGAGAACACTCCAACTAGGGCCCTTGCCACCACAGGGGCTGTGGTGGTCCTAAGTGGAATAGCTTCAGGATACCTGGTGGCATGATCCACTACCACCAGTATAAACTTGTGCCCTGATGCTGTCTGGGGTTCCATTGGACCAACAATGTCAATCCCCACTCTTTCAAAGGGCACCCCCACCACAGGCATTGGTATAAGGGGGGCCTTTGTTGTGCCACCTGACTTACCACTGGCTTGGCAAGTGACACAGGAGCGACAAAACTCCTTGGTATCCTCATTCATGTGAGGCCAGTGAAAGTGTGAGACAAGCCTGTCCCAAGTCTTTGTCTGGCCTAAGTGTCCTGCTAAGGGAATCTCATGGGCCAAGGTAAGTAGGAAACCTCTCTGAGACAAGGGTACAACCAGCCTCCTGGTCATGCCAGGCTTGGGGTCTCTTGACTCAGTGTACAGGAGTCCATCTTCCCAGTATACCTTGTGGGTACCTGTGGCGTTCCCAGCAGCCTCAGCAGCAGCCTGCTGTCTGAGGGGTTCAAGAGAAGGGCAGCCTAACTGGTCCTTCCCCAGGTCTTCCCTTGAGGGTCCCCCTGAACCCAAGAATTCAACTTGATCAAGTTCAAACTCTCTAGGCTCAGTTTCCCTCAATTCCTGCAGGTCAGCCTCCTCTGAGACTTGATCCACAACCTGGGGCAAGGGGGAAGGCACAGCCTTAACCCTACTGCTCTTTTTCTTGGAAGGTGTCTGGTCCATTGTTCCAGGATCCAGCACCTGTTCAGTGGGGCATCTTCTGGCCTGTGACCTAGTCACAGCAAACACATGTGCTGGCAAACCTAACATTTCCAGATGAGTCCTCTGCTCCACTTCTGACCATTGTGATGACTCCAAATCATTGCCCAACAAACAATCCACTGGGAGGTCTGAACTAACTACAACCTTCTTTTGGCCAGTTACCCCTCCCCAGGAGAAAGCTACAATTGCCATACTATGATTGGTAGTGACATTGCTTGCATTGGTCACCAGGAATTCTGTACCTGGCATGATCTGTCCAGGGTCCACAAAGCTAGGTGTCACCATTGTGACACTGGCACAAGTGTCCCTATAGGCCTGAGCCATTTTTCCATTAATAAAAGGTGTCTGTCTGTATTTGCCCAAAGTATTGGGACTTATGTCAGGGGACATATCCATATCCCCTGTACTGACAAGGACAGCCTGAGTGAGGGTGCCAACTAAGTTGTCACTCCCCTCAGAACCCAGGGTTAACCCTACTAAACCCTTGGGAGGTGCACTACCACTGCTGGCTGTACTAGGGGGCACAGGTGCCTTAGGGGCTGCAGTGGCAGGAGTCTGCCCTCCTCCTTTCTTGGTGCACTCACTAAACCAGTGAGTTTTACTTTTGCAGTATTGGCACCACCTTTTAGATTGGCCTTCTTTCTTCTTTTGGGGAGCCTGACCCCCACCCTCTTTGGGTTGTTGGGGACCTGTCGAAGACTTCTGGTCATTTTGTTCCCCTTTCGAATCCTTACCCTTCTGGTCTGCTTTCTTCTGACCACCTTGATTCTGGCCCTGGTTCTGTTTAACTCTTGTTCTAACCCATCTGTCTGCCTTCTTTCCCAATTCTTGGGGAGAGGTCAGATCTGAGTCAACAAGATGCTGATGCAACAACTGGTTCTGACAATTGTTTAAAATTTGCTCTCTCATCATCAAATTGTACAATCCTTTATAATCAGTAACCTTACTGCCCAGCAACCAGCCCTCAAAAGCCTTAGTGGCACAATCTACAAAGTCAGCCCAATCTTGAGACTGAGTTTTCTGGGTATCCCTGAACAGCACCCTGTACTGCTCAGTGGTTAGGCCAAACCCATCAACCAGTGCATTTTTCAAGACTTGGTAATCATTAGCATCCTCCACCCTTGTGGTGAGGAGCTTGTCTCTTCCTTTACCCTCAAAGGAGAGCCACAAGATAGCTGCCCACTGACTTGGGGGAACACCTTGCACAGTGCAGGCCCTCTCCAAAGCAGTAATCCATTTGTGGATGTCATCCCCTTGTTTAAAGGGGGGCACTATCTTACCAAGGTGTTTTGTATCAAAACTCCTTTCCCTATTGCTAGGTACAATGCTGCCACCAGTGGGGACTGTCCCACTCAATTGTTGCTCTCTAGCAAAGGCAAGCCTCTCTTTGGCCAGGGCAAGTTCTTCCCTTTCAATCCTCAGATTGGCTGCCTTTTCCTTAGCTTCATACATTCTCCTCTGGGGAGATGTCATTCCCCTTTGAGAGGAACGTTGAGAGCCATTGGTATGAAGGGATCTGATAGAGCCTCTTGATAGAGATCTATCTCGTCCATTCCCAATGTTAAGCTGACCTGAGAGTGGCCCCAAGGGTCCCCTAGTGCCCATCTCATGTCTGCTTAAGTTGGACCTGGTTAGTCTGCTGACTTCTACCTGTTCCTTTTCTGCCTCATCCCCTGATACCAAATCATCATCCTCATCATCAGCATCATCTGCTTCCTGAAGAGGATGGTCCTGGGCATCAAAGGGACCCTGTAAGGAGGGCATGTTGCCATCTGAATTAGAAGGGTCTGGGTTACCAGCCCTCCTTGCATCATGAGTCTCTAAGAGACCAATCAGAAAGGCAGTTGTGGGGTTAGACCCCTGCTTAATCTTCCTAGAGGTACACACTTGTCGTAACTCATGGAAGCTAAGCGCAGTATATCTTGAAGGGATGACCTGTGGAGGGTCAACTGACACAAGGGGAACCTCAGTGTTTCCTCCTTTGTCCGACATACTGTTTCTAGTGTGGTGTAAGTGATGCACCTACCTACACTATGTGTTTACCTACTGATCCCTTGCTAAGAGTTGCAGCCAAGGTGTGCTAAGCCTTGAGGAGCTACAACAGCTGGTTCAGTAGAACTCAGAGTATTCTAAGCTTTAGTTATGTGTACCTAACAGTACTTATGTGATCTTTCAACAAGATATTCTTAGGATACGTGTGGTAAAACAACAGCAAGCTCAAATCCCAACCGCTGCTCACCAATGTGAGAAGGTGGCCTGATATGCAGTGCTCACTATTCTAGTGAACACTATGTATCAGTCCAGCAACCCTTATTGATGATTGGTTGTAAGTCAACCTTATAGACCAGCTATCCTAGTAGCGTGGATACGAGCAGTCTAAGGCTAAAGACTCGAGAGGGCGCGTTAAGCCAGCTGTTTACCACACATATACCCCTTGAATACCAAGTGAAAGGACACCACACAAGTGTTATGAAAATAAACAGTTATTTATTTAAAGATCACAACAGCCCTGTACTCTTTATGAGGACAGGGTACTAAGCACAAACCAAAACTCTTACAAAAATACTTAAGTTAGCACAGTATATACAAATGCCCGAGGGGCACGGAAAACCATATACTCTGAAAGTGGAATGCGAAATTCCTAGCAGGTAAGTACAGTACTAATAGCTTTTGGAATCGCTAGGACTTGACTAGGGAATCGTTAGATTATGTCTAGGAGGCCTAGGGGACTCGGGTGCAGTGTGTGCACTCTCACGCGAGATGCGGGACAAAAGTCTATGGTAGCTAGGAATTAGAAAGTTAGTGTTCTCGGGCGAACCCGACCTGGTAGGGAGAAAACGAAAGTAGATTCTGACCCTTGGATAGTGAGGCTATGCTGGGGCACCGAAATGCCGAAGTTACCTAGCCCAGGGGCTGCAGCTGCATAGGTCTGAAAAGACGTCGGGAATCCTCGTAGACGGACCAGGAGCCGGAAGAAAAGATGCTGGCCGGTGACCAGTGAAGAAAGTTCAGTCGGATCCAAGCCTGGATCTTGAAGATAGATGACACCTGAAAGCAGAGGGGACCAAGTTCGAGACTACTAGCCAGTAGTCAGTGGGCACCAGGAGGGCACCGGATGGTAGCCACCTCGACTAGGTGAGTGGGTGACGCTTGACTCGAAGATCTCACGGACCAGGAGGCGTTGTCGGCGACCAGGATGGAGGATCGAGCTGTCCCACGAAGATAGAAGCTGTCGGCGTCGCTGGACCCAGGATTGGGCAACAAAGCCTTGGCAAATTCAAGCCCACGCGGTGGACCTAAAATGGCGTCTGGAGTGGACCAGGAGGGTCCGGGGTGCCTCTCTTGAAGAAGGAAGCAAAGGCCAGCCTGGAGCAACCAGACCAGCAGTCGTGAAGTCGTTGGGCGTCGTTCAGAGGGCCACAAGCCAGCCGGCTAGTAGCCAAACAACGCGGTGCACAGCAAACAGCAGAAGGGCCCCACGCAGATCGTGGAGATGCAGGGGGGCTGATCTTGGGTGCTGGAGCTGCGCAGGGTCGGGGCTTCTCGGACCCCAAAGCACTCACCAGTGGAGGACACGGTGGGCTTGCAGTAAAGATGTCGTGCAGTCTTGGCGATCGTCGGTCCCTTGAGGTCTCGTCGCACTCACGGTTCTCAGCTGGGCTGTAGAGGTGAGTAGAGGTCAGAGGTGCCAGGGAAGCCGGGTCTCGTCGAGCTGGGTCGTCGGATTCGTGATGAAGGACTTGCAGCAGACCGCAGTGTTCTTTAGGATGGTGCCTGCGGATGCAGGGTGACTACTCCTTAGCCACAAGGGAGAATCTTGAAGAAGAAATCGTGAAGTCCTTTCGAAGAAAGTGGTATCTTGATTCCAAAGATGATCTAATTTTAACAGGGGGCCCGCTCCCATCTTTATACTAAAAAAGGGGGCTGACCCGGTGACTAGGTCCTGCCTATGGGTGGGACTAGGTGGGGGGTGGTTACACCCCTCAGCCATGCCGGACTTCCCCAGGCCAGGGGCTGGTGTGCCCCTGGAACTGGTTCAGACCGGCCTATGCGTAGTGAGCACCGGGGTGCCACTCAGCAGTCACCTTCCTGTAAAGCCCTGCCTACCCAGGATACACAAAACCATGTCTGGGACGGTGCTAGCACCGCCCCTGACAGGAAACCCTTTGTCCAGGCTCCCCTCGCTGGAAGGACTCCCAGCTGCAGGGGGTCAGACTCGTGTCTGTGGTGGCAGCATCCATTTTGTGGAGCTGAGGCTTCAGTTAACTTTAACCGGGGTTCACAGTTACATACATGTCGTGTCCCTCTAGAAGGGTGGAATGCTAACCCCGTCGCCAGAATTGGCGAGGGGTTAGTATTCCAATTCGTATGACACCTTACTCGACATGTTTTGATAAAGCAATACCAAAGATAGCATTTAACCGCGAGGATTATAATGCACTTAAGAGTATATGGTATGCGATATCATGGAACAGCTATTAGGACTTGATTCCGCAAGCTGCAGACAGGCTCAGCTCATGCCAGAGCACCATCTCACACGATTCCAAGCACTCTGCCTTCAGGATTGTCAAGGCCTGCCATAGGAGTGACTGATAGGAATCTGTGTGTCCATTTTAGGGTTAGGTATAGGTATACTACACCTACAGCAAAGGGTGATTACACGACTTTGCCCCAGCTGTCATGCAGCCAGTTGTGTCAAATTTAGGAGGCCAGCCAGGGGTGGCACAATACGTGCTGCAGCCCCTGGCAGCCCTGGGTACACCTATGCCCTGAGTTACAGGGTCTGATAAGGTGGCCCAGTACCAATTGGTAGATGCACCTAGGGTACATGAGGTAATTTAGAAAGAGAACAGCCAGGCTGTGGGTCTGATTGGCAGGCCCACAGCCAGAGAAAGTCGTAAACCAGTGAAACAAAAGCAAAAAAATCTGGGTGATCATAGGATTGCAGACCCTACTCTCCTACACATTGGTCGCCCAAACACGACCTCGTAGGGGGTCAAATGGTGCTTGGTGGGAGTGGAGCGCATCGATAACAAGGCCAGTGGGAGGGCATCCGGCCAGTTAAGTCCAGTGGTGGCCACTATTTTTGACAATTTCAGCTTCAGTGTGGCATTATGGCGTTCCACCAGACCGGCGGATTGGGGGTGGAAGACCGCATGAAACCTTTGCTTCACCCCCAGCCCCTTTAGGATTAGTTGGATAACCTCAGCTATGAAGTGGGGGCCATTGTCGCTCCATAAAATTCGACAAAGGCCATAGCGAGGGAAGAATTCTTTCAGTAGTACTTTGGCAGTAGTCATGGCAGTGTTGTCACGGGTTGGATAAGCCTCTACCCATTTGCTGAAGGCACATACAATGACTAGTACATACTTCAAGCCCTGGCATCTCTCTAGTTGGATGTAGTCCATCTGAAGGACCTCAAAGGGGTGATTGGGGGTCCCAAACCCTCCCCGGGGTACCACAGTTCCTTTCCCGGGGTTGTGTTGCAAACAGATAAGGCACTGCTGAACTAGGCGTCTGGCTGAGTCGGGGATTTTGTCGTTGTGCCAGACTTTGGAAATGAGTTCGATCATGGGTGCGGATCCTATGTGTGCAGGGGAATGAGCCATTGTCAGTATGGGGATCAGGTATGAGTCGGGTAGCAACCATCTGTTTGCATCTTTTGTTCGCCAGCAGCCCTCTTCGTCCTTCAAACCCACCCCTGCCCACTTAGTTAGTTCGTGAGGGGTGCTGGCCGACTGAATGTCTCTGATCATTACCCTTGCGTCGCTCCATTTCTCTGCTTGTGACCTGGTCACATACATGCGTGTCACCGTCCTATTCTCAGCTGTGGTTCGTGCAGTGATGTCGGCCAATGCATTCCCTTGTCCGACTAAGTCTGTTACCCTTTTGTGTGCCTGACATTTGATCACCGCTAATCGTTTGGGGAGGAGAACTGCTTCAATCAGGGCGGAGACTAGATCTCCGTGGAGGATAGGGGTGCCGTGGGACGTCAGGAATCCCCTCTCCCTCCACAGGAGCCCAAAATGGTGGACCACTCCGAAGGCATACTGGCTGTCTGTATATACGTTCGCGGTGGTCCCTGCGGCTATGATGCATGCTCGGGTGAGGGCTATCAGCTCTGGTGCCTGGGCAGATCGCTGTGCGATGCAGGCTGTTTCAACTACTGTTCGGGCTGTCGTTACTGCATAGGCAGCTGAAGTGGTGCCATCTGGGAGTTTGATGCACGAGCCGTCTACCCATAGCTCTCCATCGGGGTCAGTAAAAGCAGTGTCTCGGAGGTCTACCCTACTCCTAGTTTGTTCGTCCGTGAGGGTCACACAGTCGTGTATGGGAGGGACGTCGGGGTCATTTTCAGGCAGGGGCAGCAATGTGGCAGGATTCAAAGTCGTGCATCTCTTTAGTGTGATGTGGGGTGCAAGTAGCGTCAGTTCGTACCCTGTCAGTCGTGCGCTAGTCAGGTGTTGAGTCTTGGTTTGGTTCAGGAGGGTGTCAACAGCATGGGGTACTAGCACAGTGAGGGAGTTGGAAAGTATGATTCCCTCGCTCTGACGGATAGAGACAGCAGCGGCAGCTACTGCTCGAAGGCAGGCAGGCAAAGCTCTGGCTACAGGATCAAGAGTGGCGGAGAAGTAGGCACAAGGGCGCTGCTTAGGGCCAATCGATTGAGTTAGGACAGACAATGCGCATCCCTCCCTTTCGTGGGTGAAGAGGGAGAAGGGTTTGGAGTAATCCGGCGTTCCGAGGACGGGTGCTGAGCAGAGTGCATCCCGTAATTCCTTAAAGGAGGCTTGACATTCAGTGGTCCAAGGAAGCGGGGAGGGGACATCTTTGGTCAGCAGGGCAAGTAATGGTTTCACAATGAGGCTGTAATTAGGCAACCACTGTCTGCAAAAAGAGGTTAGGCCAACCAAAGAGCGGACCTGCTTTTGTGTTTTTGGGATGGGGGTGTCTAGGATGGTTTGGATTCGGTCGGGTGTAAGTTTCCTCCCTTCTTGGGACAGAAGATGGCCTAGGTAAGTCACTTGTGGCTGGCAGAACTGTAACTTCTTTTTGGAGACTTTATGGCCATTTTCTGCAAGAAAGTGTAGGAGTTGGACGGTGGCTGTCGTTGCAAGCGGGGTGGTGTCGGCCGCTAAGAGGATATCATCGACATACTGGATCAACACCACTCCATCTGGTAGCTGGAAGGCATCCAGCTGCCTTTTGAGGGCCTGGCTGTAAATGCTGGGACTCTCAGTGTACCCCTGGGGAGCTCTACAAAATCGGTACGAGCGGGATTTTAAAGTGAAGCCGAAGAGATAACGGCTGTCTGGATGAATGGGGATAGAGAAAAACGCGTTCTTAAGGTCAATAACAGTGAAGGTGGTGGCAGTGGACGGGATGAGGGTCAGAATGGTAGTGATATCGGAGACTACAGGGTATTGGGGTACAACCACTTTGTTAATCTCTCGCAAGTCGATGATGAAGCGGTACGCTTTCTCATCTCCTTCACCTTGCTTCTTAATAATGGGTAGGATTGGGCTGTTGCAGACGTTGCTAACCACCTCTTCAACCACTCCTGCATCTACCAGAGACTGAATGATCGCTACCAGTGCCTTCTCACCCTCTGGGGATATCCGATATTGCGGGAGTTTCGGGAGCATAGCGTCCTGTCGTACAGTTATGTGAATAGGATCAATCATCATTCGCCCCACATCAGAGTCATTTTTGGCCCATAGGTACGGAGGCAGGGTGTCAAGCAGGGACAGGTCAGCGTCAGTTATGGAGCACATGTGTCGTGGGGGACGGGATCTGGGCATGTCTGGGTTGTCGTACAAGATGACTCGTATTCCATCTGGGGAACACCTAATGGTAGCTCGAAAATGTTTCAGTAAGTCATTGCCCATAATGGCGTCCGGGGAGTTGGAGGAGAGCAGAAATGTCGCGTCAGTGGTGTTGTTTTCTAGGTCAAAGGTAATAGGTACGGACAGGGGGTTAGTGGAGGGCGTTCCATCGAAACCTATCGACGTTATGTGTGAGCCAGACAAGGGTGCCCTTGGAATCAGTCGTTTTGATAACACACTACGTGTCGCCCCAGTGTCTACCAAGAATGGAGACTCTGTACCCAGGACCTTAGCGGTGACATATGGACCTTGCTGGTCAACACAGAGCTCGACTGGATCCCTCCCTTGCCCCTGGCAGTCCTATGCAAAGTCGGGGGCATTTTCACCTTCGGACAGCTGATATTGGTTCTGTTGGGGACGGTCAAATGTGTTCAGTCTCCCTGATCTGTCATTGTTGGTGTCGTTGGTGTGCCCTCGTCCTTGTACTCTATTTCTCGGACCACCTGCCACATCCCTGGAGTCCCTATTTCTATTCATCTCTAGCATAACCGGACACTGGTATTTCCAATGGCCGAACCCTTTGCAGAAGGCGCATTGGTCATTGCTAATGTCTCTACGTCCAGTGTGGGGTGTGGGAGTGTGATCTTTAGGAGGTAGATCTCTGGGGGTGGCTGATTGGTAGTTCCCCCTTTGATGTTCCCGTCCTACCGTTATACCTTGTATCTGGGCTATCATTACCCTTTCTTTTAAATCTTTCTTCTTTTTCTCGGACGCCCTATCATTCTCATTCTTTTGGTGCTCGTAATACTGAGCCATCTGAAGGATAGCTGCGGGTTTGGAGGCCCCCCAACTACTCTCACTCATCTGCAGCTTTTGGGAGACCTCTTGTGTTAGGCCCTTTACGTAATTTTGTACAAACAGGTGCTGTCCGGTTGCAGTGGTCATGTCTTGGCCACTGTAGTCGGAGAACACTGTCTCGAACCGGGAGAAGTATTCTGACACATCTTCCTGGGGTTTCTGTCGACAGGCCGTGACTATCGACCAGTCTACCTTTCTTTCTGGGATCAGTGTCTTTAATTTCTGAACTATTTTGTCTGGGAGTTCCAGTATGTCTTTTACTGGTTTCCTTCCAGGCTCTCGCTGTCTATCTAATTTACCGAGTTGGTCCCAGGTATGTCCAAACAGATCCGTGTGGTCAGCCTTCCGGATTTGCTTCCACACATCAGCTGGCAGGCATAACCCAAAGAATAAGTCAATGTCCGCTAAAGTCATTATTGTCGAACCCAAGGCTGTGCCTAATTCGGTATAGAATGCTGTCGGGTTCTTTCTTAAATCGGGCAGAGTTTGTTTGAAGGTTAGGATATCTTGTCGGTCCCATGGTTGGTAAACCCAATTGTACACAACCCTCCCTTTTGCATCTGCATTATTAATATCATCGCTTGTTCCTTGGCCACGTGGCGGGATCCAGTAAGGGGCCGCTTCTCTGATGGGCATCATAGTATTGGCTACTGCTACTGAGGTCGTTTCAGGGACTGTAACCTTGGCTTCTGGTTTTTGTTCCGTGAGGTGGCGGAGGACCTCAAGTATCTGCATGAAGAGTTCCGTCGCCTCACATTCAGTCCCATCTCCAACATCAATCTTCCTATACAGCGTTGTTAGTTTAGCGGGACCCTTACTTTGATACCTATCCTCATATGCGTTCAGGGTGTGGTAACTGAATCGCAAGATGAAATGCCGTCTGTGGCTGTCGGCATGTGAATTATATACGCTCATTGTGTAATCTTCGCTCTCCCTTCGTTCTACTAATGTCTTTGCTATTTTGTCGATCCCATCCCGCTCATCTTTGCTCAACCTATTTGGTCTGGCTGGTGGTTGTTTACTAGCCTCGGGATCGTCTGACGATGTTGTTAATGTGGCTGGTGCAGAGGCCGTGAGGGCTGGTGCACTAGCACTAAGGCAGGGTTCTTCAAACTGTGGGGCGCGCCCCCCTGGGGGGGGGCGGCACCATCCCAGGGGGGGCGCGCGCTCCACTCCGATCTTCCGTTTGTGCCCGTTCCTTTGTCTGGGTGATTCTCCCAGGAGGGGGCCAATTCATGGAGTCAACAGCTTCGGCTGCAGTGCAGGCAAGGAGTCTCCTCTGCTAAAAACGAAAGCAAACAAACAGACACTTTCAGCTTTAGCAGAGGAGACCCCTTCGCGGCGTTGCTGCTGCTGTTTCCAGTCTTGAGCTTGTAAATGGGGTTCGGCGCCCCTTTCTGCTCCTCAGAGCCGTAGACGGGACCCTGACCGGACCTGTTATTGAAACAACAATATCACGCTCCTCTCGTTACAGAAGAGGGCTAGTTCTCGCACCCTAGGAGCGATGCGCGTCAGTTACCACTTAGTTATAAGTTAAAAATGTAAATAAAATATCACCATTAGAAATGCGACTGCCTGAACGTGGTTTATATGTGGCATGGGGCGGGGACAACGACATAGACAGCTCGTTGAGTGTCGGTCTGACTCAGTACGTGGCTCTGTCTTCACGGAGCAGCGGGGGTCTGGGGTATTCCCTATACTTTTAATGTAAAGCATGCATTATACCAGCCGCCGTGAGTTTTAAACTCCACGGCGTGACTGAAAGCCGCCCTGCGGACCATGGCTGGGCTCCTTAATTCCCTGGGCCTGCTGGCTGACTACGCCTCTTCCAGCAATGAAGGAGCGTCCGACGAAGGAGATACTCTGGCTGGAGATGGCCTCACTGGCGGTGCCCTGAAACCCCATCTGTCTGGAACAGCAGTGAATTATTTTGAAGGCAGAGACAGCAGCAGCAGCGATGAAGACACCGGTAAAAGTACTGTTGACACGGCCTGCTCAATAGACGCTGCCCCTGCCGTACCAATGTGCTCTGTGGATTATTACTCAGACACACGTCTACCAGCCCCCAAACTAGGGCCAGTGGCTCAGTCTTATCAGATGCATGGACAGTCTGGTGTCTTTGCCAAACCATTTCGGGAAGAACAGAAAGCAAAGCTCAGCCTTTTAGAGAAACATGTGCAGCTGACATTGCAGGAGAAGCCAATGGAAATTGGTGCCCGCAAAATCTGCCTGGCATACCGGAAAGATGGGCGATGCCGCTTTGGCAGCCACTGCAAGTTTGTGCATGATAGCGATCTACTAGTAGCTGCAAATGCTGTGATCCCAGGATGCATTCTGAGGAGGCACCTGCGTTTACCTCTACCAAAGAGTGGGCTGGCGAGGAAGGAATTGTTGTCTTTGAAGATGTGCAGCCTCAGCAGGGGAAAAGAAAGTCTGGACTTAGCCAGACATTAATACCCCCAAAGCGTGCTTTGAAACATTACAAAGCTCAATTGGGCAAGGAGCAGCCCTGGGTTTTATAGAGTTTTAGACAACTAACAAAAGTGATGCAAATTAACTGATGGACCTAAGCCAATGGTTTCTGCACCATTTAAACCACAGGATGATCAGCTTTGTTTATTTAAAATAAAAAAATCCATTGATTACCACAGTAAGAAGAACAGTCACACAATCCATTTCCAAAGACCTGGACCTTAGGTCTGTCCTTCTTGTCCATGAGAACAACCAGAACGGTCTGGTTCTGTTTTTTTTTTAATTAATATTATGAAAGAAACCATGTGTAATTCAGTCCAGTTCATCAGAACGCAGGATTTTGTCCTTAGTCTATGCCCCTCCTGGTGGACTGCGAGCAGGACAAGTGTGTGATCCTTTATGTTGTTAACTTCTTATGAAAGGCAGACCTGGATGTTGAAAAAAATGGTTTGCCGTCGAAAGCAGTATGAATACTGCATGCTTATCGCACCATACCAGACCAACTCATTGTTTGGATAGGGGCTGTCATTAAAACAAAACCTTTCTTTCTAATTGCTCCTTGGCATTTTGCTCTTCCTTCATGAGGTGTTCTGATATTAATTCGTGTTAGACGGACCGGGAGGGTCGGCCGAGGATAAGGGGAGAGGTCTCCGGGGAGAGCCGTCTCCAGCGATCGTACAGACAAGTAACTTCCCCCCCCACAGACGGACACCACACAAGGATAAGGTTCACAATACTTTATAGGCAATTCTTCAAGTACGGTAAAATGGTACAAGGAGGTCCGGACTCAGGGGTCCCCTTGATTCTTGTCTCTGGATTGGGAAAAGGGTAGCGGGACAGTCTTGTTACCAATGGAATAGATGAAAATAGCTCTCAATCCTCGAGCTCGGCGTTCTAGATGATCGGGCCGCGGCGGAGCCAGCAGGTCCCGAGATGGTTGAAGGTAGCGACGGTCCGCGGCGGAGCCAGCAGGTCCCGATGAAGATGGTAGTTACAAACGGTCCGCGGCCACGCCAGCAGGTCCCGACGACGATGAAGGTGTAGGAAGGTTGCGGCAGCGCCAGCAGGCAGGACGATAGTTCGCAAGGCAGAGCTACGGCAGCGCCAGTAGTCCGTCAAGGATGAGTTCTTCTCTGCGTCTCTCGACTCCAGGATACAACTGCCTTCCTGCTCTGGAGCTGCCCCAGTTATAGGACTGATGCCCTTTGATGTCCGGACCCTCGCACTTGGAGGTCGGGAGGTCCGGGATGAGGGAGTCCAGACACCCAGCAGGGGGGTGGAGCCAGCGCCCGGGGAGGCTGGGGGCGATCGGCACCTGGCGGGGGAGAGCCATCGACACCTCTTTCTCCCATTGACCTGCCAAGTAGTCCGCTCACCTCCTGGGAGGATGGTGGTGCCGGGATGTCGGGGCCTGGCCAGGCCCAGGGTTAGGGTCGATCGGAGGCCACGCGGCCTCGTGGTGCAGTGTCCAAGATGGCGCCCAGGCCGGACGCGAGGGCCGGTAGGGGATCGGGCCCACGAGTTTGAGATGTTCAGAGGCCGGGGTCCCAGAGGGGACGGAAAACGGGGAGTGGTGGCGTGTAACACTTGAGGAGCCGGGCTCGGGCCCGGTCGTGCAGAGGGGGAGCGGGCCTTTCATGTGGCCTGTCCAACATGCGTCCCCCCCAGCTGAAGGCGGGGAGAGTCACCCATCCTCTTGGGGACTCTCTTCGTCGAGGCGGAAAAAGCGTGACAGGCCATCCGCGTTGGCGTGGTCTTGCCCAGGTCGATGTTCCACAGTGAAGTCCATCCCCTGTAGGGAGATAGACCAGCGCAGTAGTTTCGGGTTTTCCCCCCCGCATCTGCATCAGCCACTGCAGGGGTCGATGATCTGTCTGTACCCGGAAGTGTGTGCCGAAGAGATAGGGCCGGAGCTTTTTGAGGGCCCATACCACGGCGAAGGCCTCCCTCTCGATGGTGCTCCAGCGTTGTTCTCGGGCCAGGAGTCGCCTGCTGATGAAAGCCACTGGCTGGTCAAGGCCTTCGGGGTTCACTTGAGACAGGACCGCCCCAATGCCATGGTCGGAGGCATCCGTCTGTACGATGAATTCCCGGCTGTAGTCGGGGGCCTGGAGCACAGGGGCGGAGCACATGGCGGCCTTCAGTTGTTCGAAGGCTGTTTGACAATCTGGGGTCCAGTTGACCTTCTTTGGTTGGTTTTTGGATGTGAGTTCCGTGAGGGGCCCCACTATGCTACCATAGTCTTTCACGAACTGCCGGTAATAGCCTGTGAGTCCCAAAAAGGCGCGTACCTCGGTCTGGGTGATGGGGGGCTGCCAAGACTGGATGGCGGCGATCTTGAGCTGCAGAGGGGCCACCAGGCCGCTTCCCACCTGGTGTCCGAGGTAGGTCACGGACCCCTGACCAATTTGGCATTTGCTGGCCTTGATCGTGAGGCCGGCTCGCTGAAGGGCTTGTAGCACCTCTCGGAGGTGGTGGAGGTGGTCGGACCAGTGGTGACTGTATACAGCGATGTCGTCTAGGTAGGCGGCACTGAATCCTTCAAGTCCTGCCAGGACCTGATTAACGAGCCGCTGAAACGTCGCTGGGGCATTCTTCATGCCGAAGGGCATGACCTTGAAATGATAATGGCCATCAGGAGTGGAAAACGCAGACCGTTCTTGGGCCCGGGGTGTGAGGCCGATCTGCCAGTAGCCCGCCGTCAGGTCGAAGATACTGAGGTAGCGGGCAGCCCCCATGCGGTCGATTAGTTCATCTGCCCGGGGGATGGGGTGTGCGTCTGTTCTGGTGACCGCATTCAAGCCCCGGTAGTCGACGCAGAACCGTAGTTCCGGTGTGGTGCCGGGGGCGGCCGCTTTGGGGACCAGTACTACTGGGCTGGCCCAGGGGCTGTTGGAGGGCTCGATGACCCCGAGCGTGAGCATTTTGGTCACCTCCTCTTGGATGCAGGCCCATACCCGATCTGGTACGCGGTAGGCCCGGTGGCGGATAGGGGGGCTGTCCCCCGTGTCCACGTCGTGTACGCACCAGGAGGTGACCCCTGGGGTGAGGGAGAACAGGCTGGCGAACTGCAGCAGGAGGCCTCGACATTCTTGGCGTTGTTCTAGGGTGAGGGCCTCCGAGAGTCGGACCCCATCCACGGAGCCGTCTTTCTCCTGAGTCCGTAGGAGGTCAGGGAGGGGTTCAGAGTCCTCCTCGGCTCCATTGTCTGTGGCCATCAGGAGGCTGAGTTCTGAACGTACGAAGTGGGGCTTCAGTCTATTGGCATGGAGAACCCGGAGGGGGTTCCGTGAAGATTCCATGTCGATGAGATAGGTGACAGGGCCCTTGCGCTCGATTACCTTGAAGGGCCCCGTCCATTTATCTTGCAGGGCGCATGGTTCGGTGGGGGACATTACCCATACTTGTTGGCCGCGTTCAAATTCGATGGAGGAGGCATTTTGGTCGTACCACCTTTTCATGTCCTCTTGACTGGCCTCCAAGTTTGCTTTTGCCATCTCCCTGAATCGTCGAGTCTGGTTGCGGAGGGTTAGGAGGTATTTGAAGACATCTGGGGGGTTCTTTAGAGGGGGCATTTCCCAGCCTTCCTTGACTAGGCTGAGCGGCCCTCGCACCGGGTGTCCATATAAGAGTTCGAACGGGCTGAAGCCGAGGGATGTCTGGGGGACTTCTCGGTAGGCGAAGAGAAGGCACGGTAGTAGCACATCCCACTGGCGACGGAGGGGCTCTTCCAACCCCCCAATCATCCCTTTGAGCGTGCGGTTGAACCGCTCAACGAGTCCGTTTCCTTGAGGGTGATAGGGGGTCGTGAATCGGTAGGTGACCCCACACTTTTGCCAGAGGGACTTCATGTATTTTGAAATAAAGTTTGTACCCCGGTCACTGACGACTTCCCGGGGGAAGCCCACACGGGAGAAGATCCCCATCAGGGCCCGGCCGACTACCGGGGCTGTCACAGTTCGCAGGGGAACAGCCTCAGGGTAGCGGGTGGCGTGGTCCACCAGTACCAGGATGAACCGATGTCCTTGTGCTGTACGGGGGTCGAGGGGCCCCACAATGTCTATCCCCACCCTCTCGAACGGGGTGGTGACCACTGGAAATGGCTGCAGGGGGGGCTTTCAGTTTGCGGCCGCTCTTCCCACTGGATTGGCACGTGGGGCAAGATCGGCAATGCTGGAGTACATCGTTCCTCATTTTCGGCCAGAAGAAGTGGGTCACCAGGCGGCTGTAGGTTTTATCCTGACCCAGGTGGCCAGCCAGGGGGACATCGTGGGCCAGGTTCAGCAAGAAGTCTCTAAAACGGAGGGGCACTACTAGCACTCGACTGGCCCCTAACTCCGCGATTCTTTGTTCACTGTATAGCAGATCATTGTCCCAATAGACCCAATGTGTTCCGGAAGTATCCCCTGCGCTCTGAGCGAGGGCTTGTTGGCGGAGTCCCTCGAGGGAGGGACAGGTCTTCTGTTCTTGGCGAAACTGCTCTTGGGTGGGCCCCCCCTCTTGATGCCACTGATCCAGGCCGGAAAGGTCCGGAGGTTGAGCGAGTCCCTCGGGAGCTTGTTCTGGGGGGACGGCACGTCGGTGTCTTCTACTGGAGCGACCGGGGGAGGAGGTGCCGGCCATTCAGGTTCTTCGGGTTGGGGATTGGCACGGGCGGCCATGGACCGGGTGGTGATGCACGCCCAGTCCGGGATGCCCAACATCCCCAGGTGTTCCCTTCGTTCTACGGCGGCCCACGGAGAGCTTTCAAGGTCATTCCCCAGGAGGCAGTCTACGGGGGCGTCATCTCGGACCGTCACCTTCAACATGCCGGAGACCCCTCCCCATTCGAAGGGGACGCAGGCCATCCGACACAGACTCTCTGAATTGTCGGCTGAACGGACAGGGCAGAGAATGTTTGGTAGGATCTGTTCTGGGGTCACCAGGTGACAGCGGACGGCTGTTACACTGGCCCCGGTGTCACGTAGGGCTTCGGCCCGGCGTCCATTGATGCTCACCCATTGGCTGTACTTCCGGGTGTTAGCGGGTAGGGGGACCCGCGGGACCATGTCTTTCCCCCCTAAGCATGCTAGAGCCATGGCGGCTGGCTCCCATTCTTGATGCTCTTGCTCATATTCCTCCTGCTCCTCGGAGATCTGTTCTTCCCCCAGGGCAGCAGCGGCCACCTGGCGGGGTCTTGGGCTCTGGTACTGTGGGCAATTTGGGTCGTTTGCGTAGTGGCCGACTCGTTGGCATCGGTGACACGTGACATTGGCTCTGTATCCCGGTCGTGCCGGGGTGCTGCCCCGGTTGGCCGGGGGGGTGGTGCTGGTAGCGGGGGCGGCCGGAGCGTTGTCTCTTCCTCGTCCTTGGCCCCCTCCTCATCCTCGGGGACGGTGCTGACCGTGGTGGTTCCGGTTCTGTTCATAGGACCCATTTCGGCCCACTCTGGTGATTTCCCACCGGTCAGCCTCGGCTGCGAGCTGCCGTGGATCAGTCAATTTGCTGTCGAGGAGGTGCTGCCGGAGCTCAATGAAGCAATTGTTTGATAGATGCTCCCACACCATGAGATTGAAGAGTTGTTCGTAAGTTGTGACATTGCTTCCTTTGATCCAGCCCTCGAAGGCTCGGCTAAAATAGTTCACGTAGTCCACCCAAGTTGTACCCGGGATGCGGGTGCAGTCTCGGAACCTCTGACGGTACATCTCGGGTGTGAGCCCATAGCGGGTAAGGAGGGCAGCTTTCATGTGGTCATAGGAGGTCATCAGATGGTCCGGGAGCTGTAGCAGGGCATCGCGGCCCTCATTGAGGAATCTCCCCCATAGACCGGCTCCCCAGTCGCTTCGATCGATCCGGTGGGCGGTCATAGCGATTTCGTAGGCCTTGAACCATTGCTGGATGTCGTCCTCTCGGAAGTATTCTCGAACGACATCCTTGGGGATGTGTACCTTCTTATCTGTTGTCCCTGGGGTGCGGGGTTGCTCGGGCGCCCCCAATTCTTTGTTCTGCTTGCGTAAGTCTATCTCAGCTAATTTGTGCTCGTGTTCATATGCCAGTCTTTTTTCCTCGAGCTCCCTTTGTCTCTGTTTTTCCTCTCTTTCTTCTCGGAGTCGCAGATGCTCTAAGCTCAGTTTCTGTTCGGCCAACTTGAGTTCACCATCCATTTTGAGCCGGGCCATTTCTAGTTCATGTAGTCGTGTTCTTTCTCGTTCCTGGATCTCGTCTTGCGAGAGACCCGTTCTTCGCTCTTCGGGGGCCGTGGTGTCTTTTTCTACTGCTGCGACATTTTGGTCCGGGGGTCTGACGGCCCCGGTTTCTGCCCAGGACTCCAGGGCATGCTTGAAATCGTCTTTGGTACTTAGACCGGTGGTAGCGATACCTAGTTCGATGCAGAATTGTTTTAATTCACGATGGTTGTATTCTTCCAATTTCTCCATCTGAAATTTCTCGGTGGATCCGCTTTCTTTGGTTGTCATCGTGATTTCGTCGTGGGGTGAGCTACTCTCTGTACGATTATGCGGTGATTCGGATCGCGCCGCTGGCCACCAATGTTAGACGGACCGGGAGGGTCGGCCGAGGATAAGGGGAGAGGTCTCCGGGGAGAGCCGTCTCCAGCGATCGTACAGACAAGTAACTTCCCCCCCACAGACGGACACCACACAAGGATAAGGTTCACGATACTTTATAGGCAATTCTTCAAGTACGGTAAAATGGTACAAGGAGGTCTGGACTCAGGGGTCCCCTCGATTCTTGTCTCTGGATTGGGAAAAGGGTAGCGGGACAGTCTTGTTACCAATGGAATAGATGAAAATAGCTCTCAATCCTCGAGCTCGGCGTTCTAGATGATCGGGCCGCGGCGGAGCCAGCAGGTCCCGAGATGGTTGAAGGTAGCGACGGTCCGCGGCGGAGCCAGCAGGTCCCGATGAAGATGGTAGTTACAAACGGTCCGCGGCCACGCCAGCAGGTCCCGACGACGATGAAGGTGTAGGAAGGTTGCGGCAGCGCCAGCAGGCAGGACGATAGTTCGCAAGGCAGAGCTACGGCAGCGCCAGTAGTCCGTCAAGGATGAGTTCTTCTCTGCGTCTCTCGACTCCAGGATACAACTGCCTTCCTGCTCTGGAGCTGCCCCAGTTATAGGACTGATGCCCTTTGATGTCCGGACCCTCGCACTTGGAGGTCGGGAGGTCCGGGATGAGGGAGTCCAGACACCCAGCAGGGGGGTGGAGCCAGCGCCCGGGGAGGCTGGGGGCGATCGGCACCTGGCGGGGGAGAGCCATCGACACCTCTTTCTCCCATTGACCTGCCAAGTAGTCCGCTCACCTCCTGGGAGGATGGTGGTGCCGGGATGTCGGGGCCTGGCCAGGCCCAGGGTTAGGGTCGATCGGAGGCCACGCGGCCTCGTGGTGCAGTGTCCAAGATGGCGCCCAGGCCGGACGCGAGGGCCGGTAGGGGATCGGGCCCACGAGTTTGAGATGTTCAGAGGCCGGGGTCCCAGAGGGGACGGAAAACGGGGAGTGGTGGCGTGTAACACTTGAGGAGCCGGGCTCGGGCCCGGTCGTGCAGAGGGGGAGCGGGCCTTTCATGTGGCCTGTCCAACAATTCGGATATTAAAAGTTGCTGCTATTCCCGTCAGGTTTGTGAAGTACATTGTGTAGCTATTGCATTAACTTGTGCTTTAAATTCATTCTGTAAGGTACAACCAAATTTCCCTTTGGGTGAGGGAGTAATACTTGATTGCATATCCACTCTTAGGCATCCTGACGTTAGGATAAAAAGAGCTGATAATAATCTGTGAATAGAACCAATTAACCATATAGTTGGGACTGCAAAGGTTTGTGAAAACCTACATAGATGGACACTGAATCCAAGTGGAATTGATTGGGTGCAGGTACTAACTTCGCCCTGCCTCCTATATGTGCACATTTAAAACTTAATGACTTTCTGTGACGGTTTATAATTCCATGGCAGTTGCTGACTAGGCTGATAAGCCCTAGCTTCTTTTAGAACGGATGGATGAGTGGGTGGGGGGATGGCTGGATGGGTGAGAGGGAGGGTGGTTGGATGGATGAGTGAGTGGATGGATGGGCGGAGGAGTGGATGGATGGGGGGAAGAGTGGATGGATGAATGGAGGAGTGGATGGATGAGTGAGAGGATAGCTTGGGTGAAGGGGTGAGTGGTTGGATGGATGAGTGGATGGATGGATGGGTGAAAGAGTGGATGGATTGGTGAGGGGATGGATTGGGTGAAGGGATGGATGGATGGGTGAGGGGGTGGATGGAGGGATGGATGGGTGAGATGATGGATGGATGGTGGATGGGTTTGCAAGTGGTTGAAGGGGTTTGGATGTGGATGGGGCACAGATGGAGAGATGGAATGAATGGTGGGGGAGTTGGTGGATGACAAGGTGTACATGATGGATGGGGAGGGTTGTGATGACTTCCTTTGCCTTGGAGGATTGTGTTTTGAGCTGTGTGGTACGCCTCTGTTGTTTCGCCACACCCACTCACAGGCCTGCAGTTTGCTAGGCACTCTTGTTGTGTTGAGCATTGTTTGCCGGATATGGCATATTTATGCCATAACTTAGTATAAGCTATAGCGACTAGTCCATGCTTAGTGAACATGTCCTTATTAGGGGTGCCCTCCAGTGGAGCTGGATGGTTCATCTCCAATAAGCGGTCCGGGCTAAACAGGCTACCAACCAGTGGGGAGAAGATAGGCATGACGGATTACAACGGGGACAAAAGTCTGCACTACCTATCTTATCACGGCGGGCAAAGACTAGACAGAATATTTCTATTCTCCGTTGTTTGCCGGCGGTGAATACCTCAAACGAACCAATACCGAATAATCGGTCAATCAAACAATTCAGTGGGGAGAATAAGTGGGCACGAAAAGTTATCGTTACCCACTCTTTCTCTACCTGCAAAGAGAGACCTTGTTCTTCCCTGTTTGCAGACAAAGAATCTCCAGACAATAATCCACGAACGACAGTTCGGGAAACAGTGGGGGAGGAAGATAGGCACGACGGATTACAACGGGGACAAAAGTCTGCGTTACCTATCCTCCACTGCTTGCAAAGAGAGAGCCTGTTTGTTTTTCTCCGTTTGCAGACAGTGAATCTCCAGAGGTTTCAACAAAGCGTAATACTAGTATTATCCAAACAAAACAATCTTTTCTCAATTCGTCGTGTTTACACGACCTTACCCGGACCGCATGGACGGTTTCCTGTCTCCTGGATCCAGCGCCCGATCGTCCTCTCTCCTTCGTGATGCCCGTGGCACTCCTGATGGTTCCCAGTCAGGACCGTAGATCACTCGAGAGAGGTCTGTTCAGAACTAGTGAAGGTCGGATGATCGGCTGTCAGACGAGGGTCTATCGGACACGAGCTCTTCCCGATCGTTGCAGTCGTTCACTCTGTCGTCGGGACCTCTCCCACTGGATCCATGTGTCGCTGATGGGCCCCACGCTTTGGGACGCCAATTGTAGAAAAAGGTAGGGCTAGGACCTTTCTCAAGATTTGCCCGGCGCTAACCGCCCTTGTACCATTCAAATTACCAAGCAATGAGGCAGGCGCCGGAGACCAGAAGGCAGGAAACAGAAGTTTATTCCGACGGAGCAGAACACATCAGATCAGACAACAAGGTATCGTCTCGAGGTGCTCTAACAGCCTCTCGGAGGCCTGGCCTCTTATACACTGGTTTATGGCATGTGACCTTTCTTTATTATAATCAGAACATTGTGAAGCCAGGAAAAAGACATCCCCGTAATCCTCGTGTCAATCCCACCCCCATATACTTCCACAATAGAGGTCCTCAACCTGCTGATAAGAGGAGGGGGTCATCACGCAGCTGAGTGTTCCGTCGAGTCTTAGGATGTGTGCGCCTGATCATATCACAGGGGGGTGGGGAGGCCTGGATCAATAGAGGGTCCTTTGAAGGAGAGCGACCTCATACAATAAGGGGCAGTAAATGATATCTCCCAGCTTAGGCGATGGCCTCGGACCTGTATGGACAGCTGGACACGAGGGAAGGGGTCATCAAAGGAGTGGTATTCATGCCGCGTGGACAATCGAGCGCGGAGGGAAGGTTTATCAACAGAGGGGCTTTCATAGGAGGAGAGGAGATGTGGGTCAGGCGCAGGCGTGACTCCCAAGGACAGGGTCATGCAGAAGGGTTATGCTCATGAGGGGGAGGGAGGGGGAGCCAGGGTGCGCGGAGGATGCTTGCTGGGTCAGAGGGGTGCGCTGGTGATCGATCGTGGACAAGGAGACCATGATACCTAAAATGGCTGTTGTGCATGTTGCACGTGGGTGACAAGCTGGCGCAGATGATGTTTAGCTCGCAAACTAAAATTCCACAACGCCGACGACACCCAGCTGATCCTCTCCCTCACCAACGACCCAGCCACCGCCAGAGCCAACCTCCACGAAGGGATGAAAGAGGTAGCCGAATGGATGAAGAACAGCCACCTGAAACTGAACTCGGACAAGACGGAAGTCCTCATCCTTGGATCTACACCCTCCGCCTGGGACGACTCCTGGTGGCCCCCCGCCCTAGGCAGCGCACCCAAACCAACAGACCACGCACACAACCTGGGCTTCATCCTGGACTCCTCCCTCTCCATGACCAGACAAGTCAACGCCGTCTCCTCGTCGTGCTTCAACATCCTGCGCATGCTACGTAAGATCTTCCGGTGGATCCCCACCGAGACCAGGAAGACAGTCACCCAGGCCCTCGTCACCAGCCGCCTGGACTACGGCAACTCCCTCTACGCCGGAACCACCGCCAAACTCCAGAAGAGACTCCAGCGGATCCAGAACGACTCAGCACGACTCATCCTGGACATCCCCCGTCGCAGCCACATCTCCGGACACCTGAGAGACCTGCACTGGCTCCCGGTCAACAAAAGAATCACCTTCCGTCTCCTCACCCACGCACACAAAGCCCTACACAACCAAGGGCCAGGATACCTCAACAGCCGCCTCAACTTCTACGCTCCCAAACGCCAGCTTCGATCGACAGGCCACGCCCTCGCCGCCGTCCCCCCCATCCGAAGAGCCACCACAGGGGGACGGTCCTTCTCCTACCTCGCCGCCAAAACTTGGAACTCCCTCCCAACCCACCTCTGCCTGACCCAGGACCACCTCGCCTTCAGGAAGCAACTCAAGACCTGGCTGTTCGAGCAGTAGCGGATCCCCCCCCCCCCCCTAGCGCCTTGAGACCCTCCGGGTGAGTAGTGCGCTTTATAAATGCTTTGATTGATGGATTGATTGATTTCAGGCAAAATCACTTACTGATTTCTGAATAATGAGTTTAAAACCGTTAAGGTAACCATGTTGTTCCTGCTTACATTTCACATGCTTTGCTCATCCTTGCATTCAGTGTTTGCTTTTTACAGGGTGTTGTTACTTTTTTCAGGCAGCATTTTACTCTTGTAATAATAATAATAATAAAGAGCTTATAGAGCGCTCAGTAACGCCATCACGGCGTGTCCCCGCGCTAAGCTACCAGTGAAACCAGCATAGAAAACCCAGACTCTATGCAGTATATAGGTGTGTTTTGAGCAGAGCCCTGAACCGCAGTTCATTGCCCTCCAGTCTCAACACAGGAGGTAGTTTGTTCCAATTTTGAGCTGCTAGTAGCGCGAAGGAACGTCCACCTATTCTCTCCTTCCTGATCCTGGGGACTGTCAGCAAACCGGTACCCTCTGAACGGAGGGTCCTGGTAGGTTCATATCGGCTGACTAGCTCCTTCAGATATGTCGGTGACTTGTCCCAGACAATACGGTGGCAAAAAAGGAGGCACTTAAATAGCACACGCTTCTTCACCGGCAGCCAATGAAGCGCATCCAGCGCCAATTTCGAGCTAGCTCTCCTGGGTCTTCTTAACACCAGTCTGGCGGCGGAGTTCTGGATGACTTGTAAGCGACCTATGCTGCCCTCGGTTGCCCCAAGGAACAGAATGTTGCCATAATCTAACCGCGAGGTCACCAGTGCCTGCGTTAGTGTTCTTCTGGCCGATAAAGGGAGGAGGTCTAAGGTTTTGTTTAGGGTCTTTAGGACTCCAAAACATTTGCCCACAAGGCGCCTTATGTGGCCAATGCGTAATTTGAATTGAGTCTCAGCACAATTGGGTTGTAGCTGAAGGCAGTGACAGTTTCTCCCAGTGGGGGAGTATGGTGTTCAGTAGGGGAGAGGATGTGGCACTCTGGCCAGAGCTGCCAAATTTGGAACTGGAGAGCCAAGTTCAGCCTTCATGACCAGTCCACCAGACCACACTCCTGACAGAGCTCATTCCGATGCTACACCTTAGAAGGCCCGATAGACTTTAGAAGTCCTGGTGTCTTAGCACCAGCAGGTGGACCCTAACGGTGGCAAGTGTGAGTTAACCTTGAAGGCCTGTCCACCACAATCCATGCAGTTCACCTCCAGTCTTGCGAGCAGGCATACGAAGAAGCACACACTAGAGCAGAGGTCTTCATACTTTTGGATGCCGAGACCCCCCTGTCAACATTTTCAGACGTAAGGACCCCCTCCTGACAAACATTTCTAGAACTTGATTCTCCTCATTATCGATAACCATACACACTCCCAGTTCCCACAGAAAATAATTTTTATAGTGGGGAAATATTATTTAACAGTGTTTAGCAAGTCAAAGGTTTGTGGGTGACAAATCAACAGTAAAAACAGTCCACCAGACCATAAAACAGGCCAGCAAGCAGCAAAAAAATAAAAGTCCCCACACACTGACCTGACTGGCCATCACTTTGGGCACTGCCAGCCTGCCCTAAAGGCAGGGCTACTGGAACAGAGAGACAAATAATGCAGGAGGATTGATTGAGTTGTGTGGTAAGAAAATGTAAATAATGCTATGTGATGCAGCATATTTTGGGATAGTATTGCTTCATTATTTTGAGATTTTTTTAAACACGGTAACACTAAGCAAATATTTCACCTCATCAGTACCAGTTTATAACCAAAATACAGCAATAAACAACAGAAATATGTCTAGTCATTCTTTGTGATGGACCTTCCACTCCGCAGTGTCGCCACATTAGAAGCTCACCTGGCCCTCGCCGGGAGCAGCACGGGTCCCGTAAAACCCTGGCCGTCTTGTGCAGAGTCAAGCAGTTCACACACACCTCTTTCCTCCCCACCCGTCCCCTTTCTCCCTTGCAGGCCATTTTCTTTCACCCCTTTTTACAACTTCTGAACAATCCACATTCAATCTCTTACTGCACTTTTAATCATCTCTTGCTGTTCTGTTTTTTCAATCCCCTCATCTCTAACAGTCTCTCTTATTTATCTCATGGCCTCCCTCGCCCCATCTCCTCTCTCAACCCTCAGCACTTCTCATTCACCTCAAGTCTCTCGCTTCAAATTTCTGTCTTATCTATTTGTATCTTACACTTCTCTAGTCCCACCATTCATCGTTCCCATCTCTCCTTTTTCTTCCACGCCTTCTTGAACTAACGTTCCTGTCACCTGCTACCTCAGCACCCACCCCAGTATTCCCTCTATTCCCCTTTCGCTGCTCCCCCTCACCCACATTGGAACAAATTCTCTTTATATCTCATGGATCACCTCTCAGCTATCTTCTCTTACCCTTTAATGGTAGCTCTCCTCTCTGCCTTCACCTTTCTCTCACACTTACCTCTCCTCATGTGTTTCTGCACTTCCTTCGCCACTTCACATTTCTCTTCATCCCTGACCTCTCAAATTGAATTCTCTGAATCCCTTGCTACCCTCCTCACTTCTCTCATCTATCTTCTCCCATCTGTCTTCTCCTATCCCGTCTCCCCTCACCCTCATCTTTCCTCACCTCTCACATTTTTCCCTCTCACCCATCCCATGTCTCTTACATTGCCTCTCCTCAATTCTCTCACACCATCCACCCCTTCTCTCCAGTCCCCTCTCACACCTGCATCCTGCCTTTCACCTGTAGCTCCACACCTCTCTCCTTGCCTCCCATTCGGCCTCACATGCCCCCATATCCCGTCAGTTAAAGTATGTCCGGCCCTGTCTTTCAATACCTAATAATCACACACAGACAGTGCCTTGTCAGTCCAGGATCTTCCCCTTTATCCCTACAGTGTTATCCCCCTTCAAACCCTCCTCTGGCCCAACCAAGCACACTGCCCTTCTGTCAGCTGCATGATGGCGGTGCCATTTCTAAAGGGGGAAGAGCACCTGCAGCCTTCACCACAGCCGCACTGGCCCAACCCAGCCTCGGGAAGAAAGTAAACGGCACACCCCTAGCACACAACATGTGACGCCTCTGGTTGGATTCTCCTTATTTTCATATGTTGGATACTCAATGATAACACATGATTGAGTTTTGATAAGAATGGCTAGTTTTGTGTTCAAAAACCTTTTTTGTTTGAAAAGATTGTTCTTTACGGTGGCGCAGGTAGGAGTGTTTTTGAGCTGTTGTGGTCTGGTATCCGTATCATTGCAGCCTCACTCAAGTACTTCACGGGTCTTTAAAAGACCATTTACTTGTTAACGAGGCTTTGTTTTTCATTCACCTGTTCTTAGAGCACCTGCATCTTCAATCTGCCAATTGCTAGAAGAATTGCCCCCCCCTCAAAGGTTTTATTAGCCCCCTCTGAAATTTGACTCTAGTTGCGCCTCAGGCCCTGCATGCACACTACCAGGGAAGCAAGTACACAGAGCAGCGTGACCTACAGAGGGATTTCCATTTGCACATAGTGCATTTACCTCTAGGGTCTGGTCCTTAGCGTTTTTTAAAAATTGCACATTTTATTTTCGAAAAACCCTTTTTGTTTGAAAAGATTGGTCTCGGTGGCGCAGATGAGAGTCTGACTGCCTCCCCCCTTCCTCCCCTCCCCCTCCAACTCCACCCTATACCAGAGCCCGGGATACCTATGTGGGATTTCCTCATGTCAAAACATAGGTCAGAGTACAGCAACAGTTAACAGCACGAGGGCAGAGCAAAGTAATTTCAAAGACAGCAGTGGGGGAAAGGGCAGGCGTGAAAAAAACTGAGTGTTCTGGATTCCAGTTCCAGACAGAAGTGCAACCTCGAATGCGCGACCCCCTATCTACGACTCCAAGCCCCCCTTGGGGGTCGCATCCCACAGATTGAAGACCCCTGCACTAGAGCGACACTGACTCTGTCACTGAGGTCACAAGACCCTTGAGGCCAGTCCACCTCGTCCATTGGTACCTCCATTGGACTTTTTCAGCACTAGTAGTGCAACTTACCAGGGGTTGGTAATGTTGGATTTGCATGCACATTAAACTTAGGGGGTGATTATAATGGAGGTGGGACTGCCACATCACTGCGTCGTTGACAGTCCCACCGCCATTGATGCCTGCATTACTGCCTGCCATATTACAATGGCGGGCAGTTCCCTGGCAGTCAGAGAGACCGATCGCCACGCATACTTCTCCCTTCCATAGGCCTCCTAACTTTTGGGGTCATTTATCCCCTCTTCAAACAGCCAGTCCAATCCACTTACCTCTGACAAATCAAGGCAGGGCACTAGAGGGCCGAATTGTGGCTTGCAGACAAGAAAGTCTTATAACTTCGTGTCTCTACATTTTAGAATAAATTCAACAATACCACATTGTTGCATTTATCGTTAACATTCTTCTGAGTCCTTTAATCTTAGTTGTATGGCTTTCCTTTCTCCAGTTATTAACTAATAGCCTCTTGCAATGCTAACCTATGGGCTGGGGATCTGCAATGGAAAATTTAACTGGCCAATTTCTCCGATACCAAGGCCTATATAAGGATCCTCCTTATACCTACAGGACCCCCCACCCCTGGAATACTTAGGGAAGACTTTAGGGGTTCTGATTTTATCAAAATATTGCAGATCCTCACTTCACAGTGCTCCTAGCACAAAAGCCGATTGTGGGAAGCGCTATAATACAGTAGGCAGTGAAATGTGCAATTTCACTAAACCCAGGGCATATAACACTCATTTTATACGGGTCCTCCTTGTAGATACCTGACCTCTAACCCCTGGGACACCTAGGGGAACCCCTGGGAATACCTAAAATGCCCCAACATTGTAGTTTATCAATTTGTAAGTGCCCTAAACCCAAAAGTCAAGATTGGGCACAATTTGCATTTTAAAAGCAGTCCTCCAACACGGGCCTGCTTTTAAACGGACCTCAGGCTACAGCAGTGCACACATACAAGTGCAGGAAGGGCTGCTGGCCTCTAAACCACTATGCCCTAATATATACTAGGGACTTAAAGGTAGTTTCAATCCCAATGCCCTATTATGTACTAGGGTCTCTTTCAACATAGCACTTGCCCTGTGTCTGGTTAGTCAGAGGCCAGGGTCAGTCAGAGTCAGGTACCACCAGTACAAGTCAGCAAAAATGTGGGGAGTGCCCAGGGCACAGATTGCTTTGCAATACTAGATAAGCACAAACCCAGAAACCCAGAATTTAAAACATAACACCATGGTTGGGGGTTCTCTTTAATAATCAGAATTGATTTCCATCCGAATAAACCCATTTTGCAACCTAAGGCTAATGAAAGACTGGTAAAAATCATTACTTTCTAATCTATACCTTGCAGTTTTCATGCAGCTCTTTGATGGCGGTTAATAGCTCTCTGTTCAATGTTAGTATTTTAACTTATAAACTGCAAATAGCAAAAGAATCTCAGACAAAAGCAGTAACTCACTGACCTATTTACCTGATATGCATGTTGTGGTCTGCCTGGTACACGTTCTTTGCAGCAGGCATATTAACCCACTGTGCCTACCTTACCATGAGTCGAACTTCCAGTAGTCAGACCTCTGATCTCTCTCAATAAAGACCATTAATCACCAAAGTTATCTTCACATTTTTATTGTTGCCTGAAAATTGCTGGAGACCAGGAATGCAGCAGCAGGTACTTTTCAAACCATATTGCTCTTTCAAACAGGACGCCCCACCCTAAGTCAGCGACCTTTGCTTGCTTGGTGCATAAAGATGCAGGAACATGTGTTTTTAACACTTGGTCTGATTACTATGTGAATGTAAATAACAATAAAGCATACATGCAAACTGTGACTACATGCCTGCTTTTCTCAATATTTCACTTCAAATCTATGCGACTGTATTTCTTTAACGGGTGGTGATTTGTATAGGGTCAACGGAAATTCCATCAGGTTCTCCCTGTCCCCCCCCAGAATTATAGTGTCTCCTACGGCCCTGCCCCAGAGTGAGCATCAATGTGCCTGGAGGTGGGGGCACCCAGGGTAAACACACTCTCCCGCGGTGCTCCCGTGCACACGGCGCCTCGTTCCCCACACTTCCTCTTTTCATGCAGCGCTAGCAGCACCAGCTCCACCGCGGACATGAGTCCGTGAGAAGAGCAGGAAAGAGGGTGGGGGGGGCGAGGAGAGAGGGGGGAATGTCGGACGGGGATCACCATTAGGCCGTTGTGTATAGTGTGAACTCTGAACTGACACGAATGAGGGGAGAGGGGCACAAACTACCAGCCCCACCACCCACCCCGGCCCTCTGGGCTGCTCACCCAGCCATCTGCAGCGCTTCGAAGCCTGGGGCGTGCCTGCGATGAACCTCTGCCTCTGGGGGGCAGGCTCAGGACATGTCTGCAGGCAGTGCCCATGTCCGATGCCCCCTGGCCAATCAGAGTCCGTGTGTGAAGCTTATTTGGGAGACTGTGTGAAGGTAATTAGGGTGTAGTACCTGCACGAGGGCATGTGTGTGTGGGGGGGGCTGTGAGTGTGAGTAACACTCCGTTTGCTACCTCTTGTATTTGCGGCTGCCCAAGGCCACCCTGTGGCCATCAGGAGGGCGGGCCCTTAGTCCCGAGGACTTCCCCCGCCCCCCATTACTTGGGTCAGCCACTCCTCCCCGGGCAGGTGGTGCCCGGTTGGAGCGTGGGCGGGCCAGTGACGCACGTCCGTGCGGCAGGCAGGCGAGGGGTTTATATTTTCCCCTAGCCATTTCAACTGCCTCTTTGCCGCTCCGGACGTCGCGTGTCGGGTCACGGGACACTCTTTTGCTGGGATTTGAGGTGAGTGGCCTTCTGCCTGTTCACCCCCTCCGCCTACTCCCTCCTCTCGGAGGTCGAGCAGGGCTAGGCGGCCCGCGTAGCGACGGGCCGCTGTGGAGGAGGGGGTGCAGAGTCGGCCTTGACCCCTTCCAGATGTCTCGTGGCCTCGGCGTTAGGTAGAGCAGGCCTCGCTGGCCTGTGCGGGGCGCCTTACTACCGCTCTCTTCTCGTGGGTGGGCGCAGGGGGAGGGGGCAGGTTTCCCCGGCCCGCCGTGCAAGTTCCAGTACCCGTGCCCGGGTACTGCCTCTCCCCCGGGGGCTCGGCGTTTCCTTCGCCCCTGTAATAATCAGACCTACCCCCCGTCCCCCGTGGACACGGGTCGCGGCTGCGGGGGTTCCTCCTGGCCTGCCTCGCGAAGGGCCATGGGCCTGGTGGAGCCCGTGTGCAGTGGGGTGTCCGCATCTAGCCTCTCTCACCCTAGTGAGCTCTGGGGCTCGTCGTGTGCAACTGTGATAATCAGGTGCAGTCTTCTCTCCCGTATGGCTGCGCCGGCTCCCCTCTGCCTAGTCTTGCGGGGGCCCTGCCCTGAGCAGCAAAGCATCCCCGGCTGCATCAGCACTCGCCCTTGAGTGTGGATGGTTCTCTGCCCATGTGGTATGCAGTGCGGCACAACTAGCAGAGCGCTTGCCCGCGGACTGGGAGTCCCGGATTCGAGCGTTAGCGTAGGCGGGTAAAACAAATATTTAAAAGGCAGAGATTAGCTCGCCTTGCTATCCTACAACAATCTCGCTGTAGGTGTTCGTTCGATCCCGAACCCCGAGTAGAAATTATTCCTAGCTGGGTTGAGCGAGGAAGCTGGCTGTTCTGCTCTGACCGGAGCAGCTTAGGGCACGGCTGTCGGGTCCCCGCAGCCTTTGGGTGTTTTGGCGGGGCGGCACCGTAATTTGCCTGGGGGGGGGTCTGGGTGGCTTTGCGCGCGGGGGCTGAGGGGCCCCACATCCCGTTGATGGCACAGTTGCCTCCCTACGCTGTTTTCCAGGCTCAGGAGGAGCGCGGCAGCGTACGGCCTCCACCACCCCCCTAGTGAAGTAGTGTGGCTCACTGGTTAGAGGCGGCAGACCCGAGAGCAGAGGACGGCCCGGGACCAGGGTTCGATTCCCGGCGCGGCAGGTTTCTGGACCAGGGTCAGCGGACTCGATAATTCTCTCGCCTCGGTGCCCACTCTGATCAGCGATCACACTCGGCAACTCTGGGCATTAGCTTGCCTCATCTTCACTAACGGCCCCACCAGACCGCCGGGGATGCCTGGTCTCACCCTGGAGATACCCATTAGGGACCATCTCTCAGGGAAGCCAGGAAGGGTTTCGCAGCGGTCGAAGCGCCTTGGGACCCTACGGGTAAGTAGTGCGCTATATAAATGCCTATACATTTACATTTACATATACATTTACAAGGATCATCTGTCCCGTGCACTTTCCTGATCTGGGGTACCGGAGGGAGATTCTTCCCCGTACTTTCGGCGGGGGGGGGTGGGAGTTAAGGCCCGTCGGGCTTCTTGCAGCTCCCCCATTCTATGTCTCCCTGATTCTTCGAAGGGGTCCCCGATACCCACTACCATGTGTGGGTATCGTAGCATCTATTCGCTAGGGAGCGTGGCGGTGCTCCCCCGGGTGGCTTAGAGCGGTCCGGGTCTCCTCAGTGCACATTATCTCAGGCGTTCCCGCCCTGGAGTCGCCTACAGGGCTGTGGTTAGGACCGTTTGGTCATCTGTCCGGAGGCGTACCTGGCGGGGTTTATCTGGAGTAGACCCCCGAAAGGTGTTGCAGAGGAGGATCATATTGCATAGCAGGGTGATGAGAGTATGTTGCAAGAAAAGACTAGGATGTACCATAATTCGGTACAGTCAGCGACAGTATTACGGTTTTTGTTGTACTTCCTGCTTGTCACCCGGTCTTGTCAAAGTAAGCACACGTGACAGGCCCCCCCAGTATATATTCAATCGCGGGTCCTTGGTGTGGCCCTGGGCGGGTACAGTTGCAGGGGCCAATGCCTCCTCGAGGCATCATGGCGATCCGCCCCTATTCCCACTCCCCACCGCAGACATGCCCGCTACAGGCGCTTGGTGAGTGGGCTGCGGTGCATGGCCGAACTCCGGCACGCCAGGGGCTGGCGCTCGCGTGCTCTTCGGACGGCCAATTTTAAAATCTGTACAACTCCCCTTTCCCCCCGCTAAGTTGTGCTGCTGCTGCAGGGTGAGCCCTGGGGGTCAGTGGACTCTCAGGCAGGGAAAGCCTCCATCGCAGCAGTGGGACTGGTGCAAACTCGAGGCGATGCGGTTGGCTCAGGCGTGCCTGTTGTATTACGGGAGCACTCCCGCCTAGTTAGTCATGGCCTGGACATGTTTACATGCATAGCGGAGGTGCACTGTCCTAGAGGTGGGAGTGAGTGAGTTAAGCCGGTCAGCCTCTGTGTCTGCCCGGGGCCCAATCGGGTATGTTTCTAAGTGTGTGGCAGGTGAGAACCTGTTGAGGTGTGCTCCCGGCCTGCTTCCATCTTCCAAGGCTATGCGACTCCGTGTAGCATCTCCCTGTTGCGCATTCCGACATGCATCAAGGTCACTTGACCTCCTCCTCCGCGCGGTTAGCAGTGTAGCTTGCTGCTGGAGATAACAGCCGGTATTACATTCCTGTTCACCTCATTCTCCCACAGCCGCATAGGTATTGTTGATTCCATTATCCCGGCCCGGTAATCCCGGGTAGGGTGTCCGTTCGTACCTTGCTTTATCGCCAGGCGCTGATGATGGAAAGATGGCAGCTCATGAGGCCTGTGTTTGCGATTGCTGCCACAGACCACCCCTTATTCATAGCGCATAATAGGGGCATCTCCGCGGCGGAGTATTCTTAAGCAATTTGAGTCACGCTAAGGCATAGGCGCTATATGCGTCGGGAGTTGCGCATTCTGGGTTCTGCTACGAGATTGTAGGGCTAGGAAGCTGCAGTCGGGCCAGCGCTGGTTGGCGGGCAATTGCCCCGTGGGCAGCCAGATGAGCAATGTACTGTTTGAGTCAAAATATGCTTTTCCCCCAAATCAGCTCTTAGCACAGCAGCATTAACTTGCGGTATTCACCGCAGCGTTTCACTACAGGTTAGCATTCACAAACTTGTGTACAGAATGCAGCTACGCCTGCGGGTCATGTTCCATTTATGCTCATTTGAGGGGCATTCCCCACCCTAGCAATACCCCCAAATGGTAGTTTCGTCTTACCCCTGTAGCCTTTTCCAGGTGTGCTATTACCACGCTGATATTCACGTGACTGTAATGGAAGCCAATGCTTACTTCATGTCATGGTATAGCATGCACACGGAAATGAAGGACCTGTAAGCGGGGTACCAGTCGGCAGCAAACACTGGCTAGCAGTACTGGGCTACAGGATCACCATGCGGACTGGCTGTGCTGTGTTTTCATCCTTTGAGCAGGCCGGCTGTGGCCTGATTCAGTCTAACAGGAGCTCCTTCGACGTAAAGGTAGTTTGCAGCACCGAGCTGTTGCTTTCGCCCAAGTATAACGTTACGGGAAGCATCCTTTACATGGGGCGGAAGGGTTTAGGCTTCAGTCTCCAGCGTTATGTCGCGCGTTCGAGCAACGCCTTTGTCGTGTGGGGTTGACATGTCTGGGGGGCGGACTGTGGCCATGTGGTAGTCTTTGGGTGGATCACAGTTCAGTTAGGTAGGCTGTGTGATCTGCGTCATCACCCGATGGACATCCTGGCAAACTTGGATATGGGCGGGAGTGCGGAGTTAATCGGGCACACAGATTAGTGACATCTCAGTGTGGCCTCAGGGCAGCTCAGGTAGGCGCGATTCGTTGTGCAGATGGTGTTTTCAACTGTCACACGCGGTTGTCTCCCGTTCCTTTATTAATTTATATAAGCGGGCGTTGTTGGAGTAGGCCTGTTGTGCCATCTGGGTCTCCGCATAACATGTCATGTGGGATCCAGCACCATTATCCCACGCAGCATTTGGAATTTGTAGCTGCCGGCAAGCATTGTTGGGAACTTAGCTCTCACCCAGTACAAACGATAGAATTATAACTAGCAGACACCTGGACGTGAAAGTTATTCATTCATGACTGTCCTTTGATGCCACTCTCCTACACTGTGCTCTTATCTCCCTCGCTTCCCCCGCATAAACCCATTGCTGGCCACCGAGCATTCCTTACATTCGACGACTTGCGCGCATCGAGCACGAAGGCATGATGTTCTTGAGTGTGGGTGTTACACACATTGTGTTGTAGAGGCGCGGTAGAGGCCATTATATGAACACCACGTGCGGCCGGTCCATGGGTGGTACTTACGTTGAGGTGTTTGCTAGACTGGAGAAGGCTGGGAGACTACTAACTGGCAATGGTATATTTACAATCGTGGGCATAATAAAAGTTAAATCAGAAGAATGAGAGAGGGACTTGCACAGCAAGATAGTTCAATAGTTAAATCAAAGTAATGTTTTATAGCGTGCTAACAGGGCAGTACGCTGCCTGTACCCTGTACCTACAGCGTGAATATGTAAACTAATGCAAAGCTCCCCCCGCTCGGAAGGAGACACCCAGTTGCACAGCTCCAAAAGTAGACATGAGTGTCTATAACCAGTTCATCAAAGTTGATTCCACAAACTGTTGAGGTTCCAGAAGTATTTAATACTTGATCAAAAGTTCAACATAATTTCATAAAGCATGAACTTCATCTAACGAGAAAATCATCCAGTCATAAATCCTCCCCAATGCATTTCGGGCAGATGACAAGCCCTTCCTCAGGGGACAACTCTACAAACAAAAGGAAAATGCCAAAGTGTCACTAGATCTGACCCATATTGTACAAAAATTGCACCTCTATAATCACGTCATAGTGTCATTGACCACATGTGTAAAACCAGAACAGAAAGGTGAGCACAGGTCGAGTAAAGATCCTAAAAAACGGAAAATGCCACGAAATTCGTGAATGTTGTTATCATGCTACTAGCACATAAATGACCTGAAATAAAATGAGTGAACAATATATAAACGTGGTACCCCTAAGTGCAATGATAAAGAAAACAACGTGACGAAAGTGACCAGCCACCAAGGCGTGAGTGAAAACATGCATCACCCATGGTATAATACACTCGTCAGAGCAATACTCACGAACAAATTAAATCCGTGACTCTTAAATCGCGGTATCTGTGAAACGTGAACCGGTGATTAGAATGCAGTTTGAATTGTATCGGGCATGTATGCCACGAGGATAACAAAGTCCCTGGTGTAGAGTACTTACGGTGTTTACATTGGTCCCTGCTCAGTTTAGAACCTGACTTACAAGGCATCTTCAGTCAGCCACCGATGTTTGCGTACACCAGGGGACGCAACCTCAAAGAAATTTTGAAGAAAGCCAATAAACAAAGTGAACCCATAACTTTCAAAGGCCTTCGACCTTGTCATAATTGCAGTAATTGCAATAACTGCATTCAAGGAAATGTCATCAACCACCCGATGAAGGGCCATCCTATCAAATTGAGAGTTAATGCCACCTGTAACTCGGCCAATTTAATCTACATGCTAAAATGTCCCTGCGGGAAATGTTACGTTGGTCACACCGAAAGAAAGATCAGAACCCGTCTACTCGAACACAAGAGTAACATAAGAACTGGGAATATCAAATCCACTGTTGCAGCACATTTTGCTGAACATAAACATTCTGTAGCCCAACTCAAATATCTGGTACTTGAACAAATTACTCCCACACACAACAATAAGCAGACTTTGCTTAAGAGAGAGAACTTTTGGATTCGCTACATGGCATCGATGCAGCCACACGGCCTGAATGATCGCATGGAATTTTTATGTTATCTATGAATTACTGATGACCCACCTATGTATCCAGCATTTCACCATATTGTGTCATTGCAATGTATTTTCAATTTCAACATATGCATTCTTGTCTTGTCCGTATTGTTATTTTATATATCATTTTCGCATTCTTTTTCACTGAAGCGCGTTCTGTTCGATCACATACCTTTACCCGTTTCACCTCACTTCCCTTATTCAATAGCGCGTTACCGTCCGCTTTCTATCTGCATGCACACGTAGCAAACCGGTACTAATCTCCTCCGGGCTTGAACACTCGTGGGGTTCCTGAGACTGAAATGACTTCGTTTTAAGAACAACCGTATCACACCGTAAGTACTCTACACCAGGGACTTTGTTATCCTCGTGGCATACATGCCCGATACAATTCAAACTGCATTCTAATCACTGGTTCACGTTTCACAGATACCGCGATTTAAGAGTCACGGATTTAATTGTTCGTGAGTATTGCTCTGACGAGTGTATTATACCATGGGTGATGCTTGTTTTCACTCACGCCTTGGTGGCTGGTCACTTTCGTCACGTTGTTTTCTTTATCATTGCACTTAGGGGTACCACGTTTATATATTGTTCACTCATTTTATTTCAGGTCATTTATGTGCTAGTAGCATGATAACAACATTCACGAATTTCGTGGCATTTTCCGTTTTTTAGGATCTTTACTCGACCTGTGCTCACCTTTCTGTTCTGGTTTTACACATGTGGTCAATGACACTATGACGTGATTATAGAGGTGCAATTTTTGTACTATATGGGTCAGATCTAGTGACACTTTGGCATTTTCCTTTTGTTTGTAGAGTTGTCCCCTGAGGAAGGGCTTGTCATCTGCCCGAAATGCATTGGGGAGGATTTATGACTGGATGATTTTCTCGTTGGATGAAGTTCATGCTTTATGAAATTATGTTGAACTTTTGATCAAGTATTAAATACTTCTGGAACCTCAACAGTTTGTGGAATCAACTTTGATGAACTGGTTATAGACACTCATGTCTACTTTTGGAGCTGTGCAACTGGGTGTCTCCTTCAGAGCGGGGGGAGCTTTGCATTAGTTTACATAATAAAAGTTAGCCAGGATATCCGTGTTCCGACAACACTAGTCATGCCTTGCCAGTTCGGATCCCTTACACGAATCCCTTAAGTCGACGCACACGTTAGAGATGTTGAAGCGATAGCACGAATGTTTGGCTATCATAAGCAGGGCTATTATTTGGTCTAGTTTGAACGTTTTACCATGACACAGACCCATGTAATTTGTCGCCTGCCCTATTGGCCCATTGGGCTAGGCCAATTACCCATACGGTGGGCCGCAGTATCTCAATGCCTGTCACCTGCCTATGGCTGGAACTTCATGTCAGGAGGAGTTAAAAGATGTGTCTTGGACTATGGGTGTCCCAGCGATGATGGGTTTAGGTGGCAGTGCCAGATTGTTTTCTTGACTGTTTTCAAGTTGGACTTCGGGGATTAGTTGAGCAGCAGTGGCTGAGCGTGAGAATAACGGAAGTTTGAAGTATATGCTTGAGCAAGTCTGTTTTTCTCAAACCTGATGTTTTGTTTGGAATAAACACGCAGGCCAGCAGGGGCTGATTCACTCCACTTGCATGAGCAGCACAAACGGAAGCTCGAACAATCTTAGATAGTCTAGAAGGTATTCGGTTTATTTGATGTTGCAGCCAGCGTTTTCGTGTACATGTTTGGATCAAATATAGCTGTCTTGCGCGGGGCGGTCATTTATGCCACGGTACGTTCAAGCCACTACATGGTATTATGTCGAGGTCTAGTAGGTGCTTCTTTTAATCCTTCCTCCTGCTTCTTTAGAGTGCATGTCAGATTGTGTATCTTTCTTTTATCTGGAAGGGTGGGTGCGAGGCGGTTTGTTTTGCGACTGCGTACGTGTGGTATGGAAGCTTCAATTTTGTCCGCACTATCCTGGGTCTATGGGTGCTTTTAGCCTTGGTACCTTGGGTCGTCGCTCAGGTCATGGGCATCTAGGACCCGGTTTTGCGCCAGCCTCCCACAGCTCAGCAGCGCAAACAGTTGCAGCGACTCGCTCTGTGGTTTGCAGTCACTTTTACTTAGCTTGCCCCGGTAGTGAGAATTCCACTCACACCCCATTCACAGCATTAGAGCACCCCCCCCCCCCCACACCAGGCATAGTGCCCGTCCTGGGGGCCCCTCCTTGGGGTTGGGCAGTTAAGTATCCGGGGTGTCCTGTTTTGGCGCTGGGTTGGCGCGCACTGTGAGAAGCCTGTTTTGTGGTGCCTTTCCTCTGGTGGTTGGAATTTCGGGAAAACTTCGGGTCCAGTTTTGGCGCCGGGACTCTGCAGTATTGTTTCTACTTCTTCACCGTTCTGGTGCGTCAGCGGCCTCGAAGCCATGTATACGTCACGGGGCGCTGCTCATACTAGGGTGGCCATGTTCACACAAGGCACAGAATGTGTGCGGTGTCAGTCACATGGGTAAACCGAGGTGCGAAGTGACAATTTATCGGGTCGCTTCAGTAAGACTTTCCCACCCCCGCTTTGCCAGGGTAGCAGGTGGGGGGAGGTAGTTGCAGTTATCAAGTGTTGTGGCACAGAAAGTGGGTTACACAGTGTTAGAGCCAGTGTCGACAGGGTCCATTCACCTGGGCTTTCCCTCTTTCTTTCCCTGTAAAAGGGCACTCAGTTGCAGTGTGCTCCATTGCTCCGGATGTGCCAGGGAGTCGCTCGGCAGCGGCAGGAGTAGAGCTGATCGCGCTACAGTATTTTGGGGCATCCGCCTTTTGACATACACCATGGGTAGTGATGTACACAAGCGGCTAATTACCACAAGCACGTGGTCCTGCAGGCAACGCTTGTCACCCTCCTGTTTGGGCTGGTAGGAGGCAGTACAGCTTCACGTGCAGCGAGTAGTGGGTGTATTTAAGCCATTGGGATTGCCTTTTCATGCTATTGTGAACCTCTCTGATTGCTGTGCGAAAATCCACCTGGGCTCCTTAAATTATGCCAATTTCAGTTTTGCTGTCAGGGCCTACCCTGGCGGCACTCTTGGGGAGGGGCCCCCATTTTCCCCGCTTAGTTTGCGGGGGATCACTCTGATCTATCTGGTAACCCAACCTCCCCCTTTTGTTCGTTGTCACCCAGGGGGAGTGGCTTTTTGTACTTTGGGCTCCTTGCGGTTATTGGGACACTCGGCTTCCCGAACACGATCACATGTGGTTGGGCTCCCCTGGCTTGCGCCGGAATAGCCTCGTGTATACACTTGAGTAACCTATAGTTTATCTGGGAAGCCCCTCCCATTGTGAGTGGTTGCCTGATCATGATGTCTCCAATTCTGTGGGCACCTGTATCGGTCAAAGCAATTCTTTATGGTGGGGGTTGAATGCAACCTTATAGACAAGCTATCCTAGAGGTAGCATGGACTAAGCAGCCTCCGGGCTAATTTCACGAGGGCATGTGTAGCCAGTTGTTTCAACATGTGCATTCCTGTGTATCTAATGATGGGACATCACACAAGTTATATGTTAAACATTGATTTTCTGGGCACCGCGCTACGGCAGAATTTGAAACTTATCCTGGGTGTAGTCTGCTGACACTTCATGTGAGGGGTGTGGTTGGGTCTCAGTGGCTTGCGCTGGTACTCGTTGTACAAATTAGTAGCGCTAGCAGCTGGGCCCCCCCCCCTATTCTACATTGTATCATTCATCCTAGGGGTATGTCCCCTCGAACCTGGTCGGTCTACACGATTGCTGTAGAGGGATATGGACCCTGGGGTAATCTGCAGATTAGTGTCAGAGGGGCCTTTATCAGTTAGAACAGGATCTATGGTCTCGTTGAGATGGAAGGGGTCCACTCTCACCTGTCGGTTTGGACTTGTTCCTCTTGGTTAAAAGACGCTCTGCAGAGCAAAGGTTGCAGGTTGCCTAAGTAGCGAAGTGGTGGGGGGCCCGGACGGCGACGGTGGCCGCCGGCCGGGCTGTGGCGGAGTTACGGGGCGATCCGAAAGCAGAGAGGTGCAGCACTGTACTTCAGCGGGCACATAGGGGTGCCAGAGCCTAACCTGGAACCTCATGGGAGGCCGGGAACCCGTGTCGGCGCCCCAGTAGTCCTTCGGGCGGTTGTGTGCCTGTGCAACCGGGGTTTTGCCTAGATACGCCCCGCAAGGGGCGTGAGTAGAGTTATTACCATAATGACGCAGCAGATGGGTGGTTCGCCACTGTGCTGCTTGGCTCATCAGGCGGGCAGGTGGTGAGAATGCGGCCTGCCCTTGGATCGCCCGTAAGATAACCCACCGTGATTACATAATGTTGTATGTAGTAAAATAAACCTGCAGCAACTTTTCCCAATCTAACACTTGTGTCTGTGTGTTATTGCGGGATGTTGGGTATGTTGGGGCAGGGGGTGCTGTTGTCCTGAAGGGACTATGTTTGCTTACATTCGTCACTTTTGCCTCATGTAACTGAACGTTTGCTTCTGTAACATGCTCACTTGTAATTACTGTTCCTATTGTGAAGCCTCTGACACCTTCGAGTAAAGTCCGCGCGAGATAAAAACGCATCAGATAATATAAATCAATCAATAAGTGTGAGTGCACGAGCAGCACAGGAGGTGAGGCTGTGCAGGGCGGGTTGTGGCCCCCGCTCTCTAATTGGCCCCTCATGGCTGACACTAGAGCCCCTCAGCCCTCCCTGGAGCCCTCCTGAGTGCACACTCACCCTCACTCCAGCCTGCCTGTCCAAGCGCTCTGCACTCTAGCGCCTTGAAGCTGCTGCCGCCGGACGACCTGCACCCAGGGGTGGCACAGAGGGCACCCCCTGGAGAGGGGGACTGACCGCCCAGCAGAGGGCGCAGAGCATGGGTGAGTGAGTGACTGAGGACTTCAGCTCCTGTGCAGCGCTTTCCGTCGAGCCCTTGGTCTCTAAGCACTAGTTTTTTGGAGTCAGGTTGCATTGGCCCGCGGGGCCTATGGCACAGCCCCGCTGGGGGTCGGTTTTGCTGATAATCTGGTCCCATTGACTTGGGTGGAGGCTGCAGCGGCCGTGCACACAGCGCCTCGTTGCCCACACTTCCTCTTTTCATGCAGCGCTAGCAGCACCAGCGCCACCGCGGAAATGAGTCCGTTAGAAGAGCAGGAAAAGGGGGGTCGGAGGGGGGGGGGGGGGGGCTGTGAGTGTGAGTAACACTTCGTTCGCTCCTCTTGTATTTTGTTTGCTCACAATTGTCCCTTTTGCCTCATGTAACTCAACGTCTGCTTTTGTAATGTGTTCACTTGTCATCTTCTCCTCATGTATCTTTACTGTTCCTGTTGTGAAGCCTCTGACGCCGTCGGATAAAGTCTGCGCGAGATAAAAACGCATTAAATGAATCAATAAGTGTGAGTGCACGAGCAGCACAGGAGGTGAGGCTGTGCAGGGCGGGTTGTGGCCCCCGCTCTCTAATTGGCCCCTTATGACAGACACCAGAGCCCCTCAGCCCTCCCTGGAGCCCTCCAGAGTGAGCAGGGAGTGCACTCACCCTCTCCCCAGCCTGCCTGTCCAGGCGCTCTGCACTCTAGCGCCTTGAAGCTGCTGCCGCCGGACGACCTGCACCCAGGGGTGGCACAGAGGGCACCCCCTGGAGAGGGGGACTGACCGCCCAGCAGAGGGCGCAGAGCATGGGTGAGTGAGTGACTGAAGACTTCAGCTCCTGTGCAGCGCTTTCCGCTGAGCCCTTGGTCTCTAAGCGCTAGTTTTTTGGGAGTCAGGTTGCATTGGCCTGGGCGGAGGCTGCAGCAGCCTTGGGGGGTGTTTAGGGCTCAGTGTGACCGACTCCAGTGCCTGGGTGAGGCACTGTCGACTACCAGACAATCTGAACAGGCACAGCCGGGGGGGGGGGGGGGTTGGGCTCCTCTGAGCAGGCACAGCAAGTGGGGGGTTCCATTGAGCATGCACAGCAGGTGGGGGGCTCCAATGAACAGGCAGAGCACGTGGGTGGGGGCTCCTCTGAGCAGGCACAGCAAGTGGGGATCCTCTGAGCAGGCACTACAAGGGGGGCTCCTCTGAGGAGGCACTGCAAGGGGGGCTCCTCTGAGCAGGCACAGCCATGGGGGGCTCCTCTGAGCAGGCACTGCAAGGGAGCTCCTCTGAGCAGGCACTGCAAGGGGTGCTCCTCTGAGCAGGCACTGCAAGGGGGATCCTCTGAGCAGGCACTACAAGGGGGGCTCCTCTGAGCAGGCACTGCAAGGGGGGGCTCCTCTGAGGAGGCACTGAAAGGGGGGCTCCTCTGAGCAGGCACTGCAAGGGGGGCTCCTCTGAGAAGGCACAGCCAGGGGGGGCTCCTCTGAGGAGGCACTGAAAGGGGGGCTCCTCTGAGCAGGCACAGCAAGGGGGGATCCTCTGAGCAGGCACAGCAAGGGGGCTCCTCTGAGCAGGCACTGCAAGGGGGGCTCCTCTGAGCAGGCATTGCAAGGGGGCTCCTCTGAGCAGGCACAGCCAGGGGGGGCTCCTCTGAGAAGGCACAGCCAGGGGGGGCTCCTCTGAGCAGGCACCACAAGGGGGGCTCCTCTGAGCAGGCACTGCAAGGGAGCTCCTCTGAGCAGGCACTGCAAGGGGCGATCCTCTGAGCAGGCAATACAAGGGGGGCTCCTCTGAGCAGGCACTGCAAGGGGGGCTCCTCTGAGGAGGCACTGCAAGGGGGGGCTCCTCTGAGCAGGCACTGCAAGGGGGGCTCCTCTGAGCAGGTACAGCAAGTGGGGCTCCTCTGGCTGTGCCCACCCTCAAGCAGGCAAGCAGTGTCCACCCTCCAGGGCTTGTGAGGCTGGCTGATGCCTGTATGAATGAATGAATGAAATATACACTTATATAGCGCAAAACTGCCACCCTACGGGTATCCTGCCACTTGGATTGTCGAATAGACACCACAAAGCAGACTCAGTTGTCAGTGAGAGGATCGAAAGATCACCCTTTTGAAATATCCAGGTTTTCAGGCTCTTCCTAAAGCATGTCAGGGAACTGGCCTGTCTAAGGTAACTCATTCCATACACGCGAGGCAGTCCCACCAAAGGCTCTGTCCCCCATCCGAGAATCTCAAATCTGGCAGCTGTTATCAGATTTATATTCGAAGAGCGGAGCTGCCTCCCAGGATTATACCAGGTAAACATTTCCTGCAGGGGGACAGGACCCTGAACATGTGCTGCCCTGTTTGAAACAAAGGGGATAGTGGAACCTTCTTAGTCATAGCACCTAACCTAAATAACTCATCATTATAAAATTCCCTTTAAAATTAGTTAAGGGATTTGTGTGCACACTGATTGGCACCCACCATCACAATTCTAGTTCACAGGAGAACTTTAGCCGTATACATAAACGCACAGGTGCACAACATAACTTTTAGGCAATAAAAAACAGATCTAAATCTAATAATCACAGGAGTAGAATTCCTTAATTTCGATTCTTTTTATTCCAAAAAACGTGAAGAAAAAAGATTATACAGCCGACGCGTTTCGTCCACTGGGGACTTCTTCAGGGCGGTTTATTCTAATTTGAGTAGTCGCGCCGGTTTGTCCTATTTCTTCATTTAATCGTCTTCAGTAAGAGCTGGAACTGGATAAAGGATATCTATTAGATGTGTCCAGAAGAGGGTCTTCACCAGGATAACAGGGAGACCATTAGCGAGAGCAAGGCTTGATCAAAGATTCAGCCCTTCAATGTCAATCTGGGGTATATACATCCAAAAACTGGAAGTCAAGAATAGCCGTGCGGAGGTCAGTGTCAATATGTTGGTGTGTCAAAAGTAATATTGGCCGATGTTTTAAGAGCGCCAACAGACAAAAGATATAATTCAAGATACTATTCAGTTGTAAGCGATTCTTGATGAGGTGCATACAATCTCATACCAAACATAAACATGAGCCCTCAAAAATTGAAGAATGCTTCTTGGCTCAAAAATAGAAGGCACAATTCCCATCCATGGAAAGCAAGACGGGCAGTGATACCGGGCCCGGTGCAGCACCAGTATACAATGCAGAGAGATTTAAAAGTGTTTTTTGGAAGTAGCAGAATAACCTTTCTATAGCATGCATAGCAGGGTGAAGCAAACACTGGCCGTTTTATTAGCTTGTGAGTCCATTTGAAGATTTTCATCCACCATGACCCCCAGGTTACGCACCACTTTATCCAGAATCAGGGGTTCGTCCTCAGGGGTTCGTTTAAATTCCACCGATAGAGGACGAGACATTCTAGTGGCAGGACAGTACACCACCTCTGTTTTCCCCCATTAAACTGTAGGGAATTTTTCCTACGCCAACCAGCAGTCTGGTGTGGAAAGTCAGCCCAATTTACAACCGATGCCCAGGCTGCTGGCGCAAGACGCCTCTTAGTTCCCATCCTGAATAGTTACCAAATAAAGAGACGGGCGCTGGAAGCAGGAACACAAGAACAGAGTTTTATTTCTCATGAGGAGAGCCTGTCATTTCGGACACGAAACTCTGTGTCTTCGGGAGGTGCTCTAACAAGTTCTCTGAGACATCGCCTTTTATACATAGGTTTATGATGCACAAACATTCCTTATTACAATAACGACATTGTGAAGCAAGGAAAAGACATCCCCGACACCTCCCTGTTCCGGCTCAATCCAACACGTGGCTACAGTAGAGGTCCTCACCCCCCATACAATAGGAGGGGGCTATCACGCAGCAGAGTGTTCCGCTGATTCCTTTGGAATATGTGCGCCTGATCGGATCTTAGGGGGTGGGGAGGTCATGATCAATAGTAGCTCCTTTGAAGAGGGGCGAGTGCATACAGTAGTGGGCAATAAACCGTATCCTCAGGCTAAGGGATGACCAGCGGTCCGTGCAGACAATCGGGCTCAGTGGAAGGGGTCATCAAAGGAGGGGTATTCATGAAAGGAAGGGAGGTGTTGGTCAGGCGCGGGGTGTGATTCCCAGGGGCAGAGTCGCACAGAAGGAGAGGTCTTATGACCCGTGACCGGGTTGAGAGATCAGGTGTAGCTGGGGGGGATTCATCAGCAGAGGAGAAGGGTGTCCCTGGGAGGAAGTGGGGGGGGGGACGTGTGGGTCAAGCAGGAGTGTTGCTCCCCAGGACAGAGTCATGCGGAAGGAGAGGGTTTATGGCTTGAGCATGTGAGAGCAGGGGCAGCCAGGGTGCGCGGGGGGTTGCTCGCAGGGTCAGGGGGGGAGCGCTGGCGATCGATCGTGAACAGGGGAGACCATGGTACTTAAAATGGCTGTTTGGGTACAGGCGTGCATGGACCTATACTGGCGGAATGATGCGGTCAATGCTTCACGGTATTCGTTCTGCTTATAGTGAGGGGCATGGTGAAAACAAATGAACGCCGCTTATGTACATTAACATAGTCGTTTTCCACAGTCGCCGCTTTTTAACATAAGCGAGTTCATTTCCTAATCGATGGGCGTACATATAAACATGTGTGGTCGATGAGATAGCGTTTGTCAAATACTAGCGGATTGCATATAACCACGGACAGTCGATGCGATTGGTGGAATGCAGCACATATGAATTTACATTTGATGGGTTATTCATACAAGTCTAGGGATCAGCATACCACATATTATAGATGTTCTGACTTTCTCTTCGGTGGTATCAATGTATAGTAGAAAGTGACCGATAAACATTTTGAAAACACTACAAAGTGGTTGATGGTGGAATTCAGTTCGATACACGTAATTTAGTCAAATAGAGGGGTGTCTTCGTCACAGTGTCTTTTTAGCAGTGAGCCATCACTGGTAGGCTCTAGTCCGTTTTCTTTCGTTGGCGCTGTTGAGCACCGGCGGTGGAGCTATAGGTCCAGCTCGGATCTTAACCTTACGCGTTGCAGGGTGCGGTCTGTCCTCTGCTATTAGACCACAGTCCTGTTCCCTAACCAATCCTTTAGGGGTGCCTTATGCTCGGCACCTGTATTTCCTTTTCCTTCCGTGGCAAACCCCATTTCCACCTAAATGCTGTTCTTCTTTTCTGAGTCAAAAAGTCATGTGGAAAAAGGGGGGGGTGTTGTTGGATAGTCGAGGGAAGAGAGGGCGGAGCGGGATCAGATCTTTTTGGACACTCCAAGGGTCCAAGGGAGCAAAGGATAACGAGCAGGCAGGCCAATCAATCGGGCTCAAAAGGGGACGGGGACTTCAGGCACACGTGGGTTAGCAGACAGAGGGCTTCAAGACAGCCCTTCATCCTTTCATTTTCCGTGTTTGAGAGTGATGCCTCGTCCCGCGTCTTGTTGCTCTGCGGCTCCACCTTTGGTCGAGGTCACATGTGTCTCACGATCTGCAGCCAGGCTGTGCGTCACGTCCGACCCTTCTCCTCCGGTGATCGTATATCTTTGAATGGGTACAAAACAAGCTTTAGAGAACTGGCAGGAGAAGACATTTATACATTTGAATTCCGCCCTCAATCCTACGCATTTGGGGATACGTTCATCGGTCACAGTCAGAAGTTTATTACCATGAAGTATGTATGTAGGCATTTCTACTGACTTTGTACTAAGTCTATTCGACGTTCATTCATGACATATATGGAGAGAAGTCAGACTCCTATCAACTGCGCATTTCATCAAACTCGAAATTGGAACCTTCAGCAGAGACTCGTCGTTTCAACCCGAGCCCCAACAGTCTTACATTTCCCTTCAGGGCCGGCTACCCTTTCAAACAGAGGGGAGTGTTATCATCGAAGGGGGGGGGGGGGGGGGGGGGTAAACAGGCTTTCCTTGAGGAGCGGCAGTTAATCAAGGTCATCAGTTATACTTCGAGGACAGCTGATATGGAGCTGGGGTCAATCAGGAGAAGCGGGGACGCTTTGGACATTTGCACTTGAGTGCAGAGGGGTGGGGCAATCTGGGCATTGGGGATTGTATTTCTAACGAACTGAAAAATAGGAGGCCATTGACATATAGTCCCCCTATAAAAGGCCAGATTAGGGGACCTCAGTCGTCTTACCTGTCCTTTCCTTTTTAGCCAATTCAAGTTCCTTCATTTTGCAGAAAGGAGAGGTAGTAATATGGCAAGTTACAATCGTTTTAGTTCCTGTCAATTTTGCTGAACACCTTCGCGTTCAAAAAGGACCCAATTAGACTGGTGCCGGCGGGGCACAATATTACCACACAAAAGGGAGAGGGAGCAGGGGGACTCTCATAGAGAGTGAGAGTCGCCCACATTCTAAACGAACCATTCAGTACACGCGAGACAGAGAGAGAGAGAGAGAGACGTGTACGAGAATAGGCCATTTAGTGCGCACACAACACAGAACAGCAGGGATCAAGCAATATAGAAACACAGGCAGGGGGACGACATAGATGCATACACGACGTACACACAAATTCAGGCGGAGGTGACAGTACATGCATTACATACAAAAAAATCCAAGACAAAACATAGAACAGTTTCTGGCCAAAAAAAGAATCTCTTCCTGCATGCTGCGCAATCCTTTTTATCCTACTCAATTCATCCGATGCTGAGCTCTTTACCTTTTTTTTTTTTTTTTCTTTCCTATCGTCGGCTGTCTTTGCGAGTGTTCTCGGCTGCTAATACTTACACCTCTGCCAATTGGGGACCCTTCCTGGAAAGAAGCGCTGTTCCTGTGTTGTTGCTGTCTGGCCACTTCGCCACGCCTCGCGGCCCCCGCTTCGCGGGCGCCGCTCGTAGGCTTAGACTCTCTCTGGGGAACATCCTTTCTGCCTCCCTTCACGTGCTTTGAGCACCAACGCGCCCCTTGCAAGCTGTCATCTGGTCAACAGGGGTAGAGGCGGGACTGCGAGGACCAGCATTCCTAGCGGCGTGGATCGGCCGCAGCTGGTCCTCTTCCCGCCCCCTCCTCCTCCTCTTTAAAATCTGTGTGGAGTGAGTGAGCCTTGGGACCCTTCCTGCAAAGAAGCGCTGTTCCTGTGTTGTTGCTGTCTGGCCACTTCGCCACGCCTCGCGGCACCCGCTTCGCGGGGGCCGCTCGTAGGCTTAGACTCTCTCTGGGGAACATGCTTTCTGCCTCCCTTCACGTGCTTTGAGCACCAACGCGCCCCTTGCAAGCTGTCATCTGGTCAACAGGGGTAGAGGCGGGACTGCGAGGACCAGCATTCCTAGCAGCGTGGATCGGCCGCAGCTGGTCCTCTTCCCGCCCCCTCCTCCTCTTTAAAATCTGTGTGGAGTGAGTGAGCCTTGGGACCCTTTCTGCAAAGAAGCGCTGTTCCTGTGTTGTTGCTGTCTGGCCACTTCGCCACGCCTCGCGGCCCCCGCTTCGCGGGAGCCGCTCGTAGGCTTAGACTCTCTCTGGGGAACATCCTTTCTGCCTCCCTTCACGTGCTTTGAGCACCAACGCGCCCCTTGCAAGCTGTCATCTGGTCAACAGGGGTAGAGGCGGGACTGCGAGGACCAGCATTCCTAGCGGCGTGGATCGGCCGCAGCTGGTCCTCTTCCCGCCCCCTCCTCCTCCTCTTTAAAATCTGTGTGGAGTGAGTGAGCCTTGGGACCCTTCCTGCAAAGAAGCGCTGTTCCTGTGTTGTTGCTGTCTGGCCACTTCGCCACGCCTCGCGGCCCCCGCTTCGCGGGAGCCGCTTGTAGGCTTAGACTCTCTCTGGGGAACATCCTTTCTGCCTCCCTTCACGTGCTTTGAGCACCAACGCGCCCCTTGCAAGCTGTCATCTGGTCAACAGGGGTAGAGGCGGGACTGCGAGGACCAGCATTCCTAGCGGCGTGGATCGGCCGCAGCTGGTCCTCTTCCCGCCCCCTCCTCCTCCTCTTTAAAATCTGTGTGGAGTGAGTGAGCCTTGGGACCCTTCCTGCAAAGAAGCGCTGTTCCTGTGTTGTTGCTGTCTGGCCACTTCGCCACGCCTCGCGGCCCCCGCTTCGCGGGAGCCGCTCGTAGGCTTAGACTCTCTCTGGGGAACATCCTTTCTGCCTCCCTTCACGTGCTTTGAGCACCAACGCGCCCCTTGCAAGCTGTCATCTGGTCAACAGGGGTAGAGGCGGGACTGCGAGGACCAGCATTCCTAGCGGCGTGGATCGGCCGCAGCTGGTCCTCTTCCCGCCCCCTCCTCCTCCTCTTTAAAATCTGTGTGGAGTGAGTGAGCCTTGGGACCCTTTCTGCAAAGAAGCGCTGTTCCTGTGTTGTTGCTGTCTGGCCACTTCGCCACGCCTCGCGGCCCCCGCTTCGCGGGAGCCGCTCGTAGGCTTAGACTCTCTCTGGGGAACATCCTTTCTGCCTCCCTTCACGTGCTTTGAGCACAAACGCGCCCCTTGCAAGCTGTCATCTGGTCAACAGGGGTAGAGGCGGGACTGCGAGGACCAGCATTCCTAGCGGCGTGGATCGGCCGCAGCTGGTCCTCTTCCCGCCCCCTCCTCCTCCTCTTTAAAATCTGTGTGGAGTGAGTGAGCCTTGGGACCCTACCTGCAAAGAAGCGCTGTTCCTGTGTTGTTGCTGTCTGGCCACTTCGCCACGCCTCGCGGCCCCCGCTTCGCGGGTGCCGCTTGTAGGCTTAGACTCTCTCTGGGGAACATCCTTTCTGCCTCCCTTCACGTGCTTTGAGCACCAACGCGCCCCTTGCAAGCTGTCATCTGGTCAACAGGGGTAGAGGCGGGACTGCGAGGACCAGCATTCCTAGCGGCGTGGATCGGCCGCAGCTGGTCCTCTTCCCGCCCCCTCCTCCTCCTCTTTAAAATCTGTGTGGAGTGAGTGAGCCTTGGGACCCTTCCTGCAAAGAAGCGCTGTTCCTGTGTTGTTGCTGTCTGGCCACTTCGCCACGCCTCGCGGCCCCCGCTTCGCGGGAGCCGCTCGTAGGCTTAGACTCTCTCTGGGGAACATCCTTTCTGCCTCCCTTCACGTGCTTTGAGCACCAACGCGCCCCTTGCAAGCTGTCATCTGGTCAACAGGGGTAGAGGCGGGACTGCGAGGACCAGCATTCCTAGCGGCGTGGATCGGCCGCAGCTGGTCCTCTTCCCGCCCCCTCCTCCTCCTCTTTAAAATCTGTGTGGAGTGAGTGAGCCTTGGGACCCTTTCTGCAAAGAAGCGCTGTTCCTGTGTTGTTGCTGTCTGGCCACTTCGCCACGCCTCGCGGCCCCCGCTTCGCGGGAGCCGCTCGTAGGCTTAGACTCTCTCTGGGGAACATCCTTTCTGCCTCCCTTCACGTGCTTTGAGCACCAACGCGCCCCTTGCAAGCTGTCATCTGGTCAACAGGGGTAGAGGCGGGACTGCGAGGACCAGCATTCCTAGCGGCGTGGATCGGCCGCAGCTGGTCCTCTTCCCGCCCCCTCCCCCTCCTCTTTAAAATCTGTGTGGAGTGAGTGAGCCTTGGGACCCTTCCTGCAAAGAAGCGCTGTTCCTGTGTTGTTGCTGTCTGGCCACTTCGCCACGCCTCGCGGCCCCCGCTTCGCGGGTGCCGCTTGTAGGCTTAGACTCTCTCTGGGGAACATCCTTTCTGCCTCCCTTCACGTGCTTTGAGCACCAACGCGCCCCTTGCAAGCTGTCATCTGGTCAACAGGGGTAGAGGCGGGACTGCGAGGACCAGCATTCCTAGCGGCGTGGATCGGCCGCAGCTGGTCCTCTTCCCGCCCCCTCCTCCTCCTCTTTAAAATCTGTGTGGAGTGAGTGAGCCTTGGGACCCTTCCTGCAAAGAAGCGCTGTTCCTGTGTTGTTGCTGTCTGGCCACTTCGCCACGCCTCGCGGCCCCCGCTTCGCGGGAGCCGCTAGTAGGCTTAGACTCTCTCTGGGGAACATCCTTTCTGCCTCCCTTCACGTGCTTTGAGCACCAACGCGCCCCTTGCAAGCTGTCATCTGGTCAACAGGGGTAGAGGCGGGACTGCGAGGACCAGCATTCCTAGCGGCGTGGATCGGCCGCAGCTGGTCCTCTTCCCGCCCCCTCCTCCTCCTCTTTAAAATCTGTGTGGAGTGAGTGAGCCTTGGGACCCTTCCTGCAAAGAAGCGCTGTTCCTGTGTTGTTGCTGTCTGGCCACTTCGCCACGCCTCGCGGCCCCCGCTTCGCGGGTGCCACTCGTAGGCTTAGACTCTCTCTGGGGAACATCCTTTCTGCCTCCCTTCACGTGCTTTGAGCACCAACGCGCCCCTTGCAAGCTGTCATCTGGTCAACAGGGGTAGAGGCGGGACTGCGAGGACCAGCATTCCTAGCGTCGTGGATCGGCCGCAGCTGGTCCTCTTCCCGCCCCTTCCTCTTGTTTTTCCTTCATAGCTTGTGTGGACAACGCGCACGCGGGAGCGACCGGGGCGAAGACCGGGCAAAGAGCGGGCCGTTTGAGGCCGTTCGAGTACGGCAGAGTCCGGCCCAGGCCCACTCCCCCTGGACGTTCTGAAGACCACCCAAAATGCCATTAAGATCAGGGAAGGAACGTACTGTACAAATCAACACATCTAATGGCGTCGTCTCTGGTCCCTTGGACGCTTTTATCACCCGGGCCACTGGCATCTTAGAAAAGGAAATTGCCATGGTTGAGAAAAGGCTCTCAATAGACCTGATTAGTGGAAAACGATCCTCGCTGGGGGCTTTAGCTACATCTGTCTCCCCTGCACCATCTGTACCCCATGCTGCCTTCAATTGTGTCCATACCACCTCTACGGACGCAATAGTCCATATAGAAAATATTGGGGGTAGCCTGTCCACAAGAGACAAAATAATGGAAAAAAGGCTTAGTATTAACGACTCTAAAGATAGGCAGGAGATTGGGATGGTGGATAATGACTCTGTGATTAATGAGGAGCAGGATTTTAGCCAATTATCCGGAACTCCTCTTCTTAATCAATCCAATATCTCTAATCCTGTTGTAAAGGCTAATTCACCTATATCCAACTCTGCCCCCAATACCAAAAAGAGAAAACGGGATTCTAGAATGTCAGGGGAAAGAAATATGATACCCAATAAAGCAAATACAGTCCAAGGGGAATGGCGCCAGGGGCCCGAGCCCCAATTAAACCTGCTAAAACCCTCGGTGCCTAACAATAATAATATGCTATGCCCCTCACTTTTGGCTTTGGGTTCCTCCACTACATGTCCCATGTGCCTCAATAGTGATGAGGCTCTGCCGGCAAAAATGGAGGCCATGTTTAAAACACTACTTTTACCAGTCCTGGAGCGGACTAGGCTCATGACCTCAAAGATCGATAGTATGGAGGGTCTGATCCAATCAAACCACGCAATGTTGCAAGCATTGTGTGGCTTAAATAATAAGGGCACTGTTAATGCACCAGCACCAAGTAAGGCACCTAATAAGGTTACTAGTAAGAATATGGAAAACGGCAAAAATTCCCTCAATAAAACGACAGGAATAAATAACACCATAGCTAAAGGGGGTCAAAAAACAAATACCTCTTCTACCATCTCTTCTAAACCAGGTGTTAGTTCTCAGACTCAGATACTAAAGCCCCAAACGAAAACAGAGGCTAAACAAAATATGGTTGGGCGCCAACACATGGGTCCTCAAATACAATCTAATATAAATCGTCCTTCACCAATTTCTTCAAGAACTCAAAATACTGCTTCTACCAGTCGCAGGGAGGGGGGGCGTAAAAGGCCAAACATCCCCAGTGTTGATCTTCCACCCGAAGCGGCCTTACACACCATCGTTTTGACAGGCGTAGCACCATTAAAACCAGGATCTAGGGAATCATATGGTGACCTTCGTAATAAAGTCACCTTTTGGCTGAACAAAAATCGCCCGCTACCCCCCTCCACTCCTACGGAGATATTGTATGTGAGGAGAGTAGATTGGGTGGGGCCTGAGGCTAAAGATCTAGAAGGAGACTGTATCCTTATATCGTTCAAAGACTCATGGGTAGTAGATGCTATTAAACGAGTACCCAGATTTGCAAGGCAGGGGGATGTACAAACACTAGATTTATCCTACTTCTACCCGCGCAGGCATATACCCTTCCAATCCTATCCTCTATTCCGTAAAGGTCCTGCTGCAAGACATCCCATGGTACTGACCCCGATTGACTGCCAGCGCCCCTTTCTCTTTAATCATTTTGGCCCCCTTTCTGGCTTGGAAGCTATAGATTGACTTAACAATCCCTCTAGCGAGTCTCCGACTGGTAGTGTGATAGCCCAAGTCCCCAGTGATTATAACGTGGTATGCCCAATTCAACTGACCAATCTAGTTGACGGGGAGGGAGGCCGAACATATCTGCCAAACAGCCCTAGACCACACGTAGTTACCCAGGGGTCCCAGATCGAGGAGAAAATCACTGCCCCGGTAGACTGTGTTAAGCATCTAGTGGATAATGATGATATAGGGGCTGCTCATGGATCTGTACAGCCCTTACACTCTTTGTTGCCAGGCAATTTGAATGACCATCTAAAAATTTTGTCCTGGAACATAGCGGGTATTAAGGCACGCCTTGTGTCTGCGGATTGGTCAAGTTTTATGGACAACTACGATATTATCCTGTTGCAGGAAACATGGACAACGGAACCTGTCCATAAGCTGGGCTATACTAACTTTTTCAAACCCGCAACTAAAGGAGGTAAAGGGCGGGCCGCAGGTGGCTTGTTAATCTGGGTGAAACAATCCCTGGGCTTTTACCCAACAGAGTTCCCAGTGGAGAATCAGGATCTGTTATCCATTGTTTTAAACAAAGGGAACAAGCAAGCTATGAATATTATTAACATCTATGCTAGAGGCCTTCCTGGCGGTCGATGCCCACCCCTGTTGAACCTTGTTGATCACATGATAACGAAAATGGTCGGAGGTATTACTACCATCATTGCTGGGGACCTAAATTGTACTATAGAACCTGTGCTAGATATGGGAGACACATGGACTATGGCAGATGATTCTGCTTGGGGTATTCCAGACTTACAAGTGGAGAAGATGGCTAAAGCTACAGAGGCTGCAGTGTCCTGGACGGGCCTTTTGCTTACAAAATGGGTTCAGGGCATGTAATGGCCGCTCTGCCTCTGATGCGAAGGGAAAAAGCACTTTTGATAATGGCCATAGGCAAAGCCGCATTGATTATATTTTACTGGACATGGAGCATTGGGCTCTCTTAATTGATATGGTAGTTTTAGAGCGCCCGGAAAGCGATCATAACCCACTGTCCCTATCGATGAAGACACCGGATTTAAATAGAAGGGAGGAACCATCTGCAACCTATACAGGGGATGTCCTACTTACCAATGATAGGAGGAGATTGAAGTGGTCACAGGTTATAGAAGATGAATGCTTATTAAATAATATCAATGTTGTAGTAGGAAATGCACTTAATGAAATGTTGCAAATAGATATGTCGGGGGTGGAGATTGGAGCTGCAAATAGTGTGATGGGTGTTCATATTAAGTGCTTTGACAGCTTAAAATCAATGCTATCCAAACCATGTAGGAAAGTTGTTACTAAAACTAATCCCTTGCCCCAAAAATGGTATAACAAGGACTGTAGAGAGGCACATACAGCTCTCATCTCTGCCATTAAATCTCGGGACATGGTTAAAGTGAGAGCTGCTAGACTCCATTACAAAAAAACCCTTAGCAAAGCCAAAAGGGAGTGGGAGGATGAGTTCTGGTCAGATCTTTTAGAGGCATCATCCTCTAATAACCAGAAAAGGTTTTGGGAGTTGGTTAAATGGGGCAAAAACATCGACTCTTCTACACCCGGAAATAATGTGCCACTCGAGGATTGGGTATCATTTTACTCGGCCCAATTTAGAGCTGGGGACGATGATACTTCAAATCCCTCAGGCAATCCACTCACGCAGACCCCAGAAAGCGGGAAACTCACTGTTGGACAGGCCACATAAAGGGCCCGCTCCCCCTCTGCCCGACCAGGCCCGAGCCCGGTCCCTCAAGTGTCACACACCACCACTTCACGTTTTCCGTCCCCTCCGGGACCTCTGCCTCTGAACATATCGACCTCGTGGGCCTGATCTACTACTGGCCCGCGCGCCCAACCTGGGCGCCATCTTGGACACTACACCACGAGGCCGCGTGGCCTCCGATCGACCCTAACCCTGGGCCTGGCCAGGCCTCCGACATCCCGGCACCACCATCCACCCAGGAGGTGAGCGGACTACTTGGCAGGTCAATGGGAGAAAGAGGTGTCGATGGCTCTCCCCCGCCAGGTACCGCTCGCCCCCAACCTCCCCGGGCGCTGGCTCCACCCCCCTGCTGGGTGTCTGAACTCCCTCATCCCGGACCTCCCGACCTCCAAGTGCGAGGGTCCGGACATCAAAGGGCATCAGCCCTATAACTGGGGCAGCTCCAGAGCAGGAAGGCAGTTGTATCCTGGAGTCGAGAGACGCAGAGAAGAACTCATCCTTGACGGACTACTGGCGCTGCCGTAGCCCTGCCTTGCGAACTATCGTCCTGCCTGCTGGCGCTGCCGCAACCTTCGTAACCTTCATCGTCGTCGGGACCTGCTGGCGTGGCCGCGGACCGTTTGTAACTACCATCTTCATCGGGACCTGCTGGCTCCGCCGCGGACCGTCGCTTCCTTCACCCATCTCGGGACCTGCTGGCTCCGCCGCGGCCCGACCATCTAGAACGCCGAGCTCGAGGATTGAGAGCTATTTCATCTATTGGTAACAAGACTGTCCCGCTACCCCTTTTCCCAATCCAGAGACCAGAATCGAGGGGACCCCTGAGTCCAGACCTCCTTGTATCATTTTACCGTACTTGAAGAATTGCTTATAAAGTATCGTTGAACCTTAACCTTGTGTGGTGTACGTCTGTGGGGGGGAAGTTACTTGTCTGTACGATCGCTGGAGGCGGCTCTCCCCGGAGGCCTCTCCCCTTATCCTCGGCCGACCCTCCCGGTCCGTCTAACATTGGTGGCCAGCGGCGCGATCCGAATCACCGCATAATCGTACAGAGAGTAGCTCACCCCACGACAAAATCACAATGACAACCAAAGAAAGCGGATCCACCGAGAAATTTCAGATGGAGAAATTGGAAGAATACAGCCATCGTGAATTAAAACAATTCTGCATCGAACTAGGTATCGCTACCACCGGTCTAAGTACCAAAGATGATTTCAAGCGTGCCCTGGAGTCCTGGGCAGAAACCGGGGCCGTCAGACCCCCGGACCAGAATACCACAGCAGTAGAAAAAGACACCACGGCCCCCGAGGAGCGAAGAACGGGTCTCTCGCAAGACGAGATCCAGGAACGAGAAAGAACACGACTACATGAACTAGAAATGGCCCGGCTCAAAATGGATGGTGAACTTAAGTTGGCCGAACAAAAACTGAGCTTAGAGCATATGCGTCTCCGAGAAGAAAGAGAGGAGAAACAGAGACAAAGGGAGCTTGAGGAAAAAAGACTGGCATATGAACACGAGCGCAAATTGGCTGAGTTAGACTTACGCAAACAGAACAAAGAATTAGGGGTGCCCGAGCAACCCCGCACCCCAGGGACAACCGATAAAAAGGTACACATCCCCAAGGATGTCGTGCGAGAATACTTCCGAGAGGACGACATCCAGCAGTGGTTCAAGGCCTACGAAATCGCTATGACCGCTCACCGGATCGATCGAAGCGACTGGGGAGCCGGTCTATGGGGGAGATTTCTCAATGAGGGCCGCGATGCCCTGCTACAGCTCCCGGACCATCTGATGACCTCCTATGACCACATGAAAGCTGCCCTCCTCACCCGCTATGGGCTCACACCCGAGATGTACCGTCAGAGGTTCCGAGACTGCACCCGCATCCCGGGTACAACTTGGGTGGACTACGTGAACTATTTTAGCCGAGCCTTCGAAGGCTGGATCAAAGGAAGCAATGTCACAACTTACGAACAACTCTTCAATCTCATGGTGTGGGAGCATCTATCAAACAATTGCTTCATTGAGCTCCGGCAGCACCTCCTCGACAGCAAATTGACTGATCCACGGCAGCTCGCAGCCGAGGCTGACCGGTGGGAAATCACCAGAGTGGGCCGAAATGGATCCTATGAACAGAACCGGAACAACCACGGTCAGCACCGTCCCCGAGGAGGAGGAGGGGGTCAAGGACGAGGAAGAGACAACGCTCCGGCCGCCCCCGCTACCAGCACCACCCCCCCGGCCAACCGGGGCAGCACCCCGGCACGACCGGGATACAGAGCCAATGTCACGTGTCACCGATGCCAACGAGTCGGCCACTATGCAAACGACCCAAATTGCCCACAGTACCAGAGCCCAAGACCCCGCCAGGTGGCTGCTGCTGCCCTGGGGGAAGAACAGATCTCCGAAGAGCAGGAAGAATATGAGCAAGAGCATCAAGAATGGGAGCCAGCCGCCATGGCTCTAGCATGCTTAGGGGGGAAAGACATGGTCCCGTGGGTCCCCCTACCCGCTAACACCCGGAAGTACAGCCAATGGGTGAGCATCAATGGACGCCAGGCCGAAGCCCTCCGTGACACCGGGGCCAGTGTAACAGCCGTCCGCTGTCACCTGGTGACCCCAGAACAGTTCCTACCAAACATTCTCTGCCCTGTCCGTTCAGCCGATAACTCGGAGAGTCTGTGCCGGATGGCCTGCGTCCCTTTCGGATGGGGAGGGGTCTCCGGCATGTTGAAGGTGACGGTCCGAGATGATGCCCCCGTAGACTGCCTCCTGGGTAATGACCTTGAAAGCTCTCCGTGGGCAGCCGTAGAACGAAGAGAACACCTAGGGATGTTAGGCATCCCGGACTGGGCGTGCGTCACCACCCGGTCCATGGCCGCCCGGGCCAATCCCCGACCCGAGGAACCCGAATGGCCGGCGCCTCCTCCCCCGGTCGCTCCAGTCGAAGACACCGACCGTGCCGTCCCCCCAGAACCAGCTCAACCTCCGGACCTCGCTGGCCTCGACCAGTGGCATCAAGAGGGGGGGCCCACACAGGAGCAGTTTCGCCAAGAGCAGAAGACCTGTCCCTCCCTTGAGGGACTCCGCCAACAAGCCCTCGCCCAGAGCGCAGGGGATACCTCCGGAACACATTGGATCTATTGGGACAATGATCTGCTATACAGTGAACAAAGGATCGCGGAGTTGGGGGCCAGCCGAGTGCTAGTGGTGCCCCTCCGTTTTAGAGACTTCTTGCTAAATCTGGCCCACGATGTCCCCCTGGCTGGACACCTGGGTCAGGATAAAACTTACAGCCGCCTAGTGACCCACTTCTTCTGGCCTAAAATGAGGAATGATGTACTCCAGCATTGCCGATCTTGCCCCACGTGCCAAGCCAGTGGAAAGAGCGGCCGCAAACTAAAAGCCCCCCTGCAACCATTTCCAGTGGTCACCACCCCGTTCGAGAGGGTCGGGATAGACATTGTGGGGCCCCTGGACCCCCGTACAGCACAAGGACATCGGTTCATCCTGGTACTGGTGGACCACGCCACCCGCTACCCCGAGGCTGTTCCCCTGCGAACTGTGACAGCCCCGGTAGTCGGCCGGGCCCTGATGGGGATCTTCTCCCGTGTGGGCTTCCCCCGAGAAGTCGTCAGCGACAGAGGCACGAACTTTATTTCCAAATATATGAAGTCCCTCTGGCAACAGTGTGGGGTCACCTACCGATTCACGACCCCCTATCACCCTCAAGGAAACGGACTCGTTGAGCGGTTCAACCGCACGCTCAAAGGGATGATTGGGGGGTTGGAAGAGCCCCTCCGTCGCCAGTGGGATGTGCTGCTGCCGTGCCTCCTCTTCGCATATCGAGAGGTCCCCCAGAAGTCCCTCGGCTTCAGCCCGTTTGAACTATTGTATGGACACCCCGTACGGGGGCCGCTCAGTCTAGTCAAGGAAGGCTGGGAAATGCCCCCTCTAAAGAACCCTCCAGATGTCTTCAAATACCTCCTAACCCTCCGCAACCAGACCCGACGGTTCAGAGAGCTGGCAAAAGCAAACTTGGAGGCCAGTCAAGAGGACATGAAAAAGTGGTATGACCAAAATGCCTCCTCCATCGAATTTGAACCCGGCCAACAAGTATGGGTGATGTCCCCCACCGAACCCTGCGCCCTGCAAGACAAATGGGCGGGGCCCTTCAAAGTAGTCGAGCGCAAGGGCCCTGTCACCTATCTCATCGACATGGAATCTTCACGGAACCCCCTCCGGGTCCTCCACGCTAACAGGCTGAAACCCCATTTCGTGCGTTCAGAACTCAGCCTCCTGATGGCCACAGACAATGGAGCCGAAGAAGACTCCGAACCCCCCCCTGACCTCCTACGGACTCGGGAGAAAGACGGCTCCGTGGACGGGGTCCGACTCTCGGAGGCCCTCACCCTGGGACAACGCCAAGAATGTCGAGACCTTCTGTTACAGTTCGCCAGCCTGTTTTCCCTCACCCCAGGTGTCACCTCCTGGTGTGCGCACGACGTGGACACGGGGGACAGCCCCCCTATCCGCCACCGGGCCTACCGCGTACCAGATCGGGTACGGGCCTGCATCCAGGAAGAAGTAACCAAAATGCTCACGCTCGGGGTCATTGAGCCCTCCGACAGCCCCTGGGCCAGCCCAGTAGTACTGGTCCCCAAAGCGGCCGCCCCCGGCACCACACCGGAACTCCGGTTCTGCGTCGACTACCGGGGCTTGAATGCGGTCACCAGAACAGACGCACACCCCATCCCCCGAGCAGACGAACTAATCGACCGCATGGGAGCTGCCCGTTACCTCAGCATTTTCGACCTGACGGCGGGCTACTGGCAGATCGGCCTCACACCCCGGGCCCAAGAACGATCTGCATTTTCCACTCCTGACGGCCATTATCATTTCAAGGTCATGCCCTTCGGCATGAAGAATGCCCCAGCAACGTTTCAGCAACTCGTTAATCAGGTCTTGGCCGGGCTCGAAGGATTCAGCGCCGCCTACCTAGACGACATCGCTGTATACAGCCACCACTGGTCCGACCACCTCCACCACCTCCGAGCGGTGCTACAGGCCCTTCAGCGAGCTGGCCTCACGATCAAGGCCAGCAAATGCCAGATCGGGCAGGGGTCCGTAACCTACCTCGGACACCAGGTGGGAAGCGGCCTGGTGGCCCCTCTGCAGCTCAAGATCGCCGCCATCCAGTCCTGGCAGCCCCCCATCACCCAGACCGAGGTACGCGCCTTTCTGGGACTCACGGGCTATTACCGACGGTTCGTGAAGGACTATGGTACCATAGTGGGGCCCCTCACAGAACTCACGTCCAAAAATCAACCAAAGAAGGTCAACTGGACCCCAGATTGTCAAACAGCCTTCGAACAACTGAAGGCCGCCATGTGCTCCGCCCCTGTGCTCCAGGCCCCCGACTACAGCCGGGAATTCGTCGTCCAGACGGATGCCTCCGACCACGGCATTGGGGCGGTCCTGTCTCAATTGAACCCCGAAGGCCGTGATCAGCCAGTGGCCTTCATCAGCAGGCGACTCCTCCCTCGAGAACAACGCTGGAGCACCATCGAGAGGGAGGCCTTCGCCGTGGTATGGGCCCTCAAAAAGCTCCGGCCCTATCTCTTTGGCACACACTTCCGGGTACAGACCGATCATCGACCCCTGCAGTGGCTGATGCAGATGCGGGGGGAGAACCCAAAACTACTACGTTGGTCCATCTCCCTACAAGGGATGGACTTCACTGTAGAACATCGGCCTGGGCCAGATCACGCCAACGCGGATGGCCTGTCACGCTTTTTCCGCCTCGACGAGGAGAGTCCCCAAGAGTATGGGTGACTCTCCCCGCCTTCAGCTGGGGGGGACGCATGTTGGACAGGCCACATAAAGGGCCCGCTCCCCCTCTGCCCGACCAGGCCCGAGCCCGGTCCCTCAAGTGTCACACACCACCACTTCACGTTTTCCGTCCCCTCCGGGACCTCTGCCTCTGAACATATCGACCTCGTGGGCCTGATCTACTACTGGCCCGCGCGCCCAACCTGGGCGCCATCTTGGACACTACACCACGAGGCCGCGTGGCCTCCGATCGACCCTAACCCTGGGCCTGGCCAGGCCTCCGACATCCCGGCACCACCATCCACCCAGAAGGTGAGCGGACTACTTGGCAGGTCAATGGGAGAAAGAGGTGTCGATGGCTCTCCCCCGCCAGGTACCGCTCGCCCCCAACCTCCCCGGGCGCTGGCTCCACCCCCCTGCTGGGTGTCTGAACTCCCTCATCCCGGACCTCCCGACCTCCAAGTGCGAGGGTCCGGACATCAAAGGGCATCAGCCCTATAACTGGGGCAGCTCCAGAGCAGGAAGGCAGTTGTATCCTGGAGTCGAGAGACGCAGAGAAGAACTCATCCTTGACGGACTACTGGCGCTGCCGTAGCCCTGCCTTGCGAACTATCGTCCTGCCTGCTGGCGCTGCCGCAACCTTCGTAACCTTCATCGTCGTCGGGACCTGCTGGCGTGGCCGCGGACCGTTTGTAACTACCATCTTCATCGGGACCTGCTGGCTCCGCCGCGGACCGTCGCTTCCTTCATCCATCTCGGGACCTGCTGGCTCCGCCGCGGCCCGACCATCTAGAACGCCGAGCTCGAGGATTGAGAGCTATTTCATCTATTGGTAACAAGACTGTCCCGCTACCCCTTTTCCCAATCCAGAGACCAGAATCGAGGGGACCCCTGAGTCCAGACCTCCTTGTATCATTTTACCGTACTTGAAGAATTGCTTATAAAGTATCGTTGAACCTTAACCTTGTGTGGTGTACGTCTGTGGGGGGGAAGTTACTTGTCTGTACGATCGCTGGAGGCGGCTCTCCCCGGAGGCCTCTCCCCTTATCCTCGGCCGACCCTCCCGGTCCGTCTAACACTCACCTTTACGGTTGCTGAGGTTGAGCTGGCATTGGCACTTACTCTCCGAGGCAAAGCCCCCGGTATGGACCTAATCCCGGCGGATCTTTTTAAATCTAATCCCACTTTGTGGCTCCCGTATATCACTAGAATAGCTAATACTTTGGCACTTGGAGCTACAGTCCCGAAATCCTGGAAAGGGGCAGAAATAGTTCCAGTCTATAAAAAGGGTGATAAATCTATTCCAGCAAACTACCGCCCTATCAGTTTAATCGACTCGATTCAAAAGATAGTGGCGCGTATGGTTTTGGGAAGGGTCCAGGGTTGGATAGAAATGGAGAACATCCTGTCCCCCATGCAGGTGGGCTTCAGATCGGGAATGAGCACCATAGATCAGGTTTTTAGATTCTGCTTGATCTATTGGAAGGAGGTTTGGTTAGGTGGTGGTAACATCTATGCTGCATTCATTGATCTGAAGTCCGCCTTCGATCTGGTGCCCAGGGACAGGTTGTGGGGTGTGCTGGTAACTTTGGGATGCCCACCCGAATTATTGGACCTTATTATAAGACTCCACGAGGACAACTTTGCGAGGGTGAGGTGGGGGGGTCAGGGACAAGTCACAGAAACTTTCCCCGTAACCCGAGGCGTCCGCCAGGGGTGTGTCCTGGCCCCTACCCTGTTCCTCCTTTTTATCAACCAAGTTGTTAAATTTTTCTTGGATACTCCCACTGATGCCCCAATGTTGGCAGGGATGAGGTTCCCGCTACTCATCTTTGCAGATGACACTCTAATCCTCTCTAAAACACGCAGCGGACTACAGCGGGCTTTGGACCGCTTTGAGGAGTTTTGTGCCATCAACAACCTGGTAGTCAACGTGGGGAAAACAAAATTTATGGTCTTCACAAAAAACCACCCAGTCCAAAGTTCAGTGAAGATGAATGGAGTAAACCTTGAACAGGTTGATACCATGACCTATCTAGGGGTCACCCTTGATAGCCGTCTGAGATGGAAGGATCAGATCAATATGCAACAACTCAAACTTGCCAGGCTTACTGGCTGTCTCGTTAAAGAGCAGAAGGAATCAATCACTAGACGGGTCCTGCCGGCCCTTAAGATCTATGATGTTAAAATCTCTACGGCCATCTTATATGGCGCAGATCTATGGGGTCATATGGACTTGTCTAATCTGTATAAAACTCAATGTAGATTCCTCCGAAACCTAGTGGGCCTTCCACAGTCTACACCCTCGCTCCCTCTCTGCCTAGATCTTGGCACCCCCCCCATAAATGAAATGGCAAGATTTAGGTTAGTGGCATTGTGGAGACGAATATGGACATCCCCAGACTTATTCCTTTTTGCAAAGGAATTGTCAGAAGTTAGGTCCATCAGGGGTTCAGGGAAAATACCATGGCTCATTGCTGTAAAAACAATTCTGATAGACATGGGCTTGGAACATCTTTGGTCATCCCCACAATCTAATCCCTTCCCACCTAAAGATGAATTTAAATCTCTATATTGGGCCACTACCCGCCTAAAAAGAGTGATGCTGTCCAATAAAAATGACCTCACAGGAAGGTTTCTAACATTCAAAATTGACCTATTGAGAGAGCCATACTGGGATGTTATTTCCCGACCGCTAGATAAGAAATTGTACCATCAGTTTAGAGTGGGCGCTTTGCCATTAAACATTTTTCTGAACAAATGGTCCACAGGGATATCACCTTATTGTATGTGCTGCTTAGGTCATATTGAGTCAGAAGGTCACTTCCTTTTTGCCTGTCCTAGGTATGGAGCACCTCGGAAAAAATGGCTAAAACCTCTGTTCCAAAATTTACCATATAAAACAGCAATGGAAGCCATACAGGTGCTCAGGACTAACACCTCAGAGGTCTTTGTGGTAGCCTTGGCAAAGTACTTGGGCTGGGCTTGGCTCCTTAGGTTAAAAAAGCGCTCGTCTTAGCGCCAAGTGCAAAAGTCGTTCTGCTATTTGCCATAATCTGTTTAGTTTAAGTATACACCTGTTAAACCACCCTACGACTATGTCCTATTAACTGCATTCATTGTTCGCGATCTAGAACTGTAATCCTAACTTTTTCTACATAAAATATTCAGGTTTTTTTTTTATTCACTAATTGAAATTTAATCCTGTTTTATTCACTTGTTAAGAAATGCTCTTTTGTTTGTGCACTTATGTATTTTTGTGAGTGTCTAAATAATAATTATGTTCATTGATTTCCTTTGGATATTTTAAATGAACCAGTTATATTCTTTTGTATTTTAATATGTCTTTTATGATTGCTAATAATCGAAATAAAGACTTTAAAACCTGAACCTACACCTCTGCCAATTGGTCAGGGATTAACCTGGTCGGGCTACTACTCACTGTGGGATCTTTGAATCATTTTTCCTTTCCTCTTTTCGGGCGAGTGGTTCTCCAGGCCGAGGCAACGGAGGGCATCAATCGGGAGAACAGTGGGACAGCTTGGCTATATCTATGAAGATGCAGGAAGGACTTGGGTTTATTTTAAACATTATGACAAAACAAACAGTAGGGGAGGGCTAGAGGGACGTTTAAAGACCAAAGCCTAAGTATTGTCCCCCAAAGGACTAATTCATACACGAAAAACTTAGGGGTCTAGAAGCTAAACCAGAAGAGTGTTTGCTAATGTAAAACCTATGTCTGATTAGTACTATAGGAGTACAAAGAGTAACAGACCAAATCGCCAGTAAATGAAACACCTGTAACCGTGAGTCACCCCGGTTGTTTTGGATTCCCATCAAAGTCTTACAAGATCAATATTATCATTTGGTAATCCCTGGCGGGTATTGTGTCTCCTGACCATTGAGATCACATGCATACCCTCTCGGATGGTTCGGGGTAGCGACCACAATCACACAGGTATCACAAATGCTGTTGATTCAGTGGGAAAAAGTGCAGTGCAAAAAAGAAAGAGTGGTGATTGAAAATAGGATAGGGAACTAACAGAAAAACTTTTAATAGGCGTTGGCCCCTTCCTGGTTAAAAACAAGAACAGACTGGCAGAATTATCGCATTGATAACAAATTTCTGCGAGGAGACCAACATGTTTCAGCCTCTGAGGGAGTTACCTCAGGCTTTCTTCAGGGTCTCTGTTCAGAGTAGTGCTACTGCCTGTATAAGTGTATAAATGAGTGTGAAAAATGATACAAAAAAACACACAAGTGAAAAGAGCCAGAAAAGGATATAGTGTTCCTTCTTCTGTGCGTACTCCTCTTCGGAAGCAGGTACTTGGTTACTGTAGTTGGGGGACAAACATACAAGTGAAACACTTCCAGCAACTCTGGTCTGAAGATAACAGTGCAAGTGGTCAAGAACTGTGTCATTCTACGATACTCACCCAGTGCTTCCGGGGAGTGGACCTCACTTCTTCCTGGACCTGGCTCAGGATATGTGAGACCCCGCTCTACAGGAACAGAAACCGACCTCATGGTTATGATTACGGAGGGATCAAAGATAGATCTACTCTCGTGCACACTACATGAAGTCAAACATGTTCTGAACGTAGAGTATACTGTCATACACCAAGAAACGCTCCCGTGTCAGTGCACCTCGTCGCACCCACCCGCCAAGAGTTAAAAGGACTCGAGAAATGTTACGTTGACAAGGTTATAGGTGTTATTCAGATCAGTGTCAAACGTGGCCCGCCAGGAGTGCTAGCGGAGCTATCGTCTTACCTGTCCGTCATTGTCTCGAGCTGTGACTGAGTCAGGGGGAGGCACAGGACAGTTTACGTCATTCTTACTTGAATGGTTAGAAAAGAAGTTCCCAACCAATCAGCAAGAGATACAACGACGTAACCTCATACTGAGGCTCAAACTACTCGATGACGTCATAGTCAACATACGGGTAGTTCTAATGGTATACACAAGGACCCCGTAATTAATCAGTGGCTGGTCAAGATTGCCTGACGGGGAGTTTATGAAAGACTGAACCAGGGGATGTCGTCATTCAGTCCGTGTTGATCAGTACCCAATTTGTACACCCATCTTTGCTCTTTGCGGAACAGGAAATTAGACACATCGCTTACATGGGCAGGGATTTGTGGTTTTTCAAGAACATGCCATTTAAAGTCATTTTCACTATGATTGTGCTCAATGAAGTGTTTGGTAAGTTTAGAGATGTCCTTTTTGCAACGGAAAGTGCTTTTATGTTCCTGCATTCTCACTCTAACCTTTCTGGTGGTCATGCCAACATATCGTTCGTTACAGATACAGGTGAGGAGATAAATCAGATTGTTGCTGTTGCAATTTGAGAATTGTCTCAGCTCCCACGGTCGATCTGTCCCGATGTCCACACTCGTGATCTTAGAGGTGAGTGGGCAAACAGAGCAGTTGCCACAGGGGTGGTGACCTGTAACAGGCGGCAGGTCCCAGAGGGTGCCCACTTCTCTCTTAGCAGTTGTTTTGGGACGGGTGTGTACCAGACGATCCCTCAAGTTTTTTGAGCGTTTGAACGCGAACAGTGGGAATTCGAGTTTGTCTTTCCCGCTGTTTAAAATGAGCCAATGCTTCTTGATGACTTTCTGAACCTTATTAGACTTGGTGTTGTATGTGCTCACTAGAGTGAGTCGTTCAGTCGGAGGTTTAGCAGGTTTAGGTTCAAGTAGAGCAGCCCGGTGGTTATTGGCTGCTCTTTTGCATGAGCGATTCACCAGTTTTTTAGGGTAATGTCTCGACTGAAGTTGTTTCGACAGTTCGCCTGCATGTCGTTCAAAGCTTTCAGCAGTGGAGCAGTTCCTCTGAACTCGTAGGAACTGCCCAAAAGGGAGATTGTCCCATAGGGACTTGGGATGCTGACTCTCATATAGTAGGAGTGAATTCCGTGCCATTGGTTTACGGTAGAGCTCACTCTGTAGGCCATTCGCTGTATAGTAGATAGAGAGATCCAGAAAGGCTACACGTTCTTTGCTTATTTCAATAGTAAACCGGAGGTAGTCATTTTGATTGTTAAGCCATTCATGGAATTGTAATATAGATTCCTTAGACCCTCTCCACACTACCAAGACATCGTCTATGTATCTCTTCCACCAGAGAATAGACGCGAAATGTGGGTTGCTCTCATGTAGTACAGTGGTTTGTTCAAATTTGTGAACATACAGGTTCGCCAGGGACGGGGCAAAAATACTTCCCATGATGGTGCCTGAGATTTGATGATATATTTGGTCTTCATACATGAAAAAGTTTTCTTTCATTGCTATAGTAGCAAGAGCCATGATGAAGGGTACAGGAGTGATGGAGTCAAGCTGTGATTCCTCCAGGATGGTCCGGATGGTGTCTAGAGTAGCATCCTGGGGGATGGAGGTGTATAGCGACTCAATATCCAGCGAGACAAGATAGTCTGTCTCATGGCAAAAATCAATATCAGGGATTACCCTCAGGACATCAGTGGTGTCCTTGAGATATGTGGGCATGGTGTGCACTAGAGGTTTAAGGAAATGATCCGCAAATGCTGATAAAGGCTCTAGTAAGGACCCCTGCCCTGAAATGATCGGTCTGCCAGGAGGAGGTCTTTGCGGTTTGTGTACTTTGGGCAGGGTATAGAAGTACGGCATCGTGGGATTTTTGGCCTGTAAGAACTGTGCTTCTAGGTTAGTTACCCAACCCTCAGCCAAAGCTTCCTCCACTAGATTCTTGATTTGATTCATCAGCCCTGGAGTGGGATCGCTGGTCAGTGGCTGATAGGCTGTGCGAATGCTCAGTTGGCGGGAGCATTCCATTCTGTATGATTCCATATCCTGAACCACAATGGAGACCCCTTTGTCGGCGGGCTTCACAACTATGGTGTCATCTTGGCATAGTGTGTTCAGTGCTTTTCTTTCAGCTGTTGATAAGTTGTTGTAACCTGAACGGGTCGAGTATTGAATTTGATCAATATCATTTTTCACGGCCAGCTCAAAGGCAAGAAGCTGGGGGGGTATGGCATGAGTGGGAGGAAGGAAGGTGGACTTGTTCCTGAGACCTGTGTTGTTGTCAAGTTCAAGGCGAGTGTCATCACTGTTTTTTGATTTGAAAAAGTAGTGGAGCCTAAGTTTCCGAAAAAACTGAGCTAGCTCGATTTGGAGTAGAAACGGGTCTCCCTCGTCTGTGGTTACGAATCCTAGCCCTTTGTTGAGGACTGCTTCTTCCAAGTCAGTGAGTGTGCGTTGGCTAAGATTGACTACCAGGCTCTCATTAGTGGTACTGGTTATTCCTGGGCGCCCCTCCTTGTGTGACTCCTGTTCCCTGCATGTGGACCTGCTGTGTCCTCCCATTGGACCTGAGGTTGTCCCTGTGTCGGTCTTCTTTTGCCCCGTGACCGTCTGGGGCCACGCGCTAAAAAAGGCTGGTTATTGAAATTGGGGAAACCTTGAAATGGGGCCATAGGTGGTTGGAAGGTGCCAGGAAAACCCCAGGGTCCTGGTGGCCACCATGGCTGATTTGGCATATTGTATTGTCCCCTATGGTTTTGGTATCTTCCGCCCCCTCTACCCCGATTTGGGCCAGCATTAGGTGGCTGATTAGTGGTGTCTGAGTCGCTACCAGTGTCTGAACTGGATCCAGAGTAGTTGGATCCGTATCTCCTCCCATTTTTGGTGAAGTCAGGAGCTTTGTAGTTGTCGCTGGTGTAAGGGTACACCGTTTCTAATTTGAATTTGGCTAAGTCTTTTTTGAATTTCTCAAGTTTGGTTTGTAATATGGACTCAGCAAATTCTTTATTGATTTTATCAGACTCGTCTTTATTTTTCTTAAAGTTGGAAGTGACCGAAGTTTTTATCTGTCCTTCGAGGACCTGTATCTCTACCAGTATGGCGTCTGCTACCCGTTTGGCTGTACTGATTATAAGAATAAGCCAATCACGGGTGCAGCGCCAGGCAATCAAAGACCAGTCACCGAGAAACTTTTTGTCATTAAGAAAAAGACGAGGGGCATTGGTTACTATCAGCCCCGGCGGTGCACAGCTTGCTCTCATGTACTCCGCCATGATAATCCCGTGGGTCTCTGTCCGGGAGTGTGATTTCTTCATGGCTAGGACTTTAGTCCAGTCATCAGTCTTGTTGACTGTGGGTGCGGGAATAGTGTCCAGAATACTTGGCATGTTCTCTAGTATTGAGTTGTACATGGCATCATCATAGGCTAGACCATGGCGTTCTTCCATGGTGTTTGTGTGGGTCGGAGCTAGAAAAGCGCCGTACGGAAAGCGCAGGTGTATGACAGATTGGTGCTATTCTTATTTTATAGAATAGAATTGCTCTCAATAATGTGAGCACTCTATGTAGCCCGCAGCTGCACGCTGCTCAAGGTCATGACAAAACAAACAGTAGGGGAGGGCTAGAGGGACGTTTAAAGACCAAAGCCTAAGTATTGTCCCCCAAAGGACTAATTCATACACGAAAAACTTAGGGGTCTAGAAGCTAAACCAGAAGAGTGTTTGCTAATGTAAAACCTATGTCTGATTAGTACTATAGGAGTACAAAGAGTAACAGACCAAATCGCCAGTAAATGAAACACCTGTAACCGTGAGTCACCCCGGTTGTTTTGGATTCCCATCAAAGTCTTACAAGATCAATATTATCATTTGGTAATCCCTGGCGGTTATTGTGTCTCCTGACCATTGAGATCACATGCATACCCTCTCGGATGGTTCGGGGTAGCGACCACAATCACACAGGTATCACAAATGCTGTTGATTCAGTGGGAAAAAGTGCAGTGCAAAAAAGAAAGAGTGGTGATTTAAAATAGGATAGGGAACTAACAGAAAAACTTTTAATAGGCGTTGGCCCCTTCCTGGTTAAAAACAAGAACAGACTGGCAGAATTATCGCATTGATAACAAATATCTGCGAGGAGACCAACATGTTTCAGCCTCTGAGGGAGTTACCTCAGGCTTTCTTCAGGGTCTCTGTTCAGAGTAGTGCTACTGCCTGTATAAGTGTATAAATGAGTGTGAAAAATTATACAAAAAAACACACAAGTGAAAAGAGCCAGAAAAGGATATAGTGTTCCTTCTTCTGTGCGTACTCCTCTTCGGAAGCAGGTACTTGGTTACTGTAGTTGGGGGACAAACATACAAGTGAAACACTTCCAGCAACTCTGGTCTGAAGATAACAGTGCAAGTGGTCAAGAACTGTGTCATTCTACGATACTCACCCAGTGCTTCCGGGGAGTGGACCTCACCTCTTCCTGGACCTGGCTCAGGATATGTGAGACCCCGCTCTACAGGAACAGAAACCGACCTCATGGTTATGATTACGGAGGGATCAAAGATAGATCTACTCTCGTGCACACTACATGAAGTCAAACATGTTCTGAACGTAGAGTATACTGTCATACACCAAGAAACGCTCTCGTGTCAGTGCACCTCGTCGCACCCACCCGCCAAGAGTTAAAAGGACTCGAGAAATGTTACGTTGACAAGGTTATAGGTGTTATTCAGATCAGTGTCAAACGTGGCCCGCCAGGAGTGCTAGCGGAGCTATCGTCTTACCTGTCCGTCGTTGTCTCGAGCTGTGACTGAGTCAGGGGGAGGCACAGGACAGTTTACGTCATTCTTACTTGAATGGTTAGAAAAGAAGTTCCCAACCAATCAGCAAGAGATACAACGACATAACCTCATACTGAGGCTCGAACTACTCGATGACGTCATAGTCAACACACGGGTAGTTCTAATGGTATACACAAGGACCCCGTAATTAATCAGTGGCTGGTCAAGATTGCCTGACGGGGAGTTTATGAAAGACTGAACCAGGGGATGTCGTCATTCAGTCCGTGTTGATCAGTACCCAATTTGTACACCCATCTTTGCTCTTTGCGGAACAGGAAATTAGACACATCGCTTACATGGGCAGGGATGTGTGGTTTTTCAAGAACATGCCATTTAAAGTCATTTTCACTATGATTGTGCTCAATGAAGTGTTTGGTAAGTTTAGAGATGTCCTTTTTGAAACGGAAAGTGCTTTTATGTTCCTGCATTCTCACTCTAACCTTTCTGGTGGTCATGCCAACATATCGTTCGTTACAGATACAGGTGAGGAGATAAATCAGATTGTTGCTGTTGCAATTTGAGAATTGTCTCAGCTCCCACGGTCGACCTGTCCCGATGTCCACACTCGTGATCTTAGAGGTGAGTGGGCAAACAGAGCAGTTGCCACAGGGGTGGTGACCTGTAACAGGCGGCAGGTCCCAGAGGGTGCCCACTTCTCTCTTAGCAGTTGTTTTGGGACGGGTGTGTACCAGACGATCCCTCAAGTTTTTTGAGCGTTTGAACGCGAACAGTGGGAATTCGAGTTTGTCTTTCCCGCTGTTTAAAATGCGCCAATGCTTCTTGATGACTTTCTGAACCTTATTAGACTTGGTGTTGTATGTGCTCACTAGAGTGAGTCGTTCAGTCGGAGGTTTAGCAGGTTTAGGTTCAAGTAGAGCAGCCCGGTGGTTATTGGCTGCTCTTTTGCATGAGCGATTCACCAGTTTTTTAGGGTAATGTCTCGACTGAAGTTGTTTCGACAGTTCGCCTGCATGTCGTTCAAAGCTTTCAGCAGTGGAGCAGTTCCTCCGAACTCGTAGGAACTGCCCAAAAGGGAGATTGTCCCTTAGGGACTTGGGATGCTGACTCTCATATAGTAGGAGTGAATTCCGTGCCATTGGTTTACGGTAGAGCTCACTCTGTAGGCCATTCGCTGTATAGTAGATAGAGAGATCCAGAAAGGCTACACGTTCTTTGCTTATTTCAATAGTAAACCGGAGGTAGTCATTTTGATTGTTAAGCCATTCATGGAATTGTAATATAGATTCCTTAGACCCTCTCCACACTACCAAGACATCGTCTATGTATCTCTTCCACCAGATAATAGACGCGAAATGTGGGTTGCTCTCATGTAGTACAGTGGTTTGTTCAAATTTGTGAACATACAGGTTCGCCAGGGACGGGGCAAAAATACTTCCCATGCTGGTGCCTGAGATTTGATGATATATTTGGTCTTCATACATGAAAAAGTTTTCTTTCATTGCTATAGTAGCAAGAGCCATGATGAAGGGTACAGGAGTGATGGAGTCAAGCTGTGATTCCTCCAGGATGGTCCGGATGGTGTCTAGAGTAGCATCCTGGGGGATGGAGGTGTATAGCGACTCACTCAATATCCAGCGAGACAAGATAGTCTGTCTCATGGCAAAAATCAATATCAGGGATTACCCTCAGGACATCAGTGGTGTCCTTGAGATATGTGGGCATGGTGTGCACTAGAGGTTTAAGGAAATGATCCGCAAATGCTGATAAAGGCTCTAGTAAGGACCCCTGCCCTGAAATGTGGGCACCCTCTGGGACCTGCCGCCTGTTACAGGTCACCACCCCTGTGGCAACTGCTCTGTTTGCCCACTCACCTCTAAGATCACGAGTGTGGACATCGGGACAGATCGACCGTGGGAGCTGAGACAATTCTCAAATTGCAACAGCAACAATCTGATTTATCTCCTCACCTGTATCTGTAACGAACGATATGTTGGCATGACCACCAGAAAGGTTAGAGTGAGAATGCAGGAACATAAAAGCACTTTCCGTTGCAAAAAGGACATCTCTAAACTTACCAAACACTTCATTGAGCACAATCATAGTGAAAATGAGTTTAAATGGCATGTTCTTGAAAAACCACACATCCCTGCCCATGTAAGCGATGTGTCTAATTTCCTGTTCCGCAAAGAGCAAAGATGGGTGTACAAATTGGGTACTGATCAACACGGACTGAATGACGACATCCCCTGGTTCAGTCTTTCATAAACTCCCCGTCAGGCAATCTTGACCAGCCACTGATTAATTACGGGGTCCTTGTGTATACCATTAGAACTACCCGTGTGTTGACTATGACGTCATCGAGTAGTTCGAGCCTCAGTATGAGGTTACGTCGTTGTATCTCTTGCTGATTGGTTGGGAACTTCTTTTCTAACCATTCAAGTAAGAATGACGTAAACTGTCCTGTGCCTCCCCCTGACTCAGTCACAGCTCGAGACAACGACGGACAGGTAAGACGATAGCTCCGCTAGCACTCCTGGCGGGCCACGTTTGACACTGATCTGAATAACACCTATAACCTTGTCAACGTAACATTTCTCGAGTCCTTTTAACTCTTGGCGGGTGGGTGCGACGAGGTGCACTGACACGGGAGCGTTTCTTGGTGTATGACAGTATACTCTACGTTCAGAACATGTTTGACTTCATGTAGTGTGCACGAGAGTAGATCTATCTTTGATCCCTCCGTAATCATAACCATGAGGTCGGTTTCTGTTCCTGTAGAGCGGGGTCTCACATATCCTGAGCCAGGTCCAGGAAGAGGTGAGGTCCACTCCCTGGAAGCACTGGGTGAGTATCGTAGAATGACACAGTTCTTGACCACTTGCACTGTTATCTTCAGACCAGAGTTGCTGGAAGTGTTTCACTTGTATGTTTGTCCCCCAACTACAGTAACCAAGTACCTGCTTCCGAAGAGGAGTACGCACAGAAGAAGGAACACTATATCCTTTTCTGGCTCTTTTCACTTGTGTGTTTTTTTGTATAATGTTTCACACTCATTTATACACTTATACAGGCAGTAGCACTACTCTGAACAGAGACCCTGAAGAAAGCCTGAGGTAACTCCCTCAGAGGCTGAAACATGTTGGTCTCCTCGCAGATATTTGTTATCAATGCGATAATTCTGCCAGTCTGTTCTTGTTTTTAACCAGGAAGGGGCCAACGCCTATTAAAAGTTTTTCTGTTAGTTCCCTATCCTATTTTAAATCACCACTCTTTCTTTTTTGCACTGCACTTTTTCCCACTGAATCAACAGCATTTGTGATACCTGTGTGATTGTGGTCGCTACCCCGAACCATCCGAGAGGGTATGCATGTGATCTCAATGGTCAGGAGACACAATACCCGCCAGGGATTACCAAATGATAATATTGATCTTGTAAGACTTTGATGGGAATCCAAAACAACCGGGGTGACTCACGGTTACAGGTGTTTCATTTACTGGCGATTTGGTCTGTTACTCTTTGTACTCCTATAGTACTAATCAGACATAGGTTTTACATTAGCAAACACTCTTCTGGTTTAGCTTCTAGACCCCTAAGTTTTTCGTGTATGAATTAGTCCTTTGGGGGACAATACTTAGGCTTTGGTCTTTAAACGTCCCTCTAGCCCTCCCCTACTGTTTGTTTTGTCATGACCTTGAGCAGCGTGCAGCTGCGGGCTACATAGAGTGCTCACATTATTGAGAGCAATTCTATTCTATAAAATAAGAATAGCACCAATCTGTCATACACCTGCGCTTTCCGTACGGCGCTTTTCTAGCTCCGACCCACACAAACACCATGGAAGAACGCCATGGTCTAGCCTATGATGATGCCATGTACAACTCAATACTAGAGAACATGCCAAGTATTCTGGACACTATTCCCGCACCCACAGTCAACAAGACTGATGACTGGACTAAAGTCCTAGCCATGAAGAAATCACACTCCCGGACAGAGACCCACGGGATTATCATGGCGGAGTACATGAGAGCAAGCTGTGCACCGCCGGGGCTGATAGTAACCAATGCCCCTCGTCTTTTTCTTAATGACAAAAAGTTTCTCGGTGACTGGTCTTTGATTGCCTGGCGCTGCACCCGTGATTGGCTTATTCTTATAATCAGTACAGCCAAACGGGTAGCAGACGCCATACTGGTAAAGATACAGGTCCTCGAAGGACAGATAAAAACTTCGGTCACTTCCAACTTTAAGAAAAATAAAGACGAGTCTGATAAAATCAATAAAGAATTTGCTGAGTCCATATTACAAACCAAACTTGAGAAATTCAAAAAAGACTTAGCCAAATTCAAATTAGAAACGGTGTACCCTTACACCAGCGACAACTACAAAGCTCCTGACTTCACCAAAAATGGGAGGAGATACGAATCCAACTACTCTGGATCCAGTTCAGACACTGGTAGCGACTCAGACACCACTAATCAGCCACCTAATGCTGGCCCAAATCGGGGTAGAGGGGGCGGAAGATACCAAAACCATAGGGGACAATACAATATGCCAAATCAGCCATGGTGGCCACCAGGACCCTGGGGTTTTCCTGGCACCTTCCAACCACCTATGGCCCCATTTCAAGGTTTCCCCAATTTCAATAACCAGCCATTTTTAGCGCGTGGCCCCAGACGGTCACGGGGCAAAAGAAGACCGACACAGGGACAACCTCAGGTCCAATGGGAGGACACAGCAGGTCCACATGCAGGTACCAGGAGTCACACAAGGAGGGGCGCCCAGGAATAACCAGTACCACTAATGAGAGCCTGGTAGTCAATCTTAGCCAACGCACACTCACTGACTTGGAAGAAGCAGTCCTCAACAAAGGGCTAGGATTCGTAACCACAGACGAGGGAGACCCGTTTCTACTCCAAATCGAGCTAGCTCAGTTTTTCGGAAACTTAGGCTCCACTACTTTTTCAAATAAAAAAACAGTGATGACACTCGCCTTGAACTTGACAACAACACAGGTCTCAGGAACAAGTCCACCTTCCTTCCTCCCACTCATGCCATACCCCCCCAGCTTCTTGCCTTTGAGCTGGCCGTGAAAAATGATAATGATCAAATTCAATACTCGACCCGTTCAGGTTACAACAACTTATCAACAGCTGAAAGAAAAGCACTGAACACACTATGCCAAGATGACACCATAGTTGTGAAGCCCGCCGACAAAGGGGGCTCCATTGTGGTTCAGGATGTGGAATCATACAGAATGGAATGCTCCCGCCAACTGAGCATTCGCACAGCCTATCAGCCACTGACCAGCGATCCCACTCCAGGGCTGATGAATCAAATCAAGAATCTAGTGGAGGAAGCTTTGGCTGAGGGTTGGGTAACTAACCTAGAAGCACAGTTCTTACAGGCCAAAAATCCCACAATGCCGTACTTCTATACCCTGCCCAAAGTACACAAACCGCGAAGACCTCCTCCTGGCAGACCGATCATTTCAGGGCAGGGGTCCTTACTAGAGCCTTTATCAGCATTTGCGGATCATTTCCTTAAACCTCTAGTGCACACCATGCCCACATATCTCAAGGACACCACTGATGTCCTGAGGGTAATCCCTGATATTGATTTTTGCCATGAGACAGACTATCTTGTCTCGCTGGATATTGAGTCGCTATACACCTCCATCCCCCAGGATGCTACTCTAGACACCATCCGGACCATCCTGGAGGAATCACAGCTTGACTCCATCACTCCTGTACCCTTCATCATGGCTCTTGCTACTATAGCAATGAAAGAAAACTTTTTCATGTATGAAGACCAAATATATCATCAAATCTCAGGCACCAGCATGGGAAGTATTTTTGCCCCGTCCCTGGTGAACCTGTATGTTCACAAATTTGAACAAACCACTGTACTACATGAGAGCAACCCACATTTCGCGTCTATTATCTGGTGGAAGAGATACATAGACGATGTCTTGGTAGTGTGGAGAGGGTCTAAGGAATCTATATTACAATTCCATGAATGGCTTAACAATCAAAATGACTACCTCCGGTTTACTATTGAAATAAGCAAAGAACGTGTAGCCTTTCTGGATCTCTCTATCTACTATACAGCGAATGGCCTACAGAGTGAGCTCTACCGTAAACCAATGGCACAGAATTCACTCCTACTATATGAGAGTCAGCATCCCAAGTCCCTAAGGGACAATCTCCCTTTTGGGCAGTTCCTACGAGTTCGGAGGAACTGCTCCACTGCTGAAAGCTTTGAACGACATGCAGGCGAACTGTCGAAACAACTTCAGTCGAGACATTACCCTAAAAAACTGGTGAATCGCTCATGCAAAAGAGCAGCCAATAACCACCGGGCTGCTCTACTTGAACCTAAACCTGCTAAACCTCCGACTGAACGACTCACTCTAGTGAGCACATACAACACCAAGTCTAATAAGGTTCAGAAAGTCATCAAGAAGCATTGGCGCATTTTAAACAGCGGGAAAGACAAACTCGAATTCCCACTGTTCGCGTTCAAACGCTCAAAAAACTTGAGGGATCGTCTGGTACACACCCGTCCCAAAACAACTGCTAAGAGAGAAGTGGGCACCCTCTGGGACCTGCCGCCTGTTACAGGTCACCACCCCTGTGGCAACTGCTCTGTTTGCCCACTCACCTCTAAGATCACGAGTGTGGACATCGGGACAGATCGACCGTGGGAGCTGAGACAATTCTCAAATTGCAACAGCAACAATCTGATTTATCTCCTCACCTGTATCTGTAACGAACGATATGTTGGCATGACCACCAGAAAGGTTAGAGTGAGAATGCAGGAACATAAAAGCACTTTCCGTTGCAAAAAGGACATCTCTAAACTTACCAAACACTTCATTGAGCACAATCATAGTGAAAATGACTTTAAATGGCATGTTCTTGAAAAACCACACATCCCTGCCCATGTAAGCGATGTGTCTAATTTCCTGTTCCGCAAAGAGCAAAGATGGGTGTACAAATTGGGTACTGATCAACACGGACTGAATGACGACATCCCCTGGTTCAGTCTTTCATAAACTCCCCGTCAGGCAATCTTGACCAGCCACTGATTAATTACGGGGTCCTTGTGTATACCATTAGAACTACCCGTGTGTTGACTATGACGTCATCGAGTAGTTCGAGCCTCAGTATGAGGTTACGTCGTTGTATCTCTTGCTGATTGGTTGGGAACTTCTTTTCTAACCATTCAAGTAAGAATGACGTAAACTGTCCTGTGCCTCCCCCTGACTCAGTCACAGCTCGAGACAACGACGGACAGGTAAGACGATAGCTCCGCTAGCACTCCTGGCGGGCCACGTTTGACACTGATCTGAATAACACCTATAACCTTGTCAACGTAACATTTCTCGAGTCCTTTTAACTCTTGGCGGGTGGGTGCGACGAGGTGCACTGACACGGGAGCGTTTCTTGGTGTATGACAGTATACTCTACGTTCAGAACATGTTTGACTTCATGTAGTGTGCACGAGAGTAGATCTATCTTTGATCCCTCCGTAATCATAACCATGAGGTCGGTTTCTGTTCCTGTAGAGCGGGGTCTCACATATCCTGAGCCAGGTCCAGGAAGAGGTGAGGTCCACTCCCCGGAAGCACTGGGTGAGTATCGTAGAATGACACAGTTCTTGACCACTTGCACTGTTATCTTCAGACCAGAGTTGCTGGAAGTGTTTCACTTGTATGTTTGTCCCCCAACTACAGTAACCAAGTACCTTCTTCCGAAGAGGAGTACGCACAGAAGAAGGAACACTATATCCTTTTCTGGCTCTTTTCACTTGTGTGTTTTTTTGTATAATTTTTCACACTCATTTATACACTTATACAGGCAGTAGCACTACTCTGAACAGAGACCCTGAAGAAAGCCTGAGGTAACTCCCTCAGAGGCTGAAACATGTTGGTCTCCTCGCAGATATTTGTTATCAATGCGATAATTCTGCCAGTCTGTTCTTGTTTTTAACCAGGAAGGGGCCAACGCCTATTAAAAGTTTTTCTGTTAGTTCCCTATCCTATTTTAAATCACCACTCTTTCTTTTTTGCACTGCACTTTTTCCCACTGAATCAACAGCATTTGTGATACCTGTGTGATTGTGGTCGCTACCCCGAACCATCCGAGAGGGTATGCATGTGATCTCAATGGTCAGGAGACACAATACCCACCAGGGATTACCAAATGATAATATTGATCTTGCAAGACTTTGATGGGAATCCAAAACAACCGGGGTGACTCATGGTTACAGGTGTTTCATTTACTGGCGATTTGGTCTGTTACTCTTTGTACTCCTATAGTACTAATCAGACATAGGTTTTACATTAGCAAACACTCTTCTGGTTTAGCTTCTAGACCCCTAAGTTTTTCGTGTATGAATTATTTTAAACATTGACAACATTCCTAGTCTTCCAGACGGGTGGTACTTAGGTAAACCTTACCCCCGAATTTTTCTTGATCTTTTCCTATCTAGTTAAACGTATGAATTTATTTATTGGTGTCCGTCGTTCCTAGTTGCATTATTTGGCGTGCTGGTTGGAGTCATATCCTGTCATATCGTACTAACCCGTTAAGTATCTACGTCAGTCCATCCTCCCAGTCGCTAGGTTCTGAGGGAGGAACAGTCATGTCTAAGTAAGGGGGGGTGCTACATCTTTCAAAGCTCGTCACGTATAGGCACCATGTTCAAATCCCCTTTTTCCCATTCCGTCGGTCGTTCGATCATCACTCCTCCGTACTTTAACCGACGTTCCGACGTGACCTGCAGAAAGAAGGGAAAAAGAAGGGGGTGGGGCAGCATTTTAAAACACACCTGCGCGCATAAATCCGAAAACGTTTTTACTTACCACATACCAGACCTATCTCCACGGGATGCATTCTCTACCGTCTCGGCGTTTAAGCCCAGAGGGACCAGTAGTGTTGGAGAGATAATCATCGATGGTGTGCGTATCCGCATGAACCGCTCGAGCGTGGCCTTTCAGATCATGTGCAAGGGAGGGTCGAAGCAAAAGGGGCAGTCGATGTAGAGCGGGGTGGACTCGTGCTTACCTCCGAGGAAGAGGAAAGGTCTACAGTGGTACAGGACCGTTTCCGTTCGTACTAGGGGGGCAGGTAGCATTCCTTCGGGGTGGCTTTAGGGGCATCTAAAAACATTTCCCCGTTACCTGTAGAGGCTATGCATTGGGATCTTTATCGATTGTTTTCATGTCGCACAAAGACGAAGAAGAAAAAACATATAAAAACCTGGACCATCAATATTGGCAATGTTTCTGAGCATCATGTCTTTTTAATAAGCATGGGCGGAAAATCCGTTCCGCTCGCGGATTTTGCGGATTTTCGGGAAATTCGCAATCCGCGAGATTCGCGAATCTCCCGCAAAATCCACAAATCCGCGAGCAGCGGATTTTGCTCGCACTGCTCGCACTGTTCGCGTGAGTTCGCGCCCCGCGAATAAGTGCAAAATTGCAGAAATACGATCTTAGCAAAACTGAAAGTAACTACTTACCAGGTTCAAAAGTTCAGGCTCATCATTAGTAGCCATTTCCTGTAGTGCTTCCTGAGGGGCCCCTCCAGAGTTCAGTTGCCAGTTGAAACTATTATGTGACCCTGCTCTGAACCTCAGAATAGTTACACATATGCCACAAAGGTCCTGAATTACAGCTAAGGGAGACAAGCAGGAGCCAGGCTGGAAGTTAAAATCCATTAATCAGCCCCTAATTCATTATTGTCAGTTGGGGCAGGGCAGGTGTTGTAACTAATTTTGCAACAATGAAAGCACTTAGCAAGTGCAAAAGATCACTAATCAGGGCGCACTAAGGAAGCAGGTGCCAGCTAAAAAAATATTCTGTGACACATTAATCAGCCCCAAATTAATTCAGGTCACTTGAGGCAGGGAAGGTGTGCTTTGCTTTGCCGAAAATAATGTACACTGGACAACCAGAGGGTGTGGTGATGAAACAGAGGGTGGCATGGGTGGGCCAGAGGGTGGCATGAGTAGTCAGAGAGTGGCAGTGGTGACAGAGAGTGGCAGTGATGAAGAAGAGTGTCCCAAACAGGCTGGACACGTAGAAACAACAAGTTCGCAAAACTTGCGACCCGACAGGTAAGTTCGCAAATTGCGAAATTGTAAAAACCCTCGCGAACTGGCAAAAACACGGGCGAACACAAAAAAAAAAATCCGCAAATTCGCGGGAATTCGCGGATTTTGCGGATTGCGAATCCGCAAATCCGCAAAATTCGCGAACGCGAGATCCGCAAAATTCGCCCATGCTTACTTTTTAACCTTCAACCTTAATCGAGCTGCTCCATCTCACCTACCTGTCACTTATTTCGGAGACAGTAGTCACGTATTCGAAGCTTATTAATCCAAGCGCTACGATTATACTTGCTTTTTCAAAAACCTTTAATTAAAAATGTTGGCGCACAAATACGGGCCTACAACCCCGGGGGCCGGCCACGGAGCAGACTGGAACTGTGCATGAGGGGAACGGAGTCAGTGATCATTGATTTTATAATAGAAAGTACGGCAAGTGCAATAAAATCATATCGAAAATTCATTGTGAGCAAGTATCATAAGTGTCGAAAATTCAAACTTTCAATAAGCATGGTGTGTTAAAATGTAATATCAATTCATTGTCCGAATGTTCAATCAGTACCCATCTCATATCAATTCATTGCTCTAACACATAATTAGTACCCACCCTATACCAGTTCATTGTCCTAACACATAATCAATATCCATCTTATATCACTTCATTTTCCTAACACATAATCAATATCCATCTTATATCACTTCATTGTCCAAACACATAATCAATATCCATCTTATATCACTTCATTGTCCAAAAAACTACATACATATCTCAGAACATCAAGGCTGAGCAATCAGGGTACAACAAGGAGTTGAAAGTTTCATTTGTATCGGCGCCATTTTGGGCGAGGTCAGGCAGGTCCCAGTATAGTCAGAAAAAAATGTCTCCACCAACTCGTGGATGGACCAGAACCTCTTTTGGCAGTTCAAAAAGTTTTTCGCAAAAAGGGTAACAGAAGGGACTGGCGATATGAACCATCAGTCAAAAGTGGGGAGGGAGGCAACAATCTTTCCTACCGGGTCATACTGGTGTCCCACCGGAACTGATCACGTTGGTAGTCTTGCAGGATTTTGATCATTTCAAAAACTGAGGCTGGCGCCGGCATGAGTGCGCCGACGTCTCGTGGTTCCCATGGGGGGGGCGGGTGCGCCCGTGGAGGGGTCGGCCCCCCGGCTCTTCTAGAATCTTCAAGGTCGAGGAGAAGAGCACAGGACGTGCACCCGTCCTGGGCCAAGCGCCGCTTTTCGATAGGGACCCTTTTGACTGGAGCGTTGGGGTGTCGCTGGAAGCCTCCACCTGGGGAGGTGGGGGAGGCTCGTTCGCGCCGCCTCCCCCTCCCAGCGACCCCACGCCGTTTCTCGGCTCCAGCACTTCGGGATGGCCGTACCAGGCAATGAAGAGAGGGGGGGGGGGGTCGGAGGCAACAAGACACCCCCCCCCGTGGCCTGCAGGGCGCCGTTTTCTCTGGACTTTTCGTAGCGGCCAGACCAGGCGATGCGAGGGGGAGGGGGGGGTCAGTGGCATGTGCAAGACATCCCCCCCCCTCCGTCGTCGAAGCCATCATTAAAGAAAGAAGAAGTGCTGTCGCAGGCAACAATCCAGTGTTGTCGCAGAAGGGCGTTGCTGACCTCGGCTCCGGTTTTGTTTTTCTGATGGCCGGAGCAGGCGATAGAGGGGGGGGGGGGGTCGGAGGCAGAGGCAAGACATCCCCCCCCCCGTGGCCCGCAGGGTAGAAAAAGAAGGGAATGGGGAGACCAGTACATTTTCGGGCCATCCGCCCCACAGCCTCCCCTTCCGATGGCGGCCAGCCGAGCCCTGCTCTACACGCGTCGAGGCCTCGCCTTCCGGATGGGCGTAACCGCGGACCTGTTGCACTTCGGGAGCTTCCGGAATGGGGGTAGGTATCTGCTGATTTGTATCTACTTCATGTTACGGTTATTTGGGTGTGGCGGGCGGTGGGACAGACATGTTTGGAGCAGTGAGGGGCGGCGGAGCCTAGCTACCTCGTGGCTGCCTTGGTGTCAAGCTTGGCTTCTCTCGCCATTTTTATGTTTCTTATTGCGGGTTATTTCTTCGTTTCTTATTTTTAGCGAAGTCGAAAACTCATCAGTGGCCTACTGACTTTGCTCGACTTCTTTTTCCTTCCTTTTCTAGTGTGTTTCATGCTAAAGTTTCTGTTAACAGGATACGGTGATCACTTCAAATTTTATATATGTCCTTTCATTAGGGGTACCCTCCGGTTGAGCCAGATGATCTACCTCCAATAAATGGTCCGGGTGGAACTAGATTACCAATCAGTGGGGAGTAGATAGGCATGACAGATTACAACGGGGGACAAAAGTCCGCATTACCTACCCTTCACTACTTGCAAAGACTAGACAGAACATTTCTATTCTTCGTTATTTGCAAACAGAAAATACCTCAAACGAACTATTCCTTGAACAATAAATGTCCAGACAATCAATCAATCAGTGGGGAGAAAAACAGGCATGACGGATTACAACGGGGACAAAAGTCTGCATTACCTATCCTTCGCTACCTGCAAAGGGAGACAGAATATTCCTATTCCTCTCTGTTTGTAGACAGGGAATATCTCAAAGAGCGACAATCGATAAAAATCGATAACAAACAATCAGTGGGGAGAAAAGTAGGCATGACGGATTACAACGGGGACAAAAGTCTGCATTACCTACCCTTCTCTATTTGCAAAGAGAGAGGAACGTTCCTATTCGCCGCTGTTTGCAAACAGAGAATGTCTCAAAGAGAACCAATACTTCAAGTAGCAACCAAAGCTAAATGAACCAATCAACGAACAATATCAGTATTTAAATACCGATTCCAATACAACCAATCAATCAATCAATCAGATGGATAAAGCCATCCTACCAATCAGGCGTGAAAGACGCCCTACTTAATCTTACCCGGACCGGACCATGTGGACAGTTCTTCACCTTCCCTTTCCAGCGCCCGATCGTTCTCTTACTCCATGTTTTTATCACAGCATTCCTGTGGGATTCCAGTCAGGACAGTAGGTCACTTGAGAGAGGTCCGTTCGGAATCGGTGAAGTTCATTCAATCGGCAGCCGGACGAGGGCCCTCTCAAGGCAGGTATACTCCAATCTTTTAGATGTTCACCCCATCGTCTGGACCTCTCTTACTGGACCTTATGTCACTGATGGACCCCGCGTTGGGACGCCAATTGTGGAAAGTCAGCCCAATTTACAACCGATGCCCAGGCTGCTGGCGCAAGACGCCTCTTAGTTCCCATCCTGAATAGTTACCAAATAAAGAGACGGGCGCTGGGAGCAGGAACACAAGAACAGAGTTTTATTTCTCATGAGGAGAGCCTGTCATTTCGGACACGAAACACTGTCTCTTCGAGAGGTGCTCTAACAAGTTCTCTGAGACATCGCCTTTTATACATAGGTTTATGATGCACAAACATTCCTTATTACAATAACGACATTGTGAAGCAAGGGAAAGACATCCCCGACACCTCCCTGTTCCGGCTCAATCCAACACGTGGCTACAGTAGAGGTCCTCACCCCCATACAATAGGAGGGGGCTATCACGCAGCAGAGTGTTCCGCTGATTCCTTTGGAATATGTGCGCCTGATCGGATCTTAGAGGGTGGGGAGGTCATGATCAATAGTAGCTCCTTTGAAGAGGGGTGAGTGCATACAGTAGTGGGCAATAAACCGTATCCTCAGGCTAAGGGATGACCAGCGGTCCGTGCAGACAATCGGGCTCAGTGGAAGGGGTCATCGAAGGAGGGGTATTCATGAAAGGAAGGGAGGTGTTGGTCAGGCGCGGGGTGTGATTCCCAGGGGCAGAGTCGCACAGAAGGAGAGGTCTTATGACCCGTGACCGGGTTGAGAGATCAGGTGTAGCTGTGGGGGGATTCATCAGCAGAGGAGAAGGGTGTCCCTGGGAGGAAGTGGGGGGGGGGGCGTGTGGGTCAAGCAGGAGTGTTGCTCCCCAGGACAGAGTCATGCGGAAGGAGAGGGTTTATGGCTTGAGCATGTGAGAGCAGGGGCAGCCAGGGTGCGCGGGGGGTTGCTCGCAGGGTCAGGGGGGAGCGCTGGCGATCGATCGTGAACAGGGGAGACCATGGTACCTAAAATGGCTGTTTGGGTACAGGAGTGCATGGACCTATACTGGCGGAATGATGCGGTCAATGCTTCACGGTATTCGTTCTGCTTATAGTGAGGGGCATGGTGAAAACAAATGAACGCCGCTTATGTACATTAACATAGTCGTTTTCCACACTGGCTCATATACTCCTGGAAGCTGTCCATAGATACCGCTTGTTTCCCCTACAGGGAAAACACCAGTTGGGTAATATCTGCATAGATGACCAGGTCTACCTCGTAAGATTTAATAATGGGGAATAGAGGGCACAGGTAGATCTTGAAAAGAATTGGGCTCATCCCCGAGCCCTGTGGCACCCCATGATGTACTGGGGACATGCCTGAGGTGAACGGCGTCAGAGACACTGCCTGTTGTCTTCCTGACAGGTAAGATAGTAACCACTGCAGGGCCCGTCTGACATGTCCAGTAACACTGGGAAAGAGGAATTCCCATTGTCAGCACCCATTCATAGATTGTTCATTACGGTTGCCAAAGCAGTCTCGGTACCGTTTTCTGGGCGGAAGCCATATTGGTCCCCGTCCAGCAGGAGATTGTCTTCAAGGTAGCACAATAGACTTTTACTAACTACCTTCTCTAAACATTTTAACAGGATATGGCAGTAGAGAGATTGGCCTAAAATTTGCTGGATTAGAAGGGTCCAGGGATGGTTTTTTAAGCAAAGGAGTTACTACTGCTTGCTTCCATACCTCCGGTACCTCCCCCTCCTCCAGCGACTGACAACAGATCTTCCATAGCCAGGGAAAGGTTTCTTGACCAAACATTTTCCAGATTTTATTTGGAAGCAGATCTAACGGGGAGCCCGTGGATATACTTTGAGCCAGCTGGATAAAAGAATCCTCCGTGGGGGCATGAAAGATATTCAAAGAGGTTTCTATCTGAGATTCTGCATCTAACGTCCAGGCTAAATCATCCGGACCATCAGGATGTAGTTCTCCAACAATTTTTGTTATTTTTTCCTAGAAGAAAATGGCAATCTCATCGAAGAGTTTCTGCGATGCGACCACCTCATTGCTCGTGCAAGCAGGACTAGATAAATCCCTAAAAATATTAAAAAGCGCTTTTGTGCTATTTGGAGCTTTCAGAATCGATTTAGCATAAAAGTCTGCTTTGGCCCTGACAATAGATTCCTTGTACTGGGCCTGTACCGATTTCAAGGCTTTCTTATCTGATTCTAGGTAGGCCCTCCTCCATTTCCTCTCGGCCTTTTTGCATGTACCCATAACTGTTTTAATTCATCATTATACCAGGAAGCAGAGATTTTTTCCTGTTTTTGATACGTTTTACTGGAGCTATTAAATCCAGGGTTCCTGCAATATAATTACAGTACGTCTGATAATTTTCACCTACTGGGGCAGAGGGAGTAAAGAGATTATGATCCTGAAAGATCGTCAGTGCTCTATTTTTCACCAGCTTGGCCCATTCTATTCCTTTTCGATAGGTCGATGACTGGTTATTATTATCCTCTGAACTGGGTGTCATGATACGGAAATGAATTAAAGAATGGTCGGTCCAGCTTTGAGGCAGCACATCGACCACCTCAGTCTCGGCCTGGTTCGCAAACAGGAGATCTAAGACATGTCCTCCTAGATAAGTCGGTGGTAGGACCATTTGATGTAAATTAACTTTCTCACAAGTGTACTTTAAGTCTCTCAAATGGTTATCTAGGCTGCCGTTATCCCATAAGTTAAAATCCCCTAGTACGATCATTCTCGAATAGGTGAGGCTCAGGTCAGCGATGGAGTTGAACAGATCTTGAAACTGGGTGTCTGCACCCGGGGGTCTGTAACAGACCACTCCTGTGAGTAGCCTACCTTTAGCCTCTTGCAACTAGAAGCCCAACTGTTCAATCCCAGTAACATCGTTTTCTTGTAAAGGTGAGAAGTTCAATTTTTCCTTGAAAATCACCCCAACCCCACCTCCTCTCCCAGCAGTCCTTGGTTTGTGAAATTTTTTTTATCCATCCGGGCAAGCAAAGCTCATTTGTACCAACGACTCAGTACGAGTCCATGTTTCTATTAAAAAGAGGACGTCCTGATCCATGTTTTCTAACACGTCGGACACCTCGTGATAATGTTTCACCAGGGATCTGCAATTAAGCATCCCACAACCAGTGTCAATCCTTAAGGGCCTGTGAGGCCGGCTGATGCCTGTAGGTAAGCAGTGTCAATCCTTAAGGGCCTGTGAGGCCGGCTGATGCCTGTAGGTAAGCAGTGTCAATCCTTAAGGGCCTGTGAGGCGGGTTGATGCCTGTAGACAACCAGTGTCAATCTTAAAGGGCCTGTGAGGCTGGCTGATGCCTGTAGGCAAGCAGTGTCAATCCTTAAGGGCCTGTGAGGCTGGTTGATGCCTGTAGACAACAAGTGTCAATGTTAAAGGGCCTGTGAGGCTGGCTGATGCCTGTAGGCAAGCAGTGTCAATCCTTAAGGGCCTGTGAGTCTGGCTGATGCCTGTCGGCAGCCGGCGTCAATCTTAAAGGGCCTGTGAGGCTGGCTGATGCCTGTAGGCAGCCGGTGTCAATCTTAAAGGGCCTGTGAGGCTGGTTGTTGCCTGTAGGCAACCAGTGTCAATCCTTAAGGGCCTGTGAGGCTGGTTGATGCCTGTAGACAACCAGTGTCAATCTTAAAGGGCCTGTGAGGCTGGCTGATGCCTGTAGGCAAGCAGTGTCAATCCTTAAGGGCCTGTGAGTCTGGCTGATGCCTGTAGGTAAGCAGTGTCAATCCTTAAGGTCCTGTGAGGCTGGCTGATGCCTGTAGGCAGCCGGCGTCAATCTTACAGGGCCTGTGAGGCTGGTTGATGCCTGTAGACAACCAGTGTCAATCCTTAAGGGCCTGTGAGGCTGGTTGATGCCTGTAGACAACCAGTGTCAATCTTAAAGGGCCTGTGAGGCTGGCTGATGCCTGTAGGCAAGCAGTGTCAATCCTTAAGGGCCTGTGAGTTTGGCTGATGCCTGTAGGCAGCCGGCGTCAATCTTTTTTTTTTTTTTGTGTGTAAGACCTTTATTCGTCACAAAGCAGTTGACACAGCATGAGCCTACAACCCTGGGGCCGGCTCGCTACGTTAATATCAGCAACCAACATTGTAAATGATTGTTTCGCATGAACACCTCTGCAGTACAATGCAGAGCTCCGTCGTGTGTCTTATGTATGGCCACTAGCTGGTAAAGGAAATGAGTCTTACATTTTCTCTTTTTATAACAAGAACAGTATAACAACACTCCCCAACTTAGACCGTACAGTTTAACCCTCACATGCTACTCTTCAGTTGTAATGATAGTCACAGTTCCCTCCAAAAGCCCGCCGCCACCCTACTCATATACCTGCGGTGTCCCACCCATTTGTCCGATCAATTCAATCCAAGTGTCAGGTCTCCTCATCATTCTGTAGGAAAGCAAGATACTCCTCCAAATAACCCCAAATACTTTTTGGTCTGGATTTCGCCGGTAATAGCTCCTCATAAGTTTGTAGTTTGTCTCGGCATGTGGACATGTCATGTAACCATGTTTTCACCTTAGGCACCTTTCGACTGTGCCAGCATTGTGCCACCTGCCTCTTCGCCAATAATAATGCTATTGCACAGAACTTGCGCTTCAATGCCCTGAACTGTGGTACTATTCCCAGCAAGCAGACTTTAGGCGTACATTGCACCTCCTCCTCCAGAATAACAGACAATGTGGTAGTGACCTCTATCCAGTAACTCTCTATCTTGGCGCAGTCCCATGCCAGATGCGCAAAGTTCGCCCCCTCCCTGTTGCACCTTTTGCATCTATCTTCCTCCTGTAACCCGAATCGAAGCAGTTTCGACGGTGTGTAATAAATTTGGTGAAGGAATTTAAAATGAATAATCCTCAAATTGCCGCTGGGTGTCAGTATCTGTGTCAGGGCGCAAGTGCTAGCCCATTCTTCATCAGTTAATGGCGTGTCTAGTAGTGCATCCCACCGCCCCTTTGCCTTCGACGTGTGTCCAGCTATTTCTAGTTGTGCAGCTGAATAAAGTCTAGACACCAGGTGCGACAAATCGTTAGTTGTGATCAATAATTGTAGTGGTGCAAGGGATTCAGGTTCCGAAGGGAACGTTGGGTAGTGTTCCCTCAAGGCTCTAGTGAGTCTGAAATATGTAAAGCGAAACATGGATGTTGGTTCTGAACATATCCCAGTTTGTCAAGGCCCACGAACTCGCCACCCTGAAAAACGTCCCCCATCCTGTCAATTCCAGCTCTGCTCAGTAGGGACATTCCGACACCCTCCCCAGTGACTGATAGCTCCTGATGATGGTGTAGCAACATGGCCGGTGCGTACAGTGGGGTCTTATGAGCCAGCTGCCCCAGTCTGTGCCAAGCCTTGACCGTAGTGTCCACTGTGTTAATATCCCTAGCATGTAGCGGGGGGCGTGTGTGTGAGATTATTGCTGAGAGGGGAACAGGGTGCGCATCACTCTCCTCTATAGCCACATGGGTGAGGTATGGAACTGCATGGTACCAATACGCCGCGTATTGCGCCTGCGCACATAGGTAGTATAGGAGGAAATCAGGCACACTGAAACCACCCTTCGCAAGTGGGAGTGTAAGAGCCCGCAGATCCACACGGGCCTGCTTGCCAGCCCAAATCAGGGTTCTTACCAGGGAGTTTATCCGACGGAATATAGCCTGCGGAGGAGTGATCGGAATGTTGTTAAACAGGTATAGCAGTTTGGGCAGTATGTTCATTTTAACAACCGCTATCCTGTCTGCTAGTGAGAGGGGCAGATGTATCCAGCGCTGGATACTGTCCTCCAGTTTCGAGAGCACCACGCCGTAGTTTGCCCTCAGCACCTCTTCTGGATCTCTATGGTATATGACCCCTAGGTATCTGATCGGGTCTTGTTGCCACTCTAGTGGGAAATCCACTACAAAGGGGGAGGTGGTGTCAGTGAGGGGTATTATAAATGATTTGGTCCAATTTATAGCTAGACCCGAGTGTCCCCCAAATCTGATGTATTCCCGGAGTAGTGTGTTCAGGTGGGTCTCAGGGTCACGGACATACAGTAGCATATCGTCCGCATATAACGATATATGAAGCGGCCTGGCTATGAAGTGTAGTGCCGAATCTTTGTAGTTCTGTCGTATCAGACAGGCCAGCGGTTCCAGTGCCAATGCGAATAAGAGCGGCGAGAGTGGGCAGCCCTGCCTCGTCCCTCGCTCAATTTCAAATTGATCTGAAACGTATCCATTGATTCTGACCCTGGCACGTGGTTTCGTGTAAAGCAGGGAGACCCACTGCACAAATCGCTTCGGAAACCCCATTCTATTTAGGACAGTGATCATATATCGCCATTCAATGGAGTCAAACGCCTTTGCAGCGTCGAGCATGACCGCCACCGCTTTGACCGAGGGCTGTAGGTAGTGTGAGAGTGCAAACAGAGTCCTAGTGTTATGTGTGGTCGATCTGGAAGGCACGAAGCCAGATTGGTCCGGCAGGACCAAACTGGTCATCAGGGGTGACAGCCTTTTTGCAATTAGTTTGGCAAGGATTTTCGAGTCCACGTTTATTAGTGACAGTGGTCGGTACGAGTCGCACTCCTCCGGATCTTTAGATGGTTTGAGGAGAGCGATGATCATGGCTTCGCGTAGCGTGGGGGGGAGCACTGCCTTCTCAAATGAGGTGCCATACATGTCCACTAAGTGTGGTGCGAGAATGTCCGCGTACTGTTTATAAAATTCCGAGGTAAACCCATCCGGGCCGGGTGCTTTGCCATTTTGCAGCGAACCTATTACCTCAGTTACCTCATCCGCCGAGATAGGCCTAGCTAGGTATTCCCTATGTGCATCCGACAGCCATCCAATTGCCACATCGTGCAGGTAGTCATATGTGTCAGCAGCTGGGGCTGTGGGTTGGGACTTGTACAGTGACCCAAAGGAATTAACAAAGCATTTCAATATGTCTGTAGCATGAGTCTGTGGTACGCCCTCCTTGGACTTCACCCTAAGTATCGTAGTTGGACCTCGACCTGTACATATTTTCCGAGCCAAAAATGCTCCCGGCCTACCCCCTTCTCCAAAGGCTCTAGCCACATGCGTACGGTTCAGGTACTTCATTTCGGATTCAAGAAAATCTGCGTGCTCAGTGTGCACTTCCCGCAGTTTAGCTAGGTGGGAGACATCTTGAGTGGACTCATACAGGGATTCCAGGTCCCTCATCTGCCGCTCGCATCTGCGTATTTGGGCCCTAATATCCTTAAGAACCCCCGAAGTGGTGCCAATACAGACCCCCCTGATCGTGGCTTTGAATGCTTCCCATAGGATGCAGGGGTCGTCAGTTGACGGAGCATTAAGGTCAAAATAATCCTTTATCGCCTTTTTAATGGTGTCTGCATAAACCGTGTCAGTTAGGGCACGCGAGTTGAAGCGCCATTGGAAGGGAGGGGGTACGTATCGTGGAATTTCCAATTGCAATAGGACGGGATTGTGGTCCGAAAGTGTGCGGGGCAGCACCTGTAGGTGACGAACCCACAGTGCCAGGTCCTTGGTTCCTAGCCAGTAATCCAGCCTGGACCAGCTGTTATGTGAAGCTGTTATGTGCGTAGCCCCAGATGCGTCAGCGTTTCTCAACCTCCAAAGATCCTCTAAACCCAGGTCTTTCATCATGTGACCCACCAGTAGGCGTGACTGCTTGTGTTGTTCTACGGAATTAGATGATCGGTCTAAGCCGTCACGGAGGGTCATGTTCCAGTCACCCCCACATAATATGTGTGTGCTATTGTGTTTTTGTAAGTGTTCCCACACCTCCCGGAAGAAGTCCGGGGCGTCCGTGTTCAGACCGTACACGTTCAACAACGTTACTCGCTGGCCCCTCAATGTACCTGATACCAGCACAAATCTACCAGATGGGTCCTGTGTTACAGTGTGTGTCTCAAATCCCACCCCACGTTTTACCAAAATGATCACCCCTCTAGAGTAGGAAGAGTAGGAGGCCCTGTAAACCCCTTCCGCCCACCTTGACCCCAACTGAGCGTGCGTGTGTGGTGCCAGGTGAGATTCCTGTAGGAATGCTATGTCCACATTCCACCTTGTTAGGCTAGCGAAGATTTGTCTTGTTTTACGTGGCTGCGAGAATCCCCTAACGTTCCAAGTGAGAACGTTTAAACCGCTTCTACCCAAATCCCTCGACCCCATCAAATTTGAGTGGTACAATGCACGACAACATCCCCCCTGTCAACTGTATAGGAATTGCCAGCTGCTTCCCAGCGGGAGTCCTAAGTGGTACAGCGGTGGTTAGAATCAACGGGGAACTAGCATGAAGAGATACGTCATACTCTGTCGGTCTACATATACATTCAAACAACCCGCCACCCCTTATCCCACCCACTCCAGCAACCCCAACCTGCCGAAGCCATCCCCATTCAGTGCACCATTCCGTAAAATTCACAACCATAACTACAGTGCCCAGAACTAAACTCATATCGGGTTGTACCCTCACAGAGGTCCGCCAGGGGCACAACTCTCCACCCGGTGTAAGGGTGTGGGCGATACTAAATAAGCTGTATGACATGCAATTTAGGTGGTCCTCCGCCGCCCTCCCCCACCGCCCCCCGAACACAAATCAACTGTGCTGCAGAATTAACAACATGCCTGGAGCAGTGTGACCTCAACGTTGTTCCAGTATTGAAACTGTAAAGAGTATACCCCCCGGCCCCCACATGTGCTGGTCGCCACACATAGTGTATCGGAGACCGCAAAGGCAGGCTGTGACTGAAGCTCGTGACAGCTAACGCATAGTAAGCGAAACATATCATACAGGGAGCAGCGGCCCACTATATGTGAACCGAGCTTCACAGAATATCCGCCAAATGGCACCATTGTTGCATGTCAATGTTGGGCAGTACAGCACAAATGAGGGGGCATGGGCCGCGGGGCATGTACAATTCAAAGTCAGGAGTGTCCCCGCATTACCAAACAGTAGTCTCTGTGCCCCAATATGCCCTCTCCAACCAATCATGCAGTCCTTGTTGTGCCAACACCACAGTTGTTCTCCCAGGAGATCAGAGTCACGTGAGCCCTATAAGTGTGGACAACAGTGGTCATGCTAGAACGCATGTATGTGGACAGAACAATAAACTCACCAGTGGCCGACTAAGAGTCCATTCAACGCCTTCAGTCCGAGTCACGATGCTGTTCATTTTGCGAGTTGTCCCTCATCTCGCGTTGCACCTTCTTAACAAATTCCTGTGCTGCCTTCGGTGTCGCCAGTACAATCGCTTTCTCTTTCCACACCACCCTTAGGCGCGCCGGATACATCATAGAGTATACAATGTTCAAATCACGTAATTTGGCCTTCACCGCGGTGTATTCTTTCCGGGCCTGTTGGACCGCAACCGTGTGGTCAGGATAGAACTCCAAGGAGTTTCCCTGATGCTGAATCTTCCCCTTTTCTCTCGCTAGGCGAAGGATCGTGTCCCTGTCTCGGTAGTTGAGGATTCGCGCCACAATCGGTCTCGGCGTGGCGCCAGGAGGTGGTTTTGGGGCCAACGATCTATGTGCTCGCTCCACGATGAATAGGGGCGATAAGGCCTCAGCACCGAACAGGTCCTTACATAGCGTTTCCACGTAGGTCTCCATCCGCCCCGTGTTGGTGGTCTCCGGCAGGCCTGCGATCCGTACGTTGTTGCGTCTCGAGCGCGCCTCCAAATCCTCCTCCTTCGCTCTGATCACCTCCAGGAGTTGTTCCATATCGGCGCACTTTGAGGTGGAGGCTCGCGCCTCATCTTCGACCACAGAGATGCGTGTTTCGGCCTCATCCAGACGCTCGCCATGTTTTTCCTGCCGTGCCGCCATGCCGTCCATTCTGCAAGTTAGGTTATCCAGCTTGCCATTAATGTCCTGCAGATTCGACTGAATCGCCAGTAGGATCTTTTCTATGTTATTGTTGGGCACAGGCCCTGCACCATCGCCATCATCGACCCCTTCGTCGGTGGGCTTCTGCGTCTTTTTTGCCTCAAATGACAGTTTCTGTTGTTGCTTGTCCGGCTTACCCATGGTGGTGGTCGGGGATACTGTCTTCCTGTTCGTGGGCCCCGATGCCCTCGCAGCTCTGGTCGCCGTCGCCGTGGTGATCCCCACAACTGGTACGTCCGTCGTATGTTATATCGACCTACAGCGTCGTGCAGGGGGCAGAGTTGATACTTGCCCGGGCGTGATAGTATGTGGTTGATCGCTGATCGTCTCGCCGTACCGCAGCTCTACTCGACGTGGCCGGCCAGTGGCCACTCAGCAGTACAAAATGTGCGAGAGGTTGTGACAGTGCACCGTGTTAAGGAGCTCCTGGGTCTCACCGTCCCTCGAGGCGGCGTGCGGTTGCAGTGGGCACCACGCTCGCACACCGTGTTCAATGACGTTAGTCCTCCAGCGTAGCCTATATGTTCTTCGTGCGGGTATAGTTTCGCGTCAGGTAGCAAACCTCCGCATCCGTTCTGGTGGATCAGCAAGGCCTGGGTAATTACGCGCCGACTGGAGAGGGGTCAGATATACATGTGGTCACTAGCCAGCCATCACCTCTGTGGCAGGCGCTAACCTCGGCGTCATTGAAGCGGTGCACTGTTTCTCTGCAGGCTGAGGGGGCAGGACAGCGACATCAGCAGGTTCAGGGAGCAAGGCCTCACCTCTGAAGTACCGTACTCGGCGCGGATGGATGAGCGTGGACTGCCCGCCTCACTCTGGTCATGCGTCTGACATCTAGCGCCGGTAAAAACATCAGGCACGCAGACGCGCTTACATTTTCGCCAGCGAGCAATCCTGCAGCCCCCGCTGGTTGCGTTACAGTCGGCAGTCACCTCCGCAGCCACTCCTGAGAATCGGCAAGGCCTCGGTACATGCGCGATGTCCGGTGAGGGGCCAGCTATGCCCGCGTTTTCTCGGAAGCAGCCGCCATATTGTCAGGCATGAGCTCCGGTGTACTTGAGGAGGTCCTCGGTACCCCGTAGTGTGAAAGGGCAGGGTAGCGGCACCGGAGGGTCTAAGGATCAAGACCTTACCCCTGAAATGTTGTTCGTGGCGTGGATGGACCACTGAAGTTCGCCTGTTCCTTTCATCTGCGCATCTGTCCGCTAGCGTCGGCCATCTTGTCAGGCATTCCGACACACCACCGTTTTCACCGGCGATTACACTGGTATTCCACGCCGGTCGGGGGGCTCTCTGCCGCACATCTAATGCAGCAGCATTTCCCCCATCAGTTGAAGTGCTCGGGGAGCGGGTGGCCGGGGCGATACCGGCGGAATCACACAATGTTGGCGATCGCCCGGCGGAGCTGCTGCTCAGGCAGCCATCTCGCTGTGCGCCCCCTAGCGCCTCAGCAGCCGGCATCAATCTTAAAAGGCCTGTGAGGCTGGCTGATGCCTGTAGGCAGCCGGCGTCAATCTTAAAGGGCCTGTGAGGCTGGTTGATGCCTGTAGACAACCAGTGTCAATCCGTAAGGGCCTGTGAGGCTGGTTGATGCCTGTAGGCAACCGGTGTCAATTTTAAAGGGCCTGTGAGGCTGGTTGATGCCTGTAGGTAAGCAGTGTCAATCCTTAAGGGCCTGTGAGGCTGGCTGATGCCTGTAGGTAAGCAGTGTCAATCCTTAAGGGCCAGTGAGGCTGGCTGATGCCTGTAGACCACCAGTGTCAATCCTTAAGGGCCTGTGAGGCTGGCTGATCCCTGTAGGTAAGCAGTGTCAATCCTTAAGGGCCTGTGAGGTTGGCTGATGCCTGTAGGCAGCCGACGTCAATCTTAAAGGGCCTATGAGGCTGGTTGATGCCTGTAGACAACCGATGACAATCTTAAAGGGCCTGTGAGGCTGGTTGGGGCCTGTAGGCAAGCAGTGTCAATCTTAAAGGGCCTGTGAGGCTGGTTGATGCCTGTAGACAACCAGTGTCAATCCTTAAGGGCCTGTGAGGCTGGTTGATGCCTGTAGACAACCGGTGTCAATCTTAAAGGGCCTGTGAGGCTGGTTGATACCTGTAGACATCCAGTGTCAATCCTTAAGTGCCTGTGAGGCTGGTTGATGCCTGTAGACAACCTGTGTCAATCCTAAAGGGCCTGTGAGGCTGGTTGATGCCTGTAGGCAAGCAGTGTCCATCCTTAAGGGCATGTGGGGCTGGATGATGCCTTTAGGCAACAGGTGTCACTGTCAATCCTCCAACAAAAGAGAGCCAGGAAGGAGAAAGCTTGTGCCCTGGACTGAAGACTGTGGTGAAACTGTGAGGGCAAATACAGTGCAGGGTGAAGAGAGGCAGCACCTGTGCTTGAATTCATTAGAGTGTAAACACATTATTTCTACCTGTTCCCAGTCAAAACTTATCACTTATAAAATGTAATAATGCATCCCAATGTTATCCAATGGAAAAGATGGGCCTTCAAGTTGTGAAAACGAATTTAGGGTTTTTTCACTACCAAGACATGTAATATTTAAAAACACATGTCCTACCTTTTACATACAGTGCACCCTGTCCTGTGGGTTGTTTAGGGCCTACCCTAGGGGCGACGTATGTTTTTTAAAAGACGGTATGGTTCGGACAAAATGTTCATTTTACCAGGTCGAAATGGAAGTTTTTAGCTGCACTTCCCGGCTGCAGTGGCAGGCCGGAGACATGTTTTAAAAGGCTACTTTAGTGCTTGGCATAATGGATGCTGCATGCCCACGTATAGCATTTAATTTACAGTCCCTGGGTATGTATAGTACCACATTACTGGAGACTAACAAGTAAATTAAATTTGGCAGTTGAATGCATGCCACCTTCATCATGTTTAAAAGAGTAGCCCAAGCCAGTTTGCTTTGGTTAGCAGCGGCAAAGTGAACATAGTCCTAAAAGCCAACTAAAACTGGTTAAAAAACACAGAAGCAGTGAAAGCAAAAGGTTTGGTGGTGACCTTGCAGAGAGGGCCAAGTCCAGCAGGTCTGAAGTGTTTTATCTTAGACTTCTTGAAGTTGCTTCCTGATAGGGGAAAGAAACTTCTAAATTATTTAAGAGTAAAATCATATTTTTATCTTTTGACCTGAGTCCCTGCTTTATCTTTCAAGTGGTATTATTTTGCTTTTTTATTTCTTAACTTTGCGGTAGGTGGCCAGGAGTTTCCCTTCTCCGGTCCCACCAATATTTCATCACAATGTAATGCCGCGGAGGGTGTAGTCTTCAACAAATGTACATTTTGTTGTTAATGTACACATTTTCTAGGTTTTGTTTTACTTCTCTTTTGTAGGGCTACAGAGCCTTTGGTAGTCTCTAGATTTGTTATGGTGGCTAATGCTATATTTTCTCTACCAAGACATGCTTTGTGGGCACAGCACAATCGTCTTTTTTTAAATTGTCTGTGTCATTATTATTAAAGAATTCATTAAGGAATTTTCTGAAAAGATTAACTATATCTGGATTGTTCAGCAATTATTTGTAAAACTGTCAACTGGAGTTGTATACAGGGACAGAAGTGTTGTGAAATACCAATGATATTGGAGTATGACCTGATAAAATTATTGATCCAAAGTTGACATCAGTGGGGATTTTGAGTAAGTGTTTTTATGTTGGGAGTAATAGATCCTCATGTGTGAATTATGAATATTGGAGAAAGAGGTGTTTTCTTGGTTTGTCATACATAGTCATACACCAAGGTTTGTACTTTGAGTCAACTTAAAAAAAAAAAGCATTGTTTGTGATGACATTCCCCGCCATGTTGGTGAGTTGCAGTCTGCCTGTGCCCCAGATTGCAGTGAAGTAGCAGAGTCCAGGAAGTGGTAGGGAGGCAGACTTCATCCGTTTCTTTCCCTTGCTTTGTGCTAAGACCTGTATGTTAAGCAGTCTACCCCCAGCTCCCATTTTGTGTTAGCAAGTGAGTGAAACCAGCCATCCCTCCTAGCAACAGGGATCTTTCTACATCAGAGAGAGATCAGAGGGTGCTCTAAGGCAACAGTAATCTTCTGTTTAAGCTGTGTTTATTAGGGACTGTGCACTTCGTTTTTGGCCAGGAAAAAGGGAGTACAATTTTATTCAAACAGTATTGTTAGAGGACAAGTTTGTTAGGCCCTTACCTGCAGAAGTCCAAAGTTTTGATTGAGCCGGTCTGTCTCCTAGGAGATTTCTGAATAGAGGAGCAGCTTCCAACTCCCTGGCCAGCAAACCTTGTCTGAGGTCGCAGGGACCTTAAATAGTCTGCTATTGGTTGGTACATGTGTGCACTGATTGGTGGTTTTATCTGGTGTTTCTATTGGATTAGGGTTAGGGTCCTCATTGGTTGGGTATTTGAGGGTTCTGATTGGTTTTTGGGTCTGTGACTCAATCAATGTAGGGTTGATGGTAGGGCTAGGGTTAGAATTTCTATTGGAAGTAGGGACTAGGGCTTCAAGTGTGATTGGTTGTTGGGACTAGGGTTGGGGCTAGGCCTTTAATTGGAAGTAGCGATTAGGGCTTCTGGTGTCATTGGTTGCTTGGACTTGGGTTGAGACTATTGGTAGGGCTAGGGCCTCTATTGGACGCAGAGATCAGGGTTTTTGAAACTGATTTCAGTGCTTGGACTAGGGCTAAGATTGGCTGTAAGGTCCTGGTCTCCTATTGGTTCTAGATTTTAGGGCTAGTGTTTTGATTGGATAGTGTTAGGGCTAGTGTTCCCTTTGACTGAAGGGGGTCACCTGATTAATAGGCCTATAAAAGGCCAAGGCTTAGGGCGTCGAGGCTGAAGGCAGAGAGGACAAGGGCAGTTGCCTGTATGAGCCTGGTCGAGACTGTTTGATCTTGGTTGAGACTTGTCGGGACTAGGGCCAGAAATGCTGCCCATTTTTCCATTGTGTAATACCCAGCCCACACCATCCACATTCACGAACAGAGCAACAAACTCACCACACCAAATGTACACCACACACTTACTACAGACCAACACTATGCACAAATCCATGTCTCAGCACCTACTACAAAACCACACAAACCACACCAATACACCCTTCTATCACAGCTACCACACATTTCCGCCATCTCCTACAAACAATACACAACTCTATCCTAAACCACCAACCAATCCACTCATCACTAACACAACCCCATTCCACACCATACTTAACTACATCCCATGCAGACATGCACTCCCTGCTCTAATTACTTCAAACAGGCCACTTTTTCATCAATTGTTCATTTTCATACACGGCCTTTGAGCACACAACCCGGAGGTCGGGCGGCGTTGAACAGTTGTACCCCCGTTCCAGTGACGCATGATCAGGCACAGCCATCTCGTCAAATATGCACTTGTCCGCTTTTGTTTTACTCCCCCCTAAACTCCACCCCCCGCAACTAGGTTACCCCCCAACTCCCCCCCTCCCCCCTTGAGTCCCTCCACCTGCGCTTGAGTTTGGTTAGTCCGCATCCATGAGTGCTGTCAGGGGTAAATATGTGTCTAGAGATGTGATGTGTCCTGGGTGTTTCTGGGGGCATCTACGTCTGAGTTCGGAGGGTCCTCCTCTCCCAGCGCTGTGCTATCTCGCAAAGCCTGCACTAGCGCCTCCCACGCTGTCGCTGCGTCTAATGCCTTGTCGTCCGACTTGCGGCGAGCCAATTGGTATCTAAGTGTACTTACACTAGCTGCCCATTTCAGGAACTCATTGGTCCACCACCTATGTGTGGGGCCCGTTCTGGATTTCCAGTTCCTCGTTATTTCTCTTTTGGCCAAAAGGAGACCCATATCGATAAATTTGCTGGTGATTTTATTTTTGGGCGTATGAGGGAACCAATGCAGTATACTAATGGCCATGTCGTATTGCAACCCTCTGTCCGTGACGTCATTTAGTGTCTCGCCAATCTCCCGCCAGTAATCCCGCAGGTGAGGGCAGGACCACAACATATGGCCCAATTCCACTCCTCACCCCGCAGTGCATCTGGGGCACGCCGCTTCCGCCACTCCAAAATATTTCCTAATTAAGCCCTGTGGAGGACATAAAAGTGTATGAGCTGGAAGCGTGCGTTTCTCGTGCTTTTACGTGCCCGCCGCACTATCTGCGCCCATGTTGTGTCAGGGATCTCCATATCCAGATCCGCTTCCCATTTGGCTTTCAATGCAGTCAAGGGCAGCAAAGTCTCCCGCGACATCCTAGAGTAGAGGCACGTCACTGCTTAGAAGTGCCAGCTGCCATCATGGTGTACTGGCAAGCCGTGGTCGTTGCGGGTTCGAGGAGCCCCTCTTTCCAGTGCGCATGTATAGCCATGGTCACCACGGCGTGTAGTAAGTAATCGCCACTCGCTAGGTCGAAACGGTCTTGAAGAGTTTGGAACGGCAGGATCACCCCGTCTTCATACAAATCACCCAACATTTGTAGTCCCGCGTCTTCCCAGGTCTGCAGGTGTGACCAGTCCCCTCCGTGGGGGAGCGCCGTCACCGTTGCCAGGGGTATCTCCGGTGCGTACGGGTGACGTACGCCCGCCCGACGCTGCACTCGGTTCCAGCAAAGCCTGAACGTCCGCTCCTCCAGAGACAGATCTCTGAGGGCAAGCCTCTGTTGTAAGGTGATATAAGCCAGGACGTGGCACGGAGTACCTCCATCCCTTTCGTGCTCCGGACCCCGGAACACCCTCGCCACCTCCTGCGTAAAGACCTGCAATTGCGCCGCTAAGTAATAAAGCTCGAAGTCTGGGACCGCCAGACCACCCTCGTCCTCGGACGAAGAAGCGTTAACAATGCTATTCTGCGCCTGCCCGTGCCCCAGAGAAACGATGTCACTTGCGACTTCAGTTGTTGGAAGACGGACCCGGGTATCCACACAGGTAGCGTACGATAATAATAGAGAAGGCGCGGTAAAGCAATCATTTTTAATAATGCAATCCGGCCAGTTACCGACAGCGGGAGGGTGGCCCAAAAGGACATGCTTCCCTCCAACGCACGTATGCAACGGCCCACGTTGCCCTCCAGCATGTCCGTAGCCGAGTGGTACACGTACACTCCCAGGTAATGCAGACAGGTGGGTTCCCAATTGAGCAGTTGGCGGTGGACCGGTCGCGCCTCTCCTCGCCGCAAGGGGAAGAGGCAGGTCTTGGACCAATTTACCTGCAGTCCCGAGAGCCCGCCAAAGCGTGATAGAAGTGCCTCCGCGCCCGCCAATGCCCCCTCCGCATCCTCAAGGAACAGCAGGAGGTCGTATGCATACAGCGAAACAAACTGAGGGCCCCCTCTGCTGACTACACCCTTCTAATGCCTTCCCGTCCTGGCCTCAGCCGCGAGAGATTCTATGGCTAGGGCGAACAATAGGGGGGACAGGTAGCAGCCCTGCCGGGTGCCGCGACCCACCAAATACTGGTGCGATACGAGCGAGCCCACCCGCACCCTCGCCACCGCCGACGCGTAGAACACTCTCGTCCACTGGATGTAGCCGTCTCCGAGGTCGAACCGGTGCATGACCCTGTACATGTACTCCCACTCTAAACTGTTGAACGCCTTTTCGATATCTATTGACAGCACCAGGGGCGTCTGTGCTCCCGGCAGCGGGTCATCCAGTAGGCGTAGAAGTCGCCGAATATTTATTGTGGTATTGCGCGTGGGTATAAAGCCGGACTGGTCTTTGTGGACCAGTCCAGCCATATACTGCAACAGTCTGGCCGCTAATATAGTGCTTAGTATTTTGTAGTCCGTGGTCAGCATAGAGAGCGGGTGGTAAGAAGCTAGGCTGTGACTCTCCCTGCCTGGCTTCAGCAATGGTATCACCAGGGCCTCACACATGGATTGGGGCAACTGGCCCTGCAGTATAGCCTCGTTATATACCGTGAGGAGTCGTGGAGCGAGTAGGTCTAGATATTTACTGTAAAATTCTATGGGCAAGCCATCTAAACCCGGAGTTTTGTTGCGGGCCATCCGCTTCACGGCACTCCTAATCTCGCCCAAGTCAATGTCCCTGCCGAGGATGTCTGCCTGTTCTTGGTCCAATTGTGGCAACTGCAGCCCCTCAAGGAAGGTGTCAATTTCGCTCTCCCGCCCCTCTAACGCGCTCCTATAAAGAGTCTCATAATATGATTGGAAGCTGTTCAGTATCTCCATCTGGGTACAGAGTGAGCGTCCTCCCTCCCCTTCCAGTGTTAGGATCGGGGAGCTGCGCTTAGCCGGGTTAGCCAACCATGCAAGCAGTGTCCCAGCCTTGTCCCCCTCAGCGTGTGCCCTCAGCAAGTAGGCTTTGTGATCAAAGCTACGTAGGCGCTCTACCTCAACCGCCACTGCTTCCCTGGCTTCACTAACGCCGTCCTGGAGCTCGGGGTGGTTAGGTCGTGCCACTTCTGCTACTCGCAATTTCCTCTCTGCCTTATCCAGGTTGTCCAGTAGAACCTTACACACACCTGCGTATTTCCCTATACAGTGTCCCCGGATAAACACCTTGAAGGCATTCCATTCCATTGCCCTGGAAGTGGTAGTGCCCTCGTTCTCGGTAAAATAATGGGTGATCCCCTCTTCTAGCGCCACTCGGAACAGTGGGTCATCTAGCGTTTCCGGTCTCAACTGCCAGGTAGGGACTCGCGAAGTCGCAGTCATCCAGTCCAGCGTCAGCAGCATGGGGTTATGATCTGAAATTGTGCGGGTTAGGTATTCAGTACGTGTTACAGCAGGCAACACGAGTGGGGAGCACAAGATCGCATCAAGTCGGACATGAAGGTCGTGCAAGCTAGAATAATATGAGTAATCTCTCTCTGTCGGGTGCTGTGCGCGCCAAGCGTCTGCCAATCCCCACCTCTCCAGCCAGTCTGACCTGCCCTTCGCCAGTCGGTGCACCGGGGAGCTCCCCAGTGGCGGGTGGGATCTGCCTAATGTAACATCTATCACCGAATAAAATCCCCTCCCACCATGATAGGGCCTGCTAGATAGTTTGCAAGCGCCCCAGACAGTCTCATCAAGTAAGCCAACTGGTCAACGTTTGGTGCATACACGCTGCACAGAGCTATATCCCGGCCCCTGAGTTTGCCTTCGACAGCCACAAACCTGCCCTCAGGGTCTATCGTGTGCCTAACCACTTGAAAAGGAGTGCCCGCCCGGATCCATATTAGCGCACCCCTTGCGAATGCCGAATACGTGGTGCTGAACACCTGCCCTCTCCACCTGCGCTTTAGCGCTTCGCTCTCTTGTTTTGTTAGATGTGTTTCCTGCAGCAGCGCGATGTGAACTCCTCTACGAACCAGGTAAGCATGGATCTTGTGCCTTCTCTCCATAGTATGCAGCCCCCTCACATTCTAGGTTACACATCTCAAAGTACCAATATTAGCCATAGTCCCATAGTAGCCGACATAGCGTAGCGCAACTCCTCGCTCCAGCACAAGTGGTGGTGCCCCCACCAACAGAACTTCAAGTTAACTTTCCCCACCTCCAGAGTTACCTCATCCTGAGCAAATCCAGATGAACTCCCACGGAGACCGTCCCCAACCACCCTCAACCCCCTCCCCCCCAGAACAAGACCCAATTCCGAAATATTAGCTCCCATCCAAACTCAGAAATAAACAACCCAACCGTCCAACTAGTCCGCAGTCGTCGCTACGGAGGCCTTATGGGCCGATAGGGTGGAACTCGGTTCAGGAGGCGGCTGCTGCTACTATCCCATCCCCCCGCCCAACAATCCCCCCATAACCACTTGCGAAAACCCAATCAATATTTCCGCATGTATTGGCATCATTAGACTTAGGCTCCCCCCAGTTACCACCAGCGACCCTCTCCGTCAGCTTCTGCATTAGGCTTCCAAGATTACCTCAGACGTCTGTGGTGTCACCACCGGGCCCTTGACGCTATTAGCATCCAACTGGTCCGATTCCGAGCCCGAGGCGTGGCCCTCTGAATCAGTTCCTCAGCGCGGCTGGGCTCCGGCAGACCCCGAAAGTTCCACCACCGCTTGCAGCGCTGCCCTCCGCTACCCCTCAGTCTGAGACTCCGTGGGTCTTCTAGTACCCTGTCGGCATCTCTGGAGCCTCTGCGATATCCGCACTTGCGGCCGGCGTCGCTCCTCTTCCTCCCTGAATTTCGCTCCATCCGTTCCTGCCTTGTAAGTTTCCCACCAAGCCCAGGCATCTGCCGATGTGGGGAAGAAGAGGGTCTTGTCATCTACCACCACTCTGAGGCTGGCCGGGAAGAGTAGAGAGTATTGTATACCTTCGGTCCGCAATTCCCGTTTGATTGATAGGAAGGAGGCACGCAATTTCTGGGTTTCAAAAGTATAGTCAGGGAACAGTGTCACTTTGCAATTGTCCACTTGGAATGGACCTGCGTCCCTGGCCCTCTGAAGCAGCAAATCCCTGTCCTTGTAGTGCAGCAACTTAATGACTACTGGTCGGGGCGGCTGGCCCGTTTTGGGAGGCCTAGCCGGAACCCGGTGTGCCCGCTCAAGTGTGAAGAAAGTGGACAGGCCTTCCGGCGCCACTTCCGATCTGAGCCAGTTGTCCAAGTATCCTACCATGTCCCCACCTTCCTTCTTCTCCGGCAGACCCACCAAGCGGATGTTGTTGCGTCGGCTACGATTTTCGGCGTCCTCTGCCCGTCGTTCCAGCGTTTGTCTTCGTTCAAGTGCGTCCGCCAGCCTCACCTCCGCCGACTTATGAGCCGGGATCAGCTCCGTCAGGGCATCCTCCGTACTCTTAACCCTGTCCTTAAGTTTGCTGTGGTCCGCACGCAAGAGCCCCAACCCCGTTGTAACCTGTGCAATATCTTGCTTTTGATGTCCTGATACCACTCAAAACCACACAACAGAACAAAAGAAAAAAAGCGCCTTGGAGAAACATAGAGATAAAAGACATTAAAAAATGAATTAGAAAGCTGCAACGTACCTGGCGCAAAACAAACGCCAAACAAGACAAACTTAACCTACAAAAAATTAACAGATTATACAAGTCAGCTATCAAAAAAGATAAGAAAAGGTACTATTCAGACAGAATTCAAAATGTTAAATGTGCAAATAAAGAATTCTATAAAATACTCAAAAGAATTTCGCAAACCATATTGCCTAGAAGGAACTCATCCTGTTCCTCAAGATTTCACAGACAAACTGGCAAATCATTACATGGACAGAGCAAACACGTTGGATTCGTACTTAAAACAGAGACAAAGGGGGGGGGGGCGGCATGGCCAAGATGGCGAGCGGGTAAGACGTGTTCCACATCGTCTCCCCGCTCCCAAGCGCCTAATTCAACCCACTACTGCGACTTGCACCCCCCAGTGGTCCGGGATCGAATGGGGGACACACCTCCAGCCCGTCAGGGCCAATCAGACAGAGTGAAATTGGGGCTGGGGCTTGCCCGACGGCGAAATCGCGACCAGCCTGGCCGTGAGGCGGAACGGAGAAAATGGCGGCAGGATCAGGCTGGCCAAGCGGAGGCCGTTAGAAGTGCTGGAGTGATACCGCCGGCCCCAGTGGAGCAGACGAGTGGCCACTGGTCGCTGCTGAGCAAGGTGAGGGGCTTGGAGAGGTGCCCTGTGTGGAGTGGATGGAGTGACAAGAGCGGGCGCCAAGGCGTGCAATCCGGTGCAAGGCCTGGCAGGTCGCACAGAGCCCTGAAGCAGCTTGGATGAGACAGAGCCGGGGGGAGCGGAGGTGAGGAGAACCAACATGGTGGAGCATTTGCCAGAATATCAACTGGTGCTAGAGGGAAAAAGCTGAGTCTAACCTGCGGGCCTCGCAGAGACGGGCACAGGAGTACTAAAGGTGAACACCCGGGCGACCGGGCTGGGGAGAGGCCTAGCAGGCTGTGTATAGCCCAAGAGCGAGGCAGCTGAGGCGGTGCCAGGATCGGCAGAGGGGCGACTGCCCCGGTTCTGCAGAGCATCGGCCAGACGCATCGACGGGCGCTCACGAGCCGAGGAGAAGGCTGAGCCGTGGTCCGGTCCGGAGGCAAAGCAGAATGCCGGCCCCCGCTGGAGGAAGTAAAGGGTGAGCAGGCCACAACCCTCCTTCTGCGGCCGCACTCGTCAATGTGGCGCAGGGGAGCTGGCAGGCTGCCGGAACTCCGCAGCGAGTGGAGACTTTCCCCAAGAGGGGGCTGAATGCAATGGAGCTCCCTGTGCGCCCGAGGGGAATGGCAACAAGAGGCGGTGAAAGCAAGGGACTCAGGTCCTAACCGCACATCACATCAATGCGGATTTGACAAGGGGCCGCCCACGGGGAGGCCCAGCTGGCTATGGGAGGAGTGCAACGCAGAAGGCTGCCCCTGGGACGGGGCATTTGAGAATTGAGTGACTGCCTCCCTGACTAAAGGGCTCTTGGGCGGCGGGAGCAAAGGGTCCATAGGCCGATTGGGACGGCTGGGTGCTGAACAGAGCTCCGGCAAGATTAAATCTTAGAAAACAACCCACACCATGGAGGGGAGCTGCGCAAACTACAAGGCACATTCATTGGCGGTCACAGTTGGCCGAACGTGGTGGCATTGGGGCCAGAGGGTGACCCCAGGCAACGTTGCAGGTACGTCTGCAATCCCACCGGCGCAGCGAATAGCCAAGAGGTGATCGGCGGAGTAGGGGTTACGGCCGCAGCAGAGAGCATGACACTAGTCGCACGTAGGAGCAGCAGAGCAAGTGGCCTACGGGGTAGGGAATACTAGCGCAGCAGGGTGGCAGAGGCCGATGACGTCTCCCCGCAGAGCGACTGGCCTGACCCGCAGCGCCTTGGCCATAGCAAATGACTGGCGTAGACTCCCTAGGGCAGTGGTCTGCCTGTGGAGTAAAAGAAGCACGGCTGAGGGCCAAGCCTTTGGCTGGAGTGCGGGTGTGGAGCGGTGGGGAGGCCTATAGCCCTAGCAGATATCTCCAGACCCAGTATTTTAGCCCCATAGCAAGCGGAGGAAGACAGCGCACATACCAAAGGAATCGAATAGGGGGCGAAGGTGCATACTGCCGCCAACCTGAGGGTGTGAGCTGCATCGCCGGGTTTCAGCAGAGGGCATTCTTTGAGCAAAGTGACAGTCCCTGGGGGAGCCTTTAACATAGGGCCCGTGTGCAGGCAACGGAGGTGAGAGGTGGTAGACAACAGACCGAAAGCAGTGGGGACACATCCCTACAACCTTCATCGCCAACATGTCCTCAATGAGGGGGAAGAAAGACAGAACGTTGAAAGACTTGCTACCTAAAACCCCACAAGTGGGAGGCAGAGAAGCCCGATCCTCCCCAACGACTCAGCTCCACCACGAGTCGGAGGACGCGGAGGCCCTGATCACCCGTTCCTTTTTAGAAACACTATTCAACAACCTACGAGAAGACTTCCACAAACTCAAAAGCGAAGTGGCAGGAGAAGTGAAAGTGATCCGACACATATGTGGACGCGATTGCAGAAAGCTTGGCCAACATGGAGGAACAGGAGCAGGCCTGAGAGGAGGAATTAAGGTAACTTCAGCAGGAGATGATCCGCCTAAGGGACCAACAGATAGACCTCCAAGCACATATGAACGGCTCTAGGCAAAACAACATCCGCATGAAGGGAGTCCTTTCGGATGCAGAGGGGTCGGATATTGTTCAATACTTACAGGAGATGTTCCGCGACATTTAGGGAGCCCGCCACACTTGAAGATACGCATTGACTGGGCACATAAAGTGGGGTTACAAAGACAAGCCCCCTGCGCCCCTACCAGACATTCTAGCTTTCCTGCCAGATTATCCCCTCAAAGAATGCATTCTTCGGGAGGCATGGGCAAAGCAACCAAAGCAAAAGTACTTGGGCCACTCCATAGCCCTCTACCAGGACTTGGCCGCCATCACACTACAGAAAAGGAAAAAGTTTAGAAAGGTGACCAAACATCTTTGAGACAAAGGCGTGCAATATTCCTGAGGCCATCAGTTCCACCTGATCTTCAGGTGGGACGGTAGGCTCCATCAGATCAAATCTCTGCATGAGGCCTGCAAGCTACTAGGAATGGCACATCATGGCCCTGCGGAGATGGCCAGTCCGGAACGCCGGACCACACGAGAGCGATGGCAGAGAGTCGGACGGAGGCACCCCGCTGAGGCCCGATCCCACGACTCTGGTGCAGGAGCGGTTTGCTGCTTTAGAGGCAGTCCTCAAGGACACAGCATCCCAAGACAGCTCATGATCTCTGATGGGGTTGCTGCAAACAAATGTGGCACACAGGGCGATGGGGGGGTCTGCTGGGTGCATGGAGTCAGAGATATTTAGGCCACGGCATGTCCCAGATACTTCTTTTTTCCTGGTGCAGGCGATCACACCTTGCGGGCGCTGGACAGTAAGGTGGGGTTGGGGAGTTAAGGTTGGGGTTAGGGAGGGTGGGAACTGGTGTACTACAAACAGGAGTCCAGCTGAGACGGCTAGGGGCAGAGACGATCGGGGACGAGGGGGTAGAAAGCCCACGCCCGTATGGCGGCAGGAAAATTCGCAGGCGCAGCAATCCACCGTTGATCATTCCACCTTGATGCACTCCACACTACAAATTGTCACCCTAAATGTGAGAGGCCTGAACAATCCTAATACATTAAAATCCATACTGTCCTACTTAAAGAATTAAGGAACGGTGGTTACTAGTTGGGGGGGGGGCTAAATTTAGTGATGGACACGGCTGTGGACAGATCAAGCAATCGATACACTCAAATGTGGGAACTGTCTTCTGAAGGGAAAACTGGCTACAGACTGGAGGACTGGTGGACCTTTAGCGGGTGGCTCATCCACACACCTATCAATTCTTTCTATTCACATGCACATGGTACATATGCCCGGCTCGACCACATGTTAGGCACGATGGAACTGAATGCACTGGTGAGGGACGTGAACATCACGCCAGCTGCACATTCAGACTACGACTCAGTGACGGTGACCCTGTGGGTGGCTAAGCCACGTAGCAAATCAGGGAGCTGGAGAATGCGGGAGGGCATGCTACAGAGAGCTGGAGTATGGGAGCAGATCCACAAATGCATCACAGACTATCTAGAACTGAACGACTCCCCCAACATCTCCCGGACCACCTTATGGGAGGCCTTTAAGGCAATGGTGTGTGGGGAATTGATAGCCATATCAGCGGCTGAAAATAGAGAACGCAAAAGCAAGAGAGAACAGATCACAGCGCACGTCTGTGAGCTAGAGAGGATACACAGTAAGACTGGGGCTCCTAGAGTTTGGAGCCAGCTAAAAGCGGCGCAGCCCAACTGGTGGGGCTCGATTTGGACAGAGCAAAATTTGAAGCACTCGGGCTCAACACCCCTACTACATTGGGGGAGATAAGACGGAGCATATATTGTCAAGCAAGTTGAGAGCCCGCACCCAGCAAAGGAAGGTTCAGTCCCTCAAGTCGAGTTCAGGGGGGATAGTGGAAGGAGATGACGAGATCGCGAAGGCCTTTCAGGCATTTTACGCTGAGCTTTATCACAGGGACACCCCTCCAAGCTCCTGCATCATCACCTACCTACAGAGCGCAAACACAACTGCACTAGATCCAGGGCACGCAGAAGCACTGGAGTCACCAATAAGGGTGAAGGAAGTGATAGGGCTATTTCGCTCCTCAAGCTAATGAAATCACCGGGGCCCGACGGCTTTTTGGCTGGGTTCTATAAATTCTTTTGCCACATCTTAGCTCCACTCTTGACACTGCTTTTAAACTCCTTTACTGGGCTTGGGGCGATTCCCCCAGAAATGTTGGCAGCTTCCATAGTGGTCCAGGGGCAGAGTCCGCACAAGCGGCAGAATCCTTGGCCATGCGGCTCTGAGCTACAAGGAAGCGTGAACCCCCTGACGAGGCCAAAAACCAATTGCCATTAGGTTAAAAGAGTGCGATTGGTCAGTGAATGCCTAAAAATAGGCAACCTAAAGATACTACACAAGTTGTGTAAGTAAAGATACACTTTGATGTTTGTTTGTCTGTTAGTCCTGACGAAAGCCCCATAGACTCAGCCGAGCCAAGGGGGGCTGAAACCTTTAATAATACACTTATAGATCTAGTAACTCGATCTATTACAAGTACCGCTTACGTTTTACTTCAATAGACTCACACCATTTATTAAATACTTCCAGGTGTTATTCTATTTTTTAACTTACATTTTCACTCACCCTTACTCAGTGGGGGCATCCTACAAATCTCTGGACACTGCAATCTAGACCAGAGGAGCCTCTGGATGAGGCGGGCATCAAGCACGTACTATAGCACCCTATGATAAATGCCACAACTACAATGTGGGGCGGATGAAAGACATATACCGCAATACCGAGATGCATTGAGTTTTTGAGGGTGCTATAGAGTTTTCTATCCGAAGGTTTAGAATTGTAACAAGTGTCCATTTCCGCACTTGATAACCTACATACTTACCCTGGGGAAGTAAATGGACATTTATTCCTCCTCCCTACCTCCTTGATTATCTAGTAGCTTCCATAGTGGTGCAGCCGAAACCCGGGAAAGATAAAACCTGCTGCGGCTCCTTCCGCCCGGTGTCGATTCTTAATGTAGGTTTGAAACTGTTTACCGGTGTGCTAGTGGCTAGGTTGTGCCCCTTCATGCCAGGCATCATTGAACCCGACCAGTCAGGCTTTATCCACAATAGACGGAGTAGCGACATCACCAAACGCATGCCGAGAAGGCATTTGATCGGGTGGACTCAGACTTCTTAGACAAGACCCTGGTTCACTTTGATCTGGGAGACCGGTTTAGGGCATAGGTGTTGAGTTGCTTTAGCATGCCCACTGCGACAATCAGAGTAAACGGGGTATCATCCAACCCATTCGGGATACAAAGGGGGACCCGGTAGTGGTTCCCACCGTCTCCTCTCCTCTTCGCTCTATATATAGAGCCGCTGGCACAGAAGATAAGAGATGACCCCGACATCCTTGGCATTCCCTTTGGAGGGGAGCGACATGCGATAAGCCTCCATGCAGACAATATCATTGCTTCCCTTAAATCTCCAGAATGATTGATCCCGGCATTTCTACAGGAACTGGAATCCTTCGGTCATGTCTCGGGATTCCGAGTCAATATCGGGAAGTCAATGATTCTTTGGTTAAATCAGCGAGGGACAATATATGCACCGAGAAGGGACTCCTATCCTGGGATACAGACAATGACGTCTATCCCGTATTTGGGAATTGAACTGGCCCAGTCCGTGTCACAAACGGTCACACTAAACTACTGCAAGTTGACCACCCAGATTAATAAGGAGCTGCAACATTGGAAACACCACCAGCTGTCACTCCTGGGACAGGTAGGAGCGATTAAAATGTCCATTCTTACCTAAGCATTATATCTTTCCAGACAATACCAATATTGCCCCCACCAGGTATTATTCATAAATTATAACAGGCGATACAGCAGTTCGTTTGGACAGGGGCACGTCCCCGGATGCGTAGGGAACTGGGCTATTTATGGCCAGACGAGGGAGGCTTGGGGATCCCGAGCGTGCTGGAATACTTTAGAGCGGCACAGCTCAGATACCTTGTGGAATGGAAAAGACCGTTATCTGAAAAGAGATGGCTGTCCCAGGACAGGGCGATAGCAACACTCTCCCTCTAGAAAGTACCTTTCCTAAAGAGTGCAGATAGACCCATAAATCTCCGGGGCTCACCCATAACGCACACACTACTCAGGGTCTGGGATGGGGTGGCTACTAAAAAAGGATTGTCATCTTTTCCCTCCCCCATTAATCCTTTGCTGGACAACAGGGTATTTACAACTGGGTTGGGCGAAAGGGTATTCGCTGGTTGGTGGGGGACTGAATGTAAAGCGGCAGGACACCTCTCTGGCCTAGAGGGGATTATTTCAGTTCATGAACTAAGGTTAGAATATGGCCTTCCTGAAACAGAGGTACCTGCAGCTCCGACACTGGCTCCTCCAAACCGATGTGCAGCCAAAATTTAGCAGAAAGCTGACAAAATATGAAAGATGGCTACTGACAAAGAATACAGACAAGAAAATGATCTCGGAACTGTAGGACATGTTGTGCCCTCAGGTTCCTGCAGCGGCTATACTGAGGTGCCGGGTTTTTAGGACCCGGTGGTGCCAGGGGAATAACACCCGAAGACCTCTGAGTTCTCCCTGTTCCGGACCACAGAAACACAGAGTCTTCTAGTTGAAGTCAGAGATCAAGGTTTATTGGTTGCAACCAAGTAACATGTGTCCTAGAAGTACAACATCACGGGCTGTAAGTTCTCAGGAGACTGTTCGTTTTTACAGAACCAGCCTTCTCCTTATATACATAAATAACAGCTGCAGGCAAGAATACTTTAGTTTATGATATGGTCATAGACATATTTTGACAATAATACAAAGAGCGAAGTCATGCTGGCCAACCCATATTTTAGATGTCTAGTTTGTGATGGATTACCCAGCCAGGCCCGGAACTCCCATCAGATATCGATGAAACACCAATAAGGTCGGGCACCTCCTAGTCATAAAACTGGCCATAAACAAGAAACATGGACAGGTGTATGTGTGTAGAAAACATGATCTGTATGTGGTGAACGGTTTATGGCCTGTTGCGCCTTGATGATATCTTATTCGGCCACTGGGCGAGGAGCTGCCCAACCAGGTTTGGCTGGAGGCAGTGGAGTCGGCTCGGCCAGGTCATGGGGAAGTCAGCTAAGGTGGATGTGTCCTTTCGGATCAAGCTTGGCCTTAATCAATTGACTTGTATGAGGGCAAGTCATAAGATGGATGCCGTTTCAAAATGGAGTCTGAGGGTTCGGAACGGAAACCACGATTTAAGGGTGTTAGCATCGCTCAAACATGACGTAAATGCATAGGGATGATGTCCTAATCATTACCGGTTCGTCGATGCCAAATTCGTCATGGTACGATGATATTTATGACACGAGTGTTTGGACCTCGGTACCGGGGGGCAGCAGGGTCCGGAATTTCAGTACCACAATAGCCAGCCAGAGAAGGTGGGCGAGGGAACTGGGAAGGGACCTTACAGGAAAAGAATGGAAAGACCTCTACTACCGGGCCAACCACACTGCGCGCAACACAGCTAGCAGGGAGACTGCAGTCAAGATAGCCGCGTACTTGTACCTGATGCCGGTCCATCTTAATAAAGGGAACCCAGACCGTAGCCCGACTTGTTGGGGGAGTGCGGGAAGGGCGCGCATTGGTGCATCTGCTTTGGGAGTGCAAGGAACTATCAGGATACTGGACTGCGATCCTAGATGATGTGCACTGACAATTCGAGACACAAATCCCGAGGTGTCTGGTCTATTTAGTGCTCGGACTGCCCAATCCCATGATATACCTTTTAAGATCGAGGAGGGGGAAACAAATTGGACTGGTACTGGGAGTGGCGCTTCAAAACATCTTATCGCATTGGGGGATGCAGACAAGGCCGATGTATACAGGGTGGTTACACAGGTTGTGACACATCTTTGGGATGGAACGAATACAGGCTTCCCTCACCAACTCAACCGCAAGCTTTTTTTTTTTTGAATAGTTTTTATTTGCATCAAATGGACACACAAGGCATAAAACATTTCAATTTACAAAAAGATATAGAACAATTTTCAATAACTACAGTAGGTAATTATAAAACATTGCATAGGCCGAAACAAATATCTAAAAAAGGTCATACAAACATAAGTTTTAAGAAGAAAATTATTAAGACATAAATAAACCCCAAATTCTATCAATTTTACGTTTGGCCTGTAGCCCCCTTGAATCCGCAATAGCAGTCTCCATACTATATGTTTCCTTAACTAGACTCCACCATTCCAGAACTATTGGTGGTTTTTTTTGGATCCAGGCTCTAGCAATAGTTAATCTTGCACATGTGATTAGAATATTCAACAGATCTCTAAACATACTTTTACCCCCATTGATGCCCACCAAAACATCAGTGTATGAAAATGAGAAGGGTTGCTCAAGTCTATCAGAAATCACCTTAGTTATTCCTTCCCAATATTCACTAAGACGTGGGCAAGAAAAAAACATGTGAATAATATCCGCGCCACTCAGGTCACATTTAGGACATTTCGTTCGATCAGAATAATTATTATTCATTGCCCATTTAAGTATCCTCTCAGGAGTATGATATAATTGACAAACAGTTTTAAACATTTGCAGTTTTAAACTAGAAGATTGAACAGATAAATTAAGACTTTTAAGAGATGTAGTAATTAAATCAGTTGGTACAGTCAATGCCAATTTTCTATTCCATTTCTCTGTTAAATTAGTAAGATCGCCAATCCTAAGATCCGAGAAAAGCTTATATCCTAAGCTTATGATGGATTTGTCTACATCTCTATAAATACAATCCCATAACTCAGAGTCTAATACCATAATGAGTTCTAGTTTCTTCACCAAAAAGTCTTTAATCTGATAGTATTTAAACCTTGCCAGTTCAGATAAATTATAACAGTATTTCATTTCATTTCAACCGTAAGCTTTAATGAAGTTTAGCAGCCGATAGTCTCTCTGTTGGCTACTGAAATGAATGAAATCACATGCCTGAGGTATCTTGCCTCCTCCGACTCACAGCTCCGGATAAACCATCTAAGGCATCATGATCTATACCCACGCTCTTGCCAGATATAGTGTTAAAAATTGAGATGGGCTTCAAGCACACCAGTTCGTGGGTGGGAAGGGGGTGGGGGATTGTGTTCTCCTTGTTTCCTCTTTTTTCCTTCTTCCTTCTCTGACATTGCTGTATAATCGAGAATTGGTATGATGCCAGAACATGCAGAGACTTTATGAAGTACCTCACTGCAGCTGGTGGGGCCAAGTTAGATGGCACCCGCACACAGACCACAGATGTTAATATGTATGCTGTTAATATGTATGCCCAGAAGGGGGCAGTAATGATGAGGACTGAAAGAAATTATTAGCAATGTATGTTGTTTCTTTGCTGCAGTATGTCAATAAAAATAAAGTTAAACCTAAAACAGAGACAGAGCACCAGCACTAACCCTTTTACAAAACAACAGTCCAAGAATACTCAAACCCAGCCTCTCCGTTCCTTCCAACACATCTGCCACCATGAATTTATGGACCTGGTCAAAGCAAGCAGGCCTGCCGGCAGCCCTTCTGACCCGTGTCCACAACAAAATTTCAAGACAATTCTTTTAACAACCTCTGCTGCCATTCCAGTAAGAAGAATCATCAACGTTTCCTTAACTACCGGAATATTTCCAGAAGAACTCAAAAAGTCATACATACGTCCTTTACTGAAGAAAACAAACTTGGACCCGCTGAACCCTGACCACTACAGACCCATTACAAATGGACCTTTCCTGGGAAAACTGATAGAAAGAGCAGCGTTTGCCCAGATGTCACAATTCACTGAAGAGAATGACATACTTTCAGACTTCCAAACAGGTTTCCATCTGGTAATAGGCACAGAATCTGCCCTCCTTGCCGTCTGGGATGAATTGAAGAACACAGTAGACTGCAACGGGGTGGCTGCGCTACTCTTCTTGGACCTCTTGTCTGCCTTTGACACAGTTGACCATGACACTCTGAAACAAAGACTCTATGAAGCCGACATCAAGGGTCTGCTCTAGACTGGCTCGCATCCTACCTTCAAAACAGAACTAATGTCATCCAAACCATTCTTCACAAAAAAAGGGGTCCCTCAAGGCTCTATAATCTCGCCTATGCTTTTCAACACCTACATGAAGTCATTACCGGTACTGACCAATCAATTTCACCTCACTTGCTATAACTATGCAGATGATACACAAATACTTCTTCAACTGGAAAGCCCCAAAGACCTGGGAAACTCCCCAATTTTCAGTTGTCTCAGAGCCATGGATGATTTGGAGCCACCTCAAATTGACTGCTTCCAAAACGTAAATACTGAAGTGTGGTGAAAGGAAACATTATGACTGCTTGCCGCCTGGCCTGATGAACTGGGATCACCAGTATCGAAGGAAGTGAGAAATCTCGGAATGACCATGGACTCAAAGCTATCAATGAATGCCCAAGAGGACAAATTAGCAAGATCAAGCTTTGTCACTAAAAAACGCTGCGATGAATATTTCCCTCATTTGGGGTTTCTACACAAGGTCCAAGCTACCATCTCCCTTGTTCTGTCCAAACTCGATTACGTCAATAGCCTCTACCACGGATCACCTTTAACGACTATGCAAAGACTAAAACAGATTCAGAACTCGGCTGCCAGACTACTCTTGCATATCAAACCACAAGACCACATCTCACCTGCCTTGAAAGCCCTGCATTGGTTACCGGTTGCCAGAAGATCCACGATCAAGCTGCTTTGTATCATCCACAAAGCACTATATGGAATGGGACCGCTCTTCAACAGGAATAAAATCACCAAACACATTCAACAAAGGAACCTCTGCTCTAAAGGGGCATCTTGCCTCAAAATCTTAAGATACCAGAAAAAAACATTGGTGGCACATCCTTCTCTGTTCAAGTAGCCAAACTATGGAACTCTTTACCTCCCAACATAAGATCCACGGACAACCACCTTATCTTCAGAAAACTACTCAAGAATTGGCTCTTCCCCACAAAAGCACCATACACAAACAGACATTTACAGCATATCTCACTGTAAATAAGCATTTATTTCACCATAGATATGTACCTATTGTTGTATTGCTTTGTATGAAGATGTACAATAATTATGTTGTTAATAAAGAAATGTAAAAATGATCTTTGGTCTGCATGTACTTGCTTCCATTGTGCATCTATGTACCTTCCATGTACTTGCATCTGTGTGTTTGTTACTTTCGTCCTGAAAAGCATATCCAATGCACTACCCTATTTCTCATCCTGTGCCTCTATCAATATCTTTAATCTACATATACTTACCTCCTTTATGTATCTATATACTTTCTATGTACTTATGGATCTATACATTTATCACTTTCTTCTAATTCAGCATATCCAGTGCACTACCCTATTTCTCACCCTATTCTTCTATCAATATATCCTCTACACCCACTCTCTCATTTATCCCAAACCCAATACCACTACTATGATCCCCAAAATAACCCTTTCTAGACTCTCCCTTACTCCACCCCTCCTTGCATCATCTGACACCTCTTTTACTATACCGATCCCCTAAACAAACCTTTCTAAACTCTTCCCTCTGACTCTTCCCCTTCACAACACCTTTTACTCATTTAAAAGCCTCCTCCTACTGCTATGACCTCCAAAACAAATCTAAATCCTTCACTCTTCTATCCCTCCACTATCCTTTTCAATTAAAATAACAGACTAACATGTTCACTTCTCAAATTTCATATTCCTCTATACTCATTCACCACTAACCCTTTATGGGTTCCAGAGTAGCATGCTACTGGACAAAAAAGCACTTCAACACCTCATCAGATGTAAGCAAGCATTATATAAATGCAAACCTTTTTCCCTCTTCTATCCCTCCGCTACCTTTCTCTATCCAACTGAATAAAACATCCACCGCTCAAACTACTTTCATGTTTCACTCTATTAATTTTCACCACTAATCCTTTATGGGTTCCAGAGTAGCGTGCTACTCGCCAATAACTCGCTTCAACACCCCATCAGGGTTACAAGCGCTATATAAATGCAAACCTTTTCACTTTTCTACCCCTTCCCAACCCTTCTCAATCCAAATAACTGAATAACATCCACCACTCAAATTACTTTCATATTTCACTATACTAATTCAACACTAATCCTTATAGGTTCCAGAGTAGCGTGCTACTCACCAAAAAAAGCGCTTCAAACCCCATCAGGGATAGCAAGCGCTATATAAATACAAATCTCTGTCCCTCTTCTATCCTGCTGCTACCCTTCTCTATCCAAATGACAAACATTTTCATCACTCAAATGACTTCATATTTCACTATTCTAATTTTCAACAAAATCCTTTATGGGTTCCAGAGTAGCATGCTACTCGCCAGAAAAGTGCTTCAACTCCCCTTCAGGGGTAACAAGCGCTATATGAATGCAAACCGTTCTCCCCTTCTATCCCTCCGCTATCCTTCTAACTCCAAATAACTTACTAATATCCACCACTCAAATCACATTCACATTTCACCATACTAATTCCCCAATAATCCTTTATGGGTTTCCAGAGTAGTGTGGTACTACCCAAAAAAAGGGGCTTTAACACCCCATCAGGGGTAACCAGCGCTATATTAAATACAAACCTTTTTTCCTCTTCTATCCTTCCGCTATCCTTCCGAATCCAAATAACTGGCTAACTTATCCACCACTTTAATTACTTTCATATTTCACTATACTAATTCAGCACTAATCCTTTATGGGTCCCGGAGTAGCGTGCTACTCGCTGAAAAAGTGCTTCGACGCCTAGTCCGGGGTAGTAAGCGCTATATAAAATGCAATTACAATGAACATTGCAGTCGATTTTGTGTATGTGATGGCATTGATGTACACGTGACACCCCCTCCCAGTTCAAGGTTCTATGAGTATGGACTTTCTTAGCTCCGTTTCTTTCTCTTTGGATTCCAATAATGATTCAGAGGGAGTCTACAGAAGACAAAGTTTTAAAATGTTGGATGATGCTATATTTGATGTGATTGTGTTTCACTGTTATTCTTACATCTTTATTTGTGGCACTGGTAGATTGTAGACCAACCAAGTGATTTTCTCTTGTTTTACTTGCTGCTTACAGAATCATGGAGGCTTGGGCATATTCTACATCAGTGGTTCCTAACCTGTGGCCCTGGGACATAATTATGCCCCTAGAGTTGGGTTATTGGAATACGGATTAGAGGGCCTTGTCAGTAGGTGAATGGAATGTTGAAGTTCTATTAAGATAACAAGTAGTTTGGTTAACAAGCTGGTTAGAATGGAAATTGCCTCTCCCTCTTCTCTTCCTCAGGTATGCAATATATGCTCACGTTGTTTCTTCTTTCTCCCTTATATTGGTCTTTCTAGGCTTGACAGAGCTTGTGGACTGTGAATTCAAGTTTTAGCCCTCCATAAGAAAAATGTTCTATTTTGTATGAATTAAATGTATTCTATTTTCACTGTTGTTGAGTTTTGCTTCTACTGATTGTATGTCATCTGAGGTTAATGTCAGGAAAGACTTCAATGATCCGACTTCACTCATTATCTCCTATAACATGGGTTCACCACTTATTTTCCAAGGGACAATTAAATTACATGTAGCTCATTGGTTTCTTGTTTTGAGAAAGTTCATTGTATCTTGCTTCTTTTAGTTGGTTGAGATGCTGAAAGCATGATTTGTTCCTTCTTCAGCCTTGTTTTCTTCTTGGGTGTTGATGTTCCCCATTGATATAAATAATGTTCACCTTCATTGAAATTTGTTGCATTTCTTCTGAAGATAGGATGAGTCTGTAGAGTTAGTAGGCACCCAACTTCTCTCTCAGCTTAACCGTTAGGTGTTACTTGGGCCAGTGGGTAGCTGGAGAACTGGTAGGCTTTTTTAAAAAGTTCTCAGTGACTTTGGAGCGGCTGAGGGATGGTAGTTCCAACGTGGCTAGTGCTATTTAGGGTATCAGCAGACCGGGTTTAGCTTTAGAGTATTCGTGCTATCTGCCACTATTGTCTTACATTTTAACATGTTTGTGTTATCCGGCAGTAGGGATCTGTGGTGGCTGTCACTCTCAACTCAGATGATTAAGGAGAGTGAGATATAGAAGAAGTGTACTGGGCCTTTTTATTTGGAGCTCAAGCTCAGTAAAAATCCACTTATTCAAGAAGATTAGGTTTGGGTCAGGACTAACGGACATAAGCTATCAGATTTTCAAAGATGGCTGCCACTGAGAAGATGCAGCGTTCAGATTTCTTAATAAATTAGGTTAGCGAGCAGTGGTTGATCATTCCATGATTGGCTAACGCTGTTTCGCTTGTTTCTGAACTACTTAGCGCTGCTTTAGCGAGTCTGTGGTATCTGGCACTATTAGAGCTGGTGAGCACGTATCCAGTTCTTATAGCCATGCTGGAGGACTGAGAAATACTAAAGAGAGGACAAATTATGCGGCAGTGTTGACTAAATTATGCACCTAGAAAAGACAAATCATGCAGGGTAATGTGTCATATTTTCTGATAGTGTTGATTTGTTATTTTGTCATTTTTACACTTATTAACACTGTTTGAGCATAGGTTGCAGCTCATTAGCTCCTAGTTTAACACCTGAACATTGCCAAAAGCAACAGAACGGTGACCAGTTACCCTTTGCAAAGGGCCTTCCACTGGGAGGGAACTCAAGTTGCTGCGCCTTAATTAACTTCTGAACCTTTTGAGCTGGAAACTACTTTTTTAAATAAAATGTGCAGATTTTGTAGCAGAAACTGGATTGTGTGATAAATGCGGCAGATCTGTAATTATACAAAACACTCTGCTGCACAATTGCATAATTCCAGTGGCCAGGTCTATAACGTTTGCCCCCGTCATAGACGTCGGGTCTCTCTTGAGTGACTAATGTCAGTATCTTCTGATATCCAATAAGCATTTATGACAAAAGTCTGATCCTGATGGGCAAATAGAGTGACAAGCAGTTAGTACTGAAAAGAGGGCTGGCGGGTTAAAGGTAGTAGTTAATTGTGAGCGGTAGTGGATGTGGGTGAACGTTGGGATTGCAAGGTGAATCCTTGGGGTGAAGGACTAAGGGAGTGGCCTGATCTGGACAAATCAAGTGCCAAATGTAGCTGACCCGATGCAGCACCGGATGGAGGACCTAAATCTTTATTCTCCTTGTAATTGCTTCTTAAAGAGTTGTGAATCTATGTTGGTAAATTTTGTGAGTCGGAGGATTGAAAAGCAACACAATAGGAACTTAAAGGCTCATTTTAGACTGCCCACAAATAATTAAGCCAAAACTTGACCATCTTTAACACTCTTGCACCATTATAAATAGGCTTTTCCTGGAACACATAAAGTGGCAAATTGGATGGAGCTTGGTGGAGTAACCTCCAGAGTAAAACAAGCATTTGCAATGAAATAGGTCTTGCATTCACCCGGGTTTGAGCTATTGGCATTGTAAATGACAATGGATTTTATGTATGTTTTGTATTTTAAAACATAAATCAATAGGCATTGTCATTTACAATACTAATAGCTTAAACTCTCGCAAATGTGAGACCTATTGCATTGCAATAAAGGGCCTTCTCGACCGCTTGTTAGATTGTAAATATTAGAGGAAGAGACCGGCCTGCGACATCTTCAAAGTGATAAATAGAGCAGTGAAGAAGATGTGTAAGTGTTGTAAAGTACACAGACACAAAGTGGGAAGTGAGAGTTACATATGATCCGAGCTTTAAACACTAACAAAGCACTCCAACACCTTTCGCTCTTTGATTACACAGTCATGGCTCAGGACGATAAGCGGGGGAAGGCGGGTCTATTTCCTGCCCTCTCCGTGATTTGAGTGTGCAGTGTGCATTGTGTAATGTCATTGATATATTTGGCCTAATAAAAAACACTCCAGCTGTAGTAGGGCCTTCACCTCATGATGCAGGGTGGGCTGTGCTTTATGGCAGGTATGGAGGGAGGGATTGTCTCGGCCTCAGCTCTGGCTTCGTACAGTGCCCCTGCTCTTACTAGTGAGCAAGAGGCGCTGAGGTGGTGGCATTGGAATTGGTGGTGCTGGTATTGGTGGTGGTAGTGGTGGTATTGGTGATGGTGGTAGTGGTAGTATTGGCGGTGGTGGTATTGGTGGAGGTGATGGTGGTGGTATTGTTGGTGGTGGTGGTACTGGTGGTTCGTTGTGGTGATATTGGAGATGTGGTAGTGTTAATAAAACAGGCTTTTGAAAATAACCCATCAGGTGGCTTTAGTACAGATCACATGTAACACAGATGTGCTGTTGTCAGCTTCAGCCCATTAGTACAGGATTATGTGCTACCCGGAATTCACATAGCTTAATTCGCTGATCATTTCTAAATCCATTTTAATTGGGGGGGGAGGGGGAGTTGAAACAGATACGAGATAATCCTGGGTTAAAGTGATTGAAAGCAGACACCCTTGTTACGGGGGCAGCCTCGCTGCTTAAAAAAACACAAGCGATTTCAGCTGAAGCAGTGCATGTCTGGCCTGCAGTAAGAGAAACTCAATAAAGTAGATAGTGCTTACAGATTAAATAACAGGTCCTGCGCAGCAACTGAAGTAAAAGGGCAGTCACCATGGGAAGGTACAAATGAAGTCAAGGCTGTACTAAGGAGAGAGGAATAAGCCTATTAACGAATCCGAAGGCAGCATTTATGATAGATTATGACACAAGCCAATGAAAATAAGGGAGGAGAGTGGGCGTGGCTTCTCTCCCATACTCTACGACAGCAGTCTCACAGAGCGAGAAGTGCATGCACGCTGCCGCTAGGCTCGACCTAAAGAGTTTAAATTTGGTGCTGCTTATGGAAATATTCTCCTCTTGTGGCTCCCAAAGGAACTAGGCTACTCCCTCTGCAGAAAGGTAGCAGCAGTGACTTGAATAATGATATTCACAAAGGGCATTAAAGCAGTGTAATTCAACGTAAGTAGGAGTTTTTTCCTACTGTGGGTGTAACTTCTTGTGCTGCCCTCTTTGTAATGGAAACTTTAAGTTGAGGTAATTTTCTTATATTTAGAAGCATCATGTGGTCGTCCAGGAACCAGAGTCACCTAGTTAATTCAGGAAAAATACCATTTGACAGTGGCCAAGTGGAGCATTTCTGTCAGTAAAGTTGGGTCAGCTTCTCCAGTATTTAAAGCCAATTATTCTGATGATCAGCCCTTTGTGGTGAGTTTTTTCCCCAAACATGTGATTCTATGCTAGCAACTCTGCAATAATAAAAGCAACTCTTGTTTGAGGAAAAAAAAATGATTCAGGTGTTTCATAGTGTTTACTGGGATGAAATCTTTATGGGAGACTGGAGGCGAAAGACCATAAGCTAGACCTCTGCCATTGGCTCAATTTTAATAGCATGTTCGTAGGTGAGGTTCGTCTTCCATAGTCATCCGGGATTACTAGGGGAGAAATGTCTGTCTGGGTTTTTTAAATGTTGTTTTCGGAATTTATTGAAATATTCTCACATAGCAGCTCTGGTGGCGTAGGAGAGGACTGACTTGCCTTAGTATATTGTAGGTTGGGAGTGATATAAGATAGCTCAGTTTATGGATTTGAAGCACTGCTAATGTGCTCAGACAATTTATAAAATATTCATTGCTTTATGGAATAGTAGTTCATAAAGTCAATCAGAGCCTGGCTTCCTTCAAACTGTGCTTCTAGTTATCCGTTGCTTGGGGTCTGAGTGGATGGAGGAACGCTTCACAGGTTTAACTGGTCCTTGCAGTCAGTTATCGAGTTAGGAGAGATAACTGGTGCTGGAGGTGATCTGAAAACCAATTAAGAGTAGTGTTCAAAAGGCGCCCGACTTAAAGAGGCTGTGCCTCGAAACTGGGCTGTTGTGATCAGGAATTATGATTGTCAGCAGCGTCCTCCTAACCGGCAAGAACACTCTACTCTTACTTTTAGGCTTCAACTGTGACATCAGACATCAGTATATGTTCTGCAGCTTTCCTCCCTCAGAGTCTCTCCCCTCTTCACAGTAGCTCCTTCCTCATCCCACGTTTCTGTTGAGATCGCAGGTCACCCGACCAACAATTTACCATATATGTTTCGGGCCCATAACTTCAATTCACCAGATACATTAATCAGATGACCTTACAATCTACTACCAGTACCCCTGAGTCCTTCCTATTTTATTCTAGTGTACCCGACTTACCATCCACCGTTACGGGTACCTATGACCATGATAGATCAAGGAGCTAGCTGTGAAAGAAAGGCAGGCAAAACTCAAACCCAACTTCGTATACATTTTGAATATTTCTAAAATGACCACGGACAACTGGAAAGTTTTAAAAGTTTATCTTAGAATTCATTTTCTGAGAGCATACAGTTTATTACAAGTAGACAGTCTATAATCAGGATAACAAAAAGCACATAACCATACAGGAAAAATATAAGGGCAATCATTTAAGATATGTATAATGGAGAAGCAGGGAACACGCTAAAGATAAAACTCTAGAATGGACATCTATAAACAGGAATTATACTATTGGGACGTACTTCATGAATATGTGTGGAAAATTTGGGAAATCTTAAACGTCTATAGGAAGGGTACAAAGCGGAACACGCTATTGTTAGCAATTTACTTCAAGCAGTTTTATAAGAAAAAAATCATAAATCACTTCTATAACTCATAAACGGTATGTAGAGAATAAACTTAAAAGATAGGGAAACATTGGAACATGCTATTGGAAAAAATAAACGTATGACTTTTAGAAAAAATGGTTGCGGAAAGCATGGAAAATTAACCTATGCAAAGGTATGTCTTCATTGAAGCAAAGACAGAAAAAATAGAAGGTGCAGTATAGAGTTCTCAGCAATATATATTTACCTAGAATGGTGCGAAAACCAACCCTGGCCACGGATCAGTCAAGGACAGGAAATACCCCAAGGAAGGACAGTCATCGACGGGACAGCAGGAGCAGAATGGACACCCCAGGACAGGACAGGAAAACCAGATTAGGATCAGGACAGGCCCACCAAGGCACGACCAGCACCCGCAGTTCGGAAGCAACGCCTGCGCTCCACCCTCTCTGCAGCTATCAGTCAGAACCCCGATTGGGTCAGCGAACTCCCCAGCAAAGTGCTCCGCCAGCACTTAAGGTTTGCTAAAACCTTTGAGTCTATGGTCAAATTCGGACAGAGTGCTCCGCAGCGCTCTGTAAATTCAGTCACCTATTGAGTGCGTTGGGTCAGTGACAGGTCAGCTATTCAGACAAGTCGGACAATTTCTCTAGCTAGACCTAGGCTAGTTATACTGTTTTCGGGTCAGTGTACAACCCCCCAATGTTGCAAAGTGTCAGAATCCCCAATTTCGATTGGTCCCCAAGTAGGATAGGTTAACACACCAATCAGAACAAACTTTGACAAGCTCATATTTGCATGTTATGGAACCGCCTAGCAGATTTGGGGTTCCCATGACCTATTCTGTAGTGTGGCTCACTGGTTAGAGGCGGCAGACCCAAGAGCAGAGGAAGGCCCGGGACCAGGGTTCGATTCCCGGCGCGGCAGGTTTCTGGACCAGGGTCAGCGGACTCGATAATTATCTCGCCTCGGTGCCCACTCTGATCAGCGATCACACTCGGCAACTCTGGGCATTAGCTTGCCTCATCTTCACTAACGGCCCCACCAGACCGCCGGGGATGCCTGGTCTCACCCTGGAGATACCCATTAAGGGACCATCTCTCAGGGAAGCCAGGAAGGGTTTCGCAGCGGTCGAAGCGCCTTGGGACCCGACGGGTAAGTAGTGCGCTATATAAATGCCAATACATTTACATTTACATTTACATTCTACAGAATACAATAGAAAGAAATACATTTGTTTCTAATGTAACACATTTCAGTTTCTCCGGCTGGGTGAAGGTGCATCTTCCCAGGCACGTCTTGGCAGGGACCTTCAGTTGGCACTCTGTCAATGCCACCGGTAAAGGCAGGCATGCGCACTAGCATACTTCAAGATGGAGTCCGTACATCCCATCAACCCTCAATATCGCGGTACATAAAAAATTAGCGAAAACAAATTAAAACATAGAAATGAATGATTTCACTCTTTACCATGAGTAGCTACTTTATATTTCTTACTATAAAAATATACTATGCCATTATGGATTAGTGCAACAAACAATAACACGAGAGCATCTGCGCAAGCTTCACCACGTTAAGACACCAACAGCCATTTTAGAGGCAAGTACGCATGCGCACATTTTCCCACCAGAACTGCAACTACGCCACGTCACGTGAGTGTGACTAACGCATGCGCAGTAGGAAATCCCCAAGCGGCGGCCATTTTAAGGACAAGGGTTATTCGTATTAGTAAAACACATAGGCAAGCGTCACTAATATACACACACATCCAAAATAAAAGAATATTAGTAAGACATACAAGTCGAATTACGGGATTATAAGTGATTCGAGGTTCTTGACTCAAGCAAGTCGCTTAATATGCAAAATCTTGCTTCATCAATCCCCTCTTTGATGATATTTACTATCATCACAAACTAATGGAACCAGATGCCAACTTTTATCACACTTTATACATTTCAATCTCTTCCAACAGACGATTCATTTTCTCTTTCACATCTTTATTAGGGTGAGAATTTTTCACCTTTTTGTAAATCTGATTATTTAAGTCTTCCAATTCAAGCTCATCCACACTTCTTTTCACACCTCTCGCATTCACTGGGTATTTCTTTGTGTGTTTGCGACATTTGCAACAGACAAATATGAGGAATATGACGAAACCTATCACTCCAATTGGCATCAGTACCTTAAACAATAAACTTTTACCTAAATTAGCAAACCAATGACCTATATTAGAGAGACCATCAGTAAGTCTCTTCCAAGCACTATCAACCTCAAGTGGTTTTAGTTCCTTTTCCAAATTGGTAATGTTTTTCACATATTTCTTGATTTGTACACTTTTGTCCGGAATGTAAGTGCAACAATGTTGCGCTTTCAACATCCGGCAGACTCCGCCCTCTTTTGCTAATAAGGTGTCAAGAGCAAGTCTGTTCTGTAAAACCATTGATCTGATCGCAACCATTTCGGTATTGACCAGCAGAAATCCATGAGCTGTGTCAGTAGACAACACATCCACTATTGTGGATAATTTGCAAATTCTGTGTGTGTTCAGAACCACTCCCACTCCAGGTATCAGTGCACTAAAAATACTACCCATTATTTCACCTACGCTTTCTCTTTTGCTACGCACTAAGCCATTAGTATTTTCACTGCTTCCAGCAATTTCATTCACATGGTATATTTTCGGGAAGACAATGCCAAAGTAGCAGCTTCCATACCAGTGATCCGGCAATTTGAAATAAGCCTTGTTTCCACATATATAATAAATTCCGGGAAACACAGGTTCTGACCCATTTTTGAAACCCCAACCTCCAATTACCTTATAATTGTGTTCACATTGACTGGAACCAATGAAAATGTTATTTTAATAACTAGTTCTTTCATGATGAAGACACAGCTTCCCCTTCCTTTCGAAATCCAGCAACAAAGCAGGACCAGCCCCACCATTTGAGGTGCTTTCCATGTTCTCAGCCCATTTAGGTGTTCTCTGCTTTTTATCATTTACTTTTCTTTGGATACTTTCTCTCCTCTTTTCTGCCATGTTTAAAAACATTTTTTCTTGTTCATGTAATGAACAGGTCAAGTTATCTCTGTGTGCTTCACCTAAGTCTATGTTACCTATAGTTGGAAAGTATTCTCTCATATAACGTGTAACGTCACTTTTAGTATGTACAGGGTTCAGGTTTCCACGTATAGGAAGTTCAGAAAAGATCACGTCATTGTTAGAGTAATAGTATTGTAACGGTCCTCTTTTATAAAACAAACTAGCTAAAATGCTACATGAAATTCCATATGTCAGGGGCAGGTGATGGTAAGTCACTCCCTCAGCTACAGAAGTGGGTAGCTTCATACAGACATAGCAGTCTTCTATTTCCATAGTTTCTACATAATGTACTAGAAGATTTGCGAAAACATTTAAATGGGTCCTGTTTTTCACTCCGTGATAATGTAGTCCTTCCTCATCTGATGCTTCTAAGTCTGTTTGGGTTTGTTTGATGCTAAGTGCTTTCTCACGTCTTTCTACACTTCGTGTTGTCATTTCTTCAGTGTCAGTAGTTATAGTCTGTGTAGGGTCAGTTTTAGTATTTTTACTCATCATAAAAGGAATAAAAACTGTTAGTCCTATCCAAACTATTATCACTATAACTATACTACATATACATACTTTGCAGCATGTTTTGCAACAGTTGCGTCTAGGTCTACCATTCACATTTGAATTAGACATTTTAGCTCAGAAGAAGTTTTCAACCCCTCTTTGTCTAAGTTTGCACAGGTAGCTTACACTGAGCAACTTCAGGTTGGGTCGTCTTCTTCTTCTGCAGACTGATCAGCGATCTGTTCTTCGTCACTTTCGTCAGTTATATCAAGATCCTCAAACTCCTCCAAAATTAAGTATGTCCATTGAGGATCCTGGTATTTTTCGTTCAGTCTTTTTATTCGATCACTTCTTCTTTTAGAGCTTTCTCCAACTTGCTCTGCTATTCGGGGACTTTTCCGTCTTTCTGCAAGTTTTTCTTCTACTGTTTTTATTCTCAGTTTCAGTCTCTTAATATATCTTGGTTCGATATTTTTCTTTTTCTTGAGTCTTTTAGCTGGCACTGTGATTTGGCTTTCTTCTAACGCTCTTTTATTTTCGCTTGTTTGTGGCACTTCTGCTTCTATCTCTTCCCTTCCTGTCTGACTAGTTCCAGGTCTTGTATCTATTTCTTCTGCCTGGTTACTAAGCTGGCCTTGTTCAGGTGACTTCTGGTTTTGGTTTTCGAATGTCTCTATTTCAGTGTCCTGAACACGTTCTTCTAATTCTATCTGATCCTGTTCAAGAACTTCGATCCCTTGATTTTCTTCTGCTCGAACTTTTGCACTAGTTCTGGTCTGTCCCTTTTCGATTTCAGGAGTTTGTGGAGGTGTGTCAATTACTTGCTCTGTCCCTGTCTGACCTTCTCCTTCCTCAGATTTGACGTGAATCTCAATGATCCGAGGATCTTCGCCTGTGCCTATCTCTTCCTCTCTATTTCCCTCTCTATCTTCGTAGAATCTACTTCTTGTTCTGATTGGGTCTTCAGTCAGGTCGATTATGGGTATCCAATCATCTTGACTGGTGCTCGGTTGTTCGTCATCAGCTACTTCAGGACCGACGTCTGCAGACCCCTCAGCTGGACAACCTTCAGTGTCAGTTTTCTCGTCTGGAATCACCTTCTGGGTATGGCTGGCATGGATCCACTTGGGAACGCCGGCACACTTCACCGCTGTCGTGGTCACCAGTATCACTTGGCGCTTTTTCCCCCACCTCGGTGCAAGGCAATTTGAACGAGTATGCTTCTTGAGTACCACCCAGTCGCCTGGAACCAATTTGTGGACCGGAGTTGTTGGATTGGCGACGGCGTCTTCCCCAATCTGGCGAGAGATAGAACGCACTTGGTCACCCAGTTGCTTGCAGTACTCAAGTACCAAATCATCAGAAATGTTCAATAATTTGTATCCTGGTACCCATGCTTGTCTCATCACTCTTCCCATCAGGATTTCATGAGGGCTCAGGCTTGTGTTTCGGTCTGGAATACTTCTGAGTCCCATCAGAACAAGAGGTAAGGCATTTATCCAGTTCATGCCTGTAGAATCACACATCTTTCCTAATCCTGATTTTATAGTGCCATTTATTTGCTCCACCACTCCAGAAGCCTCTGGACGATATGCACAGTGCAGTTTTTGTGTGATCTTGAATGCTTTACAGAGCTGATCGATTACCTCATTCTGAAAATGTTTGCCTCTATCTGATTCAATTGTGACTGGCACCCCGAACCTAGGTATCAATTCTCTGAGTAACAATTTGGCTACTGTTATGGCATCACTTTTCTTGGCAGGGTAGGCTTCCACCCATTTGGAAAACAGGTAGACAATGACAAGGACATATCTCATTCCCTCACAACGAGGCATGGTGATGAAGTCAATCTGTACTCTTACAAAGGGACCCCCTGATTTCCCAATCTTTCCCAATTCAACTACTGTTCTTTTTCCAGCGTTGAACTGCTGACATGTCAAGCACCTCTGGCAGAGTGATTCTGCTACCTTCCTGAACTTCGGATTGAACCATGTTTGTTGGAAAACTAGAACCATGGCATCCCTACCAGTGTGTGAATCTCCATGTATCAGCCTTGCCATGGAAGCAAGCAGATGTCTAAGCAACACAGGCATACCATTTGGGCCCACAATGACACCATCCTCACTTCTCTGTCGACAACCAAGTTTCCTCCATTTTTCTTTCTCTTTCGATGGCACAGCATGCTGCCAATCTCTCAATTCTTCCCAGGTAGGCACCTCTTCAAACACCATAAGTTGGCAGCTGTTTCCAGGTCCCCCAGTTTAATATTTACAGACATGCGATTTCTGGCACAATGTTTTGCCACCTCATCAGAAAATTGATTTCCCAAAGTTACAGGGTCAAGGCCAGATTTGTGAGCCGCACATTTGACCACTGCCAATTCCTTTGGTAATTGGATTGCTTCTAGTAAATCCTGTACAATTTTTCCATTTCTGATTGGAGTGCCTGATGAAGTCAGAAACTCCCTTTGTAGCCACAATTGGCCGAAGTCATGCACAACCCCATAACAGTACTGACTGTCAGTATACACTGTTATTCTTTTGTTTTTTCCCAATTTGCAAGCTCTTGTTAATGCAATCAATTTGGCTACTTGTGCAGACTTCACTCCAAATAAACAAGATGCTTCTTTAATGTTGTTTACAGAGACTACAGCATAGGCAGCACTTAGGCCTGCTAGTTCGTGTCTCATACATGAGCCATCCACGAACCACTCCTCGTCTTTTACATGCAAAGGCACTTCCTTAATGTCTGGGCGTGGTTTTGTACTGAATTCTGTCAGGTCAATGCAGTCATGCTCGTTCTCTCCCTCGGCTTCCATAATCATTGAGTCAGGGAGCAGGGTAGCTGGATTCAGGATATTACACCGGGTAATGACTACATTTGCAGCACCCACGAGAATCCTATCGTATTTAGTCAGCCGACTAGGGGTGAGATACTGGGTCTTAGTATGGGTCAGTAAAATTACAACTGCATGTGGAACATACACAGTTACAGGATGTCCCATAACAATGGATTCACTCTGTTCTAAACTCGTGCAGGTTGCAGCTACTGCTTTCAGACACCCAGGTAATCCAGCAGCCACTGGATCCAAAGTGGGAGAAAAATATGCCACTGGGCGTCTAGTCAACCCATGTTCCTGAGTTAGGACTGACAGTGCACAATTATCTCGGGTGTCACAGAACAGTGCAAATTCCTTGGAATAGTCAGGCATACCTAGTGCAGGAGCTGGGATCACTGAAATAATATCTACTACCAAAATATCGAGTTCCCAAAATATCGATGACAAAATATCGAGGGACATAATATCGACTTTCTATCTTCACTAAGGTAAGTACAAAAGTATCGCCTTTAAAATATCGAGTGTTAAAAATATAGACTGTCAAAATATCGTTTTTTTATGTCTTTAAAATAAGTTAAAACTATTATAATATTACATATATTTAATATAAACATTGTTAAAATTATTAAATAAATGTAACATTATTACATAATTATTGTAAATTTAAAAATTAAAAATTAATAAAAATAATACATATATATATATAAATACATGTTATTAATAAAACATATAGAATATATTTACCGTGGCATAGCAAAAGGTTTACATTTCATGTAACCACTCCAGTGGGTGCTACATTGCAGAGATCGTTGGATAGCGTAGGGGTAAAAATTACTATTCCCACTCCAGTGGGTGCTACAGTAGAGAAAGCGTACGCCTGTACCCCAAAAACCCAAAACTGACCCTGAACCCTAAAAATATCCCTGTACCCCAAAAACCCAAAACTGACCCTGAACCCTAAAAATACCCCTTTACCAAAAAACCCAAAACTGACCCTGAACCCTAAAAATACCCCTTTACCCAAAAACTGAAAACTGACCCTGAACCCTAAAAATACCCCTTTACCCAAAAACTGAAAACTGACCCTGAACCCTAAAAATACCCCTTTACCCAAAAACTGAAAACTGACCCTGAACCCTAAAAATACCCCTTTACCCAAAAACTGAAAACTGACCCTGAACCCTAAACATACCCCTTTACCCAAAAACAGAAAACTGACCCTGAACCCTAAACATACCCCTTTACCCAAAAACTGAAAACTGACCCTGAACCCTAAAAATACCCCTTTACCCAAAAACTGAAAACTGACCCTGAACCCTATAAACACACAACCCGCTACAGAAAATAAATTAAAAAAATTAATTATTTATCAATTGTTTATTTTAAATTAATTACCAATTATATTTTAATTATTTACCAATTATTATTTATTTAACAATTAGATTAAATTTACATAATTAATTATTTATAATTAAATTACTTCCCACCCTATTCCCCTATAAACACACAACCCGCTACAGAAAATAAATTACTAAAAATTATTTATTTATCAATTAATCATTTTTAATTAATTAACTATGATATTTTAATTAATTACCAATTATTATTTAAGTAACAATTACATTAAATTTACATAATTAATTATTTATAATTAAATTACTTCCCACCCTATTCCCCTATAAACCCACAACCCCTACAGATTTATATTACTCAAATATTATTAAATATTAATAACTTACCTTATTTTCAATATTTTTGTTGTCTATATTTTTTCTAGTCTATATTATGTCTAGTCTATATTTTTGATTCGATATTTTGGCTATTCTAGTCGATATTAGTCGATATTTTTGTTGTCTATATTTTGTCTAGTCTATATTTTGTCCAGTCTATATTTTTTACTCGATATTTTGTCCAATCGATATTTTGGACTCGATATTATGTCTGTTTACCCAGGAGCTGTACACAGACAATCTCGTAATTTAGTAAATGCTGTTAAGCTTTTATCATCCCATTCCACTGGGTCCTTTTCACCTTTCTTTGTCATTTTTATCAAGGGCTTTGCCAGGACTGCAAATCCCACAATCCATTGCCTGCAGTAACCTACAACTCCAAGGAACATCCTGACTTCTTTCTGTGTACGGGGTAACTGCATCTTTTGAATTATTTTGACTCTCTCCGAGGTGACTTTTCTGATGCCTTTTTCTATCTGGTGCCCTAGATATTTCACTGACTTTGTACAGAACTGCAATTTGTCAGGGGATACTTTATGTCCTTTTTCACTTAGATGATTCAGTAAAGCAATAGTGTCAATAACACAATCCCTATGACTCTTAGACGCCACCAAGAGGTCGTCTATATACTGCACTAAAACAGACTTTCCAGGTAAGACTAAAGATTCAAGGCACTTTTTCAGGATCTGATTAAAGATAGAGGGGCTTTCTGTGTACCCCTGGGGAACACGATTCCAGACATACATGTGACTGTCGAAAGCAAATGAGAAAAGAAATTTGCTGTCTGGATGCAATGGGATCGAAAAGAATGCGTGACAGAGGTCAATCACAGTGAACCACTCAGCATCCCAAGGAATCTGATACAGGATCACTGCTGGGTTTGGAACAATGGGACAACAAGGAACCACAATTTTGTTTACTTTTCTCAGGTCCTGTACTACTCTGTATTTGCCACTAGGTTTCTTGATTCCAATTATGGGTGAGTTACACGGGCTACTCATCACCTCCTGTATGATGTTTGCTTCTAGCAATCTTTTTATTTCAATAGCAACTCCAGCTCTCACTTCTGCACTCATTTTATATGGTTTGGTATTGGGGTAAACTGCATTTTCTTTCATTGCTATTTGTATGGGGTCTACATTTGCCATCAATCCTACATCCTTTCCAGTAAAATCCCATACTTCTGGTTTCACTGTCTTTTGGAGTTCTTCAGGTAAGTCTTGTATAGTCATTTGTTTAATTTCTGAGTCAGGTCTGATTAACATTAGTTTGTATATGCCATCTTCGTCTGGGGTTTGAATTTCGACGCCTTTTGGTGAGCAAAAGATGGTACGGTTCATTTTGCACAACAAGTCACGTCCCAGTAAGTTTACTGGACTGGTATCACAAACTACAAATCTATGCATTTCTTTGAAGTTCCCTATTGTGATCTCCATGGGTTCAGTAACTGGGGTACTAATCAATTGATTAGATACACCCACTACTTGGATTGCTTCTCCCGAGAGGGGTAGGTTTGGAACGTCCGCTGTTCTCACAGTAGAACGGGTAGCACCAGTGTCCAATAGAAAGGTGACATCATTTCCATCAACCCTTCCTTCAATGTATGGCCCTGACTGGTCTACCGGCAAGGAGGCGCCAAGTACGCACTCCTCGTCCTCCCCTCTCAGGCCCCGTCAGTATTGATCGTCACAGAGAAAAGTATCATTCAACAAAAACTGCGAAGTTGCTGCATTTCTACTCTCATCGCCTCCCCAGATCTCTATGTCATCGCCCTGTGGTGATTTTCCCTTATAATTTGGTTTTGGTGCTCGGGGCAATTGACTTGCCTTTACCTGATGCTGGGTCTTTCTTGGCTTTTCATTCTGTGTCTGTGGAGTTAAATCAGGGGTATTATCATGCTGTAAATATGGGCACTCGTCTCTCCAATGCCCAATTTCTCCGCACTGGTGGCAGGGAAATTTCTTTTTAGCTTCCTCTCTGCTCATTTTTACTTTGGGCTTTCCCCCACCCCCAGAGCCTTGATTTTGGGTATTCTTATTCAATTTATTCAATTGTTTTTCCTGTTGTTCTGCCAACTTTACCTGTGCCCACATGACCTTTTCCTTCAAAGCCTTTCGCTTTTCTGCCATCTCGTCCTCACAGTACTTTGCATACCGTAGGACCTCATCCATTTTCTTAGACTGCCAACAAATTTTGTTATCTTTGATCCATTGACAAATTTCGGGTCTTAAACCGTTTACAAACCTGTAAATGAAGTGGGTCATGTCCTTCATCTCGATGTTATCTATACCACTGTAAGTTTTGAACACCTGCAACAGTCTCTCATAAAAGGAATGCACAGTCTCGTCCCTTACCTGTGTGGTTCTATCTATCTTGGTCCAATCAGTTTCCTTGGCAGGCACCTTTTGCTTCAGGTGTAATATTACCTGATCATATTTTTTCATCACATCATCAGAAGGTGCTCCTGTGTTAGGGTCCCTCGGGTACTCCTCACTAGGCCAACCAATGGCAATCTTACACTCGGTCCATAAATCCACAGGGACCACTATATCGAAAAACCCATCCAAGTCTTTCCATAGGCATTTTTGCACCTTTACAAACCTTTCCACCTGTCTGTACCAGTCCACAGGTTTTTCTCGCAATTTCGGAAAGTCATTTGTAAAGGACACAATATCCTGTCTGGACCAAGGGACGTGCACATATTTTCCACCTGGCACTTCGCGCATGGGGTATAACTGTTCTGGCTTGCCAGCTTCCTTTAGAACGAATTCAGGAGTCGCTTGTTTGGATCGAGCCTCATCTTTTTTCCTGGCCCACCTGGCTTTCCATCTTTCTACATCTCCCCATTTCTGCAATACTGTTAATAACTCTTTGACCTGTGCCTTCTTCCCTGACACATTAAGGTTTTCCAGATCTTTGTCTGAGAAATCTGCTCTGTATGGTTTTTGCAAAGGTTTCGATTTTGAAATATCTATTCCCATACTAGCTGCAGTGTCTGTCAGCTTTTCATGGAGTACTCTGGCATTACGGGTAAGACTCTTGCAGATAAACAGCAGCTTTTCCTCAGAGTAGGTATTTAACCGGTCTAATCCTACATTTCGTGCCATCAGTTCTTCTATTTCTACTCTCAGTTTGTAGAGATCTAAAGGTTTCGACTGAGGAGTTTGTTTTTCCAACTCTCGACTCCATCTTTCAATTTCTTCAGGAGTCACTAATGTGACACTCTTAGTACCCGAAGTCGATTCCATTTGAATCTCCCTCGTGTTAAAAGGATTATGTCTTTTCTGCATCCTTTTTCCGGTATCCCTGATCGGCAGATCCATTAACGAGACCTCAGACTCACATTCACTTGTCTGGTCATCCACAATTAAGGGCTCTGGTCTCGGCTGTGCTACAACTGGAGTTTTTGGACTCCCTTGTCGGTCCCCATACAACGGAACCACTGGTCCAATAGTTACCGGGATAGTCAAAGCCTCAGGGCTTGTATTTAACTGGGAGATTTTCTGAATTATTTAGTTTCTTTGTTTGGCTAGAGCCTCTCGCTCCTTTTCTTCCAATAACCTGTCTAGAGATCTCTCATGTATTATTTGCGGGGTCAGAGTTGGAGCACAACTCGGAGCAGTGGGATGCGTTTCACTGGGTCCTCCACCATAATTAGGTTTTGAGAACAAACTTCCTGTGCCTACAGATCTTGATTCTTCCTCATATGGAGGTCTTGAGAACGGACTCCCTGAAATTGAAGGTCTTTCCTCGCCTACGTAGGGAAGTCTGGAACAAAAGTCTCTTTCGCGTGAGTATCTTGCCTCCCCACTAGCTGGTATTTTTGGATAAATATCTCTCGCATCCATAGGTCCTAAGCTCTCGGTATAGGGAGGTATTTGACAACCTCCTCCTACACTTGCAGATCCGGCCTCATCCTGGGGAGGAGGTCTTCGGGAATGATCCCCTTCACTGGAAGGTCGGTGTCCTTCATTATAAGGAGGCGGACTTCTTATAAACATATCGTCTAACAATCATCATCCGACTCCCCAATGGGCACCCAATGTTTACCTCTTTCTGTCCTCTTCCCCCCTGTAGGAGGACCCTCCGCTGGCATCATTGGAAACAGTCCTTCTACAATCATATTCTGTCTCCACTGTTTCATCCTTTTACTTCTGGTTTCTTGTTTTACTTTCGGATAAAATTTTGTTAACCCTTTGTCTAATCGGGGTCTGTCTCTTTCAAAAGCTTTGATTTCCCATTCCTCTAGTGCTTCGTATTGCGTTAACCTAGGTCTGGGATGTAAATCATTCATTCGGGTTCTTAAATTAAATAGAATCCTGCCATTAAAGGTACCTTCTAACGGGAAAGCCAAAATTCCGTCATCTTTTGTGTATTCCGCCCAGTTTTCCAACCATACACACGTGTTGTACCCTTTATCAAACATCATGAAAGATGCGGGAGTATTGGGTGGCGGTAGGACAACACCTTCTCTAGTTTTAATCGGCTTATCTTTTTTGAAATAATTTTTCACCTTATTTACAAGAGACAATTTTCTCTTATTTCCGTACATAATGCTGGAGTTGTGACCTTTCCACTGATCTTTCTCAAAACCTAGATACCTGGGATCCGGTCTAGTCTCTGGCATATACGTGTGCCACATTCAATTTCCTGTGAGCGACTTTGTTTACAAAATTCACTCCCAATCCAAGTACGTCTCTTAATTTCGTGCGACCAATGAAATGCACGAGTTCAATAATCTTGACCAATGGGTGCGCGTCCTCTTCGTGAAACAGTTCTCACGCTTCGGCACTCACCCCTCCTTTACAATTCCAGCTCCGCTACACACCCGCTGCGTCTACCAATCCCAGCGCGGCTCGGAGTGACGTCAGAGCAGCTTCGCAACTGACTCCCTCCTTCACAAGGTAACGGAAACTTTCTTTCTAAAGTGCTAGTGCTTGGTTATTTAACAACGAATACACATTCGCCACTGTACTCAAGTGTCTAGACAGTAAAGATTTGTTTCACTGCAAGTAAAACTACTTCTATTTACTTTTCACACACTACGGATAGATCTCTTCTGCCTACCCTTCACTCAAGCATTAGGGAACCTGCTACTTCCCTAGACTCATCCATTTTTCCGGGATATATCTGAGCCTAAAGTTTCACCAGCGAATCCTTTGCTATCACCCAAGCTCCGACGAACCTGCTACTCCTTCCGGTGTGACCTTTACTAGGTTATGTCACAATAGAAGTTTTGCCAGCGAACTCGTTGCTATCATTTATTCAAACATACATTCAGAAAAAAAAACCCTAGTTAGTGCTTCCAGTTCTACCTAACCTGCACCAACCTTCCTTAAGTCAGTGACCTCAAAGCAAGTGGATTCTCTTCACCACTCGCTATTCAATTCCCCAGGGATTTCCAACAAACATAAAACACTTTATTAACAAATGGATTAGTACATATATCAATATAACAATAAGAAAAGAAATTTAAACATTTCATAATTTCCCAAAGTAAACATTTCACGTGAGTGATCAATTCACAAAAAACGGTTTACCTCTGTAGCAGCAATAAAATTTCGTTAGCAGCATCCAACTTATCTAGCTTTACTAGTCCTACCTAACTTTAACTAGTCCTTAACCATTTCCTCTTTTACCAGAAAATTACTGATAGAGATCGCAGGTCACCCGACCAACAATTTACCATATATGTTTCGGGCCCATAACTTCAATTCACCAGATACATTAATCAGATGACCTTACAATCTACTACCAGTACCCCTGAGTCCTTCCTATTTTATTCTAGTGTACCCGACTTACCATCCACCGTTACGGGTACCTATGACCATGATAGATCAATGAGCTAGCTGTGAAAGAAAGGCAGGCAAAACTCAAACCCAACTTCGTATAAATTTTGAATATTTCTAAAATGACCACGGACAACTGGAAAGTTTTAAAAGTTTATCTTAGAATTCATTTTCTGAGAGCATACAGTTTATTACAAGTAGACAGTCTATAATCAGGATAACGAAAAGCACATAACCATACAGGAAAAATATAAGGGCAATCATTTAAGATATGTATAATGGAGAAGCAGGGAACACGCTAAAGATAAAACTCTAGAATGGACATCTATAAACAGGAATTATACTATTGGGACGTACTTCATGAATATGTGTGGAAAATTTGGGAAATCTTAAACGTCTATAGAAAGGGTACAAAGCGGAACACGCTATTGTTAGCAATTTACTTCAAGCAGTTTTATAAGAAAAAAATCATAAATCACTTCTATAACTCATAAACGGTATGTAGAGAATAAACTTAAAAGATAGGGAAACATTGGAACATGCTATTGGAAAAAATAAACGTATGACTTTTAGAAAAAATGGTTGCGGAAAGCATGGAAAATTAACGTATGCAAAGGTATGTCTTTATTGAAGCAAAGACAGAAAAAATAGAAGGTGCAGTATAGAGTTCTCAGCAATATATATTTACCTAGAATGGTGCGAAAACCAACCCTTGCCACGGATCAGTCAAGGACAGGAAATACCCCAAGGAAGGACAGTCATCGACGGGACAGCAGGAGCAGAATGGACACCCCAGGACAGGACAGGAAAACCAGATTAGGATCAGGACAGGCCCACCAAGGCACGACCAGCACCCGCAGTTCGGAAGCAACGCCTGCGCTCCACCCTCTCTGCAGCTATCAGTCAGAACCCCGATTGGGTCAGCGAACTCCCCAGCAAAGTGCTCCGCCAGCACTTAAGGTTTGCTAAAACCTTTGAGTCTATGGTCAAATTCGGACAGAGTGCTCCGCAGCGCTCTGTAAATTCAGTCTCCTATTGAGTGCGTTGTGTGGTAAATAAAATTACCGTACTATTTTTCCGTATAATTAATGATAATAAAAAGAATAGCTCAATCAAATGAGAGGCAGAGTCCGTGGTATCTGAGTCATACGGGCTTTAATAAAAAGGCTCGAGCCAGTGGAAATCAGGTTCCATCACCACTAAGGTTCAGGAAGGGATATGCAATGATGTCCATGATGTCAACGTTTTATTAACAGTACACAATATATATAGTAAAACTGTACAATGGTGATGGATACAGTAGGCGTGACAAGTGGAAAGAAAAAGATAAGAACATATGTGCGTTGCAAGAAGGCGTGCACAAGGGCGTACATGGAGGTGTATGCTGGAAACGTCACAGAAAGTATCATAGGTGGGTGGATGCATAGAGGGGGTTATATGGGCAGCTGGAACCTTTAACCTACTTGTGCGCGCAAAACTGATCATGACGTGTGACTGAGGAGAGCTGGGGGCTGACTTCTAGCACGAGTAGAGGAGACAGAAGTCTGGGATGTCAGAACGACCTGTACCTTTAACATATCTGATATCTTGTGTTTGGAGTACATGTTGCTTGATTCTAAAGCCCATCAGGGCAAAGGCTGCTTGTCACTAAAGACTAGTGTATGCATATATTTCTTTATGTACTGCATGGGGCTGCGAGTCTTCTATGGAAACTGGTTCAGTAAATCACTTGCATGGAGACAGAGAGGCTGGACTATATCTTTTACAGGCAGGATATGTTTATCCTGTTCGTTAGCTAGGAATGTGGATCAGGGGAGCTGAACTGATAACTGGAGGCAAAATACCATCTTGGCAGGCAGGCCAGGCTGAGCCGGGCACCGCGTTGCTTGGCAGGAAATAAGGGAAGGGTCAGGGATGCAGGCGGGGCTGCAGCTTACGGAGTGTTTCAGGAGGCTTGAGGCCTGGACTTGTGTCCGGGCCCTGTGGAGCCTTAGAAACGTGTGCATCTCGATAATTTAACGTGCACCATGTAAACACGTTGGCAACATAGGCTTAAAAGCCATAATATCGTTGCTTTCATGGAGGACTTGGTAGATAACATGTTAACGTTGGACGCAAATGCATATGCGTCTTCATATTCGGTCATGGAGGGAAAATACATGTACTTCATGCACGTGTACATGGAACATTGGGGTACACGATAGGGGACATACTTGACCATAAAAATTCCAAATACCTCATTCCCTCCTTGTCCCCTACGTTCCCTTCAAGATATATCTATTTTCATGAGTCCATCTATCTGTTCATATAACATCATCTGCTCATCTTTTCTCATACGGGATCTGGAACGTGAACTTGGACTAGGACGAGGAATACATGCTGTAGCACACAAGCCGCAAATCGCTGGCCCACATTGTAAGCATAGACAACAACTGAATACTATGAGCAGTATGATTCCTAGGAACGACAGTACTTTCCATCCCCAAGCTGATATCACACTCCAGAGCCAACCGGACCAAGTCCAGGTGCCTGGATTCTGGTGTAGCTGATGAGCTATTTCATGAAGCCTGGTTATTGCTTTGTAGACTTATGGTGCGTTATTAGGAATAAACACACTGCAACTAGATCCGATGACTCTACAAGTCCCGCCCCTATCGGCCAGGATGACGTCAAGGACGAGACGATTTTGAAGAACAACAAGTCTCATAGCAGACTGTTCCTCTGTTAAGTTACCTAGGGCAGAAGTAGTCTCATTTACTACAGCTTCAAGGGTTCTTGTTAACCTGCGTATTAGTTTACTATTTGAGACAGTACCTAGAAAAGGAAAGAATCCTTTATTGAAATCCGTATACTGTTCCAAGGTAGTTTCAGTCTGGTCGACAATTGGGGACTCTCTCTTTTGTCTAACGTGAGTGAGATGGGAATTTCGGTAATAGTCGGATGTGGCCAGGAAAACAGGTGGCAGTAAGAATGCAATATAACATGTTCCATCCCAGTCTAGTGGTAAACGTATATAGGCTGTCTGGCCACAAATGAAATACGAATGGCGGGAAGCTTTGAAAGTAGACTTGCCATTATCACTGAATTCGACCACAGTAGTACAGTCACTGTGTCCTAGATGTACTGAACCATTCTTTTTGACGCATAATTCACCTTTTACTGGTAAGACGGATATTGATGGCAAGTCCGGATTGGTCTCGGATTGGACATTCAGAATCATGAGGTTAAGTGTAAAATTACCTAATCCATACACTTCATTTTCTAGATCGGTCCCTGTCCTTTGTGGAAGACCTTCCTCGTCTGGGAAACATGCCTTATTCATAACTGTGTTCAGATTTCCCCATATCCAATTGCCCTGGGAAACTTTGGATTCACTGTCTAAAGAGGATATTAAACTGAACCATGCACCACAGGAACCATTATGTGTAAACGGATAAGGAAAGAGGGGCAGAGCTCCATTGTAGTTCTGATAGGGAGGGAGTCGGCCACATATCCAACAATTAGTGGCATTGCTGGTCTGGTGATAATGGTGTAACATACGGATGAATGTATTGTTGCGCAGCGCAAGTCGATAAGACAACTCGTGAGGGGGCAAGTCACTGAAAGTATGCTCGATAGTGTTATTAGAGAAAGAATGTGCATGTGAACCAATAGGAAAGAAAATATGTAACATCCAACTTATGCAGATTATCGTAAGACTCAGAAAAAACATGAAAAGTTACGTAATAATGCAACGACTTCGGAGATTTTTACAATATGTCTCTTTCTTGATCTCCTGTCTGTCTCTCTCTCTATTGGGGTCTATCTTATACATGTCAGGAACCTGTCTAACCGCTTCACCCAGGAGGGGACTTAAACAATTAAACTGTCTGACTTACTAGACCTCAGCTTTGACTTGTACTCCTGCTGCGGAGTTTTCTCTAACAGGGGGAGTTTAGTATCAGTGTCTGGAATGGGGCAGTCCTTGAAAAAAGTCTTTGGACACGGTCCATAAAAGCGCTTGATATGACTGGAATGAAGCCAGCCTTTTCTTCCTTCCAGCTTTACGGCGGTCCTTGTTGTCATCAGAACGTGCTTCGGTTCCTTCCAGCGGGGCTCCAGAGGGCTTGAGCGATCAAAATTGCGAACCAGGACTAGATCACCAGGGACGATCTCGTGCGGTTTCACCTGGGTGTTGTCAGGGAAGGCTGCCGCGACCTGTGAACGACAAGATTGTAGTGCAGACATCAAGGAAGCCAGGTAATCTGTCAGCATAGAACTGTCAACATCAGTAATCTTACGGGGCATAGGCGTCCCCCACATATTCGGAGGCCTGCCGAAGACCACCTCATACGGGGATAGCCCTGTCCTAGAATGAGCTACCATTCGCATGTAAAAGAGGGCAACTGGCAAAGCTACCATCCAATCTACACCTTTTTCTGCACACACTTTAGCAAGACGGGTTTTCAGAGTCTGATTGTGTCGCTCGACGAGACCAGCTGCCTCTGGATGTCGAACACAGTGGAATTTCCATTGATAGCCTAACAGGAGTGATACCTGTTTCATGAGCTCGGACGAGAATGGCTGACCATTATCTGAATATACGACACGGGGCAAACCGTACCGTGGGAAGAATTCACGAACCAACTGCTTGGCAGTGGTCACAGCTGTGTAATCTGGGACTGGATATGCTTCTGTCCATCTGGATAGGGCACATACGACTACTAGGACGTACTTGAATCCTCGGCATCTGTCCATCTGGATATAATCCATTTGAAGGACTTCAAAAGGATGGTCAGGAGGATGAAATCCACCTTGTTCCACGGGAATACCTTTTCCTGGATTGAACTGACAATAGATCATGCAGGTACGCACTTTCTGTTTTGCTGCTGCTCGTAAATGCTTGTTAAACCAGAGGTTCTGTAAACTGTCTAACATAGCTTTCTCTCCTAAATGCGCTGGACTATGTGCTGTATTAATGATAACTTGAACCATAGAGTCGGGGAGAAACCATGTGGTTTTTCCCTTCGTCACCCATCCTTGATCTGTCTGGACCCCTCCTTGTTCAGTCCATTTCTTGATTTCGTCTGGAGTAGCATGTGTCTGTATGTCAAGTACATCTTGTGTGGGATCCCTAACTGTCATGCAATGTATCAGTCAATCAATCAATCAATCAATCAAAGACATTTATAGAGCGCACTGCTTACCCGTAGGGTCTCAAGGCGCTTAGGGGGGGGGGGGTGCCGTTACTGCTCGAACAGCCAGGTCTTGAGCTTCTTCCTGAAGGAGAGGTGGTCTTGGGTCAGGCGCAGGTCGGTCGGGAGGGAGTTCCAGGTCTTGGCGGCCAGGTAGGAGAAGGACCTTCCTCCTGTTGTCGCTCTACGGATGCGTGGGACGGCGGCGAGGGCGTGGCTGGCTGATCGGAGGTGGCGTTTGGGAGCGTAGAAGTTGATTCGGTTGTTGAGGTAGCTCGGGCCTTGATCGTGTAGGGCTTTGTGTGCGTGGGTGAGGAGACGGAAGGTGATTCTTTTGTTGACGGGGAGCCAGTGCAGGTCTCTCAGGTGCCCGGAGATGTGGCTGTAACATGGGATGTTGAGGATGAGTCTGGCTGAGGCGTTCTGGATCCGCTGAAGTCTCTTCTGGAGCTTGGCGGTGGTTCCGGCGTAGAGGGCGTTGCCGTAATCCAGTCGGCTGGTGACGAGGGCCTGGGTGACGGTCTTCCTGGTCTCCATGGGGATCCACCAGAAGATCTTCTGTAGCATGCGCAGGATGTTGAAGCACGCCGAGGAGACGGCGTTGACTTGCTTGGTCATGGAGAGGGAGGAGTCCAGGATGAATCCCAGGTTGCGTGCGTGGTTAGTCGGTTTGGGTGCGGTGCCCAGGGCGGGGGGCCACCAGGAGTCGTCCCAGGCGGTGGGCGAGGAGCCCAGGATGAGGACCTCCGTCTTGTCTGAGTTCAGTTTCAGGCGGCTGGTAGTCATCCACTCGGCTACCTCCTTCATCCCTTCGTGCAGGTTGGCTGTGGCGGCGGCGGGGTTGTTGGTCAGGGAGAGGATCAGCTGGGTGTCGTCGGCGTAGGAGATTATGTTGAGGTTGTGTTGGCGTGCGATGGCCGCGAGGGGGCTCATGTAGACGTTGAAGAGGGTAGGGCTCAGCGAGGATCCTTGAGGGACGCCGCAGATGACTTCGGTGGCTTCTGACTTGTACGGTGGTAGGCGGACTCTCTGTGTTCTTCCGTCTAGGAAGGAGGCGATCCATTCCAGTGCCTTCTCCTGGATTCCGACGTTGCTGAGGCGTTGCACTAGGGTGCGGTGGCAGACAGTGTCGAAGGCCGCGGAGAGGTCTAGGAGGATGAGGGCCGCTGTTTCTCCGTTGTCCATCAGGGCTCGGATGTCGTCGCTGGCGGCGATGAGGGCGGTCTCAGTGCTATGGTTTGCTCGGAAGCCAGACTGCGAGGGGTCGAGGGATCCGTTCGTCTCGAGGAAGGCGGCCAGCTGTTTGTTGACAGTCTTCTCGATGACTTTGGCTGGAAACGGGAGGAGCGAGATTGGGCGGTAGTTCTTGAGTTCGGTGGGGTCTGCTGTAGGTTTCTTGAGAAGAGCGCTGAGTTCTGCGTGCTTCCAGCTCTCGGGGAAGGTGGTGGTGTCGAAGGAGGTGTTGATGTCCCGCAGGTGGGGTGCGATGACAGCGTCGGCCTTGTTGAAGACGTGGTGAGGGCAGGGGTCGGTCGGAGATCCGGAGTGGACGGAGTTCATCATGCGGACGGTGTCTTCGGTGCTGATCGGAGTCCAGGTTCGGAGGGCGGCGGTGGGCGGCGTTGCTGTGGTCGTGGCGTGCGTTGGTTGGGTGCTGAAGCTGTTGTGTATGTCCGCGATCTTGTTGTGGAAGTAGGAGGCGAGGGAGTTGCAGAGATCTTGCGAAGGGGTGATGTCGTTGTTTCCGGCGTTGGGGTTGGAGAGCTCTTTCACGATGTTGAAGAGTTCCTTGCAGTTGTGTGCGTTGTTGTCCAGCCGGTCCTTGAATGCAGTTTTCTTGGCGGCGCGGATCAGTTGGTGGTGCTTCCGGGTGGCGAGTTTGAGGGTGGTCTTGTTGTCCGGTGTAGGTTCCTTTCTCCAGACTTTCTCGAGGGCTCGGCAGTTCTTCTTGGAGCTCTTGAGTTCGTCGGTGAACCATGGGGCTTTCTTGCTGCCGGGTCTGCTGGGCGGGGTCCTCAGCGGGGCGAGTTCGTCGGCGCAGTTGCTGATCCACTTCGTGAGGTTGTCAGCGGCCTGGCTGGGGTTCGCTGAGCTGGCAGGAGGGTGCTGGCTCAGGGAAGCGGCGAGCTGGTCGGCTGTGATCTTGTTCCAGCTTCTACGGGCAACCTGTTGCTGGTGGTGGTGGATCGTCGTTCTCTTGAAGGTGAAGTGTACGCAGCTGTGGTCCGTCCAGTAGAGTTCTGTGGCGTGGCTGAAGGCGATGTCTTTGCTGGATGAGAAGACGGCGTCGAGTGTGTGTCCGGCGAGGTGGGTGGGGGTGCTCACCAGTTGCTTCAGTCCAAGGTTGGTGAGGTTGTCGAGCAGGGTGCTGGTGTTGCGGTCGTTGTTGTTCTCCAGGTGGAAGTTGAGGTCCCCCAGGAGGATGTAGTCAGCGGAGGGGAGGGCATGCGGGCTGACGAAGTCGGCGATGTCCTCGCTGAATTGAGTGCGTGGTCCCGGGGGTCGGTAGATCAGGGTGCCTCTGAGGGTGGTCTTCGGGTCGGTGTGGATTTGGAAATGCAGGTGTTCGGCGGTGGGTAGGGCGTTGTCGGTGCTAGTCGTGATTCGGATGGTGTTCCTGTGGATGATGGCGATGCCTCCTCCCATCTGGTTGGCGGTGCGGTCCCTCCGGGTGATCTTGTAGCCCTCTGGGATGGCGATGGCGATGTCGGGCGCAGAAGAGGCGTTCATCCAGGTCTCCGTGATGAAGGCAACGTCAGGGGCTGTGGCGTCTAGGAGGTTCCAGAGTTCGATGGCGTGTCTGTGGACGGAGCGGGTGTTGAGCAGGATGCACTTGATGTGGTTGCTGCTGGTGTTCGGCTTGGCAGGTGCTGGCACCGGGCAGGTCCGGATGCAGGTGAACTTGCAGGCGTGGCAGCTGAAGGGTCCGTGGGTGCGTCGTGGGGTGGCTCGGTAGCATCCTGAGATTCGGCCGGTGTTGAGTGCGTTGAGGGTGGCGGCGGTGTACGTCAGACGGGTGGGCAGGGGTCTTCGAGGGCCAGGGGTCCTGGCACTGGGCGCGGTCCAGGCACGGACGGGCGCAGACGGGCTTACCTTTGGCGCACCTTCGGCGCACAATCGGCGCGCCCACTGCGCGTGACCGCTGCGCGTTCGCACGGTCGCCATATATGGCGAAGTGCGCGGGGGGGCAGAGCAGCTGGGAGGCGGGAGCGGGGAGGGTACAGAAGAAAAAGGGGCGGGGTTTAGCGGCGGTGGCGGGAAGCGGGGAGGGATGACAAAGGGGGTTAACAGCAGAAAATACAGAAATAAAATACAAATTACAACAACCAGGCAATACAGAAACTTAAACACAGTTCAAGACCAAGATAGAACCAGCAGGGGCAGGTCGGGCGGCCACGGATCGCGCTGCTAGATGCAGGGGGCGTGGTCACTCGCCGGCAGCCGGGGCAGCGAGGCAGTGAGGGCGGGGAAGCACACGCAGCGGCTGGTGGCCGTGCGGCGCGGGGGTGTCCTAGAACTAGGACACACTCACCTGCGTCGCACGGTCGCCATATATGGCGAAGTGCGCGGGGGGGCGGAGCAGCTGGGAGGCGGGAGCGGGGAGGGTACAGAAGAAAAAGGGGCGGGGTTTAGCGGCGGTGGCGGGAAGCGGGAAGCGGGGAGGGATGACGAAGGGGGTTAACAGCAGAAAATACATAAATAAAATACAAATTACAACAACCAGGCAATACAGAAACTTAAACACAGTTCAAGACCAAGATAGAACCAGCAGGGGCAGGTCGGGCGGCCACGGATCGCGCTGCTAGATGCAGGTGGCGTGGTCACTCGCCGGCAGCTGGGGCAGCGAGGCAGTGAGGGTGGGGAGGCACACGCAGCGGCTGGTGGCCGTGCGGCGCGGGGGTGTCCTAGAACTAGGACACACTCACCTGTGTCGCACGGTCGCCATATATGGCCAAGTGCGCGGGGGGCGGAGCAGCTGGGAGGCGGGAGCGGGGAGGGTACAGAAGAAAAAGGGGCGGGGTTTAGCGGCGGTGGCGGGAAGCGGGGAGCGGGGAGGGATGACGAAGGGGGTTAACAGCAGAAAATACAGAAATAAAATACAAATTACAACAACCAGGCAATACAGAAACTTAATCACAGTTCAAGACCAAGATAGAACCAGCAGGGGCAGGTCGGGCGGCCACGGATCGCGCTGCTAGATGCAGGGGGCGTGGTCACTCGCCGGCAGCCGGGGCAGCGAGGCAGTGAGGGCGGGGAGGCACACGCAGCAGCTGGTGGCCATGCGGCGCGGGGTGTCCTTGAACTAGGTCTAGTGAAGTTACTTCAGTCTTTGTCATGTCAGTCGATATGTCAGTTTGAGTCTGAGCTGTAAATTTTGCTGTTCGATCTGCCAGGTCGTTACCCTGGGAAATAGTGTCTGTGACTTTAGTATGTGCTTTGCACTTCATGATGGCTATGGCTGTAGGCAAATGTATTGCTTCTAACAGAGCTTGAATGAGGGGACCATGCTGGATCTTGGCTCCATGAGAGGTCATAAAACCTCTCTCTTGCCAGAGAACACCGAAGTCGTGTATGACTCCAAATGCATAACGTGAATTTGTGTATATGTTTACTTTAAGGTTCTTGGCTCGTATACAGGCTTGGGTCAGAGCGATGAGCTCTGCTGCTTGAGCTGACAAGGTGTCAATGCGATGTGTTTCTATGACTTCAGTTTCAGTGGTCACTGCATATGCGGCCACTAACTCTCCTGTGCTTGTGCTGGTTTCGTGATTGTGTTAATGACTTCCACACAGTCATGTGGTGTAGGGTCTGTTGTAGTCGAGGGTAATAGTGTAGCAGGGTTTAACGTACTGCAGCGTCTGATCTCTATGTGTGGCTGAAACAATGTCAATTCATAACCTGTCAGTCGTGCTATAGTCAAGTGCTGAGTCTGTGTTCTGTTTAAAAGAACCTCCACGGAGTGTGGAACCTGTACTGTCAAGGGATGTCCTAACACTATGGAATCACTTTGTCTGATAGCTAAAGCTGTGGCTGCAACTGATTTTAAGCACGCAGGCAAAGCCTGGGCTACTGGATCCAATGTACATGAAAAATAAGCACAAGGCTTGTGTTGTCCTGCTTGATCTTGTGTGAGAACGGATAATGCTGTACCATCGCGTTCAGTGACAAAAAGTGTAAAAGGTTTGCTGTAACATGGTGTCGCTAAAACAGGTGCTTGACATAAGGCTTTCTTTAATTCAGCAAAAGCTTGTGTATGTTCCTGAGTCCAAGGGAGGACAGTTGAAGTCGCTGCCTCCTGTGTTGTCAACTGTATGAGTGGTTTAGCTAGATATGCATATTGGGGAATCCATTGTCTGCAGTAAGAAGTGAGTCCAATAAAAGCTCGTACCTCCTTCTGTGTCTTGGGCTGTGGAAGGTGTGCAATTAACTGGATACGATCAGGTGTTAGCTGCCTACCCCATTTATTATTATTATTATTATTATTATTTATTTTTATAAAGCGCGTAGTCACCCGGAGGTATCCCAGCGCTAAAACAAAACCTATCTCCTGAGTACAGTGGGACGGGGAGAAGGAAAAAGAGGGCGGGAGGGGTGGGAACAGCAGAGCAGGGTAAGGGCCAAGAGTGATTGATTTGGACAGCAAGTGCCCACGGTAAACCACTTGCTGGGCACAGAATTGCAGCTTCGAAGGCGACACTTTGTGTCCCTTGTCCGCCAAAAAATATAGGACTGTCAGTGATGCACGTTCACAATCTCGTTCCGTTCGGGCTGTGATCAATAGATCATCAACATACTGAAGTAGGGCAGTGTCAGTAGGCATGTGAATACTGTCTAGTTGTCGTTTCAGTGCTTGGCTATAGATGCTAGGGCTTTCTGTGAATCCTTGAGGAGCGCGTGCAAATTTGAAGCTTCGGCCATTTAAACAGAATCCGAAAAGGTATTGGCTTTCCGGATGAATGGGGACACTAAAAAAGGCGTTCTTGAGATCGATTACAGTAAAGAACGCTGCTTCTGAATCAAAAGCAAACAATAATGATGAAATGTCTGGGACCACTGGGTATTGTGGTATAATGCATTTATTTAATTCTCGAAGGTCAATCACCAGTCGATAGACTGGAGGTGCATTTGGATCAGTTCGTTTAAGAATCGGAATGATAGGGGAATTACAAACATTTGAGTCGGTTTCTACAACTACTCCTTGTGCAATGAGTTCGTCAACGATTTTCAGTAAAGCCACTACAGCATCAGGTGGTAACTTGTATTGTCGGATACGGGGCAGTACAACTCCTTGTTTGAGTGTAACTCGGTATGGTGTGATATGCATACAACCCACATCAGTTGGACCTTGTGCCCATAAATGCTCTGGTACGTTCTGTAATCTGGGATCAAAATCTCTCAACACATAATGTCCTTTAAAATCACGTAAAAATAACCTCACTCCTTCCGGAGAACAACAAATTACTGCTCCTAGAGCTTTCAGTGTTTTAATACCAAGCAAATTTTCAGGGCATGATTTTGTAAGCAACAAGTCTGTAGTACGGGACAATGGACCAACTGCTAGGGGAACTGGTTTCGACACTTCATTAACAATAGGTTTTCCTGAAAATCCAAGGGAAACATTCTGTGAGCCTGAGAGGGGTGCCCCTGGAACTTCGTCATGACTAATGGTAGTTCTGCTTGCCCCTGTGTCAATCAAAAACGTTCTGTCCTTTCCTAATAACTGACTATGTACATAAGGACCCTCTTGATCTACAGGAACCTCGATAAGAGGCAAGCCAACCTCCCTCTCTAGGCTGTTTCATGAATACTGTTGATAATCTGGGTAATCTGACTGAGCATACTGGTACATTTGTTGCGTGACATGTTGTGTTGCAGCAATGGGTTGGGGTTGCGGTACTGCTACGGTCTGATGTGTATTCTGCGTAGGTTGCACATTCCGCGGAATATTTTGCTGGACCTGATCTTGTCTAGGTCGACGCGGTCTTTCTTTCGTTTTACCAGTAGCTATATTGTGTTTCAGGATGGTACATTCATTTATATAGTGACCTGGCTGTTTACAATAGTTGCAGGTCCCTTTAACGGGAGCTGCAGGATGACTGGACTGTGTCGTACCCCTTCTCTGACCATCAGCTGGAACTGACTGAGCCACTAAAACTTTCATTTTCGTGTCTTTTATACGTCTCTGTTCATGTTCATGCTCTTCTCTAATTCGGTTCTGGTGGTACTGTAACATTTGTAACATTTGGGAAGGTGTATTAGCTTGCCAGGTACTCTCGACTTTTAGTACTCTATTTTTAACTTGTGGCAGGGAATTTTCTACTAGTTTGGTCACAAATAGATGTGGATAGGATTCACTACTCGTTTTCAGACCGCTATTTATAATAAAACATTTTTCGAACCTGGAATAAAAATCACTAGTGTCTTCATCATGTTTCTGTTTGCAGGCTGAGATTGCGTCCCAATCTTCCTTTTTAGTTGTCAATAACCTAGGCAAAACCTGTACCAATAATCCTGGTAATGCTTTGGCTTTATCCCCGAGACCAGTGCCAGGTATTCTTGTGTTTTCTTCGTTTTCCAATGCTGCCCAATCTATTTTCTTTTCTCCCACCTCCCATTCCTTTTCTTTAAGTTTTTCGTAAATACCCGCAGGCAACAGAACCTTTAACATTTTAATGATATCGGGATAAGTATATTCCCCCATGTTAAACATGTCTTTTAATTCTCGGTGAAACCCTGTTGGGTCCTTATCGTGACAAGGTATTAATTTTTTCATTTCCAATAATTCCATTTTTGTCAAGGGGGTGTGTATACGAATACTCGTTGCATTGAATCATCGGCCCTTCGGATTGGATGAACTTCTCGTAAGGGGTTTTGTCTGTCTATGTAAAAAGTCTTCCTGACTGGGGGTGGAACCGAACCAAAATGTGGAGTCAGGAGAGTACTATGCTTGTGTCGATGTTCTAGAATTACTTTAATTAGATCGGTACCTAGACCTCTCCATCTATTCAGGAGTAACTCTTCTAATACCTTATATAGGGGACCTGGATCAGAATGCTGACTTTTGTACAACGTAATGAGATGTTGAATCATGTACATACCAACTAATCGTTGTTCATCTGGGGAAAAATTCAAAAATGTTCGCGCCACTGCGTCGTCCTTATAGGCACTGGTATTGTCAGCCCATTGTACTGCTGATCGGACTAGTTCTTGTTCATCCATGGAACTAAGTTCATGGTAACCTATTCGCTGTTTCAATATTTTATCGGTGGCTTGGAATAAATGTTCAGGAGAACATTGATCTGACATAGCAGAAAGAAAACGTCTTTTGCTTTCTGGGCGTATTGGTTTGTCAAAGGGTCTTCCTCTGCCTACGTATGCTATTCTGCCTGTATCCCCTGTTTCTGTGTCATCGTCTGCTTCTGAGGCGTCAGGATTTCCATCGGCCTCCTTCTCTGCTTTTTCCCTCTCGTGTATTTCTATAATTACCTTACGGATCTTCCTGTACATGGATTCTATGCAACCCTGTTTACTATGCTTGTCATCGGCTATATTGTCACTCCATTTTATCAGGACCTTCATCTGATCCTTATCATACCCGGGCTGGTCTCGTTCTCTTATTAAACAATTTATCAAAAACCGTAAGATCATATTTTGAGTCTCTACCTTGTTATGTGCCATGGCTTCTTTAATGCTGTCTGGATTTATAGCTGTTCTAATAAAGTGGTACATGTTATCCAAATGTTCTCGCATTTCTGGCATTAGAACCAAATAATTTGTAACACGTCTTAAACGTATTGAATATAATATCATATCGTCTTCGCCTGGTACTAGATCATATCTGCAATCAGTAAGGTACTGTCTAAGGGATGCGTACGTAGTCAATTTTGGCGTGCGTTGTAATTCTGCTTCTCTTAGTGAGATTCGCTTAATTTGAGGCGGGGTGACGGAACCTCCTCTTATGGCTCCCCCCGTAATGTTACCGTCAGCTACTATTGGCTGCGCTGTTACTGGCGGAAATGGAACTGGTAAAGTAGGTGTAGTAGAAGTTGATGCAGGCACTATAGGCGTACCCTGGACCGCTGGTGCTATATTACCAGGGCCAGTTGCTGGAAGAACAGCAGGGTGAGCTGTGACATGAACTGGATTGGGAGGACTAGTATTTCGAAAAGGATTTGTATTCACATATCCTGGGACAGTGTCATCTAAATAGGAGGAAAGAAAAATATCAGCTGCGGTCTTGTTATGACGTACTTTAGTCGGGACCAGTGGTGGCGGTAAATTACTTGGCATTTCCGGAGCGGCCTTAGGTAGGCCCTCGGCCAGAAGAGGATACATGCCATTCATAAGGGCATTTCGTTGTCGGTCTATTTGTTCTGCTCTAACTCGTTCACCTTCTTCTATTAGTTTTTTCTCGGTCTTTTTCTGAATCTTCCCTATGTTTTTCTGCTTTTCTAAATTCTTTCTCTGTTCTTCTATGCGCTTCTTTACGCCATAATTCTATGGCATCTTTCTGGGATTGTCTAGATTTCTTTTTCCACAGTGCTTCTTCTACTCTCATGATGCACTCGGCATCCCATGTTCCTGAAACGGGCCATCTATATTTCTCTTCCAGGTCTTTGGTGTAATCCACCCATAAGTCTAAGTACAATATGGCATCTAAGCCATGTTTATGGTACATGAAATGTCCTGGACTGTCCCTAGGTGGGACGGGAACTGCTTCTTCGAGTATCCCTTTCCTAGTTCCTATCTGACGTAACTTTGAAAACAACGGCATTTTTATACTTACTTGAACGTGATCACAATAAACACAGTAATGAAATGCAAACAATCAGTCATACCACGACATTAAACACAGTAAAAACATTTTTGAACAAATACTATCTAATACATAGTAGAACACAATACTGAAAATCTCGAGAGACAATACTAGAATACTAGAATACTGAATCACTGAATTACTAGATGCACTGCTAAAACAGTACAGATGCACTGCTAAAACAGTACAGACCATACCGGTCTCCTTAAGAGACACGTCATACCGTATTCACCTAAGTGAACACGTCGGACCGGATCTGTGTACCCAGACCCATCTTGACCGGGCACAAATTAATGCACCCGTCTAGATGCGTTCCCAACAACGGTACTCACCGGGAAGCAAGAACGGAAGGCCTCGGAAACTCGACACTGGACTGGACTGGACTGCTATGACGTTTGGTTACTGCTACGCACTACGCATGTGCCTCGATGCTTCGGAAACAGGTGGGCCTCTGGACACCTCGGACCTTGCTCTCTCGGCTTGGGCTCTGGTCGGGATCCTCCGCACTCCTCACCGCCTCGTCTGGATGCTGGACCGCAGTCTCCGTCTCCTCCGTGGGCCTGAGGGAGATACAGGAAAACCTGCAGATGCGCATAGGAGTCCGTCACGGCTGTAGAAGGGGTCAAGGCCTGCGACGCATCGCCGGCGCGTGGGGTGGGGGAGGGGTCCCTATTCGGGCGCCAAATTATGTGGTAAATAAAATTACCGTACTATTTTTCCGTATAATTAATGATAATAAAAAGAATAGCTCAATCAAATGAGAGGCAGAGTCCGTGGTATCTGAGTCATACGGGCTTTAATAAAAAGGCTCGAGCCAGTGGAAATCAGGTTCCATCACCACTAAGGTTCAGGAAGGGATATGCAATGATGTCCATGATGTCAACGTTTTATTAACAGTACACAATATATATAGTAAAACTGTACAATGGTGATGGATACAGTAGGCGTGACAAGTGGAAAGAAAAAGATAAGAACACATGTGCGTAGCAAGAAGGCGTGCACAAGGGCGTACACGGAGGTGTGTGCTGGAAACGTCACAGAAAGTGTCATAGGTGGGTGGACGCATAGAGGGGGTTACATGGGCAGCTGGAACCTTTAACCTACTTGTGCGCGCAAAACTGATCATGACGTGTGACTGAGGAGAGCTGGGGGCTGACTTCTAGCACGAGTAGAGGAGACAGAAGTCTGGGATGTCAGAACGACCTGTACCTTTAACATATCTGATATCTTGTGTTTGGAGTACATGTTGCTTGATTCTAAAGGCCATCAGGGCAAAGGCTGCTTGTCACTAAAGACTAGTGTATGCATATATTTCTTTATGTACTGCATGGGGCTGCAAGTCTTCTATGGAAACTGGTTCAGTAAATCACTTGCATGGAGACAGAGAGGCTGGACTATATCTTTTACAGGCAGGATATGTTTATCCTGTTCGTTAGCTAGGAATGTGGATCAGGGGAGCTGAACTGATAACTGGAGGCAAAATACCATCTTGGCAGGCAGGCCAGGCTGAGCCGGGCACCGCGTTGCTTGGCAGGAAGTAAGGGAAGGGTCAGGGATGCAGGCGGGGCTGCAGCTTACGGAGTGTTTCAGGAGGCTTGAGGCCTGGACTTGTGTCCGGGCCCTGTGGAGCCTTAGAAACGGGTGCATCTCGATAATTTAACGTGCACCATGTAAACACGTTGGCAACATAGGCTTAAAAGCCATATTATCGTTGCTTTCATGGAGGACTTGGTAGATAACATGTTAACGTTGGACGCAAATGCATATGCGTCTTCATATTCGGTCATGGAGGGAAAATACATGTACTTCATGCACGTGTACATGGAACGTTGGGGTACACGATAGGGGACATACTTGACCATAAAAATTCCAAATACCTCAGTTGGGTCAGTGACAGGTCAGCTATTCAGACAAGTCGGACAATTTCTCTAGCTAGACCTATGCTAGTTATACTGTTTTCGGGTCAGTGTACCACCCCCCAATGTTGCAAAGTGTCAGAATCCCCAATTTCGATTGGTCCCCAAGTAGGATAGGTTAACACACCAATCAGAACAAACTTTGACAAGCTCATATTTGCATGTTATGGAACCGCCTAGCAGATTTGGGGTTCCCATTACCTATTCTACAGAATACAATAGAAAGAAATACATTTGTTTCTAATGTAACACATTTCAGTTTCTCCGGCTGGGTGAAGGTGCATCTTCCCAGGCACGTCTTGGCAGGGACCTTCAGTTGGCACTCTGTCAATGCCACCGGTAAAGGCAGGCATGCGCACTAGCATACTTCAAGATGGAGTCCGTACATCCCATCAACCCTCAATATCGCGGTACATGAAAAATAAGCGAAAACAAATTAAAACATAGAAATGAATGATTTCACTCTTTACCATGAGTAGCTACTTTATATTTCTTACTATAAAAATATACTATGCCATTATGGATTAGTGCAACAAACAATAACACAAGAGCATCTGCGCAAGCTTCACCACGTTAAGACACCAACAGCCATTTTAGAGGCAAGTACGCATGCGCACATTTTCCCACCAGAACTGCAACTACGTCACGTCACGTGAGTGTGACTAACGCATGCGCAGTAGGAAATCCCCAAGCGGCTGCCATTTTAAGGACAAGGGTTATTCGTATTAGTAAAACACATAGGCAAGCGTCACTAATATAAACGCACATCCAAAATAAAAGAATATTAGTAAGACATACAAGTCGAATTACGGGATTATAAGTGATTCGAGGTTCTTGACTCAAGCAAGTCGCTTAATATGAAAAATCTTGCTTCATCACTGTCTTTTAGCCACCTGGCTGTGACAAACTCACAGACATTTGTTTCTCATTTACAGAATCAAGGAGCTGATGAACAGACCTAAAGGCCCCCTGCACCCAAATACTCCTGATCAACATTACCAGAAGAAAAAACTGTATCCGTGAAAGAAGAGTCTGCAAAAACATCCACTTGGAAGCTTGATCTGTTTACACGCTATACAATACATTCTGGGGAAAAACAGTGAACTAGCTTAAGAAAGACCTTCATACAGAGCTCCTCTTTAGGGACAGTTTGATGCTCCATACCATGAATAATCTTTATCAGTCTACGGAGTGAGAAATGTTTGCTTAGAGCTTGCATCGATATGATCCTCAGAGGTTTTGTTCTGGCAAGAAACCCTATTTGTGTACAGAGTCGGAGAAAAGTGTCACTCAGAGCTCATATCTGTACATGCATCAGATGATCTATACGAGACTGAAGCATAGATGTGCGCAGAGTGTGACATCATTTTCATTGTAATATCAGATTAGGGCAAGCATCAGAATATCCATACTCTGGAGAAACTATACCATTGTAAAGAGGATTAGAAGAGCTTGACTCACCAACAAAATCAGGTGACTTACCATAGGTTGCTTATATGGGAGACATCGTAGTGTACATACCTTGAGGAAAGCTGCACTACGGGCTCTACGGGCTGTTTGTTACACAGGCATCAGAATGTTTGTTCTGGGTATATGTCATACCAGTGTATGGAATGTGGGAAAAGTTTCACTGAGATAAAGAGCATCAGAGAATTCATTGAGGTGAGAAACCTCATCAGTGAGAAACACTTTGCTGTGCAGAGCACACTGTTACATCATAGGGTTTCACACCAGTATGGATTCTATCTGTACTGAATGAGGACAGGCTTCACTTGTGAGACAAATATGTTAAGTCACCAAAGAATCCTCACTGGTGAGAAACCCTGCTGGTGCACAGAATGTGGGGAACACTTCACTCTGACAAGCGCACTAATCACACATCAGATAATCCATACTGGTGAGAACCCCTACAAATGCACTGAATGTGGAAAAAGCTTCAGTGAGCAGCGTCGGCTGGTGAAGCATCGGAAAATCCATGCTGGTGAGAAACCCTTTCAATGTTTAGAATGTGGAAAAAGCTTCACTCGGGCACGTGCACTGCTTGTTCATCAGAGAATCCATACTGGTGAGAAACCCTATCAGCGTACCGAATGTGGGAGAAGCTTCAGTGTGAAGCACACCTTGAAGCAACATCAGAGACTCCATACTGGTGAAAAACCCCTTCAGTGTACAGAATGTGGGAAAAGCTTCCCTCAAGCAAGTTCACTGCTTTTTCATCAGAGAATCCATTCTGGTGAGAAACCGTACCACTGTGTTGAATGTGGCAAAAGCTTCAGTGTAAAACACACCTTGGTGCAGCATCAGAGAATCTATACTGGTGAGAAACCCATTCAATGTACAGAATGTGGAAAACGCTTCTGTATAAAGAGCACACTGTTATCACACCAGAGAATCCATACTGGTGAGAAACCCTTTCAGTGTACAGAATGTGGCAAAAGCTTCACTCAAGCGAGCACATTGCTAGTACATCAGAGAATCCACACTGGAGAGAAATCCAATCAATGTACAGAATGTGGGGAAAAGTTCACTCAGAAGGGAAGCCTTTTGGCACATCATAGAATCCATACTGGTGAGAAACCGTACCATTGTGCTGAATGTGGCAAAAGCTTCAGTGTAAAGCACACCTTGGTGCGGCATCAGAGAATCCATACCGGTGAAAATCCCTGTCAATGTACCAAATGTGGAGAGCGCTTCCGTATAAAGAGCATACTGCTGTCACACCAGAGAATCCATACTCTTGAGAAACCCATTCAGTGTACAGAATGTGGGAGAAGCTTCAGTGTGACGTACAAGCTGGTGCAGCATCAGAAAATCCATACTGGCGAGAAACCCTACCACTGTGCTCATTGTGACAAAAGCTTCAGTGAGAAGTACACCTTGAAGCGGCATCAGAGAATCCATACTAGTGAGAAACCCTACCACTGTGCTGAATGTGACAAATGTTTCAGTGTGAAGTGGAACCTGGTGCAGCATCAGAGAATCCATGCAGGTGAGAAACCATTTAGGTGTACAGAGTGTGGAAAAGGCTTTAGTGTAAAGAGAAAACTATTGTCACACCAGAGAATCCATACTGGTGAGAATCGCTATCAATGTACAGAATGTGAGAAAAGCTATTTTTATAGATCCCAATTGTTGATACATCAGAGAACGCATACTGGTGAGAAACCCTTTCAGTCTACAGAATGTGGGAGAAGCTTCAGTGTGAAGTGCCACCTGATGCAGCATCAGAGAATCCATACAGGTGAGAAACCCTTTCAATGTACAGAGTGTGGAAAAGGCTTCAGTGTAAAGAGAACACTGTTGTCACACCAGAGAATCCATACTGGTGACCATTTCCAAGTACAGAATGCAGAAGAAGCTTCACTCTGAAGAAAAGGCTTTTGGTACATCAGAGAATCCATACTGGTGAAAATCCCACAACTGTAGAGAATGTGGAAAACGATTTATTGAGAGCGGAGAACTGGTGAAGCATCAGAGTCCATACTAGTGAGAAACCATATCATTGTAGAAAGTTTGAGAAAAGAGTCACTCTTATGAAAAATATGTTAAGCCATCAAATAACCTACACTAAAACCCCCCTTTTTTAATTTAAATATTTTTATTGGGATTTTCAGGTGCATTACAAAGAGACATACAAAATTCATTTACACAAAACACTTTTCCTCTATGTCTACTATTGTATTTATCATCAATTGTATGTATTTGACCTGCTGCCTCAGCCTTGTATATAGTGTTTTGTGTAAATGAATTTTTTATGTCTCTTTGTAATGCACCTGAAAAACCCTATTTGTGAACAGAATGTGGAAAATGCTTCACTCTGAACAGCACACTGTTAAGATACCAATAATCCATACAGTGGAGAATCTAAATAAAGTTACAGATTGTAGGAAAAACTTCACTCAAGGGAAGGTCTGTTCCAGCATTGGAGGACACCTACTTAGTCAAAGGCGGATGTAGTGTGGGAAATGTGAGAGTAATCCACACTGCAGAGAAACCCTCTTTGGGCACAGCATTTGGGAAAAGTTTCACTCAGACAAGCAAACTGTTCACACATCAGATGATCCATACTGGTGAGAAACCCTACCACTGCACAGAATGTGATAAAAGTTGCAGTAAGAAGTGAAACCTAGTAACTTTGAAGAAACTATCTCTCCAAACTGAATTTAACATCCAGGAGATTCAGCGATTATTATTATTATTATTATATAAAATGTATAACGCGCTCAGTTACCCAGGGGCATCCCGGCGCTGTAAGGAACGAGAAGGGAAAGCTCAAACTCAGTCACTACACCGGAAACAAATGAGTCTTCAAGAGTTTCCTAAAGTGCAGGATATTGGGCTCTGAACGAATCTTAAACGGCAAGGAGTTCCACAGTGCCGCCACTTGCACTGAAAAACGCCGGCCCCCAGAGCGAGCTCTTTTTACTCTGGCTGACTGCAGAAGATGTCTTTGGTCCGAACGCAGTGGGCGTGTGGGCTTGTAGGGGCGTGCCATAATGGACAGGATAGAGGGGCCCCTACCATGCAAGATTTTATGAGCCGTGCATAACGCTTTGAATTTCACCCGCTCTTTAACGGGGAGCCAGTGAAGCGTTTTCAGGGCCGGGGCAGCTGAGTGTCTTCTAGGAACCTCCATAAGCACTCTAGCGATGACAGTCTATGGGATTCCCTGACTGACGTATTGCAACATAATAAGTCAAACACATTTTGGAACATAATCTCTCCAAGCATGAGTGCAGTCAGGAAATTTGTTTCATGTCCAATCTCACATTACGATTGGTAATCTTACAAATAGGAGTTGTATAAAAATTGTTAGGCGTAGTAAAGTGATGGAACTTGAAATACTTGGACATTTTCAGAGTGGCCTCCTAAAAGAATAACAGTTACAACAACTAAGAAAGGCTGAAAATTGTCATGGTCAGGAAGCGAAGACCTCATGAAATGCACATATTTATTCTTAGTATGGTAGGATCTCTTGCTTCAGTTAAAGTTCATTGTAGGGCCGCTGCACTGCACTGAATCAATTGCTCTGCCGTAGGGCTTACGGTCAAATAACAGGAGGCGCTGGCGGTTGTAGCTGAAAACGGGGCCAATCCTGTGCCTGGACCTAGAGGCCTGTGGGGACAAAGACACAAGATGTTGTGATCTCCAAGGAGGGGAAACGCCATTCACTCTCATCCACCTGTACTATTCTTGCCCCTCGTCTGCTGCAGGTGCGGTATTGATCCAGCTACTCAGTGGCAGAGATAGACAGTGGCCAACCTCGGACCTCGCTTTGGGGAGGTAGTATGCTCAGGGGTGGCCTTATGCGAGTTCAAGTGCATTGCCCATTATCATTAACCTGGTTGCTGTCTTTTTTGAGGTGGTGCAAGTCAGAGATCCCTAGATAATCATTGTAATGTTTGCTAGTTTATCAGCCTTTCTCTTGTCAGTGGCATGAGCAATGTGACATCACTGTTTAGCATGAGAAGGGTTTCAGGTCCTATCTATTTTTCCTATAGGCTGTCTCACCATGGCATATGGCGGAAAGCCATCGGAGATGGAGATTTGGTGATTGTCTCCTTGGCACACAATGCTAATCCCCACTTAAGGGAATATGGTGAGGTGAATGTATGGTGTGGCAGGGAGTGTGGTGGTGCACCCATCTGTCATACCTTGTGGAGATCTGATCGAGGAGAGGGGCCTGCACCCTCCAGAGGAGAGCTGGTCTTTAGTTAAAGTTTATATGAGACAATAGAGCCACAGAAGAGGATGGTGTGCTCGTCCCCCTTGTGTGTAGACTTCCTCATCCCCGACTTTGCGGTCAGCCATACCATGCATTGGCTTTTTAGGTTGAGTAGCCACCCTTAGCCACCCTTATTGGCTTCAAAGTGAGGATGGTTGGTCGTGGTGGTCGAAGAGTGCGGGGCAAATTTGAAGAGAGGGGGCTCTGATGCGGCTTGTGGCCCTGTGAATGCTGTGGCATAATCCTTCCACTGTCAAGTGATAGACGTCAGTGTTATCAGAGTAGATTATTATTGATTGTTAAACAGGTGTTTGACAAATGGAGAAATTGCAAATGGCCACACAAATATTAGGGTCTAATGAGGTTTGCATCAAGTCTAAGGGAAAAGGAAAAATTCCCAAGCAATGTATACAGGATGTACAAGTCTCTCAGGCGAATAGGGAAGATGAATCTGGAGGAAAGATACTAGATCTCCTTTACCAAGTTTCATAAGAAAATTTGTGTCCAAGCATTTCCTCTCAGCTAGTGATGGAAAGACAATCCAGCAGAGTAGCCCAGTAGATACTCCAGCAAAAGCAAGTGGTGATTTAGGGGGACAAAACAGTATGGATATCACCGACTCGACAGGCTCAGGCTTCAGAACAGAAGTAGAAGCTGATGTTCGAAGCACATGAAATTATTGTAGATGCCACACTAAGCTGCAATGAGTGGAGTCTATGGTGAATAAATCTCTCCCTCCTTATTCTCAACAGGTGAAACTATAAATCCAACAATGTCCTCAGCCTCATTGAGTGTAATATTGCTTATGCAAGGCACTCTAAAAAGAATTTTAGAAGTGCTGGTTGAACTAGATAAGAATCAACAGTACCAAATAAAAATCAACAGACCCACACATTTCAACAGCAAAATTACAAATTGTGAACATTTGCTGACTTCCTTCAATAAGACCAGTAAACAAGTCTCTAGAAAACTTGCATAATGTTTTTTCTGGAAATTTGGTAGAAGACCATGTTTCAGATGTCGATATTGCCTTAGATGACTTAACTAATAATTATTTAGGAGGAAATGGGACAGAACATATCTCTTACTGGCCAATGGTGGTTAGTTTGCACTTTCTAACAGTGGGTAATGGAACCTCTCCTCAAACTTTAATCTGTCCTATTTGTGAAATCGAAGGAAATTGCATCAGCAGGGGCACACAACATTGAAAAAAGGGCCTCTGTGCAAAAAGTGGCAGGCAAGAGAAGAATAAAGAATGGTTAATTCCAGCAGTTCTCTGTGCCATATTTTAAGTGAAGCTAATTTGGATAATTGTAAAAGAATTTTTGAACTTGACTGGCTCTCCTTCCACCGTGTTATATAGATCTAAAATTCTTTATTTTAATGTACTGAATTATGATTTATTTTGAACTTCAACCATGCTATAGATCTCTAAAACATACCAAAGACTTATTTTCCTAAACTATGTTCATACTGAATGAATGTATTTATTTATATTTGAGGTATTTGTCGAATGGGAGTGAATTGGTTCCATAAGAAGTACTTTTGAAATATTATTTTAAGTTTACTAAAACCGCAGATTAATCTGTAATTTTGAACGGGTATTATTAATGCCTAAATTCAATACATACCATTAATAGAAATGTGGTGTGGATCTGTATTATCAATGACTGATGCTCCTGTACATGATTAAATTGTCATTTCCTAGAATGAACTAAAATGTAGGTGTTAATTTTGGGATCATTCAGAGTAATTAATACAATAGCATTGTGTAAAAGAAATTAATAAATATTTAATTTGTTGAGTAATTTGTTTTATGGTATGGATAAATTAATGATTATCATAAGCAACTGTCATTACAATAAATGTTTCTAATTTGACAGCCGTAAAAAAGCCTTTTTGTTGTGAAACAGTTGTTGGCTGTGGTAGTATCGAAGTAAACATTACATTCACATGTGTGAATATTATGAAAAGGAAGAGTTGAAATAGTGTCATTATCTTCAATCTTTGACTTGAAGAGACAATTGGAACAATAAAGAGATTAAGACATGGACGACTGACAACGTGTTATACTGCACTTTATTTTACTCATTTTCTCAGCAAATCTTTTAAATGTATACCATGTTATCCTCCTACAGGAGATTTAGCTCCAAGAGAACCCGAATATTGATGGTATCATATCAATATGTAAACTCAGCCATGTTAGGTGATACGGTTGATTATGTGGAGACCTTTTAACGTTTATATACACACGAAAAATAAGAAAGGTAAGAAGGATAGAAAGTATAAGTATGTGGGCACAAATATCATTGGTTGAAATTCAGGTAAAACAAAATCGAACTGAAATGTTACTCTAAGCTAATGTATATCTCCATAAGGATATAAAGTCAGTTGTATATTATCCCTCTCACTAACTGTCCAGCTGTTGCATCCTCAATTGAGTCTAGCATTACTTGTGATTGGTTGAGCAGAAGTGGCTTAATCAGCTTAAATGGCCGCTCTGCCCATGTTAATCCAGCTAGTTTGACTTTTAGGTTTGCACTCATCACTATTCAGTTGACTGTTTTTGTCCCCTGCGATACATTTAACTTATTTTGTCATTTTAATATAATGCATTGTGAAGGAAGTGGTTTGGGGTTTTACAAGGACCACTTATATTTAAGGAATCATTCTTAACCCCTTCCATGCTGCCGCGATTTCGCGGCAGTGCGGCACTTCTGCAAAACGGGCGGGCCGCGTCGGCCATTGGCCGACGGCAGCACTGGGAAGGTAGTGCTGCCGTCAGCCAATGGCCGACGGCAGCATGGAAGGGGTTAACAGAAAAGGTTTTATTTCTGTATGTGTTTCTTGTCTGTATTTATTTTTGAAAGCAGAAAAATACAGAATATTGTGCTTTTCTTGAGTGACTTTTGACACTGCCCTGTATGAATTCCAAGCCAACATCTGAATGGGAAATCAGCACAGGAGTCAAAAAACATGATGGGATTTCCTTAAATGTAGGCAAATGCTAACATATATTTCTATATATTGCTAATATTTACATGTGGGTGTAGTGTTCTGCTATAATGACTGCTTAATTTGCTCAAACGCAACAGGCATTAAAGTATGAGCGCATATTTATCAGTAAAATAAATGTGGAAATACACCATGTTACGACTCCATATATTATTAAAAAGTGAAATAAATATGGATAAATACCAATAAGATGGCTGAATTTTTTTTTCCTTTTTTTTTTTGTCCTCATTCCACCAAAAGCTGTGCAAATAAACAGCGCCCTAGGGCTGATGTTCTTGCGATAGCCTGGGCTGTCCCGCCCTGCCCCTTTATTCCGAGGCATAGTGTAATCATAGGACTAGAAGGGCCTTAGACCAGCCTCATTTCTCTTCCCCATTCCACCAAAGGGCCCCACACCGTGCTATTTACATTTTGTGCCAATCCGGATTCTAAACGCGCAGTGCTCAGTACCGCCCGTAACCAACTTTCATACAAAGGTGGGCTGGGGTCCTTCCATAATTTACATATATCTCTACGTGCAATTAAAACAAGACTGAGAAATAACCCCACTTGTGCCCCCCTTAATAAACTAGCAAGATCCATATCGAACCCAAAAAAAACTCTAGCTATATTCAAGCTTACTTACACCTTAAAAATGCCCTCCAGGGCCTTCTCCACCATAGACCAAAAAGGGCCCAATATAGGGCAGTCATAAAAAACATGTATGTCGTCTGCTTCGACTAACCCACATCTGGAGCAAGATGGGGGGGATTTACAAATTTCGCAATCTTTTTTGGTGTGTAGTATAGCCTGTTAATGGTAAAGAAATGATTTTTCTTCAGGGAGGCTGATCTAACATATTTGTACAAAAAATTGAGAGATATATCGTATAGAGCCATCAATATATCTTCCAACCTAGAGGTATTCCAGATTTGATACATTGGGGGGGCTTCCAATTCCTCCTCCTCCAGCATTTTTCCATACCAGAGTCCCACTTCCCTCTTCATCGGACTAGGGAATTGGAGAGCAGACTCAACATCCCAGTTTCCACCTATGTTGTTGTTATGCAGATTTGAATGTACTTGAATCTAGAGAAGGAGTCCCTGATCTTTAACCTCAAAACCTCCCATGGTAAAACCCCCTCTGATGTTACTATGTCCGACCACGTTGTTATCCCTGCTCTCCTAATAGGAAGAGAGAGACTATCATCAAAACAAGACGGCAAACCCGGGGAATCCAAGATTGGGGCAAGATCTGATTAATACTTTATACCCCATCTCTCCTTAATACTGAGCCATACTAAAATTGCATGTTTCAGTACCTTTAGACGCACCTTTTTGTAAAATTTTGGCGCATCGAATTTATAAAGGAACCCAGGACCCCCACCCTCTTGTTCAACCATTGTGTTCAATACCCGTCCCCAGTTGGAATCATCAGGACTGGTAAGGAGACATCGGATGTTTTTCAGTTGGAAGGCAAAGGAGTACCAGAGGATGTCAGGAAGCGCAAGCTCCCCCCTTCATCAATCTTCTTTTTAGCTTTTTCCAAGAGATCCTAGAGTTTGTATTTGCCCATATAAAGCTGCCTATTTTCCCCTGAATTTTAGCCAAAGATTTATATGGAAAAGTTAATGGAATCATATTAAATAGGTATGTCAGCTTCAGCAAGATTACCATTTTGACCAGATTTACCTGGCCATAGATTGTGAGCTGAAGGTTCTGCCATCTCAGCAGAAGATGATCAATGTCCTTCGCCACCTTCTTTATGTTGGTCTGTGTTAAGATATTAAGATCCGGTGTTATTATTATACCCAGGTATCTAAACTGACTACTTTTAGCTCCCTCCCAATTGTCTACCCCCCAGCACATTATTTCGTTTTTTGAGTTATTGATCATGTACCCAGAGTATTGGCCAAAATCTTTCATTATCTCTTCCACTCTGTGAAAAACCTCAACCGGGTTACCAGTATAAACTAGCAAATCATCAGCATATAATGCCAACTTGCAGCTAAAGTTTCCAACCCTGAACCGATCATCCAGCTGCAACGATTGCGCCAGAGGATCAATGTAGAGGTCGAATAGGAGGGGCGAGATGGGACACCCCTGTCTAGTTCCTCTCCTTACATTAACACGTGGTGTCAATAAGCCGTTTAATAGGATTACAGCAGATGCGCCTTCGTAGCAGTCCCTCATTGTCTTAATAAAGGTTACCAATAGTTTTGACCGTGCACAGCCACAAAAGTCAAACCACATTCGAATGTGTCTCGTGCTCCAAAGAATGACTACCAGCTCAGGAGAAAACACTATAACTAGAAAGTAGCACCAACACAAGTGGGTTGGTGTCTCCTTGGGCACAGATTTGGTGCTGCGTGCTGCAGCTAATTTCAACTTTGAAGTTGTAATAAAACAATCAATGTTCCTTTTTTTTCTTTTTCAACCGTAAGGGATTTTATTCATCATTTACTACATCCAGGTAAGTTGGCAATATATTTTGTCACTCCTAGATATCCATACAACGTGTATACTTTTCCTCTTTTCATTCCCAATGCATTTCGGCTACTGCCTTCATCTGGGGAATATCTATTGGAAAACATATAATATAAATCACTAATGCGAATATGTCACTGCAAAGTATCCACCAACTAATGAGCTTTGCCGTGTAAGTAATCTGAAAGACACGTGGTTCATAAAAAATCACCGTGGCATAAACTTAACTGTTAGTATTCTAATGGTTACACAAGGAATGTCCACAAAGAAAGCTAAATCAAGTGTATTGTGTTGAAAAAACGAGACTAAGTTTAACAAAGTAAATGTTAGAGTGGTGCTGGTGTGTACGAGTAAAGAGGCGTGCTTCAATACACATGCTGGAGCCGTGAACTCTACGCTACTAGCTTATGCGTGCGTGATCGGAACAACATTAACCACATTACGCTTTACGGATGGTAGTTTAACCGACAATAGTGTGCTCTTCGCTGTGACCGTGCGATATAGGGTGAAGCTGTCTCAAAGAGCTCTACGGGATGAAAGAACTTAATGCTTACCAAATGAGAACACGCTGCAGTTTATTCAATATGCCGGCGGTCCAAACGCCATAAGCTCATTCCGCGTCCCTTCACCGAAGTGGATTAGGGGCGTGTATTATGTAACGTGAGGGGGAGTGGTTAAGTACGCGAATTCAGTGTGCGATAGTATTAAAGGTGTATACCCATATTTTAGTATGTGTATTATGTCTTAAACAAATAAAGATATTGAAAAAAGTAAAAAGGTAAACAGTGGACTCCTGTAATGACACTTAGTGGTCTGTGTGACGTTATGTGTATGCAATACCTCAAACGCTAAACTTCGTAACTGAGTGTAAGAAAGAGACCCAGCGTCAGTCATGACATAAAAAACTATATGGTGGCTGATAACGTGAACTACTTTCATAAATAGCATAAAGATTCATCCCTTTCACAATACACTGTGCAATAGCTGATAACGTGAACTACTTATTATAAATAGCATAGAAATTCAACCCTTTCATTCGAGCCATTTGGTTTCAGGGTTTGAAGATGATAAATCCAGTAATTTTCGCGTTTCAGGAGAGATTTCTTATTGTCTTTTCCTTCCGATCTCTCAATTATTTCTAGAATGCATGTTTTCATCTGGTTCACTTGGTGATATGCTTCAATAAAGTGGGCAGCGACGACTGATTTAGGAGCTTTAGTCCTGATGTTACTTTTGTGCTCATTCAGTCTTACTTTCAGTTTCCTCTCAGTTTGACCAATATATCCAATTCCACACGGGCATTTTAACATATATACAATGTTACTGGTGTCACAAGTGGCATTCACTTGCAATTGTATTTTATGCCCTTTCATGGGATGACTGATACTATTACCTTGCAAGATGTTATTACAGTTATTACAGTTCCAGCACGGAACTGTGCCTCTGTATATTTGACCAGTTGTGCTTGATGATGGTTGTTTAATAATTTCACCTATATTTTTAGCCCTACTGAAGGCAAACAATGGCGTTTCGCTAAAAATATTGTGGAAATCGGGTCAGTCTGAAGTAGCGACCAGTGTTTTTTGATGATTTTCTTGAATTGAAAGCTAGCCTTGGAAAATTTACTAACGCATGTGATTCTGGGTTCCTTCTCTGTGCTTTGGGTCGCTAGTAGTAGTTTCCGATCTTTAGTATTAGCTTGTTCAACAGCTTTATTTAACACAACTTCAGGGTATCCTCTTTCACGAAAACGCTGTATTATTTTGAGTGATTGATTTGTATATTCCTCGGGGTCTGAGACAATTCTTTTTATTCGCAGGAGTTGTGAGTACGGTAGATGCTGTTTAAGAGCCTGAGGGTGAAAACTTTGGTAGGCCAACAGGTTGTTACGATCTGTTTTCTTGGTAAACAAGTTTGTGGTAAAGCCTGTAGCAGATTTCTGTATGGTTACATCCAAGAAGTTAATGGAAGTTAATGGAATAGTGCTGGATTTCATAGGTAAATTGGATACGTTCATTCACTTTATTTAGATCAATGATGTTTTCCTTCAACAGATCTTCTGTGCCTCTCCACAAGATAAAAATATCATCTATGTAGCGAAGGTATAAGCGTAGATCGTCTTTCCATTTCGGGGACTGCAAAATGTGTTGGCTTTCATATTCATGCATGAAGATATTTGCGTAGCAGGGAGCTGCGCAATTCCCCATAGAAGTACCACTTTTTTGGAGATACCACCGTTTGTCATATTCAAAATAGCTATGCATTAACGTAAAATTGAGAAGCTCCATCAGAAAAATCTTCATTGATTCCTCATACTCCGTCCTGAGTAGTGCCTTTTCAACCGCCTTTAATACCAAGTTGGTGTGGTATGGACGTATATAAAGATTGTACATCAATGCTACACATCAAGAGATTCTCTTCCTTTTCTGGTTGTACATTACTAAGTTTATTCAGAAAGTCAGAGGTGTCTTTTAAAATGAGCCCATAGTTTGAACAAATGTTTGTAGGTACTTGTCTAATAGTTTGCCAACTGGCTCATGGAGACTTCCGCATGTTGACACAATAGGACGGCATGGTGGTCTTAAAGGATCTTTGTGAATTTTGGGTGTTATATAGAATCGTGGTGCTTTAGGATTGTGAGTAGTGAGATAGGTTTTCATTTTTTCATTGATAATCCCATTATCCAATGCTTTTTGTAGAATTTTTTGTAGTGTATCCTGGATTTCCCCTGTTGGGTTGAAGTCTAATGCCATATATGTGTTTTCATCCAACAGGTGAGAGCGTACTTGTTCTTGGTAATACTTGAAATTGAGAATAACCAATGCTCCTGCCTTGTCTGCTTTTTGACAAATGATTGATTTATTATTGGCTATTGATCTTAAAATACCAAATTCTTTGTTCGTGAGATTCTTCATTTTAGTTTGCTTGCGGCAGTTAATTTTAGATAAATCCTGTTTTACCAGTTGCTCATATAGATCAAGAGTTTTATGGCTAAGAGGTGCCATGAACATGCTGGTTTTGGTTAATCCTTTTAGGGTATCCTGTGTTGCTGATTGTCGCTCTTCTATTAGATTTTCAAAAAAATGTCTCAACCTCAATTTTCTCATGAGCTTGTAAAAGCTAATGTCAAGCTCTAGGTGGGTGTGTGCCGTTGGAACATATGACGTGCCTTTTTGGAGAGTACGTAATTGTATATCAGAAAACTCCACATCAGATATATTAATGACTAAATTGTTTAATGCTGGGTTTTGTTCATGTCTTTTTTGGCTGTAACATTCCGCGGTTGCGGCGGGTCCTTTTCCTTCTCCTTGCTTACCTCTCCTCTTTGATCTCCTGGGTCTTCTCTTTCGTTCTGAACTACCTCTAAAAAAGGCTGCGCGGTGGTGCTAGTGGAGGCTTGCTGTCCAGGCTGTCTAGGGCCTCTGCCTGTTTCTGATGTGTCTGTATCAGTGGACGAAGTATCAGTTTGTTTGGTGTATGGGCGATTCTGTCATTTTCTCGCATATACGTCAGCCCACGTATAAACTTCGCCAAGTTTGTAATCAATAGTATCTCTGCGATACTTTCTTATTTTACGTTCATTGACCTCCTGGGTGTGTTTCTCTAATTGTACTTTGACATCCTCTAGAATTTTATGCAACTCCTCTGTTGACATGTTTTTTTCCAATTCTAATTTAATAAAGGTTACCTCAAAGCCCATTGAGCTCAGTACATCCCACAGGAATCCCCTGTTGACACGGTCGAAGGCCTTAGTTACGTCATAAGCAGCAACTGCCAAGGGTTCCGACCGTGCCTCTGCTAGATCTATGCTTCCAATCAACTGAAGGGTTAAATCTTGTATATGTCTTCCGGGCACAAAACCTTTTTGATCGGAATTAATGAGTTGTGGGATTAACTTTGCCAATCCCCCTGCCAAAACGCTTGTAAAGATCTTATAGTCCACGTTTAGCAGGGAGATATGTCTAAAGGAGTCTGCCTTGAGGGGGTCCTTTCCAGGTTTTAATATTAGCACAATTGTAGACTCTTTCCAGGAGGGGGTGCCCTACTCTCCGGGCTATGGACATAGTTAAACAATTCACAGAGCCGTGACACTAAGGTGTCCTGTAATACTTTATACAGTTCTCCGGGGAGGGCATCCTGGCCAGCCGCTTTATTGTTCTTTATATTTTTGATATACACTCCGACTTCTTCCTGCGTAAAAGGGCTGTTAAGAATATCTCAACCTTAATCTGTTAGTCTTGACAGAGCCTTACTCTCCAACCACCGTAGGGTATTGCCCGAGTCTGGTGAAGATTCATCTTCAGCATATAATTTAGAGAACAAAGAAAGTAAATGGGACCCTGATTGTCCATGATTAAGCGATTAATGTTATTTCTAACCCTATCTGCTCTGATTTTACTGGCCAGGATAGCCCCTGCCTTTTCTCCGTACTCATAATTCTCCATGGCTTGTGCTGCCCATTGTGCTCTAACTTTTAAATCCAGCAACCCGCGATATTCCAGCCGGAGATGTTCTAGGTCAGCTATAACCTGTGGCAAATTGTCTAATTGAGCACCATATCTTTTATTCTCTAACAGAGAAAGTTTACCTTCCAGGTTTTTAAGTTTAAGAGCCTCCTCCTTGTTACTGGAGCTAGTGAGGCTATGAATCTGACCTCTAATATGAGCCTTATACGCGTCCCAAACGAACTCGATTGGGGCGGAGCCAACATTTTTTTTTAAAATCTTTTTATTAGCATAGTATGTAGAGCAGTAACATGCATACACATTCATATACGCGCTCAGTAGTAACCTGGTGTTACACGCATGCGGTTGCCCAGAGCATATATAGACATAGTTAAATCGATTTTCCATTTTGTCGTTGAACCAGAACAAACAAACGAACCCCGTTCTTACCCGGACCCACCCTCCACCCCTAAAAAAAAATCCCACCCGACACTCTCTTAACAGGCATATAACTGAATTATCGACAATTGGGTCACTCCTTATGTAGTAACATGTATTTTTTGATTGAGCACACCGGTAGGATGAGGTAGTGTGTTCGATGGTTCGGGTCTACCCGCTCCCCAATGCAGTGCACTGTGGTCAGTGTCCATGCACGGAAGAGCGAATCAGGGCATAAGTGTTTCACAAGTGGCTAGTCCTGCGTTTCCCCTCCTTCCTCGCCGTCTCCTACCTCAAATGCCCCCAATATGTCAAATCAATCCAGCGAGATCGGCGTTTTTTGGAGGCCCCTGCTTTCCTCCCGCTGTAGTGCTTCACCTTCCGCTTTACCCCACCGCACTACCTCCGCTTTCCATAGGTCAGGGCTGGGCGGTTTGGATGATTTCCACCTCATCGTGATGGCACGCTTCGCTAGCAACAGGGCTAAATCTGAAAAACGTGTCGCCACGGTTCTGGTGCGTGTTGATGGTCCCAGCCCTAGGAGTGTATGTTCCAGTGTAGGTGATCGGGACAGAGTACCAGCCCTCTCGAGCGAGTCATGGACAGTGGACCAGAAATAACCCAGTTTAGGGCATTGCCACAGCATATGTACCAGCAATGCGTCGTCAGCGTCGCATCGGGGGCAGTTGCTTTTCGATTCAGGGAACATCACATGGAGGCGGTGCGGGGTCAGGTAGGCTCTATGTAGCAACATCAGTTGAATGAACTTGTATTTGGGGTTCCTAGCTACTTTTTTGGGGAACTGAAGTATGCGCTCCCACTCTTTGTCTCTCAGTGGCCTTCCGATGTCTGCTTCCCATGCCGCTCGAAGTGGCAACAGTGTGAGTGCCCTCCCCGTTTTGATGCTAGCTGTGAGCCACCTGGTCAGATGGCCGCCTGTGCCCATGAGGTAGTGCATTGTGACGAGAGGGTTCGTAACAGGTTCCCGCCCCTCAGGTGACCATTTGCGTGTGACATAATGGCGGAGTCCGGCGTGCATAAGGAATGAGCCGCCGGGGACGCCCTGCGTGGTTCTGAAGTCTTCGAAAGATAATAGGTGTCCCTCCGCAAACAGGTCACCCACATGTGTCACACCCGCGTCATGCCAGGGCTCCAGCAAGGTCGTCGTGAGTGTTCCCGAGCCCAGCGGTATACCCAAGAGTGGGATCGAGGGGGCATAAGTTGTCTCGGGGGACGTGTACCTTAACGCCTTCCGCCAGTATGTTATTGCCAGCCTGAGAAGCGGTGGGGCGTTCCTTGGGAGATCCGAGCCAGGTAGGAGCAGTACGTGTACTCTTCCCTTAGCATGATCGTCCTTTGAAACATTGATCTCATGAAGATTGCGGCCCGCCACCCAGTAGGCTAGCCACTGTAGTTGACACGCATAATTATAAGCCCTGAAGTCCGGTAAGCCCATGCCACCGGAGTCGGAGGGGAGCTGCAATTTGGCCAGTCCTATGGGCCTGCGGCCATGTCCCCACACCAGTTCGGTGAGTAGGGAGTCGAGGGTCTTAAATGTTGCCGCTGGGATCTGGAACGGCAGATTGGTGAAGTAGTAGATGAGACGTGGGAGCATCACCATCTTGGATATTGCCACCCTGCCGGGTATTGATAGTGGCAATGTCAGCCAGAACTGAATTTGTGACTTCAGCATTCTGATGGCCCTCCCCAGGTTGCCGTCTATCATCATGTCTGCCTCTCTGTAGATCTGCATCCCAAGGTATCGGAAGGTGGTTTCCGCCACCTGGAATTCATGAGGGGCGAATGGTAGGGGGGTAGACCCGCCTGCGGCTGCAAAGGGGAACCCGTAGGACTTAGACTCGCTGATGGTGAGGCCGGAGATCGTTCTAAAGTCCTCAAAAACCTGGGAAATAGGGCATAAGTCGCCTCTCAGTCACGAAGATATAATATAATATCATCCGCGTACGCGGATACAATGTGCGCCGTACCATGCCGCTGTATGCCGTAGCGTGGGGCCATCAACCTGAGCCTACAGAGCAGTGGTTCGAGGGCAAGGACAAAGAGGAGGGGGGAGAGCGGGCAGCCCTGCCTGGTGCCCCTAGCTATAGCTATGGGACCCGATATTTGGTTGGAGGTACGCACCCTAGCCGTGGGGACGGTGTATAGAAATCTGACCCAGGCAAGGAATTCGGGCGGTATCCCGAATTTTAACAGGGTGGCGAACATATAGTCCCATCTTAAGGAATCGAACGCTTGTTTCAAATCCAGAGATATGCAGCCTTCGGAGTTCGTGTCCACATGGTCTCCGAGCATGAGCTGGGCTAAGCGTCTAAGGTTCATGGCTGTATTGCGGCCCGTTACAAAGCTGCATTGATCCGGGTGGATCAGCTGTGGCACGTATTGCACGAGCCTCGATGCCAGCACCTTGCTCAATATTTTGGAGTCAGTATTGAGAAGGGACAGGGGTCTGTAATCGGCCATCTGTAGACCATCTTTGGACGGTTTCAAGAGGGACGTGATTAGTGCCTGCATGGATGATTGCGGCAGAGAGGTTGTACGCAGGGCTTCCAGATAAACAGTGTGGGGCCAGGAGGTCTATGAATGTTGCGTAGAATTCAGCCGGTAGGCCATCTGTACCGGGGGCCTTACCCTTCGGGAGAGCTTGTATTGCCTGCCTAATTTCTGCTACTGAAATAGAACGCTTCAGGTCTGTATTCTGTTTGTCATTGAGTTGTGGGAGGTCTAGACCCCTCATGAAGGCCTCGAATGCGGTCTCTGACAGGGGCTGTGGGGGGGCCGTACAGCGTAGTGTAATAGTCCTTAAACGCCGTATTAATCCCTATTTGGGTGGTAGCTGGGCGGCCTGTCTGGTCCAATACCCGCAGAATGGGGTGGCTGATCGGGGAGTCTCGCAGGAGGCGTGCTAGTAGGGGACCGGCTCGGTCTGCCTGTGTATGCTGCCTATTCGTGTATTCCCGGTAGTCTAGAAGCCGCAGTTCCTCCAGTAGTTCTGCATGCCTAATGTGAGCCTCTTGCAGTGGTGTAAAGGGTGCGTTTGTGCCCGCTGCTTCATTCTCTAGGGACGCCAGTGAGCCCTCCACCTCCTTCAGTTGGCTGATCACCTCCCGCTTCCTGCCCACCCTAGCGGTCATAGCAGTCCCCCTAAGACAGACTTTGAAAGTGTCTCATTCTATCTGCCGGGAGCTGGCTGTGTTCGCGTTTGTGGAGAAGTAGGTTTCTATAGTGTTGGATATGGAGGACCGGAAGACCGAGTCTTCAAGGAGATCAGGAGACAGTCTCCAAGTCGGGATGGGAGCCAGCCTCCTACCCCATTGCAATGTGATCTCCACGGGGTTGTGGTCTGATAGGGTTTTTCCCATATGTTGGGTCTGGACAATCAAAGCTGTAAGGGAGCGGGAGCAGAAAACATGGTCAATTCTGGTGTGGAGCTGGTGGGGTGGGGAGAAGAAAGTGTATTCCCTTTCCTGTGGGTGTGTGCTGCGCCACGCATCTGCTAGATCCCAACCCTTAGCCCAACTCGTAAGCGCGTCTGCCTGTTTCTTGCTCTCGGCAGCCTGTAAGGGGGGGTGTGACCTATCCAGTATAACGTCAAGCACAGCATTGAAATCACCCCCAATGAGCCAGCGGTGATCAGCCCAGTCTGCAAGTACCCTGTTGACAGTTAACAAAAATTCCGACTGGTTTACGTTCGGTGAGTACACACAGCCAATGACAACCGCATCCCCATCCAACAGACCCCGTACAAATACATAGCGACACTCCTGATCAACCCTTTGCTCCAGCATCTGGAAGGGAAGAGAGCCTCGGAGCCAAATCGCCACCCCCCTTGAGAATGCGGAATAGGAGGTAGCAAAGAGCTGTCCTCTCCATTTCTTGCGCAATTTCACGTTTTCAGCAGCGTTCAAATGTGTCTCTTGCAAGCAAGCAATCTGTGTCCCCCTTCGGTTAAGTTGTGCAAGGATTCTATGTCGTTTATGCACTGATCCCATGCCACTCACGTTCCAGGTGCACAATTGGTAATTGTTAAGAGGCCCCATTACCATCTGTGTGGTGTGGCGATGTGAGACATCCGGGTGACCACATATGTCCTGCTGTGCTAGAAAGTGAGTGTGTCTTGCAAATATGTAACCCCTGAACAAAAAGGTCCCCGAGCCAACGAGCCCAGGAGCCAAACCGTGGTGCCCAACGTGGGCACAAGTCAATTAAGTTCGTGTGCATACTGGGGGTGGTAGGCCTCTGTCGACTGTCACTGAACGGCCCGCATGGACATGATAGCCCACTCTATAATGGGCCCCTATGCAGCCCACCATATGTGAAGGAGGGGATCAGTCATACGTTACCATCCGGAGGGGATCAATCGTGTCGTGGTTCAGAACTCCGCCGCCATCTGGGCTGTGATCTTCGGGAATAGCTGCAGGCTGTCAACTGAACCAGACACCTCAGTGTGGGTGCCAGTGGTAACGGTGAGTCTGTCTCCGGTTGCTCCCGCGTCGTGAGCGGCTAGTGCCTCCTCTGTTAGTCGTTGCTGTGGAGATGATGACGAGTGGCCCGTCGTCTGACGTCCAGGGGGATGCATTGTCGCCGATGCTCCGTGGGACGAGGTCGGAGCCGTGAGTGTTGTTCCGTCGGCCCGGTGAGCCCCCATGGGTTTCGTTGCGGTGATTTGCGAATGGGTCCTGTGAGGCCGGTGGGGCCAGAGTGACTTCCATCCATTCCTCCGCCTCCTCAGGCGAGTCGAAAAAGTGGGATTTGTTGTCATGCAGTATTTTAAGCCGAGCGGGGAACAGAAGTGCATATTTCATATTCCTGTCCCTCAATTTGCGTTTCACTCCCATGAAGGTGGACCTGGCTCGCTGCACAGTAGGTGTGAAATCAGGGTAGACCGATATATTCTTATCTTCAAAGCGGATCGGTGCTTTCTCCCTGGCTGCTCGTAGGACGGTGTCTCGGTCTCTGAAGTGGAGGAGACGACAATCAGGGGGCGAGGAGGCGCCCCTGGTTGTGGGGGCCGCGATGGCATCCTGTGGGCCCGTTCCACACTGTAGAGGGCGGTGAGGTCTTCCTGGCCCACCAGCTTCCATAGCCAATCCTCCACGAACTGGGTGGGGTTTCTCCCCTCGCTTCTCTCCGGAATGCCTAGGATGCGGACGTTGTTGCGGCGGGCACGTCCTTCGGCATCGTCCACTCTCTCCCATAGTTGCTTGAGCTGCTTCTCTACGCTTTCCAATTTCGTGGAGTGTTCCGTTTGCTGTGGGATGAGGTCGCCTAGCGCTATTTCCTGCTCCGCCACCCGCTCCGCCAACTTGTTATGGTCAGACTTCAGTAGGGACAGGCCGGTCGCCATATTGTCTATGCGCGATTCGAAAGCTTCGCGCGTCGCGCGAATTTCATTCAGGATAAGATCTAGCTTGGCGTCCTGTGATCCCTTACCGGTCGGTGGGATGATGTCCATGTTGGAGGAGGCCAGCGGGTCGTCAGAGCCCGTGGACTGCACATCCGTCGGAGCGCCCTGGTCCTGAGGCTTGCCCCTGTGTTTGCCCATGGATCTTGTTAGCAGGGTGGCGGTGTAGTGGATGCAGCAGACCGCCGCTGTCCTCCCAAGTGTCCGGTCAAGGTGCCGGGTAGTGGCTATGGAGGGTCCGCGGCGTGTTGGGAAGAGGCGGATATAGCGAAGACCCCAGGGCTGGCAGGGACAGTGCGGGTTTTCCAGGCGAGGCTCCAACGTAGGGTGGGTCGATTCTCCACTGGTGTCCCTATGTGTGCAGGTGAGATCCCAGTCCTGTAGGGGCGGATGGGGGGGGAGAGATGGCGGGGCCCAGGCCACTGCAGAGTGAGTTTATTGCACCAGCCGGGAGCACGGCAGAGGCTGGGACTGCAGCGCTGTGGTAGGTCGCCAAGGCGCGTGTCGCACTTCCCTACCCGGGCCCGTGTACCAGGGGTCCGCGTCTCGCCTCAAGGTGTGCGTGTCTTCTATGCGTTACACCTCGTGCTAAGTCTCCGATCCAGGCCCTCCGGCCGGCGTATCAGGGGCAGGCGAGGTGCTACTGCCAGGACCCGAGGGTCTCGTCTCCGCCCTGGCGTGAAGGCAAGATGGCGCCAAGAGACTGGTGAGGTCGGGCCGATCCACGGTGCGGTGTGTCCAGTGTGGTGTGGTCAGGGTGCAGCCGGGTTCACGGTGGCGGCAACGGGTTGCATGCACCGCCCGCTCCGCAGTCCTCGCCTGTGCAGTTAAAGGCAGGAGTCCCGCTAGTTTCGTGGGCGGGTGGCGGGCTGGTCAGGGAGTGCTCCCGCTTCTCAGCGGGCCCCGCAGCAGGGCGGCTGGCCAGGGGCACCTCTCTGCACGCCGGAATCCCGGCTGACGGCACGGGATATGTCTTTTTCAAGGTCCCGACCGGACCGCGAAGACACAGGGGGTAGGCCGGGCAGGCCACTCACTTCAGGCCGAGGCTTCTCTCCGGCTCACAGGCCACAACAGGCACCGCTGCTGGAACTCGCAGATGGTGCGGGTTGAGAGGGGTTACACCGCACCGCCACACCCCGCTCACCCCCGGAGACAACCTATGCAGGAATCAGGTGGGCTGCAAGCAGGGGATGCAGGATATTTCGCTAGTGTTTAAGGCTTAGGACGGAGCTGAAGAACTCCACATCCACCATTGACGGCTCCAGGCCACGCCCCCCCGAGCCAACATTATCTGAAAAGTAGTTATTAGTTGCTGTGATGATAGCAGCGACTATATCCTGATTGTGAAATACAGCCCTCTTTAGAGTCCATCTGGGTATAGGAGTTCGACTTGTGCTCCCTATCCAAGATGTAAATATAATGGGAGCATGGTCGGAAAGAATGGTAGGGAGTATTTTTATATCATGCATAGACTCCAGACTTAACCTATCTACCAAGACATAATCTAATCTTGAGGCGTGCCCTTGATTTTTGCTGAAAGTACGTAAAACCCGGTGCCGCCTCCCCCTTGATTCTCCAAAGGTCAGTAAGACCCACCTCATGCATCATATTGACCATGGCTCGTCTAGAGCGCGGGGTAGTAACATAATAACTATGATTGGATCGATCCTGTTGAGGTTCTAAGAGTACATTGAAGTCCCCCCTATAATCACAGGGGAGGTGACCCCGGTTACATTGGACTGGACTCTAAGTAGCCAGGTAGGATCATCTACATTAGGACCATAATAGGAAACGATGGTCTGTTCACTACCACTAAGATCGACTTGTGCCAAAACCCATCTCCTTGACGGTCTATAGATTTGATTTTATAGACCCCCTAATCCCTGCCTTAATCAGGATTGCCACACCCTTGTTTACTCCAGTCTGTCCCAAACAACAAAATGCACCAATCCATCTCAGTTTCTCAAACATCTCTTTGCTTTCGGTGGGGCTTAGATGAGTTTCCTGATGGAGAATAACTTTAGCCGAAGATTGCTCCAGGAAGCTCATAATCAATCTCCTTCTCCTTGGACACCTAAGACCATTCACGTTCCATGAAATATAAGATACTTTATTGAGGGCCATTTATAATCTCCATCCTTCCCTCCTTAGCCATCCAACCCAACACCTGTCTGTTCTTCAGGAAAACCTGAAACTTATGATGAAATAAGGACAACATTTTTTTTCCTTTTTCTCCCCTTGCTACCCCACCCGTGCCTCTCCTCTTACCCCTCTCACCACCCCCCTAACCCCCTCCACCCCCCTTGGGGAGCCTTCCCTATCTTCTCAGGCGTATGCCCTTAGACGGGTACCCCCCTCCCTCTGTGTATGTTAAATGTGATACATTCTTAGTTTCATCTTGTATTTGCCAGGCGGCAGTGGTCTTTGCTCCCTCCCTGGTGTGCCTATAATTTAATTAAAGAATCAGGTTAGGATCAGACCCATATTTCAAATATACTAAATCCGCTTTTACTTGTGGGCTACTACCCCGCTCTGTTCTCCACCATGCCCTTTATAGCCTGTCTTGATCTTTTCAATTAGTATATCTGCTTCATCAATCTGCCGTATGTTATACATGTGGTTATTCCACATTATGCGGAGTGAAGTGGGGAATTTCAGCTGGGCTCGGGCTCCTAATGAATTAAATATAGGAAGTCTCTTGTCCATCTCCCATTGCTTGGCAGCAGTTGTGTGTGAGATGTCTGAACGAATTGTAAAGAAGAACGGGCTGGAGAAGGAGGTTGATTTTATAGCTCCGGTTTTTAATGCCATGGACAGAATCCTTTCTTTGATACCATATGTCAAGAAGTTCACCAGAATCTTCCTGGGGCGCTCCCTCCCTGGGTTCCGCTTATATGGGTCACGGTGAGCCCTCTGAATATCCACTAGTAGGTCTGAGTCGCCATCAGCGGAATCCTTTAGGATTGTGGTTTTTAGTAGTGCCACCACAAATGCCTTAATGTCCCCTCCTTCCATATCTTCTGGGACATTTAGAAATTTTAAGTTGTTCCTCCTAGCGTGATTTTCAAGTCTCTCAATGTCGTCCTTCATCTCCCGATTTTGCTGCGCTAGCTTTTCCATATAGGCTGAAGTGGTGCTTAATGCTTCCTTAATCCTGGGCACCTCCGCTTCTAGGGCCACTGTCCGTAATGAAACCTCCTCCACCTTCTTGGCCAGCACCTCACAGGATGCCTGAATAGCGACCTGATTGGTCTCTGAAATTGTGAACCTTTCCCCCCTCTCCTCAAATCTCTTCCCCATATCCTATTTTAATCCAAGCAAGATATCTGCAAGTGTAACAGGAGTATTCACAGGGGTAGACACCGTTAGTAGAATAGGGCCTGTATGAACGCCCTCGCCAGCTATCTGGGGGCCGTTACCCTCCGCTCCAGTTTCCCCTCCTCCTGCACAGAGTCTTGAATCTCCAAAGCTGAAAAGCTATTCGAGAGTTAAATTGATGGATGCACCCTATCTTCCCCTGGAGGTGGAGATACAGATGGGGATGACTGAAATGGTTGAGCTAACTGGGAGGACATGGCCATGGGTGAGTTTGTTGTAATAACTACAGCACCTGGTCCCGGTCCCGGTCCTTTACTGGTTGAGGTACTATTAGAGGCCATTTTTCCCGCTCTATCTGTAGTAGGCAACGAAAGGACCTTATAAAATGATTTTAGGGAGGGGGTAACCTTGGATGCGATCGATACTGTGCTTTTTATCCTCTTTTTACCTTTTCCCTTCACCGTGGGGGTAAGACTGCTGGTGTGGTTCCCCTTCCCTATCCGGGATGCAGCCTGGATTTGTATCACTGGCGGGGTCGCCAATGACTTTTGAGGTGCAGGCACTATACTGACTGCTCGATTTCGAAGGGTATAGCGGCTTACTCCTGCCTTAACGGTAGGTACTTTCGGTGGATAACTAGGTTTGTTTGTGTACAGGCTAGCAACGTTGCTGCCACTCTCCTCCATGCAGGGCTCCCAAACCTGCTCCTGCCCGCTGCTGTAAGAAACCTGTGTCACACACAGTGGAGCAGGTAAGGGTACTCCGCAGTATTCAAAATACCCCTCTAGATTTACTTGACCCCTGCTACTCACTGCAGTGATGTCCTTCCCGCAATGCTTGAGAGACACAGTACTTCTCCGCGCAATCGTCAATGGCACTCCAGTGCCTCCACTCCATAAAGCTTGGCCTAGCGTTTTAAAGGCAATTTTATCAGGGGACGTCCCTGCCCCCCTTACATCAAACCTAAATAACGTTGTCCATCCAGTGAGCCCCAGAGACACTCGCCTTGGATCTCGCCGCCACTCCCTTGCTGCTCCGGTCCCCTGGAACCACGCCGGTTTTGGGATTTCTCCAACCATCCGCGTCTCACCACCAAGCCCAGCTATCTTACGGAAATCATTAAATGAAACTTATTTCACCTCTCCAAAGAGCCGAAGGAACAAAGAGACGGGAAAACAAATCTGGAGCCGATGTTACTGCCGCCTCGACATTCCTTTGCCAGCACTCGGCGTTCAGCGTTCAGCGCCATACACAGGGGGAGAGGAGCTCCTTCACGGCCGTTAGCTTCCGGCCGTCATGCTCCCCCACCAGCAGCCTCCGCAGAATCAATAAGATGGCTGAAAGATAAATATGGATAAATACAGATGGAAATTGTGAAAAAATAAATATTAAAAAAAACGGGAGCCCTAATCATAATTTGCAAATAACTGAGCCCTCTCTCGATGCAACTTGACTTACTGAAGCAGTTGTACAGGGAGGCTACTCTCACACGACGTGGGGGGCAAACTGGTCGCTTGGATACAGGATGCCAGACTGTTCAAATCCCAATTGCTTATTCTGTGGGGCTGTGCTACCCCAGTGCAGGGGAAGGGTCTAACAGCAACTCAGTCAACAGACCAAAGGGCTCGGAATTGAGACCGCCTGCCAATAGTTCTACCAGCGGAGTGCGGATCTACCTGTTATTAATCTACCTTCAGCATCATGTCCTTACGTTGCGGTACTAACCGGAGTCCTGGGATTGAATAGCAACCAGGGAGAATCCCACAAGAACTTCAAAAAACAAATCTCTACATTGGCTCTCGAGGCACAGATGTTTTCTCCTCACTATAGCTGGGGACATTATTCTAACCCGGAGGGTTTCCAGGATTGGGAAAGGCTGTAAAGACAAAACTAAAGCCTGCATTGTTATCAATTTTAGGGATCCAAAACAGGTATCGGATTTGTTTTTAATAGATCTATTGGTGCAGGCGCAGAATCCAGCATTGTCTATCATTCCACTGGGCTATTTTTATAGACGTTTCCTAGGTAGGCTCCATCACCCTGCACGACCCCCCCTGCCCTCTATTCCCAGTTGTGCCTAACATCCCCCTCATATGGCTGACCCCAACCTATTGTAAACAATAGGTTTGAGGTCTTAGAAGGGGTGGATTGACTCCCTGACCCTACTGAGTGCATGGCCCTCGAGACCTTCAGACAAGAACTTCCCTTGATAGGTTGTTGGGATTGGCTGATGCTCAAGGCAGGGATTGCCCACAAAGTGGACTGATCCAACAGTAGCTAAGAACATTGCCCGGCCAGGATGCACCATGGGTAGAGCAGGGCCTGACGGAAGCCACACCGTAGCCACTGAGCTACTCTGTCCCAAGAATGAAGGCCTTCCCAATACGAAGAAGGGAGATAGGAGGAGGAGGGTGATTCCAAAGGCTGGAGCAAAACAGGGGCTTGCAGATTTGAGCTATGTTACTAGTATTAATAACATGGGGTGTCTGCCCAGGGTGAATGAGCAAGAGCCAAAAGCGGGTAGGGCTCTGCCAGAAACCAAACCTTGTCTAATACCATCAAAGTTGCATCATGCAATGTGGCGGGTCTTGGGAGCAAGCTAGATTGCAGTAAATGGGGAGGGGGGCGGGGGGGCATTCATAGACAAATATGATTTAGTATTATTCCAGGAAACCCAGGCCATGGAGGAGTTAAGGCGACCAGGTTGTGTGGCCTTTTCCAAACCTGCTGTGCCTGCAGTGCGAGGTAGAGCCTGGGGGGGCTTACAATCTGAATTGCCACCTATTTAGGTTGCTCAGCAAGGGAGATTGAGACGGGGTCCCATGACCATCTGTGTGTATTGCTGAGATTCACCTCTGCTAGAACTCTAGTTTTGGTTAATGTATTCTCAAGAACAGTCAGTAGGAGTCAAGAATCCCCACCAGTGGAGCAATTATCAATTCTCTTGTCTTTCCCTCACATAGCGCAATCTCAAGATTATAGGGGGTGACTTTAATTTCCACTTTGAGACACTGTGCATCAGACTGAGCGAGTCCTTAGACGAATAAGTTAGGCAATGCTACAACTGTACCCCTCTAATGGCTTTCAACGGGCAAGAAACGGCAGATAAATTCGCAAACCCTGTGTTTAATCGGGCTGAGTCCAAGTCCATAATTGATTATGTTTAGTGGATGCAAAAATGTGGGACTTAGTACTAGATTTTGGTATTTTACCATGCCGTGATAGCGACCATTATGTCTCGGTATTAAACATGCTAGTGCAAGATGGGAATATACAGGGGAAACCGTTCGATGCTAGATTGCTTCAGTCAACATCACGGAGATGCATCCATTGGGCCAAAATACAGGAGTCCCCTAAATCTATTACCATCATTTGCAACATAATGGGGACTTCCATGGAAGACCTGAGTGCTTGCATGCAGGCAACAAATACAGGAAACAGGTTCAAGGAAGTGGCCGCGATCCACTCATTTTGTGTAGCTGCACTGAGGAACCTTTTTGATGCTGAAGGAAGGTCCAGAGAGAGCAAATTTTTCGATCCTAGTATAACGTGCATTGGAGAAAAACAAAATCTATCCTAATAATAGCAATATAATCTAAGGACAAAACTTGGTTCAGAAGTGTTAGAATAATGTATAAGGATGCCACCAAACAGACCAAGACAGGCCCTTAAACAGAAAGATCCAAGCGCATTCTGGAATATAGTCACCATCGGCAATCGGGAAGGGAGAAACAATCTAGAGCCTAGCATCGCGTCCGAAGCCTGGAATGATCTCTTTCATTCACTTTATGATGTCCAGGATCCCCCTGAGGTAGTGATGGTGAACAATGCAGACCATCAAACATATGCCTTGAACCAGGTTGGTATAAAGGCTAATGAGGACCTCCCCATGGTTTCTCTTGAGGAAGTATGTAGAGTTATCTCAAGCATGGCCCCTCACAAGGAGCCTGGAATCAATAAGATACCTGGGGATGTGTATCTCTCGGAAACTGATGTCTGGGGCCCCTACTTGCTAGTCATCTTCAATGCTGTATTGGGTGGTATGCCCGTCGCTGAGACCTGGGCTGCTGCTGAAATAATCCTTGTGTATAAGAAAGGTTCCCCCCTCTATCGGGGAATTACAGGCGCATTAGCCTCATAGATGTGATACAGAAGGTTGTCTCAAGGGTCCCTCTAGAATGGCTAAGGAGAGGATAAAGGACCATGATGCTCTTAGCTCTATACGAACAGCCTTTAGAAACCAAGTTTTTACCATTGACCAGGTATTCTGCCTCAACTCCTCTACTGGAAAACGGTGGTGCTGGAGGGTGGCAGTCTGTGTCTGATCTTCGTAGATCTAAAATCAGATTTTGACCTAGTTACGAGAACCAAACTCTGGTCTGTTCTATCCAACATGGGGTTCCCACCTACCTGATATCATCATGAGGCTACATGAGAAGAACTATGCGCAGGTTCGATGTGAGAAACTAGAAGAGCTTTCTGAACAATTTCCAGTAACTAGGGGTGTTCAACAGGGCTGTGTGTTGGCCCTGACGCTGTTTTGTTTGTACATCAATGGGTTGGTGGATACTTTAAATGAGGTCAATGACAACGACATTCCCAGGTTTTGTTCTACCACAATTCCAGCCCTGATGATTCCCTCCTCCTATCAAAATCTCCCATGGGGATTTCAAAGGATCCTCAATGGGTTTAACTCATTTTGCATTGAGCGGGGTCTTGAGATTAATGTTACCAAGGTGAAATTTATGGTTTCAATTCCATGCATTCCACCAGAACCAACCCCATGCTGAATGGAATCCTACTGGAGAAGGCTGCTATTTTTGAGGATTACTCTCAATGAGCACAGAGTAGAGGTGGCCTGGATAAGGTCTATAGTTCTTCATTCTCTAAGCCTCTTAACCCTCATGGAAATATACAAAACCCAATCCATTGGAGCCATTACTTATGAGGCAGAGCTAAGGGGACGCAAGTTTGTTAAAGACATTGTATTGGTAGAAAATAAATTCATTGGGGACTTATTGATGCTTCCCCCTAGCACCCACTAACTCCGCTCCAACTAGATCTAGGGCTGTGCCCCATTTCAGAGACCATTGCCTTAAGACTTCTCCTCTTCAGGAGGAGAATTTGGTCGACCCCAGAGCAGATTCCATACCAGGGGCCAAAAGCCTCAAAACCACGCTATTCCCTAACACTCATTAAATTATCATCGACCTGTGTCAGCTCTCTGTACATAGTTTAATTTTAGCGCCATGATATCCTTTTAGGATGAATGTTAGCGCTTTAGAAATACTGTTACCATTACCATTACCATTACCCTGGTTTTCTCCTCTTAGGAACACCCTGAGTTTCTTTATGGGATGACCCTCTAACAACCTACCTGGCAATTTCCAAGAGGACACTTGTGGATTGCTTCAGGGCTTCCTGACTATCCTCTCTTATGAAGGGCCCAACAGAGGTTATTCTGACAAGGACTTTCCTACATATTAAATACATTTAAAGATATGAAGCTTTCTTACATGAGATCAAGTCAGTACTAGCCAGGAAGTTGTATTGCAGTTCAGGCATCACTCGCTCCCCCTACGGACATTTACTAGTGCCTGTTTGAGGGAATTCGATCAGAATTGTCCCTCCTGTGGAACAGCAGAAGAAACTGAAGCACATGCACTTTACTTTGTCCAGCATATAAAAGAGTTAGACATATGTGGATAGTACATATCTGCAGGAACTTAGGGATCTCTAACCACCTGGAGACCCTCAGATACAGAAATACAATTTCAACCACGCAATAGATTTGCGGTATCTAGATTCCTCTTTTTTAAATGGTATTTTAGGAAAAGGTTCCTAGAATAAGGGATGGACAATTTATATTGACTAGAAAAGAGGGCTTCTCGGATGAGGAAGACTAGGCTTATGCTGACATGGTATTTGATTTTGATATTACGTGCAGGGGGCCTAGATAGTAATTAATTCTACCTTAAGGCTTATTTTTAATAAATTAGCTTTTTAATTCAATTCAGACCTTAACGGGTGTATATTTAGGCGCGCCAAAGGCAATCCTGTCTGCGCCCTTAGCGTGTCCAGCGCCAGAACACCTGGCCGAACTGGGTCCCATATATAGGGTAGGCAAAAACTGCTCAAACTGCAAGGAAGCATGTGCACATCCCACAACTTACTCCCTCAGCACCTGGGTGGGGCCGGGGCTCGCTGCACAGACTGCTGCTTTTGTATTAACCCTGATGGCTTCTTGACCCCTATGTTTACAAACACGCCAGGAAAAGGGTGGGACGATAATGTGCCTGTAAATCAAAGAAACAGAGAAAATGGCTGCAGGGAAAAAGTCACGCACAGGACCATAAATAACCCTAAGGCAACAGCTATGACATCTGCCAAGTGTCTTTTGATAAATGCCTGCTCTGTAGTTAAGCGTAAACACGAGCTAGAAGATCTAATCCAACTCACAACACCAGACATATGGGCCAGATGTAGGTAAATTAGATTTACCGATTTTTAATTACCGAATTTTACCGATTCGGTAATTAAAAATCGGTAAATCTAAAGGGTGGATATGTAGGTATTTCCAGATGTGGAAATACCGAATCTGTAACAATCGGTATTTACCGATTCTGTAAATACAGAATCGGTATTTCCCATTGATTCCTATGGGCTTTGGCCCATAGGAATCAATGGGAAATACCGATTCTGTATTTACAGAATCGGTAAATACCGAATTTTGCAAGGGTGCAGGGGGTGTCACTTTGACACCCTCTGGCACCCCACAAATAGGCATGTGCGCCATGTGGCACACAGACATGCCCTAAGGGCATGTCTGTCTGTCACATGGCTAGGTGTGCATGCACACCTGAATTCGGTATTTTACCACACAATAGGATTGTGTGGTAAAATACCGATTTTGTAGGGCCTTTGGGACTCAGAAGAGTCCCACCTACATCTGAGATTTACCGAATCGGTAAAAATACCGATTCGGTATTTTACAGAATCGGTAAATTTACAGAATCGGTAAATTTACCGATTCTGTCAAATTGTGCCCCTACATGCCAATCCTTGTATACCGGTCGGTAACGGCCGAAAATACCGAATTTTGGCCGTTACCGACCGACCTACATCGGGCCCTTAGTCTTCGTGACCATAACCTGGACAGACATCACATCAGCGCCAGACTGGAATATTGCCCTACCAGCAGGATATTCTTTTCTCTCACAAGATAGGGAGATAAGTAAGGGGGGGCATAGCGATCATTTAGCATTGCATTTCTGCATACAATTAAACAACCAATCGTCATTCCACTAATCTAGCGTCCGCCGGGGACCGATGCGGCGTTCTCCCATGCCCTCTTGACGCTCCTGGAATCATCTACTGATCCCCATTTCCTCACAATCCTTTGGGACTTTAATTACCATCTAGAATCTAAAAATAATTCTGACACCATCAGACTACTGGACAATCTAGAGGCATTTAGCCTTAACCAGCTTATAACCGAACCCACACACCAGGCAGGACATATATTAGATGGAATTTTCACAAGCAATCCAGATATTACTCTGACCAACCTGTTAGCCTTGCCATGGACAGATCATAAGGCTATTTATTTTAACATCAGAGTTACACAGCCGCATCTCTGTACGCAGGGCAAATCATCTAAGGTCCACATCAGGCGCTGGAATAAAGTCAAGGATAGTGACTTTGAGTCGGCCCTTGGCCATTTCCCTGTTTCACTAGAAACAGATAACAACGTGCAAGCCCTGCGTTTCAATGGCTAGTTACTATCAGCAGCCGATCAGGTGGCACCCAAACAACTTGTGACAGTAAAAAGAGCCAAGATATCATCACCCTGGTACACTCCAGAGCTTAAATGCCTAAAACCCAACTGCAGGAGAGCTGAGCGCCTTTGGAGACAAGATTACAACACCTCTATGAAATCCACATATAACTTAGTTATTTCTCAATATAAGGAGGCAATCACTGCCACAAAAAACTTGTTTTTATTACCAAAATAAAGGAGGCTGGCAACTCCACAAAGGAACTGTTTAAATCTGTCAACTTGCTAGCTAAGCCGCAACAGGAAAATGCTTTTAAGCCCGATCAAACCTTGTGTAATAAACTCGCCGGGTATTTTCAAGACAAGGTGCAAGGAATTTACAATGATTTCATAACTGCCCCAGGACCTCAGGACATAAAAACACAAATGGGATCTACCCACTGTAGATTATCCTGCTTTCAGCCAATAACCAACGAGGAAACACAAAAACTTCTGCTTTCCATAAAATCCAGTTCCCCTACCGACTCCTGCCCTCCCTCCATTATGCATCAGGTTGCCCACATGATTTGCGGCAATCTTACCCCTCTCTTAACCCAAGTCCTGGAATCTAGCCATTACCCAGAAATCTGGAAAAAAGTATCGATTTCACCCCTTCTAAAAAAATTATCGTTCCATTGCTGGCCCACCAATTGTGGCCAAAGTCCTGGCAAAACAATTGAATGTAGTGCTGACCGACTATTTGGATGTAAATAATCTGCTGGATACCTCTCAGCATGTTTTCCGCTCACGCCACTACACCAAATTTACCTTAATTCTTGCTACTGAAGAGATTCGAAGGGTGGTGGACGAGGGGGGGACCTATCAGCTGCGTTTGAGACCGTGAACCATACAGTTCTGGTGCAGCGGCTGAGGGACATGGGGGTAGGGGGAACTGCCTTGGCCCTCCTGTCCTCCTTCTTGGAGAAAGAGAGCAGAGGCTGTCCTGTGATGGCCTGAAGTCGGACAGCTTTCATCTCCCATGCGGTGTTCCACAGGGGTCTGCCCTTTCCCCAACAATGTTCAACCGCTATGTCACCCCACTGTCCAACCTTATCAGGAAGCATGGTTTCGTCCTGGTCTCTTACGTGGATGACTCACAACAGGTCATCTCTATCACCAATCATTCTACGACTACAGCAGCCAGGTTCCATGTCTGTCTCACGGAGATTATGACCTGGATGAGCGATAGCTTCCTGAAAATTAATACAGACAAGACAGAGGTGATGGAATTTGGCCCGGGCCGGCCCCTGTGGAACAGATCCTGGTGGCCAACTGAGGCTGGAGAATGCCCCAGCCCGGTAAATAAGGTCAGGAACCTAAGGATCATCTTCGATGACAAACTGAATTTTGGCACCCAGGTAAACAGCCTCACTTCATCCTGCTTTCTCTTATTAAAAACTCTGAGAAAATGTTTTCCATACCTCCCTCTAGAGCTTCAAAAGACGGTGATGGTAGCACTTGTTCTATCTAAGTTAGACTATTGTAATGCCCTATTTTTGGGCATTGACAAATTCCAACTGAGAAAATCAAATGTTCTACACAATTCCGCAGCGAGACTACTCCTGGGCATTCCTAGAGGACAGTCAACCTCTGCCAGAATTAAATCACTCCACTGGCTTCTGGTCAAACAGGGCGTAGAGTTCAAGTGCCTCAACCTTGTGCACAAGGCAATATATGGTGGTGAGGCTGAAGACATCCAAAAACTGTTCTCACCATACGTCCCTCCACGTACTCACAGATCTGCCAGCCTGGGACTCATTAAGATCACAAATACCCGACGGGCAAGATGGGGGGGTATGGCAATATCACAATGTGCGGCAAAGCTCTGGAACAAACTGCCACTACCGATGAAGATCCAAACCAACTTACAGCTTTTCAGGAAGAGCTTGAAAACCTTGTTGTTTACATCTGCATAGGTCTCCATCAGGCATAGTGCACCATTCCTGTCCACACACTCAGCGCCAAGACACCACGACGTTCGAGCGCTATACAAGCATATAAACATAAACATGTGCTTTAAATGTTTGATGAATTTTTATGGATTTCAAAACCCGAAACAAAGACCAAATAGTATGAATGAATGGAAATAATACATACAACTTGGACGCATAGCGGACCCTATAGGAGCAGTTTTTCTAAGGTCTCTCTTATTGAGGTTTTTGTCTCTGGTAGTGGGATTTAGTTGGGGGCAGTATTTGCCAATTTCTATTTTATGACTACATTTTAGTTTCTCTTTTTACATGCACATTGATATCTGGATGTGATCTATTTTTATGATCTTTTTATGTATGTAGAATGTTGTTTGCACTGTGCCCTTATATGATACAGCTGAAATAATCCCTGTGTATAAGAAAGGTTCCCCCTTCTATTGGGGAATTACAGGCCTCATAGATGTGATACAGAAGGTTGTCTCAAGGGTCACTCTAGAATGGCTATAGAGGTCATAAAGGACAATGATGCTCTTTGCAAGCACACTTTAGAAATCAAACTTCTACCATTGACCAGGTATTCTGCCTCAACTCCTCTACTGGAAAACGGTGTTGCTGGAGAGTGGCAGTCTGTGTCTGATCTTCGTACATCTAAAATCTGCTTTCGACCTAGTTCCAAGAATCAAACTCTGGTCTGTTCTATCCAACATGGGGGTTCCCACCTACCTCTGTAATCTCATCATGAGACTACATGAGACGAACTATGCACAGGTTCAATGTAGGAGACTAGGGGAGCTTTCTGAAGCATTTTTAGTAACTAGTTGTGGACAACAGGGCTGTGTGTTGGCCCCAACACTATTTTGTTTGTACATCAATGGGTTGGTGGATACTTTAAATGAGGTCAATGACAACGACGTTCCCAAGTTTTGCTCTACCAAAAATCCACCCCTGATGTTCACTGATGATTTCTTTCTCCTAATCAAAATCTCCCATGGGGATTTAAAAGGATACTCAATGGGTTTAAATCGTTTTGCATCGAGCGGGGTCGTTAGAATATTGTTGCCAAGACGAAATGCATTGTTTTCAATTCCATACAGTCCACCAGAACCAACCCCGTGCTGAATGGAATCCTACTGGAGAAGTCTGGCATTTTTTAGAATTTGGGGATTACAATCAATGAGCACATGGACTGGGCCTTTCACAGAGGGAATCAGAGGTTGAAACTAGCACAGAGTACAGGTGGCCTGGCTAAAGTCTATAGGTCTTTATTCTCTAGCCTCTTAGCCCAATGATGGAAATATACAAAACCCAGTCTCTAGGAGCCACTACTTATGGGGCAGGGTTATAGGGACACAAGTTTGTTACACACATTGCATTGGTAAAAAATTAATTCACGGGGGACTTATTGATGGTTCCCCTTAGCACCCCCTGACTCCGCTCCAACTAGATCTAGGACTGTGCCCCATTTCAGAGACCATTGCCTTAAGACTTCTCTTCTGGAGGAGAATTTGGTCGACCCCAGAGTAGACCCCATACAGACAAGCTCTAAAAGAACTGGGAATACAGGGACAAAACGCCTACCCTTATTTTCTCATCTTAGGGACACCCTGATTAGTATAGGACTAGTTTCTTTATGGGATGACCCTCTAACAACCTTCCTGGCAATTTCCAAGAAGAATCTTGTGGATTGCTACATGGCTTCCAGACTGTCCCCTCTTATGAAGGGCCCAACAGAGGTCATTCTGAAGAGGAATTTCCTACAGATTAAAGACATTTAAAGATATGAGACTTTTTTAGATGAGATCCAACCAGTTCTAGCCAGGAAGTTGTATGTGCAGTTCAGGCAAGGCTCGCCCCCCTGGTCGAGGGAATTCGATTGGAATTGTCCCTTCTGTGGAACAGCAGAAAAAACTGAAGCACATGTACTTTACTATTGTCCACTATATAAAAGAGTTAGACAAATGTGGATAGTACAGATCTGCAGGAACGTAGGGATTCCTAACCACCTAGAGACCCCTAGATACTGAAATACAATTTCAACCAGGCAATAGAGTTCGCATTATCTAGATTCCTCTTTTTCAAATGGTGTTTTAGGAAAGGGTTCCTAGAATAAGGGATGGACAATTTATATTGACTAGAAAAGAGGGCTTCTCGGATGAGGAAGACTAGGCTTATCCTGACATGGCATTTGATTTCGATATTACGTCCAGGGGGGCCAAGATAGTAATTAATTCTATCTTAAGACTTACTGTTAATTAAGCAGCGTTTTAATTCAATTCAGACCTTAACGTGCATATATTTGACTTATGTGCTTTTAATGTTTGATGATTTGTTTACGGTTTCCAAAACCCGAAACAAAGACTAAATGTATGAATGAATGGAAATAATACAAACAACTTGGGAGACATAGCGGACCCTATAGGAACAGTTTTCTAAGGTCTCTTATTGAGGTTTTGGTCTCTGGTCTTGGGATTTAGTTGGGGGCAGTGTCTGCCAATTTTTATTTTATGACTGAATCTTTATTTTCTCTTTTTGTGCTACACATTGATATCTGGATGTGATCTGCTTTTATGATCTTTTTATGTATGTATAGTGTCTTTTGCACTGTGCACATTTATGGTTCATCGAACCAAAATAAAGTTAATATGATCATGAATTTGGGATCTTATTAAGTCTCCCTAAAACACATCAATCAAACGTGGAGGTGGGAGAGTTAATACAAATTCTGACCAGAAAAAACAGAAAGATTGTTACCGGAGGTAAGTAACCTTTTCTTATGATGACTTAGTAGAGGGTTGACACCCTGACAAGATGATGTCCACTACCACCCGTGGCAGCTGCAAGCAGTTCAGATGTCCCTGCTGAATCTCCAGGCATGAAGGAGAACGCCTCGGAAATTGGGATGCAGCACCATTCTCTCCAATTGGGAGAGAATGTCTAGTCTGCATGGCAGCTTGAGAAGGGAACATCTAGGGAAGCGCTAAAGGTCTTCATACCACACTCCCCTTTGGCCAATCTAGGGCGATGAGAATTACTTAGAACCGGGTCTTGGTGTATCTTCCACAGAACACTAGAAATAAAGAGAAATGTGTAGTGCAGTTGAATGTTTCACCTCAACACCCCAAGAAGGTATACTGAAGGGCACAGAACAGCTGGCATTGAGCATTTTCCAAAAAGGCAAACAAGTCCACATGGGGAGTACCCCACCAGGTGAAGATATCCTAAGCTAATACCTGTAGCGGACGCCACTCATAATCAGCAAACCACTTCTGTTGCAGCACTGGGGGAGATTATGATGGAGTCAGACAGGTCTCCTCCGTACTGTAGCCACTGCCCATAGAGGCACCACTGCAGGATTCACATGTGCCAAGGAACATGCAGGACTAGGAGAATGCAGAGACCCATCGGACCTGGGAGTCAGAGGACCTTCAGAACTGTGACTCTCGCGATGTGTTGGAGAGAAGGAACTATTGCAGTCCTTTGAGGTAGAGGAAAGGCTGGAGAAGAGCGGTGTCCAGTACTGACCATATGAACTGGAGTAGTGGGCGTCAGGTGGGATTTTGGCTCCTTCGTCCAGAACCCAGGTCAAACAGTAGGGCTACACTTGACTGTAGATGGGGAGGTACCACCTCTGAAGATCCAACTTTGATTAGCCAATCATCCAGGTTTGGGAAAATAGGGGCACCCGACCGTTAGAGATGGATTGTAACCACTGCCATCACCTCTGAAATCTTGAGGTGCCGATGTTAACTCAAATGGTAGCACTACAAACTACTAATGCCTAGAACCCCCAACAAAGCACAGATACCTCAGTGGAGAAGTGTGGCTCACTGGTTAGAGCGGAAGACTCTGAAGCAGAGATCAGGCCCGGGACCAGGGTTCAAGTCCCGACGCGGCAGGGTCTTGGACTCAATGTCCGCGGACTCGATAATTCTCGCATCGGCGCCTACTCTAATCATGGGTCCCACGCTGCAACTCTGGGCAATAGCTTGCTTAATCTCCACAATGGCCCCTACAACACTGGGATGCCTGGCTTCACCTTGGGGGTGCCCAGGAGAGGCATCTCACAGGGAGAGCCAGGAAGGGTTCCACAGCATTATACAGCGCCGGAACGCCCCGTTGGGGCAGCTGTGCGCTTTACAAAATACACTATATTTACATTTTACTCTGATGCAAATGCAGGGCCAGGATGTAGAAGTACACATCCTGGAGGTTGATTAACACCGTACAGTCTCCTGATTCCAACACCGGTTTCATTACAGCTAGAGTTTGTCTTTGAAATTTTCCATTTTTACCTGTAGTGTGGTCGGAAGTGGTGTCAACTGCACTCTTCATCCCTGGCCCAGACTATGAAGCGCCTCGCCTCATGGTACTTGACGGCCTTCAGGTGCTTGCTCTGGCAGGAGTAACAAGACCAGTAGTCGTGGTCTGAATCGAAGCACTTGAGGTAGATGAAGAGGGGATCTGTTTTAGTTATCACTCCTTCCCAGTCCCTACAGGGTTTGAACCCTGATCTCTAGGGAGGAGACACAATACTCCACTTGTTGGAAAATGCCTGTGGGAAAAAATAAGACTCTTCGAGAGAGTAAGCTCTAGACCAGCGCCTTAGGACCAGAAAAAAAAGGGAACCGATGACCATGTGCTGGGATGCTTTGGTGATGTCATTGGATGCTGCTTTTGCTACTGATGCAATGCTAGTGTCTCCTACTGGCAATGTGATAGCCCTGAGGATTCCTGATCCAGACTGGCACCTGGGATTATGCTTCAGGTGAGGAATCATCAGGGAGAAGAATCCATGAGAAGTGGTCTCTCATTAGTCAAAGGTGCAGAGACGCTTGACTCTCACTGGTTCACAAAACCTTCAATGCAAAACATGCCAGGACGGACAGAACTCTGGCGGAATAGATGTGCTGTGCTCAGTCTAGTATTTAACAGCAACTAACAGTTTCATTTCCAAGTTTTGAAAGTGACCTCATCCCAAACTACCACTACAAGATGGTTGTGGTGATGCTCAGCAGCAAGGACTAGGCACGTTGTTAAAATAAACTCAGTGGAATGCATTTGTTTCTATCATCTTTGGCTACTGAAGGTGTTTCCTTTTCTTTCTTGTGACATGAATATTTTATCGGTGATCTCCTTCATCTATACAAGGCTGGGTTATGAGAACACTGTATTTGGTGGCTCCAGCAACACAAAAGCAAATTTCGGATGATTCTGAATGCTACGGTTAATCCTATTTCTGGTCTGAGAAAGGCTAAAATGCATCAGAAACTTTCACTCTGCTCATGAGGCAGCATATGCTTTTCAAGTTCTTGCATTTACCAGCAACGTTTATAAAAAGAGGGTTCTTTTTAGCTCGTAAACACAAACCTGAATATCATTTATGTTCCTTTTCTTCTGAATTCAGATTTCTTTCCCAGTGTCAAGGTTGCAGAAATGCATTACAGAGAGTCGATACTTGTGGATTCTAGCTTCTAGGAGCTGGAATTCTTTAGTTCTCAATATTTAATCTTTACTTAATTGTCAAAACTTAAGAAACCTCATTAGAAGTAAACATTTCAACATCTTTTTCTCATATCAATACGTTTGCCATAATGCACTAATTCTATCCATGACACAGTTAGGATTTGGGCAAATGATTATCTGCAAACAAGAAACTCATAAAATATTTTTACAAGCAATTAATCAAACAATGAATTATTTACATAGTCAGTGGTGAGCGGTCCAATCCCCCAAGGATCCAGCTGTTGAACGTCACTGGGGAAGTGCCACTATGGTGGATGCATTTACAGATGCATGTGGTGATGGAAATGAGCATCACTTCTCCCATGTCAGGCCTTGGGAGGTACATGTGCACTGCAAGCACGAACCCAGAGAGTTTGAGATCACAATGTCCTACTTTCACTTCTCATTTTGTTGGACTCTGTTCTCTGGCTGCAGCAGTGAAACCATCAATGTTGCATAAAGCACCTAAAGCCCACAATTAACTATGAATATTCTCCAGTGCCTGCCAGTTAAATCAGTTCGAGTGTGTTGGGTTTATAGGTTTTAGAACTAATCCCTAAAGTTAGCTGAAAATACCCTCGTTAGTCCAAGCCCTGTCCATAGTGTTGATTTTAAAAGTAGCATGAACAGGTGTGTGTGGATGTTGTTCTTTATAACTCTACATTACCAAAGTAAAAAACAACACTATTTATTTTCTTTTGGTCTGCACTCTGCTAATGTCTTAATTTGTTTCCTGCAACTTCATTTCTTTTTCTTATCTGTAGAGAAATGAAATGATCAAACACTGAGTAGACACGATTATTCTACAAATATCTGAGGAGCGGTGGCATCGGAGGTCTCTAGGGAGCGCGTTCCATATACTGGGTGCATTCTATTGACCAATGAAAAGCCACCATTTACAAATGACAGTAGCAGGAGACAATCAAAAAGATGGGCAGAAAGTGGGTGGAGCTTCACTCCCATATCCTGAATACAGCATGTCTCAAAGGGACAGCGCAAGCGCTACCTAAGCGAGACCTAAAAAGTCCCCTGAATGGGAATAAAAGCCCTTGTTAGCCTAATGTTATTTAAATCTGGAGGCTAGTCAAATGTAGAAAGCATGTTAAGACTCACTTCCCAGCCGGGATGAGATGAAAACTGTGGATCAATGTTTTGTCCACGGGGCAAGGTAACCTAATTCGGAAAATAAATTAAATTAGGATTTCGATATAAGATGCAGTGCCAAAGTTCATAATGCCATCTATGATACAATCTTTCCTAGTTTTTCAGTGCAGGGCAGTAGAAAAACGAATTTGCAGGAAGTCGCGCTGAGTGCGGCACTTCTTTACGATCAAAGAACTTAAAGTATAAGTAAAAGATTCATATATTCATTTGAAGTGTCAAAACTCCACGTTCCATTTCTGAAGAACGAATACATCATTGTGGCTTCTCTCCGCGCTTCTGGTTAATGAAACACTGCAGAGAAGACCTACAACATAAGCGGGATGCAGCTGGCAGCCGCAGCGTGTACATGCACCTTTGTGCAGTGTTCAAAGGCATTGTGTAAGATGGCCAATCAGTTGGGTGGCGGTTTAGCTGCCGCTTGCTGTATGGTACAAGTGGGATTATACGAAGTATGCACCTAAGACTACCCAAGGTTCCAGTCCTGTTTTTCTATCACAAACTTACTTCAAATGTTTAGTTTAAGTTATTCCTGTAACTGTTAAAAACGAAGAGATAGATCTTGAGAACACAATTTGTCACAAGGGTAGTCTGAGAATTAAGAAAAACAACAAATCTCCTACTTTTATAGATTGAAATGCCACTGAGTGCAAAATGCCCAGACCTTTAATAGAGAGCTCTCAACCACAATTTTTTGGCAAAGAGGTCAAGCCAGGAATAAATGAGTGAGGTTTGTGGCTGCTCAACTCAGTGAAAACCTTGTTGGGGGGGGTTCGAAAGGATTTTTTTTAGAGCCTGTTTCCAAGCACTCAAAGTGTTTAGAGATAAGAGACTAAAGGTATAAGGAGAAAGCGATGCCTATGATTTTATTTCATACCAATCAAGTTACTTTCTGTGTAAACTTTGCTCACCAAATGCAGCAATAGCAGGCAGAAAAGGCTTACTTTAAGGTCCAGTACTGTCTAATCTATGTTTCTTCTAAACACTAGGGGATTCAACAAACTTTAGTCGGTTTTATAAATGGAAAAAACCATAAAAGGCATACATAGGATGCTTTTTTGCAGCATGCTGCTGGGGTTCTGGACAAGGAGATTGAATTGGCTATTAGAAGATTATCTCGCTCACCTTCCCACCTTTCCCTAGTGGTTTCTTCTGTTGCTCCATATGCCGGTTCTCATACTCAGCCTCAGTCCCCTCAAGTAGGCTTGGTGGACATACCTCAAAATATGCCTCAAGACCAGGTTGGGGGTATCGTCCCCCTTACACCAGTTGTTGTCACACGGGTCGGTGCCCAGTCGCCAATTTTTAAGTCAGCCACTGACATGACCCCTGGCAATGGGTTGGGCCCAGGAGGCGCTAAGAGTTAGTGCCCCTCGTTTGGGGGCCCTTATAAACGCAAAAAGAACATTGGCTCATAGTCATCTTCAGCAGTCCACCCAGTGCCTAACCTGGAAGCTATTTTGTTAGACATGCTCAAAGCAGCCTTGCTGTCAGCACTTGGAACTAAATTGGACCCCATCCTACTCCGATTTTCTACACTGGAAAGCAACTTGTCTGCACTGATAGCTACTTGCAAAGGGACTGTGCCCGTCTCTCCATAAGTATCCCTCTTACAAGGCCTACGATCTCGACCACCATTTCCAGTCCCAGTAGTAATGGCACAGGAGCAGGAGACAGAGCAGTGTCTATCACGAAGCAGCCTAGTCACATGGTAGGTGATACAACGCCACCTATTATGCCCAGGACTGATCCTTAGGACCGTCCAGCCAACCGGAGTGGGGCTGGGGCACCATGAGCCCAGTATCTTTTCAGTCTCTGCAATCTCAGGGTTTCAAAGTGGGAGGATTGTACAGTTTCGATGACAGTTTCTTCTGCCCTGAAGGAGGAGGCCTGGACGATTTAGTGGAGGCTAGTACACTGTGTAATAGCTCAAAGTTCTGGGGCATTATTAACAGCCCATTTGTATCTGGAAATAATACTAATTTACTAGATGCCCATATCACAGATGACAATTGGGTACATTATTTCGAGGGTATCTTCCAGTCGGATACCCCGCCAACTGAGGGGCAGGAAAGGGTTGAAGGCAAGTCGGAACTTATTTTCACCACGCAAGAGGTGAGTGCCGGTATTCTGATTCTGTCTAAAAACAAGGCCCCGCGCCAGATGGAATCCTGCCAGATCTCTACATCGCCCACATAGAAACCTGAGTGCCTGTCCTCACAGCTGTGGGAGGGTATAGGTACCTTCAAGGGATTTTGTTACTATATATTTCAAACGAAATTTCAAACAGTACTTGGCGGCCTTGTACACATAGGGCCGATAGTGCAAAGCAACAACCGCAAATATTCAGTCAATATACATAAGTTACTTCAAGTGATACAAATAGAAGAGAGGGAAAAGGTGTGTATGAAAAAAAATTGTATTTAATACTCAAAAATAGATTTGAAAAAGGGTACAGCAAATAAATAACAATGTTATAGGATGAATATTTCAAGAATAACAACCAAAAGAAACCTCTCAATAACAATTGTATGCGCTTATCTGCCAGTTCACAGTTAGTCTATTAGTTGAGCAGACAAAGCGTATATGTCGACGTTTCGGTCTCTAATCTTGAGTTGATGAGACCATCTTCAGGACATGTGAATCATATCTTGGAAACCCTAAAAAACAGAGTTATAATTAAAAAACATTCTCATTCACCTACACTGGGACAGAAAATAATATATACATATCACACCGAACCTCTCTATGTCAAGAAAACAGTAATTCCATGTCTAACTCAATTCAAATTTACATTAAGGCTTCAATTAAAAACTTAGTTCATATTTACATTAAAGCTGCAATTGAAAGCTGTAAAATATAGCTTAATTTCAAAGATCTGTACATACATCACATATTTACATCACATACTGAGTATATACATCCTGGCAGTCATTTGTGGAAGGCCCTATTTTTGTACTCATATATCTGAACATTATATTCAAAAGGTATGCCTTCTAATTTTGAAACACGGGTAACTTAGATGTTGCAACATAATCAGTTTTATCTTGCTAAATCGATAAACCACTAAAATTCATACATAAAAAGACCTTTAACTGATATCAATTTAAATAACGTAAATCTTAAAGGCACACTTATTGATCTTCCATTTAATGTCATCTTGACCGCACACTATATGTGTATACCTAGCCGTCATTGTGACAATTTTTGCGAGGGACTATATGACGAAATGAACTTATATCATGTGCTAGCCTGTATGCAAAGATGTAAATATATTGACATCCGTCTTGCTAAAATACTTCTTAATTGACTAACTTTACAGGAGACAACGATATTCAAAATTATTGGTTGTTCTTATTGTTTGACTAGCGTTGGATTTAAACCTGTGAGTTATCATCATACATTTAAGTAAATATACTTGATAGACTGGAGTCTTGTTGCATTCAAAAATAATATATTGGTGTTTAAAAAGGCAATCAATGATACCCTGTGTGAAAATCAAACGACTCAGTCAGCGCTATTAAAAATTCAGAGACAATTGAATTTAAAGTCTATTTAATTTGGTTAATACCTACTGCGCAATAAATATCACAGGGAATCTTCCTCTTAAATTATTTCCGGTAGATTGGAATCTTGGTGCCCTCAAGGTTTAGTATTGGTAATTGGTAAATGTTGGCCAGTGTAAAAATCAAAACGACTAGGTCAACACTACTTATACTACAAGGACAGTGGAATTAATAAACTACTTGGGTAAGTCGATACCTACTGCGCAAAAAGATGTCGCAGGGCGTCTTCCACTTTAATTTGGTTCCTTATGGGAGACGAAAGATCTGGGAATTGAAAAGCAACAGAAATCCATAAGAAGTCTGTTACAGCGTGCATGACGCCCGGTTTAACCTATTCTAAGTTCGAGCTCTCACCTGAATAGAAAATCCTCAAACCGTCAGCGTAACCGCATGCACCCGAAGTGAAGCAAGAATTAAGAGCAGCTAACCGCCTTGTTTATAAAGCCCATCGTTTGGAGATCAAAACAGGACTAGCGTTATATTATAAGAGCACCTTTCAATCTGGTAGGGAGAATGTAACCGCCATCTTGGAGTTAGCAATTATTGTGACTCAAGACGGATTTTAACTTACTGGAAACCTCAGATATCATTAAAACGCGTAATAATGGTGTAACAAGGTTGATTTATTTAAATCGGTTGACGCACGTAAGCTATACTTCGCGTTTGTGTAAATGAATATAATTGGCCAAAGTCATATCGTGTTATGATATTGGAGCACTCAAAAAAAGAAGAATCGCTGCTTAGTTACAATGTGACAAAGTTCTTTCAAGTTATAACTTTGTTGTTCTCACACTTATGAGCACCTAATGTTTGTAAGCAGACATGAATGGGCAAGTTTAATGCTAGTGTCTAATACCTATTTCTGGACGTAAAAATCGCTACTTTGTTACAATATGACAAAGTTATTTCAAATTATAACTTTGTTGGTCTCGTACTTGTGAACACCTTATGTATGAAAACAAACATGAAAAGGCAATTTTAATGCTAATGTCTAATACCTATTGGTTTTACGGTTGGCAACATCATGCAATTTAGGCAACGTCACATTAGGTCATCTAAATTTGAATCGTTTTTATCATTGGCGTGTATTGCATCATCAAGTTCAACAACCTAATTACAATTTTATCGTATATTGATTTATATCACATTACATGCTGGTTACATGAAATATGAAAGACAGAAGCATAAAAAAGTCAATGTTGTTCCAGGTTCCATAACAGTATGTAACTTGATAAACACAACCAAATTACTTGAATTCAATCATGGTGACACACAGATAATAATGTCAACAACAGTGGTAAAAAAGAAACTTACACACCAAGTATGACAGGGACCTTGCAGTGGATTAATAGTTGTAAATACTATACACATCAAGATTATAAGTACGAATGTCCTCTCAAAATTGATTGTATCAAACCTATATGTACATTTCACTACTTATATAAGACCTCTAGTCCATATGTTATCTAGACCAATCGAAATTCGGCTATATACAATATAGTGACAATCCACAGAGCAATCGCTATATTCTTTTGATTTCATAGCAGTATGTTAATTGTTGAGTCATGATATCCAACAGAAAATAATGTCAGCATTAGTAATGCAAAGACTACTTAAGTGCCAAATCTAAAGAAGACTATAACACAGGCTGTCAATCCTCTATAACTTGAAATTCAGAGTTACAGATGTTAAAATCATCTTCAACTTGTTAATGACACAACACCACATAGGTTTACATAGTCACACATAACATGTACTCAAAGTATTGTTCAATTCAAAATGGACTGTGCTAACAATTACATTCAATGTATCGATATTATAATAAGGACACGTGATCATTTGTCCTATAGACTGTCAATTGATTACATTAAGAATATGAGCCAGTTTGCAGATACAGGTCAGCAACTTACAGTGTGACCACACCAATTTCTCATTATAGACCAGCTATGGTGTGCCATTCAGTTGCACTATGTAAGCCCTTTTCAATCGTGTTGGCGTTACAGATGTATTTACCTTCCCTGAGGGTAAGGATCCGGTCAACGTTTTGTTGACGTTTAGTTGGTTTGATCACATTGATAACCCACCAAGTCATTTGGTTAAAAGTGTGTCCTAATCTGATAAAATGTTCTACAAGATTTGCATTTTCAGTTTTACATCTAATGCGAGACTGATGTTGTAGTATCCTCTTTTTTATAGGCTGGATGGTTTTGCCAATATAGTGCAAGTCGCACGGACATTTTATACAATACACCAGATTGATGGTATTACTATTTGAAAACGACCTGAGTGTTATATTTACATCATTGATGGTACATGTTTTAACTGTTTCTGTAGTCTGGCATGCTTGGCAATTGCTGCACTTGAAGTGTCCAATAATAGGGATAAGTTGTCTCATATTATCCACTACATTATGGTCTTTCTTATTGTCATATGCATGAACTAGACGGTCCTGCAAATTTGTACCTCTTTTAAATGCAAAGAGTGGCTTCTGGACAAATTCAGGAATCGATGCCAAAAGGTTCCACTGTTTCAATAAAATTCTTTTGACGGCATTAGAGTGTGTTCCAAAGGTTGACACACAGACCAAGTTCTCTTTTTTGGGGCGTTCTTTAACTGTCAACAGATGCTCTCTATGATTATACCAAGCCCTTTTCATTGATCTTTTTAAGAGCTTGGATGGATAACCTCTTGCTTTAAGTTTTTTGGCTTCACAGAAATAGTCTGTTTTCAGAGTACAATTCCTGCGCAAGCGCAGCAAATGGCCAAAGGGTAAACCATCCTTTAAGGCCTGAGGGTGGTAACTTTGATACTTCAAGAGAGTGTTTTGAGATGTAGGCTTGGTATATAGGCTTGTATATAGGTGATTTGAGATATCGTTTTTAATAGAAATGTCTAAGAAATTCATTTCTTGATTGTTGTACTCAAGAGTGAATTTCAAATGTTGGCTTGTGGTATTGAGCCAAACATGAAAAACCTGTAATTCAGATTCAGTAACATGCCACACCATGAACACATCATCGATGTATCTAAACCACTTCCGGATGTTATTATGGATGGGGTTGGATACATCGTGAATATGCTGGGTGTCAAAGTGGGATACATAAATATTTGCTATATCCGGAGCGTAGACTGCTCCCATGGCTACTCCATTAAGTTGTTGATAAAATGTGTTGTCGTATAGGAAAAAAATTTCACATAGCGAAATGCGCACACATTCAACTATAAAATCTGTGGGGACCTCATGCGGTCTAGGGCGATCGTCCAACAGGGTTCTAAGAATAGTCAATACTTCTTGCTGAGGTATGTTGGTATAGAGACGTTCTATATCCATGGTGACAAGTATGTCATTCAAGGGGTCAAAATAAAAATGTTCAACTGCATTGATAACTGCCATTGTGTCACGAATATATGATGGTTGTTCAGTGGCAAAAGGTCTAATAAAGTAATCAGTATATTGAGCCAAAGGTTGCAGGATAGAATTACAGCCTGAAACAATCGGCCTACCAGGGGGATTTGGGAGGTCCTTATGTACCTTAGGCAATAAGTAAATAGCTGGCACCGTAGGTGTTTTGTTAATAAGAAAAGATGCCTCTTTTTAACTAAGCCATCCTCCATCGAAACCCTGTTTGCCTAGTATGCTTATCTCTTTTGACAGTCGTAGCGTGGGGTTAGTTGGTAACTCCCTATAGTTGGTCTTACAATGGTCTATACGTCCAGAAATAGATATTAGACATTAGCATTAAACTTGCCTTTTCATGTTTGTTTTCATACATAAGGTGTTCACAAGTACGAGACCAACAAAGTTATAATTTGAAATAACTTTGTCATATTGTAACAAAGTAGCGATTTTTACGTCCAGAAATAGGTATTAGACACTAGCATTAAACTTGCCCATTCATGTCTGCTTACAAACATGAGGTGCTCATAAGTGTGAGAACAACAAAGTTATAACTTGAAAGAACTTTGTCACATTGTAACTAAGCAGCGATTCTTCTTTTTTTGAGTGCTCCAATATCATAACACGATATGACTTTGGCCAATTATATTCATTTACACAAACGCGAAGTATAGCTTACGTGCGTCAACCGATTTAAATAAATCAACCTTGTTACACCATTATTACGCGTTTTAATGATATCTGAGGTTTCCAGTAAGTTAAAATCCGTCTTGAGTCACAATAATTGCTAACTCCAAGATGGCGGTTACATTCTCCCTACCAGATTGAAAGGTGCTCTAATAATATAACGCTAGTCCTGTTTTGATCTCCAAACGATGGGCTTTATAAACAAGGGGGTTAGCTGCTCTTAATCCGTGCTTCACTTCGGGTGCATGCGGTTACGCTGGCGGTTTGAGGATTTTCTATTCAGGTGAGAGCTCGAACTTAGAATAGGTTAAACCGGGCGTCATGCACGCTGTAACAGACTTCTTATGGAATTTCTGTTGCTTTTCAATTCACAGATCTTTCGTCTCCCATAAGGAACCAAATTAAAGTGGAAGACGCCCTGCGACATCTTTTTGCGCAGTAGGTATCGACTTACCCAAGTAGTTTATTAATTCCACTGTCCTTGTAGTATAAGTAGTGTTGACCTAGTCGTTTTGATTTTTACACAAGCCAACATTTACCAATTACCAATACTAAACCTTGAGGGCACCAAGATTCCAATCTACCGGAAATAATTTAGGCGGAAGATTCCCTGTGATATTTATTGCGCAGTAGGTATTAACCAAATAGACTTTAAATTCAATTGTCTCTGAATTTTTAATAGCGCTGACTGAGTCGTTTGATTTTCACACAGGGTATCATTGATTGCCTTTTTAAACACCAATATATTATTTTTGAAGGCAACAAGACTCCAGTCTACCAAGTATAATTACTTAAATGTATGATGATAATTCACAGGTTTAAATCCAACGCTAGTCCAACAATAAGAACAACCAATAATTTTGAATATCGTTGTCTCCTGTAAAGTTAGTCAATTAAGAAGTATTTTAGCAAGACGGGTGTCAATATATTTACATCTTTGCATACAGGCTAGCACATGATATAAGTTCATTTCGTCATCTAGTCCCTCGCAAAAATTGTCACAATGACGGCTAGGTATACACATATAGTGTGCGGTCAAGATCACATTGAATGGAAGATCAATAAGTGTGCCTTTAAGATTTACGTTATTTAAATTGATATCAGTTAAAGGTCTTTTTATGTATGAATTTTAGTGGTTTATCGATTTAGCAAGATAAAACTGATTATGTTGCAACATCTAAGTTACCCGTGTTTCAAAATTAGAAGGCATACCTTTTGAATATAATGTTCAGATATATGAGTACAAAAATAGGGCCTTCCACAAATGACTGCCAGGATGTATATACTCAGTATGTGATGTAAATATGTGATGTATGTACAGATCTCTGAAATTAAGCTGTATTTTACAGCTTTCAATTGCAGCTTTAATGTAAATATGAACTAAGTTTTCAATTGAAGCCTTAATGTAAATTTAAATTGAGTTAGACATGGAATTACTGTTTTCTTGACATTGAGAGGTTCGGTGTGATATGTATATATTATTTTCTGTCCCAGTGTAGGTGAATGAGAATGTTTTTTAATTATAACTCTGTTTTTTTAGGGTTTCCAAGATATGATTCACATGTCCTGAAGATGGTTTCATCAACTCAAGATTAGAGACCGAAACGTCGACATATACGCTTTGTCTGCTCAACTAATAGACTAACTGTGAACAGGCAGATAAGCGCATACAATTGTTATAGAGAGGTTTCTTTTGATTGTTATTCTTGAAATATTCTTCCTATAACATTGTCATTTATTCTGTACCCTTTTTCAAATCTATTTTTGAGTATTAAATACAATTTTTTTCATACACACCTTTTCCCCCTCTTCTATTTGGATCACTTGAAGTGACTTATGTATATTGACTGAATATTTGCGGTTGTTGCTTTGCACTATCGGCCCTATGTGTACAAGGCCGCCAAGTACTGTTTGAAATTTTGTTTGAAATATATAGTAACAAAATCCCTTGAAGGTACCTATACCCTCCATATCTCTTGCCCAAACCCTCACGGGTATATTGGGTTGCTCACTTTTTGGTCACTGTCCTCACAGCTGTCATCAATGCTGAAGTCCAGGTTGGCCGCCCAGATTCTTGGGCTTTATCAATTATAGTCCTGTTATTTAAAAAGGGAGATCGGGACAGTACCTATTTTTATAGGCCCATTTCTCTTCTGGACTCTGTGGTGAAGGTGGTGGGCCGCATGGTACTTAACACACTTGTATCCTGGGTTGATGAAAACTATTTTTATTTTGGATATCCAAAACAGCTTTCGCCCAAGTTGTTCCATTGTGGAACAGTGTTTAAACCTGTACATGGTTCTGAACAAATACACTGTGGCTCATTCCAGCCCCATATACCTAGCCTTCATGGACCTGTCCTCAGCATCCGACTGTGTCAATAGGTTCAAGCTGTGGCCGTTGATGTCCTCCATTGTCATGGACAGTAACATTGTTTTATTTCTGAGGGATCTTCACCGTGATTCAACCGCGGTTGTCCGCTATTCAAAGGACCTGAAAGTGTCCAGTCAGTTTGACATCAAGAGAGGGATGCGCCATGGGTGCATTTTAGCACCCTTTCTTTTTAACCTATATATTAATTCCTTAGAGAAGGCCCTTTTGGCCACAAATGCGGATTGTCCCCAGGTAGGCAAGCATAGCCTACCAGTCCTTCTCTACGCAGACGACGCAGTCCTCTTGGCGAGGACAGCTAGGGGCCTACAACTTCTCGTAAAGCTAAGCAGTCCACTTTTAAACTCGGACTTTTGTCAATACCAAAGACTAGGCGTGGGCGAAATTTGCGTAATCGCGTTACGCAAATCTCTGCGAAACGGTAAAAAATCTCAGCAAACACGCAGAAATTCCGCGAACACGCAGAATTCCATGTTCGCGATGCTTTTTTACTGTTTGCAATCGCTGTTTGCGCACCAGGGGGGGGGGAAATATCTTACGAACACGCATTTTGAGAACGGGAACAAGCAAAAAAATTTGCAAAGTCGCGGAACACAGAATTTTGGGCAATTTCACGTTCTCTGTGGAACGCAAAATTACCCAAATTCCACGAGCGAAATGGAATTTACTACCCAGGCCTACCGAAGACCAATGTTTTCTCCTATTTTGGAGTTTTGTTTGACGATTTCTTGAGTTGGTGCCCTTTGCTTACTTGTGTCAGGTATCCCGGAACGATGTATGGTGCTAATGGGCGTAACAGCGGAGACAGCTGCCGATACCCGGCAGCGGCGGGCGGACCGGGAACTACAACAACCAGCATGCCTGGCACGACTAGTGCGCACAATGAAATGTGTATATTAGACGCAGAATACGACGGGACACCGTCGGATATTTTGGATACTTGCCGGCCTCCTTGCTTCCAGCAGCTACAGCGTTTTCCATAGGAGCCCAACCAGTGCAGCTCTCGAAAGGAAACGGAACCGCCATCCCGGGTTTTCAGGATCACAGAGAAAGAGGTAGGACGAGCGGCTGCTCGTTTCGCTACTGAAGTACAGGAGTCCTGGTCGAGTGTGGCTTTTACACTCCCAGGACGGATTTGGGGCAGAGACGCACACCAAGGGAGGTGTTTGCTGCGTCTCTGCTTGGGCTTTTGATAACGCTTATCGGAGGGGAACCAAGGGGGGCGTAGTGACAGATTCTACCCCAGGCGCATTCCATCCCAACCGGTACAGCAGAAACCTGAGAGTTGTGATTGAAGGTAGAGCGGCTGCTCCCTCCCTGAAATAACGGTACCCATCGGTAGAGTGCCCGGCTGGGCATTCCCGAATGTGCTAGGACGCAGCGCAGGGTCACAAACCACCGCGCTGTTATGCAGAGATCTTAATCTGCCCCATCAGTCGTCTTCGAACTGCATTTTCGGCCGTTACTTTGCACGGTGTCCTTTGTTGGAATAATACCGGGACCGGTATTACTGCAGAGGACGGTTGGAACTCAGCCCTTCTACGGACCAGGACGACGGCTGATGGGTATTGTATTCTTTCTAGTTACCTTATCGTTTAGCGAACGGTGGATGAAAACATTCTCACCGTAGCGTGACAGTTAAGCTATCATTGTATCCCTTTGTTGCATTTCTATACTGTGTCTATTAAACAGTTGCTTTGGTGGCAAACATCACGCCATGTTCTTATTGTGTATCTATTAAGTCGCCCGATCCCGGGATAATCGGAAGATTACAACTTGGAAGAAAGGGGATCTAGTGAAAGCTTTTGCAGCTGTCTTTAACTTTGCCAGCAGAGTGGGAGGGAAGCCAATAGGGCTCTTTTGAAGATATATGAAGCTAAATATATCTCAAAGGTTTGTTATGGAAGTGAGATATTGGGGCACATTGGGGTAGGGGCAGCGCAAAGTGCTGAAAACTCTTTCCTGTGATGGGCCTTTCAGTCCTACAAAGCACCCCATTTTATGTTGTGCACGAAGAGTTGGGGATGCCTTTCCTCTCAGATGTACTGACTTTCCGTCCCCTAGCATTGTGGCTTAATATTTGGGCAAGGCAAGAAAATACACTTCGCAAAGACGTCCTACGGGAATGCCTTTCACGTGACCATGTCTCAAGCATCCGATGGCTCCAGTATATAAGAGTTGGCCTTACCAGGGTAGGTGTGAACTTTTAGCTAGCCCTGAGCGCATATGTTAGAGGGACCTTTCTCGGGTCAAAGAGTGTTTTTTAAGAATGAGCCGCTGTGATAGAGAGGGAAATGAGCTGTGTTAGCCTAGTGTGCGTAAGTACATTGTGTCAAAAACTGTACCAAACAACAAACCTTATCTTCTAGGGCTTAAAAGCATCCATGAACGTTTTCTATTGACCCGGTTTCGGCTCAACCTCTTCCATTACCTCTTGGCACACCCTCGTGGCTCCCAGAGGCCAGTGCCACATGCCCTGTGGCTGCAACAGTGAGTCTCCTCAGGACATGATGCACTTTATAATGTTTTGTAGTTTTTATGCTGTCCCTAGAAAGTTATTGATTATTCCCATTCTCAAAAAAGCGGGTTTTAGGCGGTGAGACCATCTCTTATCTTTTTACAATTACTCTCTAAGGACACTGTTTTGCATACGCTTAACTTTTTACTGGTCGCTGTTAGACTCAGGTCAAGCTGAGATGAACTTCTGTACTGTAATTCATGAATTTTTATCTTGTGTTTTGATTAACTTAGACATATTATATTTGTCAATTTGTAACTTGGAAGATGTTTTATCATTTTATATATGACATTTATCGTTTTCTTTTATAAAACCGAATAAGGTTTGTTGATAATCACTAGGGGATTCATTTACAGGGTAGCATGGTATCCCTCACAATAACTCCAGGAGTCACAGTCCACACAATGTACATGCTTTGCTTCCCCTACTTCCAACCTTACATATACCCCCAATCACCTGCCCAAACCTCTCCCTGCTGATGCCAATGTCGTCCTCCGTCATCCAGCAGACTATATTTTTGGCCCCTTTGAAAGTGCCCATTACAATAAAAACGCTGCAGTTGTAAATACATATCAATTACCATTTGTTGTGTTTGAAACATTTTATTTAATAATAAAACCTAATAAACATAAGCCGATTATTAAAGCAAAACAAAACATCAGTTGCTATACACATAAAGAGACAAAAGTTGCACATAAAAATCAAAATACTGTAACACAACAAAGTTATGTAGAGCACAATTCTTAATTTTGGGTAATCTTTAAAGTTCAACAATAGAAACGTTCATATAGAACAAGAAATACTAATTATTTTCCTTAAGCAATAAAGTCTGCACACTAAAATACTCCGAGAAATATATTGAACAATGAACATTTCATGTGTAAATTGAATTCAATTTGAATATTTTAACATCCCCAGCATTATTTGACTCATGATTACAACCTGAATGCTTTCTGGAAAGGAACCGCCTTATGGCGTTCAAAATCACATATTTTCCAACAATAGGATTCAAATGATAAACTTGAATTTCAATTCAATGTATTGATTTAGGCCTTTTTGGAGATCAACAATTTTAAATATATACAAAATCCCTACATTTTTCTGAAATTGTCACCTAAACTTTAATTCAATCCACCTTGTAATCAAACACTTCCCATTCCAGCAAGCATCACAGGACCACTTGTTGTTATCTTCCTAATTAGTGATATTTTTTCGGATGGCGACAACAATAAATATGTTTAGAATTTTACCTCCGAAAGCAAAAACATACCATTTCTGAATCATGGTGCACAATAAAATATAGGAACAGAAGGGCATCTTTTGGTGTAGCATTCATTAAGGTTTGACCAGGCTTCAAACTAGAATTCCTGAACTTTTGGACATTTAAATGTCATATTTTAAAAGAGTTCAAACAGACCCAGCACGAGCTCCGCGAAAAATAGAAGATGAGTGAAAATGTGCTGATAAGTAATCTATTGATGTAAAATACAGTGGTCAGGCAATGCTTGTGGATCTAATCTATTCAGATTTTAACTCTATAGTTTGTTCAATAAATTGACTGAGCATAATACTTGAAGGTCCATCTCTCAGATCAGTTATGTTACAGTTTTAGTTGCGATAACACTAAAAGAGATCAATGATAAATAGATTTTAAAAGCCACTGGTGGAATTGATCCTTGGTCTAAATCTAGATTACTGTTTGTAATAGAAACCAGTACAAACAGATCAAATCTAAAAGCATTGAATATGTTTATTATAGTGGTTTAGAGTCAACCCAGAAGACAAATATTGGTCCTGAAACTCAGAAAATGTATCTTAAGATTATGATTATATCCTACTGGAAAGAAAAGACAGAGTGGGTGCCCTACTGAATGCAGCCCTACATCCAGGACAAAAGCACTCCACAAAAGCCTGCTGGTGGGTCAATGCTCTCTTGAGTCTTCGGGCGTGCCATTCAAGTGTCGGGAAACAGGAAAGAGACCCAGACAAGACTGACTCATCCTGTGAAAGGGTAAGACACTTACGACTGAGCATACACGCATTGGGTGACTGAAGTGACAGAACTGACCCTATACTATATTCATGATACTCCTAAATGCCCCTAGAGGGGAAGAGGGTATCAGAACCGGACACACCTGTCTGCAGCACATGGTAGTCTGGCATGCCTGCTCTATCTTTTCACCCAGACTGTCCATAAAGATGATTTTAGAGCCGCTACACACATAGCAGGGGGAATCTCAGACCATTCGCTGTTGTAGGTGCAACTCGATGTGCTGGTTGTGGACTTCATGCTACCCCCAAGGGTTGATCTGTGATATTTAAAAGACAAGATGTTCAAAGCTCGTATGAGAGATGGAGCAGACTTCTATTTTAAGGTGAACAGGCGGCCTGTTGAATCAGCTTGCGTGCTATAGGATGAATTCAAGCCAGTGATCCTTGAGGACACTGACAACAAGGGGACGGAAATACTGGGAGAGACTTCCTAAAAGACCTGACCCTGCCAATGCTAACGAATGAGGACCGAGACGCACTATACCAAGACCTGACAGTAGACTAAATCAATAAGACAATAGGAACCTTGCAAACAGGACAAGTAACAGGGCCTAATGAGCTCCCCTTAGAATTATATAAAAGAATGATGGATGAAATCATGAGTACCTCCAGAGTATGTTTCAGACTGCCTGAAAATAAGGGTGTCTCCCGGAGGACCAAAGAACGTCTGAGGTGGCGGTCATCCCAAAAATGGACGAACCAGCAACTGAGTGTGGGTCTTATAGACCTATCTCCCACTTAATTTTGAGACTAAGGTCCTTGCGTAGGCCCTGGCGATCTGCGTGCGGACAGTAATTGTAAAAGTGGTTCATCCTGATCAATGGGGCTTTATGCCACACCAGGGAATGCGCTTAAATCTCCGACACCTTAATGGAGTACCACACGCAACAGGGGATTCCTTTGCTGACCCAGCGGTGCTGCTGTCAAGCTCTTGTTTGTGGCCCCTCTAGCGTGCATGCGCATCAATAATACAGTCTCCCGAGTCTTTTCCCTCCGACAGGGATGTTCCTTGTCTCCTATGCTCTTCACACGTGCGTGGGTTCGCCAGGACCTCTCTTATGAGGTACTCCAGTTGATCAGGAGTGGGATGAGAGAATCTCCCTCTACGCTGACGTTTTGCTATATGACACGTAACAAGTCTTCTCGAGAGAACGAATCCTACAAATTTTTCACATATTTGGAGATCAATTGGAAGAAGTTCTTAATATTCCTGCTGTAGGCAGGGACCCTGCGGCTGCACTCTAGGTGCACAGTTCGGGTGGCAATACATGGCTTTAAATATTTGGGCGTAATCTGTCTTTCCTACCACCTCTTCACCTTCTGACACGTTTCTGTCCACTCATCACTGCTCACTTCTTATGGGCCTCTTGCCAGTGTTCTTAGTGTGGTTGTTTTTAAAGGGTCCTGCGACTTCCCAAACTAGACTAATATTGCTATACATAATGTGTCACGCGGCCGGCCCCACAAGGGTTGTAGGCGACATGCTGTGTTCAAGCTACTTTGCTACTGCTTCTCCATACTCTTGGAGACTCTCCTACAGTACGCTGACGGGCCTAAATAGGGTTGTGGGCTTAACGCTGTGTACATCAGGACCTGTGTTCTATTCTTTACCTACAAAATAAAAATAGATTTAAAACAACATACTTGGGCGTGTTCAATACAAGAGAGCCACAGGCAGGAACATACTCCCGGAATTAGACCGGTGTTGCAGGGATACCCCAAACTGGCAGGCGCTCTGGCTCTCCTTACTGGGTCGGGTGGCCCTATTTAAAGTGATAACCCTCCAGGGTCTCCTGTACATCGTGCCAAAAACGTCCTTTAAGATCCTACTGGACATTTTCTTTCAAAAGGTAGACTGAGAACTTCGGCTCCTGTTGTGGGATGGTGGTACTTCACGCTGAGTACGTTGCAGAAGGGAGTTTATTAAGGTGGACCAGCAGTTCGGAGCATTCTCAAGTATTACTGGGCCACGCAGCTGGTGGCAGTCAACAACTGGGTTTTTACGGACCGTGAGGAACCTGCTTACCGGGTAGATAGATTGGCCATGGGCAAGAGAGGTTACCCCGCCCCAGTGCTGTATCGAAGAAAGTATGAGTGCACCCTACCAACTCATACCCAAACATTGGTAAGGATGTGGAGAGAGGCTACCAAGTATTTAGGCTGAGAAGGTAAGCTGACTGAAATTACTCCACTGAATGATGGTGATCTCTTAAGTGCAGCAGGAGTATTGCAGGGCTTCACAAAATGGGGATTGATTAGCTTAAAGCGGCCAGGCGATGTGTGGAGGGGACAGGCGCTTGTGTCCTTCACGATCCTACAACAAAAGTATAAATTAGGTGACTAAAAATGGTTCTAACATTTGCAGGTGGATCACGCTCTGCAAGGTCACATCTGGGAAGGGGATCAGTTGCCTGAAGAATCCCCACTGGAGGACCAGCTGCTAACTAATCCCCGACTGAAAAAGCAATCTCAACCATTTATAGGAAGTTGATCTACAATTCCCTGGATCCCTTGGGGACGCGGAGGGATGTGTGGGAGAGGGATCTAGGCACGCTTGTCTATGGCGATTGGGTTGAGGCCATTAAGGGTGCCAGGGAGGTTTCAATTAGAACTTGTTTTGGTCTAATTTAACTACAGATCCTACATAGGACCTACTACTCCAGAACTTTGTTGCACCATATAGGGCGGGCAGCCACCTCTCTGCATAAGGGAATGTGAGGGGGGGCTATTTTTAATGTGGTGTAGAGTTGTCCGGTAATTCAATGCTACTGGGTAGAGATCATGAGAATAATGTCCCAGGTCATGGGACTAGCGATCCTCATGGGGGCCAAATGGCACCTCCTGCATATCACGAGTGAGGTGACATGGCATAGTTTTCACAGAATATGACTGGCCCTGGCTTCAGCGGTTGGCAGCGTAATATTGCACAGGGTTGGGGAGCCAGCTCACCCCCAGGGTGGAGGATTGGGAAGCAGATCTTGATTGGTGTCAACGGGTGGACACAGGGTGTATCTCAGTAGGGGCTGCCCTTGTAAATGGGAAAATATATGGGAGGGATGGTAGAGCTACCGGGCCTTGTGACCGGCCATGAAGTAGTGAAAGTTGAATATGTACCATCCTTGCGACCTAGTTTTATGTAGTGGGATTTGGTCAGGGATTGTCAGGACAAGCCAAGCTATATTACTCACTCCATTTTTTCAGACTTTGCCTTTTTGGTCTAATCACTCTCACTAATGTGCACTGTATTTTTGATTTCAACACCATCAATTGAGCACTAGTTCAATAAAAAGAGCTTTTAAAAGTACCTGTGTCTTGGCAAGATAAGCAGCGTGCTGGTCATTTATTAAATCGAGTCTGTTGATCTATTGTTGAGCTCGGAGTTCAAGCTGGTCGACATTACAAAGCTGAGAATACTTGAGAGTCAAGTACAAAAAAGGGTTTACTTGGTCAGTTTGCGCAGCATTACTAGGAGAGGTCACATGACATCAAAGGAAAGTGACCTCAACCCAGTAGCTGCTACCTATCCCGTCGCCCCGAAACTAGACTGAACAGAGAGGCGGCACTGAAACTGCCTTGCTTTGTCAAGCTGAAGCGTTTGGTCCTTGTATGTTTTTTAGACAGCAATCCAGTATGACATAATTTAACATAACCAGTAACTTGCTCAGCTGACATTGCAGAGATAAACTAATGCGACATATATAGCAGGTTTTTAAAAAAAGGCTGCGTTAAGGTAAGGAACACAGAAGCGGCTTGTCATTTACTTATTCACATACAAGAAATCACATATCGGCAGCATTCTAATTAACTCTCTCTTTTCTCCACTCCTCTATTTGTCAATTATCAAGACTATGGGTTTGATTTAAAGTCCAAAGGGTCACCTGACTTGTTAGAGATCTCTGTTGGCCCTGTTGCGCTCTCTGTTCCTTCAGAGGAGCAGCAGCCATGGTGGCTCTTCTGAAGGCACTGCAGGGGTGGTGAGCGGCTGCCATGTTTCAGGCGGCCATTCACCAACTTGTGTGTTTTTCAAAAACAAGCTTCCAAAGCAGTTTGTTTTTAAAAACCAATGACTAATCACCCTCGCACCCTAGGAACTTTCTCCCTGATTAATTTTCTCCCAGGAAGTGCGGTTCATTTAAAAAAAAAGATTCTCATCACGACTGCCAGGTATTCCCTGGTGGTCCTGAATAAGAGAAAAATACATCCGACTGCTTGATCTAAAAAGGAATGGCCGTCCGATGTATTTACACCGACGGCACTCAAGTAAGGCTGCACACATGACAATCCACCTGACTTGCACTAGGTCAGGCAGACCATCCGTTTGTTGGACAGGATACTCCAACACGCTTGTGAAGGAGTACCCTGCTCACCAAACTCTAAATCAAGACCTCTAAATTTTCTGTGTTATGCATATATCTCTAGGTCCACTTCAATATGTCCATCAGTCTTTCTATGATGTACCTGTTGTACGAGTTACTTACCTTCTTCTAGCCGCAGATTCCTTAACGTAGAATTATCCTCAGGCGTGAAACTGGATCTGGAAAACTTTTTGCCACAGCATCCCTGTGCGCCGGGGGGACAGCATCACGCGACTCCGACCAGGCGTCGTCCGCGTACGTGACATCAGCGAGGTCACATAAGTCCCACCCCGGCGCGCCTACGTCAGTTTTGTTCGGAGAACTTTTCCGCACCACAACGTGGAGCCAGCAGAGAAACTGTGGGAGCATGGGACCAGTGTGTGAAACAGCAAAAAAATGGAAAAGAAGGAATGGTGACGAAGAACACCATAAAGATCAGTGCCAACACCGCACTATTTCACACGATCCCAAAAACAAAGAAAATCAAAATTTGCCTAATTGTTCAGCTCTCCACCTTGTCAAAAATGACCAAATCACACCAAGCACTATAGCCTGCCACATCACATGGCACACTCAGCCACAACATGACAAGATACCACGGCAGGGATTTGGGGCCATTAATCCTCTTTTCGAGGCTTGTGTGCTGTAGCTGCACATGCTTTACATACACCTGCCATCTTGTGTTGGGTCCGGATGTTTGCAAGTTATTTTCCTTTGAAGAAGTCTTTCCAGTCACGAGGTAAGGTGACTCCACCTTTTGGTGATAGTGCGCATGGGCATCGACTGCATTGTTAGATTGTTTTTTACCCCAAACGGGTTTGGATGTGTATTACTGCACTCCGAAACCGTACTTCAGGTTCCCCTCAGTGCGCAGTCCACTCTACCCTCAACTGTATTGTTTCAGTACACGTTTCCCTGTTCTCCGCGTTTCAAATCAATTGGCAAACTCTCCATTTTTGATAGAAAACCTCGTGGGCAACCATCGGGCCTTGCTGCGTAGGGCCAGCCATCTGCAAATGGAACGGACTCCATTCTATTTCTGTCCTGGGTGCCGCGCCAAGTACCCTCGCACCGACGTACATCAAATTTGTAACTTGTGCATCTCTCCGGAGCACAAGAAGGAAGACTGCGACGCTTGTAAGTCGTTTCGGTCCAAGAGGACTCTACATGATCATCAGGATCGATGATGAGAGAGACAGCGTCAAAGCATTCAACACACTCTGGATATCTTCGGGGAAGAATCTGACCAAGACAAGATCGAAGCGTCCGCCGTAGAAGAAGAGGACCATCTCTATGCCAGAGCGCAGCCATGTGATTGCAATTCTACATCATAGCATTACCATAGGCAACTGACCAAATGTATAGGTTATCTTGCGCTCTTCTGACATCTAAACAGGCCTAATAAAAAGCATTTGGGTGTCAGCTCAATACTTAGTTGTGTGGCATGCACCATTTCTTCGACAGCTAGTTTGATCTCACATCAGAGTACTGGCTGATTGGTCTGACGACTCCAGGAGCAAAATAAATATCTGAACTTCCAACCCCATATGGGTATTATCAGTTCACTGTAATGCCCTTTGGTTTGAAAAATGCATCTGCCACTTTTCAAAGGTTGGTGAACTAAGCCCTTGCTGGATTGGAATCCTTGAGTGCAGCATATCTACACAATATTGCTGTCTTTAGCTCCACCTGACAGGATCACCTGATTCACCTTAGGAAAGCACCGGGGGCTCTGAGAAGTGCAGGCCTCGTTATCAAGGCATTCAAGTGCCAGATAAGGCAGGGAAAGGTTGCATACTTGCGTCACTTTGTTAGTGGAGGCCAGGTTCAACCTTTGCAACCTAAGATCTAGACCTTTCTGGACTGGGTGGCTCCAACTACCCAGACTCAAGTGAGGGCCTTCCTTGGCTTCCCTGGATTATGTCAAGCAATTCATTGTGCAGACCGATGCCTCTGAACATGGTATAGGAGCAGTGCTATTCCAAAAACATGACCACGGTCAAGATCAGCCACTTTCTTTCATCTGTAGAAGGCTAATCCCCAGGTAACAGCGTTGAAGTGCCATTTAGATGGACGCATTTGCTGTGGTTTAGTCCCTTGAGAAGTTTACGTCAAACCTCTTTGGCTCCCCGCCATTCCTGAGGCCGCGGTGTTTCCCGGAGGTGCAACAGGTCCCCCACTCTTCGGTTCCTCCTTCTAACTTCCAGGTCTGGCCTTTGCCCGCCCCGCTTGGCTTTGGTGACGGCCGCCTTAGTTTACAGCCGTCGCCCACAGAGGACCTGCTTTCTCCACTGTGGGGCCCTACAGAGGCGGGTGCGGCCTTCGCTCACACAGTGTCCACGGCTCTGGGTTTTCTACGCATGGGTGACCCGGTTGCTCATTTCCCGGCAGACCATCTTTTGGAGGTTCTCCACCAGGGCTCTGGTGGGAGGGAGCTATTGCTACCCTTTGAGGGTTCGCTCCTTTCTTCCCTGATGGAAACCTGGGGGCGTCCCGCCACAGGCGATCCGGTGCTCCAACACCTCCTGCACCGGCACCTTCCAGCGCCACATGACCTGGCATTCCCTCCACCCCTCTGCCTCCAGTCCACTTTTGCGGACTGCTTTTCCCTCCCTGCTGCCACTGTTGTCTCCGCCGTCCTGGGAGGCCCACTGCCTGGACTCTTGGGGACACAACATGTTCGTCTCGACCAGCAATGCTTTGCGGGCCCTAACACCTTATGTGTGTTGGCTAGGGCCACCTCTTCTTTTTGGGACTCGGCTGAGTCCATGGGATTCGCCGCTTCACAGGAGACTGTTTAGGTCGACTTACGGCATCATGCGTTGGATGGCCGGGAGCTAGCAGAGTTTATTCTCTGTTCCGCTCTGGACATCTCGGAGGTGCTGGGTCATGCCATGGCTACCTCGGTCGCCCTCCGTCGGCATGCTTGGCTTCTGGACAGTGTGTTCCCTGAAAATGTTCGGTAGCGGCTGGTTGATCTTCCATTCGGTGGCACTCTGTTATTCCATGCCCCGGCAGGCTCCACCATCCAGAGGTTCTTGGCAGGGCTCCATCCTCCTCCTCCTCCTCCTCCTCCTCCTCCTCCTCCTTCTCCTTCTCCCCCTCAGTGACTGCTGAGTTGATCTGGTTCTTGGACCTTCTTTTGGGCAGGTTGCCTGGCTGTGAGGTGTGTTTTATGGCCACTCGAGTCCTCCTTGCTAAGACTGTGGCTTTGTTGGCTGCTGGGCTGCCCTTTATTGACTGTGTGTGTTTTTGCTTGAGTTATCTGCACAGAATTGGCCCTGAGATTAGGCCTTCTGTTTTTCTCTTGGGCTGCTTGACAAGCCTTCTGCAGGTTTATCTTTTCCCCTCGTTTTTTCCTCTGCTGCAGAAGTTTCTTCCAAAGAGGGATCCCATGTCTTGGGACTTAACGTACCCTATGTGGGGTAGTAGTAGCTGTTATATAGCTTGCGCTCTACTAGGGAGTTATGGTCGCCTTCGGGCCTCTGCTCTCCATGGCGTTTATGTATGTTGCTGATGCTTCTTTAGGTCGTGTGCGTGGACCCCTCGTAGTAGTGTGTCCGGGCATTTCCTTGCCTTCATGCTCCTGTCCTGGAGGCTGGGTTGGTTCTGTGTTTCTCCCTTTGTCAGGCGTAGCCTGCCCGGTCCTCCTGGGGCCCCGGGCTGTTCTTCCTGCTTCTGGCGGCTCATTAGTGCTGGCACCGCTCTGTCTGATCTGTTGCCTTCCGTCTATGGTGGGCTCGCCTTCTTTTTCCTTGTTTCCTTGGGCCCTCTAGGCTTTTCTTCTTCCTCTTCCTTGCCCTGGCATTGGATGGAAGCTCTGTTGCCTTGTAGGGGCGTGGGGTGCTTCGGCCTCCCTGGCCTTGCCCTTGGTTCCTCTGTTGAGAGTGAACGGGCTTTCTTCTTCTTCTTCTTCTTTTTTCTTCTTCCCACACCCCTCTTGGGTTCGGTGGTTTTCTGCTTGTGGGGGGCTGGGAGGACGGGGCTCTTCACCCTGTCCATTGTACTAGTCCCCTGTGGGACCCTCTGTCATGTCCAGGCTGGTGGGGTCCTTCCGCAGACCCTCCTTTCCCGTGGGTATGGCTAGGGTATCTATTCTATGTTAAGGAATCTGTGGCTAGTAGTCTCTATCAGATGTACGAGTTACTTACCTTTGGTAACGATGTATCTGGTAGAGACGATTCTAGCCGCAGATTCCTTCACGGCCCGTCCTTCCTCCCCGTTCTGCGAGGACCCTTTGGCTTGCCCTTCTGCACTCGCCTCCCGGTGGATGGCTATGATGAGTGAGTGCATTCTTTCGCTTTCTCGCCAAGACGTTGTCTTGCTTTGTTCCTTCCTCTTCCTTGGCAATGTAGAGACTGGGTCTATAGGTACTCCTGTGCCCCTCTACTCTGGTTGCTCCAGGATTGAAGCTGGCGTGCTTTCGTCCCTCTTGTTCCTGAGGGTCCTGGCCCCCTGCTACCCTCTGGATTTGGGCCATTTGGACGTGCCCTGCCCTGGCTCCCTGGGGGGGTGGGGGGGGGGGGGGGGGGGTCGCACTCTGTGCTGGGGTTGCCTTGGACGTCTGTCGTTCCCTTTTTTTCTTGGAACTTGCTCCCCTTCATGGGTCTTGGTCGGGGTTGTAGTCCTGCTGCATGTTGTCATGACATTTTGCATATTTTCCTTGTCTTAAGGGGGTACTGTTTTCATACCGGCAGGGTGGCTGCTCAGGGCTGTGCTTCTTTCCCTGCTTATGGGTACTGCAGTGTTGGCACTGATCTTTATGGTGTTCTTCGTCACCATTCCTTCTTTTCCATTTTTTTGCTGTTTCACACACTGGTCCCATGCTCCCACAGTTTCTCTGCTGGCTCCACGTTGTGGTGCGGAAAAGTTCTCCGAACAAAACTGACGTAGGCGCGCCGGGGTGGGACTTATGTGACCTCGCTGATGTCACGTACGCGGACGACGCCTGGTCGGAGTCGCGTGATGCTGTCCCCCCGGCGCACAGGGATGCTGTGGCAAAAAGTTTTCCAGATCCAGTTTCACGCCTGAGGATAATTCTACGTTAAGGAATCTGCGGCTAGAAGAAGGTAAGTAACTCGTACAACAGGTACATCATAGAAAGACTGATGGACATATTGAAGTGGACCTAGAGATATATGCATAACACAGAAAATTTAGAGGTCTTGATTTAGAGTTTGGTGAGCAGGGTACTCCTTCACAAGCGTGTTGGAGTATCCTGTCCAACAAACGGATGGTCTGCCTGACCTAGTGCAAGTCAGGTGGATTGTCATGTGTGCAGCCTTACTTGAGTGCCGTCGGTGTAAATACATCGGACGGCCATTCCTTTTTAGATCATGCAGTCGGATGTATTTTTCTCTTATTCAGGACCACCAGGGAATACCTGGCAGTCGTGATGAGAATCTTTTTTTTTAAATGAACCGCACTTCCTGGGAGAAAATTAATCAGGGAGAAAGTTCCTAGGGTGCGAGGGTGATTAGTCATTGGTTTTTAAAAACAAACTGCTTTGGAAGCTTGTTTTTGAAAAACACACAAGTTGGTGAATGGCCGCCTGAAACATGGCAGCCGCTCACCACCCCTGCAGTGCCTTCAGAAGAGCCACCATGGCTGCTGCTCCTCTGAAGGAACAGAGAGCGCAACAGGGCCAACAGAGATCTCTAACAAGTCAGGTGACCCTTTGGACTTTAAATCAAACCCATAGTCTTGATAGTGCGGTAAGTAAATAAATTACATTGCTATTATACGGTAAGGATGTGGGGGTGAATGTTATTAGGGCCAAAGCCTTGCTGATTATATGCAGAATAACAGGTCTGGGATGTCACTACTGACTAGAGCAGGTTAGCAGCTGCACAGGCCTTGGTCATTGATCCTATTGAGGATAATATGTGACGGGCACTGGGGACTGGAGCTGGCTAGCAACAACGCTAGCCTCTGGTATTCATTACAGACAGGGTAACAATACAGGTCAATATTGACTGGAACTGGTTGGCAGTAGAGTTAACCTCTGGTTTTGAATATTTGCAGGATTTAAGGTACAGGGGTCACTACTGACTGGAGTTACTTAGCAGGATAATAGGTCTCAGGGGGCCAATACTGACTGAAGCTGGTTAGTATGATCACTAGTCCCAAGGTGCTACTAATGACTCAAGTTGGCTAGAATGATAACCTGCAAAGTTACATGATTCTATTAGGGCCCAGAACCATTTTATTTAGTGATGTCCATCAGCACACTTTCCTGCATCTTGTAGTAAATTGAACATTGACAAACAGAAGTGTTATTTCTAGAAACAGTTCAAGTTCAAGTTCAGTAATTTGTTTAGCGCACTACTCACCCAGAGGGTCTCAAGGCGCTTGAGTGAGGGTAGGAGCATTATTTATCGAATAGCCAGGTTTTTAGCTGCTTTCTGAAGGAGAGGTGGTTATGTGTGAGGCGGAGGTGAGTGGGGAGAGAATTCTATGTCTTGGCCGCTAAGTAGGAGAAAGATCTTCCTCCCATGGTGGATCTATTGATGCGCGGGATAGTGGCGAGGGCTTGATTGGATGAGCGTAGTTGGCGGGTGGGTGTGTAGAAGGATAGTCGTTTGCTGAGGCATTCGGGTCCTAGGTCGTAGAGGGCCTTGTGTGCGTGGGTTAGGAGACGGAACGTTATTCTTTTGTTGATGGGTAGCCAGTGGAGATCTTTCAGGTGACCGGAAATGTGAGCTTGACGGGGATGTCCAGTATGAGTCTGGCTGAGGCGTTTTGGATGCGTTGGAGTTTTTTCTGTCGTTTGGCTGTGGTCCCGGCGTAGAGGGTGTTTCCATAATCTAGTCGGCTAGTAACTAGTGCGTGGGTGACTGTCTTTCTAGTATCGGTGGGGATCCAGCGGAAGATTTTTTTGAGCATGCGTAGGATGTTGAAGCAAGATGATGAAACGGCGTTGACTTGTCTGGTCATCGCTAGGGAGGAGTCTAGGATGAAGCCCAGGTTACGTGCGTGATTTGTGGGTATGGGTGCTGTGCCCAGAGCCGGTGGCCACCATGAGTTGTCCCATGCAGAGGGGGATGATCCTAGGATGAGGACTTCCGTTTTGTCCGAGTTAAGTTTTAAACGACTATTCTTCATCCATTCGGCTACTTCTTTCATTCCTTCGTGAAGATTGGTTTTGGCGGTGTTAGGGTCTTTGGTGAGGGAGAGGATCAATTGGGTGTCATCAGCGTAGGAGATGATGTTGAGGTTGTGTTGTCTTGCGATGGATGCGAGGGGACTCATGTACACGTTGAAGAGGGTGGGACTGAGTGAGGATCCTTGTGGTACGCCGCAGATGACTTCGGTTGCCTCTGATTTCAATGGGGGGAGGCGGACTCTCTGGGTTCCTCCGGCGAGGAACGAGATGATCCAGTCCAACGCTTTTCCTTGAATTCCGACGTTGCTGAGGCGTTGTATGAGGGTGCTATGACAGACTGTGTCGAAGGCGGCGGAGAGGTCAAGTAGGACGAGGGCAACTGTTTCTCCGTTGTCCAGTAGTGTTCGGATGTCGTCTGTAGCAGCGATGAGGGCGGTTTCGGTGCTGTGTTTGGCTCAGAAGCCGGACTGTGAGGGGTCAAGTGAATTGTTGGATTCAAGGAAGGTGGCAAGCTGACTATTGACGGCTTTCTCGATGACTTTGGCCGGGAAAGGGAGGAGTGAGATGGGGCGGTAGTTCTTAAGTTCGCATGGGTCCGCTGTGGGTTTCTTCAGCAGGGCGGTGAGTTTGGCATGTTTCCAGCTTTCTGGGAAGGTAGCGGAGTTGGAGGAGCAGTTGATGACATCACGAAGATGGGGTGCGATGATGGAGTCTGCTTTGTTGAAAATGTGGTGGGGACATGGGTCGGTTGGCGATCCTGAGTGGATGGAGTTCATCAGGCGGATGGTGTCTACCGTCGAGATTGGTTTCCAGGTGCAGAGGTTGTGAGAGTGCTGTTTAGGTTCGGAGGTGGGTGGAATGGGATGTTCTTCGGACAGGTTTCCAAAGCTGTTATGAATGTCGGCGATTTTGTTGTGGAAGAAAGCGGATAGAGAGTCGCAGAGGTCTTGTGATGGAGTGATGTCGTTGGGGCCGGCAGTGGGGTTGGTAAATTCTCTGACGATGTTGAATAATTCTTTACTGTTGTTGTTGTCGAGTCGATCCTTGAATGCTGATTTCTTGGTGGATCGGATCAACTGGTGGTGTTTGCGGGTGGCGTCCTTGAGGGTGGCCAGGTTGTCAGTGGTTGGGTTTTTTCTCCATTTTTTCTCGAAAGTACGACATAACTTCTTGGATTTCTTGAGGTCATTGTTGAACCATGGGGCCTTTTTGTTACCTTGTCTGGTCTGGTGGTTTTTCAAGGGTGCTAATTCGTCAGCGTTGAGGGTGATCCAGTGTGTGAGATTGGTGGCAGCTTGGTTTGGGTCCGATGATGTGGCAGGGGGGTTTTGGTTAAGTGACGTGAAGAGTTGGTCGGTGGTGATTTTGTTCCAATTTCTTCGAGGAATGGGTTGTGGGGGGTTGTGGGTCGTGGTCTTTTTGTAGCTGAAGTGAACGCAGCTGTGGTCTGTCCAATGGAGAGCTGAGGTGTGATCGAATGAGATGTGATTGCTGAAGGTGAAGATAGGGTCGAGCGTGTGTCCGGCAAGGTGAGTGGCGGTGTCAACAAGTTGTTTGAGCCCGAGATTGGCCATGTTGTCCAGAAGGGTGGCGGTGTTGCTGTCATTTTTCTTTTCCAGGTGAAAGTTTAGGTCTCCCAGTAGAATGTAGTCCTCGGAGGAGAGGGCGTGTGTGCTGATGAAGTCAGTGATGTCTTCGTTGAAATGTGTGCGGGTTCCTGGTGGTCTGTAGATGAGGGTGCCTCTAAGTGTGGTCCTGGGGTCGGTGTGGATCTGGAAGAGAAGGTGTTCGGCGGTTGCGAGGTTAACGTAGGAGTTGGTCGTGATACGGATGGTGTTCTTGTGGACTATGGCAATGCCTCCTCCTGTTTGGTTGGTGCGGTCTTTTCGGATGATCTTGTAAGCGTCTGGGATGGCTATGGCGATGTCGGGCGCTGATGAGGCATTCATCCAAGTTTCTGTAAGGAAGGCGACGTCCGGCGATGTGGTGTCGAGTAGGTCCCAGAGTTCAGTGGCGTGTCTGTGGACCGATCGGGTGTTCAGCAAGATGCACTTCAGGTGGTTAGAGTGGGAGCTGTGTTTGGAGTTTGTGGGTTTGGTTTGGTTCCTGACGCAGGCGAATTTGCAGGAGTGGCAGGCGAAGGGTCCATGGGTGAGTCCTGGGGTGGCCGTGCAGCATTGTGATTTGCGGCCGGGGTTAAGGGCAAAGAGGGCAGCAGCATTGTACGTAGTGCGGGTGGTGTGGGTTTTGCGAGAGCCAGGGGGTCTGGCGTTGGGCGTGGTCCAGGCGCGGACGGGCGTAGACGGGCTTACCTTTGGCGCACCTTCGGCGCGCATAGGGCGCGACCACTGCGCGTGAACGCTGCACGGGGAGGCACCTGTCATATGTGGATAGTGGGAGGGGCGAGGGGGGATCAGCTGGGAGGCGGGGAGCGGGGTGGAGAGCCGTGCTGGGGTCACAACAACAACAACAAAATGGCTGATAGCCAAAAAGGCGACCGGGGCGAGCTTGGGGCACAGGTCAAGGAATGGCGGTCAAGACACCAGAGAGATCGGCACAATCAGACACGATTCTGCAAGCAGGCACAGGCAGCAATGTGAAATTAATAAATAACCAATGAGCAGTCTAGCGGCACAGCGGGGCAAATAAATCGAATGCAGAGGCAGCAATGTCCAATTAATCAACAAACAATGCGCAGTCTCCAATTAGGCGATAGCAGAGCAGCTTATCTCAAAAGCGAGTGTAGCAGAAGCAGTGCGAGCAGCGCTACGATACCAGGTTAGGGCTGGGAGCAACGAGGGGAGCGACCTCCTTCGAGGATCTCAGGACGGTCACAGCGCTTAGTGCGAGGGAACGGGCTCAATGCTTACAGTGGGAGGGAGGATCAGCTGGGAGGCGGGGAGCGGGGTGGAGAGCCGTGCTGGGGTCACAACAACAACAACAAAATGGCTGAAAGCCAAAAGGCGACCGGGACGAGCTTGGGGCACAGGTCAAGGAATGGCGGTCAAGACACCAGTGAGATCGGCACAATCAGGCACCATTCTGCAAGCAGGCACAGGCAGCAATGTGAAATTAATAAATAACCAATGAGCAGTCTAGCGGCACAGCGGGGCAAATAAATTGAATGCAGAGGCAGCAATGTCCAATTAATCAACAAACAATGCGCAGTCTCCAATTAGGCGATAGCAGAGCAGCTTATCTCAAAAGCGAGTGTAGCAGAAGCAGTGCGAGCAGCGCTACGATACCAGGTTAGGGCTGGGAGCAACGAGGGGAGCGACCTCCTTCGAGGATCTCAGGACGGTCACAGTGAATTCTGCAGCTTGTCTGTGTATCTTTTATCTGCACCTCACAGACTCCTCACATTCCTCTCGAGAGAAGATCCTGCCTCCTACTCATTAGTGTTGTTTCAGTAACTGTTTCTATCATGTGTTCCGGTTTCATTGACTTGTATTAGACGAAAAGTGTATAAAAATACATTGTTGTACCATTAGCATTATATACTCCAACTTGCTTTAGGGTGGATGCTCTCGTCCATTGCAAAGACAATTGTGACTTGGCCTTTTGCTATTTTTGCATTAAATTCATAATAGATTTGTTGGCCTCCAGGTGTGTTGTGTTTTATTTTACATATCACAAGAGATGACGAGGAAAATGACAGTCCAGTATACACATTCTTCATATAATTCAACTCACAGTATACTGTTCTGGAGGTTCAGTCCCACAGACATTATCTCTAACTGAACACAGGCACCCTAGGAAGCATGTGCTTTTCAAACCAGTTGCCCTCTGAAGCGGCGTCCTCGCTATTGGATAAGTCAGTTTGTCCTGAATTTTATGAGGGTTACCGTATCTAGTGCACTCTATTAGACAGTGCTCACCTGTGGTAGTAAGAAGTTAATAGGCACCTTATCACCTATGCACGGTGCAGGGCTTTGAGTTACAGAGCTCCTCACGTTGTGGAGAAGATTAGGTCACATTTACCCATTTTCCCAGATTTGGTCCTGATGAAATGCCAACAGATTGCTCCATGACTACACAAGGCATGAAAAAAGTTGACCTGAAGTATAGACCCCAGCTTACCAGCAGGTCCATAGGTGATCGACACTTTCACACAGTGATAGGGGCCATTAGTTCCTCAATTTCTCTGCCACTATTTTTAATCTCAACATGGACCAGGATGATCACATTAACTATATTGTGTCAACTGGTCGATAGTGGATCTTATATTCAGGTTTTCACCAACCTCACATCTTATGACACAACATCCTCTGTCGTACTATGCTCATCCGACGTACTTAATAAAAGAACTCTGACAAAGTGCGCTCTTGTGCTGCCCGCCAGGCATTGTAGCGCCGGCCTGGTGAGGAGTATAGCCCAATGATGAAGCATGTCACCATCAGGTGAGTGAACGTAACTTGTCTTAAAAGAACATGCTTCCTAGGGTGTCTGCGTTCAGTTACAGATAATGTCTCTGGGACGAACCTCCGGAACAGTATACTGCGATTTGACTGTTTTATTATAACAAATGTACATAGCAGATATTGGCCCTTGCTTGTTTCACAAAAATGATCAGATACCTGCCTAGGAGCACAATTCTTACAGACGAGTATGGGGTTATCATGTTGCTGCTACAAGCTCCTTACCTGTGCGAGTTATCGGGAACGATGCAGGGGCAGACCCAAACTAGCCACACATGGAGATCAATGACAAATACTGAAGAATTAACAGAGCTTCCAAACTGGTGACCATTACTTAATTGACCTTGAAAATAAAAGACACGTTTTTAGTATTCTGGTGACTCATGACCATAAAAACAAAGTTTATAAATTCAATATTGTGTCAAATACTTAAAAAATGGAACTGGATGGGCTGAATCGGATGTTGCCCCAGGTCATGTGTGACACCCTCCACCACTATTGCTTATTGTAGCTTCTGTCAACTGAAGAGATAAAACCCCTGGACGTGTTTAATCAACTACTGACATACATGAACAATCAAGAACATGAGTTTCTGGAAAACTATCAAGCACCCAATCAGAATCAGCCGCCCTTCACACCCAGGAATTCTTGAGGCTTTGGAGAGGATGAATTGCACGTGGTAGAAGAGGAACACCACATCGACTCAAAGCTCACTTCTAAGGGATGTACTGAAATGCCAGCCTCATGGCACACTTAGCCAGCTCTTCACCTCCTGATCCTCAAACTGTTGACCAGCTATCAGGACAAATGAGCAAGCAGCTAAGCCTCGCTGGCTTGGTTCAACACCGGACCAGGCAAGGTGGTCAACCCCATGCTCCTCCAAGTCAGAAAGCACTCTGGCCGAGCCAGTCCTAACCCCACATGAATGTTCCCCATCACAACAGTTTTAATGGTACTACGGTATGTTTCTGCCAAATGTATGAGTCAAAAATGAAATGCTTTACATGAAGTGCTGAAAGAGAAATCATTAAGTTTTTCAATATTTCTGAGTCTGCCACAGTACACAGGAGCATTATTTCTCTACAGCAGCAAATCATGTATGCGCCTTGTAGAAAGCACGTTTGAATGAAACATGGAAGGCATTGCAGCCAAAGATCTGTGGCGCAACATCATAGCAGAGTACAAGATAACTTGTGTTATTATTCCAGCAGAAAGAAATGCCATTCCTAACGTGTACGTCATTTTAAAGACAGTGCCAGGAAAATGTATGGCCAGTGTTGTTCTTATGCCAGTTAAAAGACTATCTCCATAAATGTGTTAGGAAATAAAATTCCATGAGAAATCCTAATTGTTGGCAGGGTGCTGCCAGCCACTATATTGCAGGTTACTTCCAACATAATCTGATTTATACATACATACTGAAGGGTGCTGCCAGCTATCGGGTCTGCACGGAGCAGTCTGGAGCCACTCAGGAAGGAGGTAAGCTCTTCATTTCATCTTAAGCCCTTAGGTTACAGTCACAGCCTGATAGACCCGGAGAACTTTATCCTCGATCTAACTGCGCCGAGCAGATAGACGTAGCCCATCATAGGCTGTGTCGTGTGCTGGGTGATGCCTGGCATCTTATTATCGTTGGCGGGAGGATGGAGCTCTGATAAGAGCAACTACAAGAAGAGCAGAGAAACAGGCCCACAGATCACCACAGAGCGACAACTGCCCAGAAGCTGAAGAAAGAACTCTGGAACGGCAAACCTCCTGCACCCTGGCGATTCTCCAGGCTAAGCAAATGATGGTAATGAAATGCAAACTGCAGCATTAAGGTCACACACTACAACATCATTCCCTTTAAACCAAAAGTAACAGCCTACAAGAAAAAACTAAACAAAAAGCAACAAAACTAGAAAATGCATTTCCAAATGCTGCAAAAGAGAAACAGTTAATACAAATGAAAAATATTAAACTTTGTTGGTACCTTAGTAATGTGCTTTCTTCTAAGCTTCACTCCATCTGCAGCAATAACGCTCTGAAAGGAGAAGTTACTGCTGTGAGTCTCAGAGTCTTCAGTGTTACTGGTCTCAGTCACGAAGACTGTGGTGTCGGAAGATAACTTTCTTTTATTTGGCTTTATAGTTCCACCAGTCACACCATTGCGTTTAGCAGACACGCTACTGTCGGCAGCATCATAACTTCAGGCAGACCAGCAATTCGGATATCACCACTCATATTGGGTGAATATTCAACAAGTACGGTCTCGGCTTACCAAGTAGAACAAAATAATCGTGTCTCATAACCATACCCAGAGCCACAGTTAGCTCTGCCGCCACTTGAGCACACCCAAACATCTCAGCACTTAAGCACCAGTCCCAGGAGAGACCATTTGTGAAGTCCGTGTTAACTTGCACCACTCCTGGGTCAGCACAAGCAGCATCATGGACAGCGTCTAACACCGCTGCCACAAACATTCATGAACATCCAAATCATCGTCACCCAAACTACCCAAAAATGTCTTTCTAGATAAGCAGCCAGCCCTGTAGTTTCTGCCTCTGTGTACTAATTTGATGCCAAAGTAATTTTAAAAATACCCTTAGCAACATTACAGATGCCTTTCTGACACCATTAGTATTAAGGTTTCAAAGCAAAGGGCTGTGTTCTGTGAACTTTAAAAGATGAATCTCTTCTGGACAATAACAAGCATTTATTTGCGATGCAATAGGTCTCACGATTGCGAGATTTAGAGCTATTGGCACTGTAAATGACAAGGCCTTTTATTTATGTTTTAAAAACAAAAACATAAATAAAAGCAATTGTCATTTACAATGCCAATAGCTCAACCTTGCGTAAATGCGAGACCCCTTGCATTGCAAATGCTTGTTTGTTGTGAGCCCTGTTGGATGCTCCGCGTTTCATTCATGCAGGGGCAGGGCTCACTTCACACCTCACGCCAGTTCAAGCATCTGCAATTATCGGATAAGGGAAAGAGTTGCCAGCAAAGGAAAGCTGATCATGGCCACAAACCCTGCCCTGCCCAGTCTGCAGCAACTGAAAGGGATGCGGGGGTCATATTTCCCCTTCAGCCCATGGCCCCACCTCTGGACTTGAGCTGCACCACGGTTGCACACCCCGAGGGAGTGCGTTTCCCACCTGTAAGTGGTACAATGGCATTTTCAAAAGGATGATGGCCTCCTGGGGGGCCAGTCGTAGTTAGAAAGCCGCGGTGCCACGGCAGCTGCCCACACTGCCCACGCCTAGCGCCGCCCCTGCCAGGGATCCTGCCTGGTCAATATCTTTTTTTAAAAACAAATTTTATTGACAGATCGCATACATTTCGCAGAGCTCTGTACCCCAGAGGTATCTGCAGGTCAAATGTGTCACAGCAATGAAATCGCAATCTGCTTTTTGCAGTAAACAAGAAAATATGCTATAACCACCCCCCTCCCCCCCAACTACCCCCCTCCAACCATCCACCCCCCTCCCGGTTCCCCCCCTCCCCCGCCGCACGGTATCCATCTCACTTCTCCTGCTCACCATACATTCAGCTGACAGTATGCATACACCCGTTATCATGGCCTCCTTAAATATCCAGTGAGGAGTCCTGTTCCACCGGAGGTTCAAGCCATAGACCCCTATAATCGGCCCAACGTTTCTAGATTTTATAATGCTTTCTTGGGCATGCCTGGGCAATAAAAATCGGCCGCTCCAAACCCATGCAGAAGTCAAGCCCTCTCTTCCACGCTACCACAGAGGGGGCCCGCGCATCTTTCCATGCTCTAGCCACATCCCTTTTCGCCAATGTGAGTCCCAGCAGTAATAGGTGTCTCTTATAAATGTTACCCCCCACCCCGTCCATTACATGCAATAGACCCAGTTGTGGTGTACGGGGGAGCACCCACCCCAGGGCCTCAGACAGACCATCCCACACCCCCTTCCAGAACCTGTCCAGAGAGCTACAGCTTCACACTGTGTGCAAAAATGTCCCCACCTCCTGACCACATCTGAGACAGTCCGGTGAAGCTATGAGTCCCGCCCGCCACAGTCACTGTCTGGTGAAATACACCCTGTGAATGTACTTAATTTGGATGAGTCACAAGCGGATTGCAATGGCAGCACCCCTGGGGGTGGCCAACGCCTCTCTCCAATCCTCCTCCTCTAATGTTACGATATCGGTAATTTCTGTAATGAAGAGAAACAGTGTATGACCAAGGACTGGTAGATGCGTGATATTTTCTTGGTCTCCAAATCTCCCATGAATACCTTTGCTTCAAGGGGGGTAAACTCGGGAAGGGAATCCAGTCCCTCCAGTCCCTCCAGACTCGGGGCAAGAGCGTGGCGGAACTGAAGGTACTTAAAGAATTGAGGTCGGGCATACCATATTTGCTACTCATGTCCTGAAAAGACTTAAGGGTCACTCCTGACAATACGTCCCCCAGTGTTGATATCCCTATACTATCCCATCCCCGGAAGCCCTGCAACATCGCCAGTCCAGGCAGCCATCCATTATGCCAAAGTTTCCCCTGTCAGGGTGTTCCACCACCCCATTCGACGTAGAGCTTGTTTCCAGTCTCTCAAAAACTACCTGCGTGGCCGGCGGTAGTGCCCTCCGCATACGTGCTGCATATTAGATTGTATGCAGTGTGTGAGGTCTACTTAGATAGCGCTCCAGGGCGTAAGCTGGGTCCCCCCTGTCCCCATACCACCACTCTTTTAAAAATAGAAGGTGAGAAGCTTGATAGTAGGACAGGACGTCCGAGGTCGCCAGACCACCACAATAAGTTGACAGAAAACAAGTGCGCAACGCCACTCGGACCGTTCCTCCCGCCCAGAGGAATTGCCCTAGCACTGAGTCCACCTGCCGGAACCAATTGGTTGGGATATGAAAGAGGTGATTCTGCAATTGATAGAGCAGCCTGGGAAGGGCCACCATTTTAAAAATGGCCGACCGACCATAAATCGTCAGGGGCATGCGTGACCATGTCTTGATCTCCGCCCGGACCCACTCCCAGACTGGCGCTATGTTCCATTCCCACGAAACCGTTGGAACTTCAGACAAGAACACCCCCAGCTATTTAACGCCCCCCACCGCTACCTGAAGTGCTAAGGCCCAGCTCCCCACTCTCTATCCCTCCCTCAATACCCATAAAGTGGATTTGCGTGGGTTCATGTACAGCCCTGAGGTCTCTCCAAAGATCTGTAGAATGCGTAAGAGGCGTAACCCCGACCTATTGAGGTCTGTAAGGAAAAACAGGACATCATCGGCGTATAACGCAATTCTATCCGAGGGCCCCTGCTCCCATTCAAACCCTCGCATCTGCGCATCTATGCGCACCCACACGGCCAGCGGCTCCAAAAGCTAGAGCAAATAGGTATGGCGACGGCATTTAAAGAAACTAAACAAAGAACTACGGCCAGGCATCGTGCACACTAACCGTCTTACAAACTTCAAGGGTTTATCAAATTACGATGTCCTCGCAAAAATGCAAGACCCTCGGTTTTTGGCAATTGCAATCGTCAAATAAAACCCAACAACTAAGAACCAACAACTAAGAACCACAAATGCAATGGAACCATGCAATTACAACCAAGTTTCAACAACAAAGCAAAAGGTCCCAAGAAGGAACCAACAACTAAGGACTGGGAGCGACCCACGAATACTTAACTGAAAGAACAATGGCGTCGCCTGGAAGGCCCGTCTATCGTCTCGCCGTACAAAGGTCTACGCCAGGCACCAAACCAGGTCGACAGTCAGGGCATCAGTCCGTCGCAGCCGTCAAGAGTAGTCAAAACAGCAGAAGTAGCAGGAACAATAGACTGAGCAGGTACAGGTAAGGGAGCAGTAGGAATAGGAGCAGGTAAGGTAGTAGGAACAATTTGATGGCCAAGGGGATTCGGAAGAACAGGACCTACGGCAGGCTGACCAGCAGCTGCCGGAACAACAGGTAGGGGAACAGGAGGAACCACAGGGACGGTAGTATCCTGTGCATATGGAGGTGGTGATTTCAATAAGTAAGACAATAAAGGATCCTCCATCGAGTCCTCTCCCTTCTTATCAGAACTGGATGGTAAAACCGGATAACATTTATCCACCGCCATATGATGCAATCTAGCAAAGATTTTTCTTTCTCGTCTTTGTCTCGCTGAAACTGCTCTGCATTTCTCATAACCGTAATGATACCTTCCCTCTTATTTTTCTTAATCTGTTTGATTTCTTTCTGCTTGGCCTCTTTCCGCCATAACCGAAAGGAATCAAACATGACCGGCCTAGCTTTCTTTTTAAACAATTTAGCGCCAAGATTATCTAAAATAGCAGTTTCGAAACTTCCGTGAGGTGGCCAACTAAGGACACCATCATTTTTAGTGTAACGGATCCAAAAATCATTATATACGATAGGACCTACTCCGTGGCGACTGTAGAGCTCATAAATTGGAGTTCCAACCGGAGGTATCGGACATGAGTCTTCTAGTCGGGAATCCGAACCGCGGGATTTAAAGAAACTAAACAAAGAACTACGGCCAGGCATCGTGCACACTAACCGTCTTACAAACATCAAGGGTTTATCAAATTACGATGTCCTCGCAAAAAATGCAAGACCCTCGGTTTTTAGGTCTCGCCTGTCGATGCGCATGCACATCGAGCAAGGCGAGAGTATTGGGACTTATCCACTCTTTATCCACACTGCAAGGAATCGTGGCGATTCCTTGCAGTGCCCGTGACTTTTAAGCTCAATGCGCATGCGCATTGAGCTTAAAAGCGCGTGCACGTCCGTCTTTGTTTACCCGCTCCGCTCCCTCCCCTTCCCGCCGTGTCGCATTTCTCCTCCCCCTCCCCTCTCTTCCCTCCGTCTTGTTTATTTTACCCGCTCCGCCCCCTCCCCTTCCCGCCGTGTCGCATTTCTCCTCCCCCTCCCCTTATCTGCTTTCCCTCCATCTTTTTTTTTTTTTACCCGCTCCGCCCCATCCCCCAGCTCAACTCGTAAATGCTGTTACATCATATTATGTGGGGTTTTTGTTGTTGTTTTTTTGTAAAGTACCCATGTCACGTCCCTTACATTTGGTTAATAGTTTACTTTTGTATACTTCTAACGTGTATTGTTTATCGGGTAATGCCGTTAAAATATTTCAGAAGCCGCATTTTCATTCATCAACAAAATTGCTAATTGTGGTGCCTGGTTTTGCTCTTTACAAAATAGCTATCTCCCTGTACCTTAAACATGTATGTATAAAAATGGAATAGGATTATATGTTTCTGAAATGTAAGGTTAACGGCTAAAACACCGTTTGATGTACGCAAACGTGCATCGGCCCTTTAATATACCGTGCTTCAAAGTACGCTTTGTGATACAGAAATTCCAATACATATATGCAAGATTCAAGATTTGAATTGCGAGCTCTGACTCACATACCTTTGAGCCCAACAGATGACTATCCCTGGCACCGGAATAACATTTGAAATATCAGATTTTTTGAATGGCCAGGCTTATATTTTCAATTTTCTCAAGGCCTTCTGCAATCATGCAAAGAGTGGCTATAAATCCAGGACTGGCGGAAGGTGTGACAGGGCACGCGCAGTCCGTCTGACGTCACTGCGCAGTACCACATCTCCGTTCAGGCTCTGTCTCCTTCCGCACGGGGACTAGGTGTGAGCTCTTGTCTCGTCGGAGCACATACCTGCGGGCCGGCCCTGCCTCTGCACGCCTGCCTGCTTCCGTGCTTGCCTCTGCTAGAAAGCAGGCATGGTGGACATCTGCAAACTGAAGGCCTCGGTGGCAGCAGGAAGAACTATCGCTTCCCCTCCCCCCTGCGCCGGGCGGGTGTGCTCATCCGGCACCTCGGCGTGTCACACTGCCTCTAATCAGGGTTTGTTTATGTCTGCGGAGACGCTGAAAGCATCTCTCCTCCTGCAGGGCCCGGGCAGCAAAGCGCCTGGATTAGCGGGTTTATTATATTTTTTTGTTTTGATATAGCGCCGCGCCCTACTTATGCTTAACAAATGCTGCCGTTGTCACAGGTTACCTCACGTGGACGGTAACTATACTGGTCAGCTCCATCTTATGTGACGGTGCCGCTCTCATAATAAATTATTCCAAACCCACATTTTTTCCACAAGGCGCTAAATCTTGTGTTTTCTGCCAGATACCAAAACACCAGTCTTTTGCACATTAGGTATAATAAATGAGTATCCGAAGTGCTCGTTTTATTATAGTTTGTAGGCTGAGTAGTGGAGCTAGTTAGTTGCTTATGAATCTGCAGCCAATAGCTAGCACAAGCAGTTGAGCTCCAGGTGTTGTAACCCCTGAGCTGTTTTAGCTCACTTTATTCGGAGCTGAAGCACTTTTTTATACGAATGAAGTAAAGTGCGAGTCGTTTTTATGTCCGGCCTAGGTCAGCGCATGCGGTGCATGTGCTCTCACTTGCGAGACGTACTGTTTATAATTAAGGGCCTGTCCACTACTACAACTGCCACTGCCATTGACTTACTTCCCCTTGTGCCTGCTGCTCTCTCCCTCTCACCCACCCAGTGCTTAATTTCTTTAAAAAAAAACACCAGGGCCCTCGTAAGGATACCTCCCTCATTTTGCTTTTCCCATATCTCCCTCCTCTGTTATAACTGCTCCCTCACCTCCACCGTGTTTCTTTTTCCCATCCAGGTGTTGCTTCTCCCACCCTCCTTCCCTGCACCTCCCTCGGGTTGCCCTAGCTGGTGGAAAATTGCCTCAAAGCGCTATGATGCAGTCAGCACTGGCCATGTAATAGCGCTTTTTCCTTGACTTTAAGCCATGTATAAAGTGACATGATCAGACCTACCAGACCTGTTTTCTTCCTCTGGCTTCTAACGTTGCCTTGTTTATCTCGAATTGCATCCCCCTCAACTCACAGCCCCGGAACAGAAGAGTTTGTGAACATCGCTGATGTTATGTGATTTTTTAGAGCGTGGGATAGATTAGTTGATTGTAACACTTGCTGCTGGGGTGAGTAACCTGCAGGGCACAGGTTCAACCACGTCAGAATTCACGTTTCCGCGTAGCAGGTACAATGTGACCCTCACCCACCCTCAACCCCTCACCCTCACTCACCCTCAACCCCTCACCCTCACTCACCCTCAACCCCTCACCCTCACTCACCCTCAACCCCTCACCCTCACTCACCCTCAACCACTCACCCTCACTCACCCTCACCCTCAACCCCTCACTCACCCTCACCCACCCTCACCCTCACTCACCCTCACTCACCCTCAACCCCTCACCCTCACACAGTGCAATAGGTCTCGGAGCATTTGAGTTAGAGCTTTTAGAAATGTTTATGGCTTTTTTTTTTTAATTCTTTAGCATTGGCTACAGGAAACAAAAATGCTAAAGATTTACAAAAAAACCCATAAACAATTCTAAAAGCACTAACTCTAATGCTGCAAGACCTATTGCATTTCCAATGCTTGTTGGTAATTGCAATCGTCAAATAAAACCCAACAACTAAGAACCAACAACTAAGAACCACAAATGCAATGGAACCATGCAATTACAACCAAGTTTCAACAACAAAGCAAAAGGTCCCAAGAAGGAACCAACAACTAAGGACTGGGAGCGACCCACGAATACTTAACTGAAAGAACAATGGCGTCGCCTGGAAGGCCCGTCTATCGTCTCGCCGTACAAAGGTCTACGCCAGGCACCAAACCAGGTCGACAGTCAGGGCATCAGTCCGTCGCAGCCGTCAGGAGGCGGGAATCTTCGCGGGGAAAATCTTCGGGCCACTTATTTCGACAACAGGATCGATGAAGCGGGGTGCACCTTCCCTCGGAGATTTCACACGAAGTTCCTCACGATCGTCAGGCTTCGGACCGGTACCGCCGATGTCGCCCCACGTGTCGGGCGCCAACTGAAGGACTGGGCTATTCTAAGGCCCAGCGGTGCCAGGGGACAACACCTGAAACCTTCGTGGGTTACCTGTTCTGGCGCACAAATGACAGAGACACGGGACACTTCCTTCGACGTCAAAGATCAGCATTTATTTACTGCAGGGATACAGAAATCGCAAGAAGTACACAACGTGTAGGTTCTGAGAGACTGCTTCAACTTCCACTAAGTGGGTCGCTCCTTTTATACATCTTTCTGACATTACACAACATGTGAACAAAAGATTACAACTCAGTTCCCACAGTAAATGACAAAAGGGTCGCTTTCATGTTTCAGAAGCCCGGAACATAATTAACAGCAACATCACCGGTTCCCAACTGTAAAAGCACATCATCCCATCAGTAAGTACATTCCATTTAGGCTGTAAATGGCAGAAGAGAAAAAGTCAGAAACAGGTGCAAGGGAAACAGTTAACAGATCAAAAAGGAGTGTGGGGGCAATATCGGAAGCATGATTGCGGGGTCAAAGGATCCATGCCTAATGCATGTACGGCTGAAACAATAGACCGACCGGCAAGATGTGCTTCGAGCGGAGCCATCTGCCTTTGCCGTATCATTGCCCTTGTCGTAAAGACACCCTCAAAGGAACACGTGTCTTCCGCAAGAGCTTGGGAATCCCAGGGTCACGAAGCGGACAGTGTCCGTTCGCTGGCTACTTGAGGGCAAGAGACAAAATGGATGCCGTATCTAAAATGGAAACTGTGGGTTCAAATGAAGAAACCCACAAATAAGACGAACGGTGCAAAGTAGGGTAGCGAAAATACGTACACCCACTGAACTCGTCATTTGCGGTTCATAGATACCAAACTCGTCCATATTTGAACGAGTCGAAAACGTCGCTCTGATTCTCACGGAACCTCAAGGTGGGCCGGATAGAGCAAAGCATAGGGGAGTTTGAGGTCCCTAAGAGGAGCCTTAGCCGCTGTAAATGATTGCCGCTGCTGCTGCACCAACCGGGTATAGTCTGGAAAGATCAATATGCGATGACTTTCGAAGAGTAGTGGTTCTTTCGCCCTGGCCTGTCGCAATATAGTGTCCCAATCGTGGTAATTCAAAAGTTTGGCTATCACTGGCCGCGGACGAGCCCCCACCAGCGGCTTTTGCATGAGGGCCCTGTGCGCCCGCTCAATCACAAAGCATCTAGAGAGTTAAAAACTTATAAGGGCTCAGCTTTGTTCTTGTACATTAATGAATTGTCGATTTCTTAACATGCTTGTAATCTTATTGCCTTTTATGATTTCTCGAAAATCAAATAAAGTGTATTTTGACTGACTGAGTCTGTGAGAGTGTCTGTGAGAGTGTCTGTGAGAGTCTGTAAGAGAGTGTCTGTGAGAGTCTGTGAGAGTGTGAGAGAGTGCCTGTGAGAGAGTGTCTGTGAGAGAGTGTTTGTGACAGAGTGTTTGTGAGAGAGTGTCTGTGAGAGTCTATGAGAGAGTGTCTGTGAGAGAGTCTGTGTGAGAGTGTCTGTGAGAGAGTGTCTGTGAGAGTGTGAGAGTGTGAAAGTGTCTGTGAGAGTGTCTCTGAGAGTCTGTGAGAGAGTGTCTGTGTGAGAGTGTATGTGAGAGTGTCTGTGAGAGTGAGTCAGTGATAGAGTGTCTGTGAGAGAGTGTCTGAGAGAGTGTCTGTGAGAGTCTGAGAGACTGAGAGGCTCTTTAGTGCCGAGCAGGGTCAAGATTTAATTAACAGTAATAGACGGAAAGCTTGAGTGCAATATGACAATGCCCAAAAGCAGGTAGCGCTCAAGATTGCTATTGAGAACTCAATTAGCAAAAACCACCAAGTAATCACTCAAAAACAATCACTGAAGTTGCATAAATAATTAAAGATTGTATGACTTTCGGTAATATGTGCTAAGTGACATCATAAACCATGAAAGACTCATCAATTCATGATATCAAATGACATCACAACAGAAAAACGTATATTATAAGTATATTATAATTGAGTAGATAGGACGGTAATGTGCACCTGCGGGAGCTTCACTGGGAATCATACACGGCTGAGCTCGGTCAGCCGGGAAGCGCTGGAAGGGAGGCAGATGGCGGCTGCGCGCGTGCACGCTCGCGTGAACGCAATCGCTAGGCCACCAAAAGCCTGCTGTGGCAGCACATTGTAAACCCTAATACTAAATGTTAAAATGTAATAAAATGCAACCAGGTTGATTTCTTTTTTAGGTCGAGCCTGGGCAGCGCAGCGCTGCTCTGCAAGGCATGCTCTATTCAGGTATGGACTTGAAGCTCTGCTCACCTACGCCCATATTTCTCATTGGTTTGTGTCATTGTCCTTTGGAAACTGTGGCTTTTCATTGGTTAATAGGCTTAGTAGCCCCTCCTTAGTACCACCTTTTCTCATTTTGTAACCTCCCATGAGGACACTCCCTTATACATGTGTTGTTGCACGGTAGGCTTTAATCACAGCCTCCAACCACCATTTTGTTTATTGGTTTTAACATGCCTACTGTTGCAGGCAGGACACGCTCTCTCGCAAAGCTTTATTTTTATTTTTTTTACATAGCGCGCCACATAATGGGGCGGCCTTGCCTTTGCTTTATTTGCTGCTCCAAACGCAGGTGCATGTTTTTTTCTATTCATAAAAGAAAAATGTAATTGCCTTATGCCGCACTTACACTTCAATGTTGGCCGCCCCCTTACCGTAAACGAGCAGAGTCTAAGGAAAGGGATGCGGCCACCATTAAAGTGAAAGCACAGCATGGGGCGTTTAACAAAAAAATATTGTTTGCCAAATTGACAAACAAATGCTTTTTAGGTCTCGCCTAGCTATGCAGTGCAGCTGCTCGCTAAGCGAGAACTATTGTTGCCGACTTGCTTAGCGAAGTGGGACAGGAGAGGTGCACAAGCTTGTAAAGACATTGGAGACATGAGCTGTGAACAAGTGCTTTTGGAGACATGAGCTGTGAGCGTGTACGGCGGCGTTAGCAGCGTCTCTTCTCGCGCTACCCCCGCTTTCAGTTTCGCGAGCGAGGGCGCCTGGACAGCCCATATACACGCTCACGGCGTCTTGCGCCAATCGTTGGAGTCACCTACGCTCTCTAAACACATATTAGACATTGGAGCCACACGGGGCTCGGTAAGCCAATAATGCCCCCAAGGGCTGTAAAACTCAGCCTCGCTCACCGGGCTACTTGCTGCCTGCTCTCACTCATGTACGCTCCGCTATCACGGCTGAGACCTCGACTTGGAGCCCGGCAGGCAGCAGGAAGAGAAACGAGCAGATACCGGGGGCACGTGGGACAGCATTGCCCCTCCACCCTCTCGTCCCGCTGGCTCTCGTGCACTCCCTGTGCACACCCCCTCATTCATAATTGATGCCTGATTTGGGCAGATACTTCGGGGACGGGAACTAGAGCATCTGCTAATTTTATGGAGGAGATAGGCAGCAGGATGGTGCAGCAGGTATTTCACTTTCTTTTCTGCTTGGCGTTGCGTCACAGTGAGGGCACTGCGGGTGTTAATCTGTCCCGCGCCGCGTGAGCCTCTCACAGGCACCTTCACGGCTGCCGACCTCTTCCCCGCAGTGCTTGGTATCTGGAGCGGAGACACCCGCGAGCAGCAGGTTAACAGCAGCAGCATGTGCGCACTTCTCTTCAGCTGCTTTGTTTTCCTGCCCCGAGGAAAGGGATGGCTTATTTCATTTAACTACAGTAGATGCGGCTTCATTTTGCATACCTTATGCCACTTGGTTGGTAAAAGAAAGAAATGAAATACCGCTATTTCAAATGTTGGCAGGTGTAGCTGTGACATTAAATGGGTGCTGTGTTGATGTGTGTGACTGTTTTTGTATCAATACATCTGTCTCCCATTCCATGTTTGCATTCAGTAAAAGACAGCCTGTTTCTGTTTACCAATCTATGTACAAGCATTTGTAATGCAATAGGTCTCGCATTTACACAAGTTTAAGCTATTGGTATTGTAAATGACAATGCCTTTTATTTATGTTTTAAAAACGAATCAAAAATAAAAGGCATTGTTATTTGTAATGTCAATAGCTCAAACTCGTGTAAAAGCGAGACCTATTGCATTGCAAATGATTGTTTTGTAAAAGCGCCCCATACTGCTTTTTCACTTTAATGGCGACCCACCCCTTTCTTTAGAGACGGCTCGTCTAAAAAAAGGGGCCCGGCCAACATTAAAGTTAATGCGCTGCATGGGCGTTTTTACAAACAAGCATTTGCAATGCAATAGGTGTCGCATTTACGAAACTCTGGTAAATGCAAGACCTATTGCATTGCAAATGCTAGTTTCAATTTACCATGAGCCATATCGACCTTTTTAAAACAAACTCTTTTCCATTTGCACCTTTTGCATTTTCGTGCTAAAGCAATACATATATTTTTGATAAAACAAAGAGGATGGCACATAACTTAGCAGGCCACAGGTTGGTCATTTAGACTCAAATGTGCAAATGGCAGGTCAATACACATGCCCAGCGCTTACAAATCCAAGGTTGTTAAATTGTAGCTTGCTGATCATCATCGGGCCCTGTCAAGGATGGAGAGACTGAAAGCTCTGTCACGTACTTTCGACGAACCATAACTATAAGCGGATGTTGGCTATGTCCAACCCGGTGGCATATACTCCATGGTGTACACATGGCCACGATGTGGTGGGGTTTCTGTGCCATTGCGGCCTGGTAAATGCACCAATCTCCATTTAGTGGAGCGTCTTAAGGAAATGTTTAGTACATAATTAACTGCGTCTACTCAAAAAGGGGAAAATAAGAGCATATGTATGGGTGAGTGCTTGCATTGTTCAACACTCCGTCCATCATCCCCTTTGGTTTTGCTTTGTTCGCCCTAAGTTGGCAGGGTATGCCCAGACGTGGGCCCCTTGCTCACTTTGCCACTGGATTCAAGCTAGCCTGGCTGATGATGGCTGATTAGCCAGACACCGGTCCCAGGATGCTTGTTTCCGGTCCAGGGAAGACATGGCTTGGCAGTTCGGGCTGGACTGTTCCCATGAGGCATAGGGTCAGACTGATTTGCATATGGCCATGTCTGAACTGGGGTGGCGGAGTGAGCTAAAGAATAATGATGGATTAAACCCAGATCAGTTGACTGGGGGTGAGTGTTTGATTTGCTCACACGCTCCGTCCATCATCCCCTTTGGTATTGCTTTGTCCGCCCTAAGTTGGCAGGGTATGCTCAGACGTGAGTCCCTTGCTCACTTTGCCACTGGATTCAAGATAGCCTGGCTGATGACAGCCGATTAGCCAGAAACTGGTACCAGGATGCTTGTTTCCGGTCCAGGGAAGACATGGCTTGGCAGTTAGGGCTGGACTGTTCCCATGAGGCACATGGTCAGACTGATTTGCATATGTCCATGTCTGAACTGGGGTGGCGGAGTGAGCTAAAGAATAATGATGGATTAAACCCAGATCAGTTGACTGGGGGTGAGTGCTTGCATTGTTCAACACTCCGTCCATCATCCCCTTTGGTTTTGCTTTACTCCTTGGAGTGCAGCAAGTTGGCAATCAAAGTCTTGTATCGATCATGATTACTGGACTATTTATACTTCACAGAATTGCCTGCGTTTACACGGTGGCATACTTTTTCCCTAAAACAGCAGTCTACAGACAGTATTCCTTGTGAGAACTAGTTGGCACTGAAAGTCGATGCACCATTCTATTGTGAAGTAACTTCAAGACTGTTTATCCTGATTTTTTTTAATAGATCAATATTACTGATTTTTCTTTATTCCCACAACCTACAGGTGGTGTAATTGTTTTGATTTTCATTAGTAAATCTCCGTGCAAAAGACATTGCTACCTGCGTCTGGTAATAGTATTTATAAAAAGTACGGGCAATTTGTGAAAAAAAACCTTAACACCACAAATTCCTTCCCTGCCGCTTTTCTTCTCAGTCCACTTTACTTTCTCTCTCCTTACATGTCTCTCACAAATGTGGTCCCTCTTCTATCCTTTTCAGCCTCTCATTCCCTCACTCAAGTGGACCTTCGTGGTCTTACTTTATCTTACTTTCTAGCTTCTCACTTTCTTTCTAATGTATTATCTCACTTTTTTAATTTAACTCTCTTCCTCTTTTTCAACAGCCTTTTTTTTCTTTCAATCTTGTTATTTCTCACTCATTTTTTTCTTGACTTTACTTTTTGTGTCTCGCTGTCTGTTGTATTTTCGCTCTCTTGATCTTGCTCTCTTCTGCTAGCTCTGCTGCTCTTTTTCTCCCTCTGTTCTTCTCTCATCCTCATCTTTGTCTCCTTTTATCTCACTCTTTATTTTTGCTATTTGCTCTTCTTCTCATCCATTGTCTGCATCACCCTCTTTCGTTCCTCATTTTCACTCTGTTCTGATACCTTTGGGTTTCCTCTTGCTCTCCATTCTCATCTTTCTCACTCTCCACCCTACTTGCAGAGTGTGAACCTTTAAGCACTGTGAATAAGGGGGACATCATATCTGACAATATCTGGCTAATATCCATCATCTAACAAATTCTAAATGCTAACCTTTGACTTTTTTACTCTATTCTATAATGTCCTTGAGTTTGTAGTCACTTTCGTGTTAATTTGTTTATCTTTTGCTCTGGTTATTACCCTATTTCATTCTCTCATGCTATTTCTCACTTAGTTTTCACATTCTCTTATTCTATCTTTACCTGGTCCGTGGAAGTACTGTGCCTGGACCAGTCGCCGAAATAACGTGCGCATTTTGGGCGTTCCCGAATCGACAGCCGCTGGTCGCATGGACACCTTGGTAGAAACAATCCTGATAGACTTGTTTGGTAGACAAGTCTGCACTACGGGCTTTGTGATAGGACGCGCTCATAGATCACTAGGTCCAAGGCACAATCCTGGATGCCCGCCCAGACCCATCATTGCCCATGTCATGAACTTTAGGGATCGAAACACGGCCCTGCGACTGGCACGAGAAAGGCGTGAAACAGTATGGCAGGGCTCCAAGCTGTCCCTATACCCACACTTTACAATCATGGTACAGGAAGCCAGGCGAAAATACACTGGGGTTAAGGCAAAACTCAGAAATCTAGGACTGAAATATGGTATGCTCTATCCAGCTCGGTTACGTGTTGAGATCAATGGGGGAGCCCGTGTCTTTGACAATCCTACGGAGGTGCAGGAGTTCTGTCACACTTACAAACTTAACATCAAACGCCCAGCTGAGGACAACACCCTTTGAAGCCAAACAAACTGTGGTTCAAGGCTTGATTCAGTCCCGCCTGGACTTTGGCAATGCTATTTATTTAGGAGCCCCTGAATACACCTTAGGGAAACTTCAGCTGATCCAGAACTGTGCCGCGCGCACGTTGCTTCAGCTCCCCCGCAGGCTCTCAGCCAAGCCCGGGCTGAGGAGCTTTCATTGGCTCCCTGTTAGGGAGAGAATCAATTTTAAATCCCTGTGCATCTCCCATCAGGCCTATTGGAAAACAGGCCCGGTGATTAACCATTCCCTAATCACTCCAAATCAGCCTAACAAACAACTGCGCTCTGCCCATGCCTTTTTGGCCATAGTCCCTAAAATCAGGAGATCAAGATCAGGAGGCCGGTTATTTTCCTATAATGCGGCCAAAATGTGGAATTCACTTCCTCTCTACCTAGGATCCAATCCCAATTTGTCCTCATTTCGTAAACAGTTAAAAACTCTCCTTTTTAATAAACACTACTAACTTTCTTTCTGCCAACTGGTCTCTTCAGGTAGCACCACTTTCTTTAGCGCTTGGACGCCTCAGGGCAGCTATCGCGCTCTATAAAACCCCTTTTCATTTCATTCATTCACCTGGGACCTGAATAAGGCTGTGCCTTCCCTCTACAATGCCGGCTCTACCGTATGTGGTGTGTCTGATGTCTCTGCCCTGCACACTGAAAGAAGAGAAGGAAGACTGTCAACAAAGTGCTCCTGGACTGAACTTGCCTTCCACAATGCTGGCTCCACCTCCTGTGGGGCGTCTGATGTGCCTGCCCTGTGCTGTGAAAGGAAAGGAGAAGTCTGGTAAACAGAGTGCTGCAGAACTGGCTCAAACTGGGCACAGGCTCCTCTCCCCTCAGAGAACAAAGGATTTTGGGGTACAAGTATTGGGTGAGCCAATGAAATTAGATCTCTCCTGGAACTGACAAGACAAAACCTCTGCTGAGGAGAAGGACGAAACAGAGGAGAGACTATTCCGTAGCTGAAGTGCTGCTTGGGGGATTGGCCTGCAGTGGTTGCCTGAACTGCCTAGAGAGGAGGAAAGACTTTGTGGACTTTACCTTTATTTTCAACTTGTGCAAAAAGATCTCCAAGGGCTTGGAAGAGAGCTTGCCCCCTGACCGAAGTCCCTGGACCAGTGGACTTCACCAGCCTTTGTGAATTGCTGCTGGAAACAAGTGGCTACAGAGGCTGGGAGCTGTGACCGACTCTCCCGACCGGCCCGGTGTCCTGTTGGCACCACGTCAACGAGCCGTAGCCTGCACCGCGACTGGAAGGACACCGGAATGTGCAACGCCTCGCTACACTGAATCGAACTGGTCTGACCGACGCGGTCACCGCTGCTGACTTCGAGTCCTGGGACTGCACCGGAGTAGGGCACCGCCTGCACACTTTGCGACGCAAACTCACACCGCTGCCCGGACTGATCGACGCCAGCTCCTGAACTCCAGCTCGAACGCGATACCAGAAAAGCTGGAAGCCCCGCAACGAGAAACGTCCTCCCCGAACAACGAGCTCTGAGCTCACCGACGCCGTCAACGAGCCGTAGCCTGCACCGTGATGGAAGGGACACCATAACCTGCAACTCTTTCTTTTTGTACACTGCAACGATCCCCGGAACCGGCTCGCACATCCGTGCCGGCCGCTCCTAGGAAAAGGTACTGTGTTTGAGTCTGTCGACATTTGATTAGGCCCGGACTGCCACGGTCCGCTGAATTTGTTAAACTCTGTTCTTTCAGCACGCTGTAGCCGGACGAGGCTACCGACTCGCACAGAACGTTGATTTACACCTTTTTAACCAGAATTCTTGAAATTGAACAGTACTGTGGATTCTATTTGTCGTTTATTGGTCTTGTGGTAACTCTATATAAAGTATAAGTATTTTTGATATAAAACCTTGTGTCGTGTCCATTTGTAGTGTTGTCACTGGGTTACTGTATGTGGTCACAACTGCTTAACTTACATCGCCTCTGAAATAAGCCTTGACTGCTCGCGCCACCCAACCTAGAGGGTGAGCAGGGGTAATTTTGAGAGGGTAACTCCCTTGCCCTGACTAGAGGGGAGGGTCCCTGCTTGTCACAAGTACCTACCTGTGCCAACCAGAGACCCCCGATTCTAACATCGGTAGGCAGCGGAAAGGATCCGAATTTGCATTTGTGACTCATGTACAGTGATTGGTGAACACTACTTAGTGAGTGCAGACCATAACGCAACCACGTACTTTTGATACTTGCTTTTGCCATTTTTTAATCATGCCTGGTTCAGTCCGAGTGGAGGAGACAGCCTCCGTTGCATCTGAGGAAGAGAAATTAGAAAGCTACACCAAGAAGCAGCTCGAGAGCTTCTGAAAAAAATTTAACATTTCCACATCAGGAATCACCAAAAAGGAGCAATACCACAAGGCGCTGAGGGCCTGGATTGAGGCAAGGAATGCCACTGGTGATTTAGGGGAGTTTGAGGAGGCAGAGCAGCGGCTTGATGGGCCACTGGTTCTTGAGAGGAGGGGGGCGCCTTCCCCAGTGGGTAGCAGTGTTTCTGCCCAAGATCTGTCCCCAGAAGAGTTGGCAGACAGGAAAGAAAACAGGATGCATGAAATGGAGATGGCCAAGCTCAAATTGAATGGGCAACTGGAGCTAAACAGCAAGAAGATGGTTCTAGAGGAAAAGAGATTACAGATGGAGCACGACAAAGTTTTGAGGGAGTTGGATCTGAAAGCCAGGAGCTTAGAGATTACTCCCTCTGGTGGTAGCACACCCTCTGTGCCTGTGGAAGGTAGAGTGTACATCCCCAAAGATGTGGTGAAGGAGTTTTTTAAGAATGATGATATTGGACAGTGGTTCAGAGCCTATGAGGTAGCCTGAGAGAGATTGGGGAGCGGGTTGTGGGGAAGGTTCCTTAGTGAGGGGCGGGACACACTGTTGGACTTGCCTTCTGAAGTCCATAATTCCTATGGCCACATGGGATGTACGATGTTACTACACGATCAAAATGATCGCGGTACATCACAACGCAGCTTTTACAACACAAGTCGTTACCACGACTTGCGCTGTAGGGTGCTGGACTTAGGAATAGTATGACTTATTATTCCAACTCCAACCTACGTACAGTAGGGAAGGTGTTGGAATAGTAAATCACACTATTCCTTAGTCTAGAACGCCCAACAGTGCAAGTCGTGGTAACGACTTGCATTGTAAAATCTGCGTTGTGAAGGTATTGCGGTGTTTTGACCGCGTAGTAAAGGTTGTTTCCCAGCCACACGAAAGAGGCACTCATGACTAGGTATGGTTTGACTCCTGAGCTCTATAGGCAGAGGTTCAGGAAGTGCAAGAAAATAGAAGGTAGTGCCTGGGTAGATAGAGTATGCCACTTTCTGTTGCAGAGCATTGGATGGTTGGGTACAGGGCAGCAAAGTTAATGATATTCAAGGTCTCTTGGATTTAATTGCATGGGAGCACTTGTCTGATAATAGTTTTCCAGAGCTGCACCAGCACCTGATTGATAGCAAGCTGACTAACCCTAGGAAGCTTGCTGAGGAGGCGGACCGCTGGGTCAGTACCAGGGTCCACAAGGGTCACATGGGAGACTCAGCCAAAGGTGGGCAGGGCCCCAAGCAGAAGAGTAAGGGGGACAAGGGTAAACAGAGGGAGTTCCACAGAGGGCCCCAAAGTAATTCCCGAGGGAACCTAGATAAAGGTTCCCAGCCTCCCCCTGAGAGAAAGCCAGTGGTCCCGACAGGTAATCCTGTTCCACAGGGACCCCTGAAATGTTACCGATGTGGGGACCTGGGTCATAAGGCGAATGATACCAGGTGCCGCCTGTTTGATAAACCAGCACCCACTGGTGCTCCGCCCCGTCAGATGGCTAGTGTACCCTTTGGGGAGGAGGTAGAAGTCCAAGGTGGGTGGGGGCCACAGAGATGTCCCTTATCTCTTTAGGAGACCGTGAGTTGGTTCCAGAGTACCAACTGCCCAACAACACTAAGAAATATCGGCAGTGGGTGACCATCAATGGCCAAAAGGTGGAGGCTCTTAGAGACACATGAGTCAGTGTGACAGCTGTCAGGTGTCACCTGGTGTCTCAAGAGCAGGTTGTCCCACATGCATTCTGCTGAGTTGTTAACGCCGACAACAAAGAGAGACATTGTCCAATGGCTCAGGTTCCCTTTGAGTGGGAGGGGGTCTCTGGTACTCTTCAGGTAGCTGTGAGGCCCGCCATGCCTGTTGACTGTTTGTTGGGGAACGATTTGGAGAACTCACCTTGGGAAAAGGTGGAGAAGAGTACTTACCTGAGGATGGTGGGTCTGCCTGACTGGGCGCGCGTGACCACCCAGTCAATAGCAGCCAGTAGGGGTGCTCAAGAGGACCTGAAGCCTGAGAGGGAGGCCCAGGAACCTGCCTTGGAGAGAAATGGCAGGGGGCGCAGGAAACCGGCCCCTGAAGTTCCCACGGCGAAGGAGGAGATAGACCCTGAGGGGGATGCCCTGGAGCCTACCGGGGAACAGGTAGCTGAACTGGGGGACCTGCCTGAGCTGACCCATTGACAGCAAGAAGGAGGCCCCTCCAGGGAGGAATTCTGCAAGGAGCAGAGAGAATGCCCTTCTCTTGAGGGCTTGCGGCAGCAGGCTGCAAGCCAGGCAGCAGGTAAGCAGTCCGGATCACATTGGATATTTTGGGAGAAAGGTCGCCTGTATAGCGAGCCTAAGGTTGCTGAGCCTGGGTCAGCCCGTGTGCTGGTGGTACCCCACTGCTTCAGAGCCTTCCTACTGAGGCTGGCTCATGATGTGCCATTGGCAGGACATTTGGGGCAGGACAAGACCTTTGAGAGGCTTGTCACCCACTGTCATTGGCCCCAAATGCGCAAGAGTTCAGACACTCATTGCAGGACCTGTCAGACTTACCAGGCAAGTGGAAAGAGTGGGAGGATGCAGAAGGCTCCTCTCCAGTCATTCCCTGTGGTCAGTACCCCTTTGAGCGGGTGGGGATTGACATTGTGAGGCCACTGGACCCCAAGACAGCCATGGGCAACAGGTACATCCTGGTCTTGGTGGAACATGCCACCCGGTACCTGGAAGCCATACCTCTAAGGACAGTGACGGCCCCCGTGGTGAGACGAGCACTGATGGGAATTTTCTCACGAGTAGGATTCCCTCGAGAGGTTGTGTCTGACCGGGGTACCAACTTCATTTCTAAGTACATGAAGTCCCTGTGGCAGGAGTGTGCGGTAACCTACAAGTTCACCACTCCTTACCACCCCCAAGGAAACGGATTGGTTGAAAGGTTCAACCGAACCCTGGAGGGCATGATTATGGGTCTTGAGGAACCCATGAGGTGTAAGTGGGATGTCCTCTTACCATGCCTGTTGTTTGCGTACCGGGAGGTGCCACAGAAATCTCTAGGGTTCAGTCCCTTTGAGCTTCTCTATGGACACCCGGTCAGAGGACCTCTGAGTCTGGTCAAAGAAGGCTGGGAGCAATCTCCCAGGAAGCCTCCCCAGGATGTATATAGCTACATGCTGGCCTTCAGGAACCAGACTAGGCATTTCAGGCAACTCGCTGAGGCGATTGTGGAAGCTAGCCAGGAGGAGATGAAGCGGTGGTACGACCAGAATGCCACTCTGGTGTAGCTTCAACCTGGCCAGAAAGTGTGGGTCATGGCCACAGTGGAGCCCAGCGTGCTCCAAGATAAGTGGACCAGACCATTTGAGGTTGTTGAGCGCAAGAGTCCAGTTACCTACTTGGTGGACTTGCGGTCTCCCATGAACCCCTTGAGGGTCCTGCATGTCAACCGCATTAAGCCCCACTTAGAGAGGTCTGAAGTGGGCATGCTGGAATGGAGGAGGAGACTGAGCCTCTTCCTGACCCCCTGGCAGCCACAAAGCAAGATGGGTCAGTGGATGGTGTTAACCTCTATTACACCCTGACCCCTGAGCAACAGAATGACTGCCGCCAGTTGCTGGGACAGTTTTCTGATCTGTTCTCCCTGGTTCCAAGTATCACAGATTAGTGATTCCATGATGTGGATACTATAAATGGTGCTTTTTTATATAATCTGCAAAATGCTTTTAAGATACATTTATATCAAAATAAAGCTTTGATGATGATGATGATGATGATACATGAGACAGCTTACCTGTGAAGCACAAGTCTTACAGGGTAACTGACAGGGTAAGGGCTTGCATCAAAGAGGGGGTCTCAAAGATGCTTGCACTTGGGGTGATTGAGTTCTCCAGCAGTCCTTGGGCCAGCCCAGTGGTCTTGGTCCCAAAGGCTGCAGCGCCGGGTGCCACACCCGAACTCTGGTTCTGTGTGGACTACAGAGGGCTCAATTCGGTCACGAAGACTGACGCGCACCCCATCTCTAGAGCTGGTGAGCTCATTGATCGGTTAGGGGCTGCCCGGTACCTCAGCACGTTTGACATGACGTCTGGGTACTGGCAGATCGCCTTGACTGATGGGGCAAAGGAGAGGTCAGCATTCTCCACACCAGATGGGCATTTCCAGTTTCGGGTTATGCCCTTTGGGATGAAGAATGCCCCTGCCACCTTTCAGAGGTTGGTCAACCAGGTGTTGGTTGGACTGGATGAGTTCAGTGTCGCCTACCTGGATGACATTGCAGTGTTCAGTGTCACTTGGGAAGAACATCTGCGCCACCCATGGGAAGTGTTGTTGGCACTGCGGAAGGCAGGCCTCACGATCAAGGCGACTAAGTGCCAGAGTGCCAGAGCCAGGGTTCTGTGGTGTACTTGGGACACCAAGTTGGGAGCCGCCAGGTGGCGCACCTACAACCAAAGATTGAAACCATCCTGGCTTGGGAACACCCCAACACCCAGATGGAGGTGAGGGCCTTCCTAGGACTCACCGGGTACTACAGGAGGTTTGTCAAGGGGTATGGCAACAGGTTTGCACCCTTGACAAAGCTGACTTCCAAGAAGCAGCCCAAGAAAGTGATTTAGACTGACACCTGTCAGAAAGCTTTTGAGGCCCTGAAAGCTGCCATTTGCACGGCGCCCGTGCTCCTGGCACCCAACTTCTCCAAAGAGTTAATCGTTCAAACAGACGCTTCAGAGCATGGTGTGGGGGCTGTTTTGTCACAGATGAATGAGGACGGCCTAGATCAACCTGTAGCCTTCATCAGCAGGAGGTTACTTCCACGGGAACAGAGGTGGAGTGCTATTGAGCGTGAGGCATTTGCTGTGGTCTGGGTACTGAAGAAGCTGAGACCATACCTGTTTGGGACTCACTTCCGGGTTCAGACAGACCACAGGCCCCACAGATGGTTGATGCAGATGAGGGGTGAGAATCCAAAGCTGTTGAGGTGGTCCATTTCCCTACAGGATATGGACTTTATGGTGGAACACCACCCTGGTACAGAACACACCAATGCCGATGGTCTGTCCAGCTGTGACAGAGAGGGAAATGAGCTGTGTAAGCATAGTGTGCCTAAGTACATTGTGTTAAAAACTGTACCAACCACGAACCTTATCTTCTAGGGCTTAAAAGCATCCATGATAGTTTTCCATTGACCCAGTTTTGTCTCAACCTCTTCCATTACCTCTTGGCACACCCTTGCGGTTCCCACACATGCCTTGTGCATCATTCCCTGTGGCAGCAACGGTGAGTCTCCTCAGGACATGATGCACTTTATAATGTTTTGTAGTTTTTATGCTGTCCCTAGAAAGTTATTTATTATTCCCATTCTCAAAAAAGCGGTTTTAGGAGGGTGAGACCAGCTCTTATCTTTTAACAATTGCTCTCTAATGACACTGTTTTGCATACGCTTAACTTTTTACGGGTCGCTGTTAGACTCAGGTCAAGCTGCGATTAACTTCTGTACTGTAATTCATGAATTTTTATCTTGTGCTCTGATTAACTTGGACATATTATACTTGTCAATCTGTAACTTGGAAGATGTTTTTCTTTTATAAAACCGAATAAAGGTTGTTGATAATAATCACTAGGGGATTCATTTACAGGATAGCATGGTATCTCCCACAATAACTCCAGGAGGCACAGTTCCCACAATGTACATGCTTTGTTCCCACTACGTCCAACCTTACATGTAACCCAAATCACCTGCCCAAACCTCTCCCTGCTAATGCCAATGTAGTCCTCCGTCATCCCACAGACCATATTTGTGGCCCCTTTGAAAACTGCCCATACAATAGAATTGCTGTAGTTATAAATACATATTACTTACCATTTGTTGTGTTTGAAACATTTTATTGAATAATAAAACCTAATAAACATAAGCTGATTATTAAAGCAAAACAAAACATCAGTTGTCATACACATAAGAGACAAAAGTAGTACATAAAAATCAATATACTGTAACACAGCAAAGTTATGTAGAGCACAATTCCTAATTTCGGGCAATCTTTAAAGGTCAACAATAGAAACGTTCATAAAGAACAGAAAAGGAAAGAAAGAAAGTGGGATACAGTGAATTCATTAATGTAATGCTTCCTACATATAGAAAAACTATTACTAATTAATTTTCTTAAGCAATAAAGTCCTCACATTAAAATACTAAGAGAAATATAATGAAATTTCATATGTAATTAGAATTCAATTTGAATATTTTAACCTCCTCCGCATTATTTTACTCATGATTATAACCTGAATGCTTTCTGGAAAGGAACCACCTCGTGGGGTTCAAAATCACATCTTTTCCAACAATAGGATTCTAAAGATAAACTTGAATTTCAATTACATTTATTGATTTAGGTCATTTTGGAGATCAACAATTTTAAATATATACAAAATCCATACACTTTTGTTAAATTGTCACCTCCACTTTTTGATTAAACACTTCCCATTCCAGCAAGCATCACAAGACCACTTGTTGTTATCTTCCCAATTAGTGATAATGTTTCGGTTGACAACAACAATAAATATGTTTAGAATTTTACCTCCGAAAGCAAAAACATGCCATTTCTGAATCATGGTGCACAATAAAATGTAGGAACAGAAGGGCATCTTTTGATGTAGCATTCATTAGGGTTTGGCCAGGCTTGAAACTAGAATTCCTGAACTTTTGGACATTTAAATGTCATATTTTAAAAGAGTTCCAAAAGACCCAGCATGAGCTCTGCGAAAAATAGAAGATGAGTGAATTGTACTTAGAGAAAATGTGAGGATAAGTAATCTATTGATGTAAAATACAGTGGTCAGGCAATGCTTGTGGATCTAATCTATTCAGATTTTACCTCCATAGTTTGTTCAATAAATTGACTGAGCATAATACTTGAAGGTCCATCTCTCAGATCAGTTCTATTACAGTTTTAGTTGCGATAACACTAAAAGAGATCAATGATAAAAAGATTTTAAAAGCCATGGGTGGAATTGATCCTTGGTCTAAATCTAGATTATTGTCTGCAATAGAAACCAGTACAAACAGATCAAATCTAAAAGCATTGAATTTGTTTATTATAGTGGTTTAGAGTAAACCCAGAAGACACACATTGTTCCTGAAATTCAGAAAATGTATCTAAAGATTACATCCTATTTTATGTCCAGAGACTGCTTTAACATTTGTAAATATATTTAACAAAATATTAAAGCTGGATGTCAGAAATTCTGTCTGTAAGTATTGTGTAAGAGTTATGTGTGATGGTTATTATTTGATCTGAAGCAACACTAACACTAAATAGGTACGTGCAAAGGTTATCATTGAACTAACATTATTAGCAAACTTAATTTGGATGGAATTGAGAAAAATGGCCTTATGTTTTATTATTAAAAAAATCCACTGGTTCAGTAATTCAGAGCTTGCAAATGCTAAACCCCTTTTTGAAATGTACTAAGCCCATTTAACAATTCAGAATTTGGAAGGGGAATGTTAATAGTTTCCTACTGAATATTTAATACATCGCTAAATTATGTATTGAGCCTTGAAACTGTATGTGGGCTGAAAAACAGTAACAGGAGGTAGTAACCCATGGGGACATTTGGGAATCTGAAAGAAAAATGGGGTGCATTACAAAATGCCTTTATTGAAAAGCAATCATAGATACTGTAGTGTGCTGACTCTACAAGCAACCACTTTTTACCAAATGGATTATTAGTACATGAACCTCAGTATTTCCTATATTGCTGAAATTTAGTCTCTAATATGTTTGTAATTTCGTGTAAATATTTGTTCCTGTTATTTCCCATTTCAATATTGTCAAGAAATGTTCTTTTTGTCAAACATATTGAAATATCTTTTTCACAATTTTTGGGGCATTCTAAAAAGTGTTTTCACTCTCTAACTTGAAGCTTCCTGAGAAAAATAGTGACGCCATTTCCTGGTTTCTTCTCGATCATTTAGCTTTCTCACTAAAACAAGCACAATATTGATTTGTGAGAGGTGGTTATTGTAGTCATACGCACTGGGGTTAGTTTAGAAAAGACCAATATAGAACTTCCTTAATATTTAGAAATAATACTTGCAAAAGTTTATGTTCAATAATTTCAAAATAATTTACTGATAAAGATATCAGATAAAGATCCCCTAATTACTTATACCTTGCGGTATCAAAAATCTGCTCAAATTAACAGACTTCTCTTCTAGATAAATCCAGTTTTGAGAAGGTGTTAAAATGCGATTATCAACTTTCTGTTATTTTAACACATTTTCTCAGTGCACAGAGTATTTTCCCTACATAGATCCCAACATTTCATGCAATGGTCTCTGCTTGAACGAACAATGAAGGGGTAAAAATGTATTTCTACCACAATCAAGAACCCCTTGGGTCTAGGAGGATTACTGTTGCAAATGAAGACCTAGCTAAGATGAAATATCCCTTTAAAAGGACGATTTCCCTCACCCACCATAGTTGGCATGTTTCCTTATTGGGAATCTCCTTGCACCGTGATACAATCCCCTCACTTAGAGGGAGGAGTTCAGGCATATTTTGTTACAGAGAAAGTTCTACTAAATATCACAATAATGAGCTCAGGGTAGTAAGGGCAGAAGAGTGAAAGGTAAAACTGTCTAAAGGCTATGTGGTTTACATTATTTGTACGTCCCTGGGCCACCACTAAAAACAGGACACTGTGGGAGAAATATATATGCTCTGTTAGAGTCAATAAGAGGTCAACATGTTTCAGTCTATTAACCCTCCAAAGAGGTGTTTGCAGCATTCTTCAGGACTTAATCAAAAGTTCTGCTGCTCAATGTACTCAATGAATAACAAGCATTGTCATAGCCAATAGGTCTCGCCTTTGGGACCTTATAAGTGTTTAGTCATGCAGATCCAGTAACAATGTGAAATAATTTCTATTAAAAAAAAAGAAGACTATAAACTAAGCTCGACGTGACTTTATAACTGGTTAATCGAATGTTTCTGGAGATTTAGTATATATAAACAACTCCTTTTTTCTATGGCGTGTCATATAAAATTGACGCTCTAAATTTTGGAAAGAGTACACAATGTCAAAAAATTCAATACTGCTTTTATATCAATTTACTTTTCAAAGCTTGAAGTGAAAGACAATTCTAAGTGGCATTTTCTTATGAGTAGGCGAGAATGACTATATCCGGATGACAATGTAGTTAGCATTTTTTTGTATAAGATGTGCTAAAAGTATGGGTAGGGCCCCTTTCTATATGCATGCTAGTTTTAATTTGTACACAGAATCACAATTTTTTAATGTGGTACACTGTAATGTCAGGTGAATCTGTTATACCCTTTTGACAAGCAAGGGATGACGATAAACTTTTTTCGTCCCTGGTTTTAAACAGATTCAGGTTAGAACAAACAAGGTGTTCGTCAGGGGTAGTAAGCGTTATATAAATGCAAATATATTACAATCTTGAGCACTGCGCAGTCATCACTCAACGATTTAAATATACCCTTGCTGCTGAGAATACAATTAGAATTTTTGGAAATGAAAAGGCCTCATCTGAATTCTAATCATGATAAAAATAGTGAATAAATATCTGCCCAGGGCCTGCATATGTGATACAGACCTGTGAGATAATGAACTCATAGACCTCTGTAGTTGTTCACAGTGCACATGGGAAGTGCTTCCACGCTTGTCACATCTGGAGCAGAATGACGTTGACACTGAGCTGCATGATGTCTATTACTGCGTGCAGCAGGACTGCTTTAAAGTTTGAGGATCCAGTCTGGCGTGTTGGAAATATTCACAAGGTAAGGAATCTGCAAGTAAAGGAGTATCCACCAGAAATAGAGTTATCGAAGGCAAGTAACTGGTTTGATATGTTTTCCTGCTGTTGTATATTATCTCATTCTAGGTGGTGAACTCTGCTCGCAGAGTTTTCCGTACTCCGCGGAGCTCGCATAGTTCCTAAAAACTCTGCTCCATGGAACGTAGCAAGGTTTTTTTCTAAGCTCGCGCTCTTCAACGTCATGTGCCAGAGTGGGGAAAATCCACCTCCTGTTGACATTTTTCCTTTCTCGCGCTCGTCATGGTCTAGTTGGCGAGTAAAATCAACCTCCTGGGGCGATTTCTCAAAGCGAGTCGTCGGATTTCTCAATGCGAGTGGCCGCGGCAGGTCACAACCACTCGTTTTGAGAAAACTTACTTTGCATTGACAAAGCTGCAGCTCGAGTAGAAGCAGCTGCACCCTCTTGCGCTGCACATGGTGCCATTCGCGATTTTTTTATAGGGCGGGACAAACACCAGGAGAGCAAAATCACCCCAAACGGCATGACCCTTACGTACTCCACTGCTCGCGGAACTCCGCGTAGACCGCCAGAGTTTTTTTGTCACTTTGTAGAGTTCCTCAATGAGGAACTCTGCATAGGCTTAATCTTATCATGAAAATATAGATATCAGTCATATGTTAAGAAACAAGGGTGAGTAGAAACCTTTTGGGTGGAGTAAAATTGAAGATATTATTATTGTGATTTTTTTGGCAATTAGTTGATTTTTGCAAGCACTAACCCTTCTCTGTGTAAAGTAAAGACCTTGAGAGTGTTGTAACTTCCAGATACTCAAACTGTGGATTCTGTTGCAATTAAAAATATTTTCAGGCCTAAAATTTCTTTGGAGGTTGCATGCGGGAAGCCTAAGTTATCTTGCAAGAGTTTCTTGATGAATCCTATTGCAACTACAATTTGTGCTCTCTCATGTACAGTCGGGTTGTTAGAAGCTTTTCTGCAACTCAAGATACGCCTTACTTTTCACCTCATGTGGATGCATTTCTCATGTTTGGTGAAATCTCCTTTCTGAGTAAAACGTTTCTGGCTTTCCCCTCCTGTATAAGGATTTAGTCCAGTGTGAATTCTCTCCACATAGCCGGACATACGCTCGACCCAATCTTCACTTCCAGCAAACACATCTCCTTCGATCGCACCACAGCTCTCCATTGGACGGATCACAGTTGTGTTCACTTCAGCTACAAAACCACCTCAAACCACAACCTCCCCCAACCTATTCCCCGAAGAAAATGGAACAAAATCACCACCGACCAACTCCTCATATCGCTCAACCAAAACACACCCGCCGTCTCATCTGACCCTAACCAAGCTGCCATCAAATTCAAACAATGGATCACTCACAGCGCTGACGAATTAGCACCCTTGAAAAACCATCACACCAAACAAGACAGCAAAAAGGCCCCCTGGTTCAACGATGATCTTAAAAAATCCAAGAAACTTTGCCGTACTTTAGAGAAAACATGGAGAAAAAACCCAACCACCGACAATATGACCACCTTCAAGGCAGCCACCCGCTAACACCACCAGCTGATTCGATCCACCAAGAAATCAACTTTCAAGAATCGACTCAACAACAATGCCCATAACAGCAAGGAACTATTCAATATCGTCAAAGAATTCACCAACCCCACCGCAGCCTCAAACGACATCACCCCCTCCCAAGACCTCTGCGACTCGTTATCCTCCTTCTTCTACAACAAAATTGCCGACATACATAACAGCTTCGAAAACAATACCAACGAACAATCCTACCCACCCCCCTCAGAACCTATACTGACCTCCAACAATCTCAACGCCTGGAACCCAATCACCACCGAAGACACCATCCGCATTATGATGTCCATCCACTCTGGCTCGCCAACCGACCCATGTCCCCACTACATCTTTAACAAAGCAGACTCCATCATCGCACCCCACCTCTGTGATATTATCAACTGTTCCTTCAACTCTGCTACCTTCCCAGAAAGCTGGAAACATGCCGAAGTCAGCGCCCTCCTGAAGAAACCCACAGCAGACCCCTCCGAACTCAAAAACTACCGCCCAATATCCCTCCTCCCTTTCCCGGCAAAAGTCATCGAGAAAGCTGTCAATAGCCAACTCGCCGTCTTCCTCGAAGACGACAACTCCCTCGATCCCTCACAGAACGGCTTTCGAGCCAAACACAGCACCGAAACCGCCCTCATCGCAGCCACAGACCACATCCGAACACTACTGGACAACGGAGAAACAGTGGCCCTCATTCTACTCGACCTCTCCGCCGCCTTCGACACAGTCTGTCACAGCACCCTCATACAACGCCTCAACAATATCGGAATACAAGGAAAAGCGTTGGACTGGATCGTCTCCTTCCTCGCCGGAAGAACCCAGAGAGTACGACTTCCCCCGTTCAAATCAGAGGCTACCGAAGTCATTTGCGGTGTACCACAAGGCTCATCACTCAGTCCCACCCGCTTCAACGTTTACATGAGTCCACTCGCATCCATCGCGCGTCAACACAACCTTAACATCATCTCCTACGCTGACGACACCCAGCTGATCCTTTCCCTCACCAAAGACACTAACTCCGCCAAAACCAATCTTCACGAAGGTATGAAAGAAGTTGCCAAATGGATGGAAACCAGCCGCCTAAAACTTAACTCAGACAAAACGGAGGTGCTCATCCTAGGATCATCCCCCTCTGCCTGGGACGACTCATGGTGGCCTTCGGCTCTGGGCACAGCACCCACACCCACAGATCACGCACGCAACCTGGGCTTCATCCTAGATTCCTCACTCTCAATGACCAGACAAGTCAACGCCGTCTCATCCTCCTGCTTCAACGTACTTCGTATGCTCAAAAAAATCTTCCGTTGGATCCCCTCCGAAACAAGAAAAACTGTCACCCACGCACTAGTCACGAGTCGACTGGACTACGGAAACACCCTCTACGCCGGAATTACAGCCAAATTACTGAAAAAACTCCAACGTATCCAAAACGCATCAGCGAGACTCATTTTGGACATCCCTCGCCAAAATCACATTACCGGCCACCTGAAAGACCTCCACTGGCTCCCCGTCAACAAGAGAATAACATTCCGTCTCCACACCCACGCACACAAGGCCCTCTACAAGCTAGGGCCCGAATGCCTCAATACTCTACTATCCTTCTACACACCCACCCGCCAATTAAGATCCTCCGATCAAGGCCTCGCCGCAAACCCGCGCATCCAAAGATCCACCATGGGAGGTAGATCCTTCTCCTACTTGGCAGCCAAGACCTGGAACGCACTCCCCACCCACCTCCGCCTTACACAGAAACACATCTCCTTCAGAAAAGAACTTAAAACCTGGCTATTCGATAAATAATGAACCCCTTCCCCAAGCGCCTTGAGACCCTCTGGGTGAGTAGTGCGCTATATAAATTCTGGAACTTGAACTCTGCATTTTTTACTGAAACATTTCTGGCATTCAGAGCACTGATAAGGTTTTTCCCCAGTTTGGGTTCTTATATGATGAGTGAGACTACTTTTTTAATGAAATATATCTGGCATTCAGAGCACTGATAAGGTTTTTCCCCAGAGTGGGATCTGAAGCATAACACTGTCTTTCAGATTCAAGCTTTTATGGCATAAGGATTTTCTCCAGTGTGGAATTTCTCATGGTGAGATAGCATTTTTCTCTGCAGCTTTTCTGGCATTCAGAGCACTCATAAGGTTTTTCATCAGTATGGAGTCGCTTATAGTTAGTGAGGCTGTGCCTATCAAATAGGAATTTCTGGCATTCACAGCATGGGTAATGTTTTTTCCCTGTGTGCGCCTGCTCATGTAGAGTGCGATTGAGTTTAAAATTGATGGTTTTCTGGCATTCAGAGAGCTGCATTATTTTGATGGTGTGTTTTCTTATGGCGCTTGTAACCATCTCTACCTCTGAATATTTTCTGACATTTAGAGCACTGATAATTTTTTTCACCAGTGTGGATTCTCACATGTTCAGTGAGATGGGATTTTTGGCTGAAACATTTTTGGCATTCGGAGCACTGATAAGGTTTTTCCCCAGTGTGGATTCTTACATGGTAAGTGAGACTGCGTTTTTTACTGAAACATTTCTGGCATTCAGAGCACTGATAAGGTTTTTCCCCAGTGTGGGTTCTTATATGCTGAGTCAGACTGCTTTTTTCACTGAAACATTTGTCGCATTCAGTGCACTGATAACGTTTTACCCAAGTGTGGGTCCTTGTATGTTTAGTGAGTCTCATTTTGTCACTGAAACATCTCTGGCATTCAGAGCACTGATAAGGTTTTTCCCCAGTGTGGAATCTCACATGTGCAGTTAGAAGTGATTTAAGTTTGAAATATTTTGGGCATTCAGAGCACTGATAAGGTTTTTCCCCAGTGTGGGTTATTGTGTGTTGAGAAAGACTTATTTTGTCTCGGAAATATTTCTGGCATTCAGAGCACTGATAGGGTTTTTCCCCACTGTGGGTCATTATATGCAGCGTGAGATGTCTTTTTTCATTGAAATATTTCTGGCATTCAGAGCACTGATAGGGTTTTTCCCCAGTGTGGGTTTTTATATGCTGCGTGAGATGGCTTTTTTCACTGAAACATTTCTGGCATTCAGAGCACTGATAAGGTTTTTCCCCCGTGTGGAATCTCACATGTGCCGTTAGAAGTGATTTAAGTTTGAACTCTTTTGGGCATTCAGAGCACTGATAAGGTTTTTCCTCAGTGTGGGTTCTTGTATGCCGAGTGAGCCAGCTTCTTTCACTGAAACATTTGTGGCATTCAGTGCACTGATAAGGTTTTTCCCCAGTGTGGATCTTTGTATGCCGTGTGAGACTACTTTTTATACTGAAACATTTCTGGCATTCAGAGCACTGATAAGGTTGTTCCACAGAATGGGTTATTGCATGTCGAGAAAGACTTTGTTTGTTACAAAACCTTTCCTGGCATTCAGAGCACTGATAAGGGTTTTCCCCAGTGTGGAATCTCAAATGTGCAGTTAGAAGTGATTTACGGTTGAAATGCTTTGGGCATTCAGAGCACTGATAAGGGTTTTCCCCAGAGTGGATTCTTCTATGCCGAGTGAGACTGTTTTTATCAATGAAACATTTCTGGCAATCCGTGCACTGATAAGGTTTTTCCCCAGTGTGGGTCCTTGTATGTAGAGTGAATCCTCTTTTGTCACTGAAACATTTCTGGCATTCAGAGCACTGGTAAGGTTTTTCCACAGAGTGGGTTCTCATATGTTCAGTGAAATAAGATTTACGGTTGAAACTTTTTTGGCATTCAGCGCACTGGTAAAGTTTTTCCCCAGTGTGGATTCTCATATGCTCAGTGAGATAAGATTTACGCCTGAAACTTTTGTGGCATACTTTGCACGGAGAGTGGTTTCCCCCAGTGTGGATTCTCATATGCTCAGTGAGATAAGATTTACGCTTGAAAGTTTTTTGGCATACTTTGCACTGAGAGTCGTTTCCCCCAGTGTGCATTCTGTCAAATTCTGTGAGATAAGATTTATGGCTGTATCTTTTTTAGCATAGGTAACTTTTCCACAACTTTGGTTATTTTGCATCGATTTTAGAGTCAGGCTTGTTTAGATAATGTTCAGCATTTATCTCTAAAAGAAATTGAGTGTAATCTTCTTAACATTTGAATTGAACAAAATATGTCTGGAAGCAGCCCTGTAACACCTGTTGAAATTTTTTCTAGCAGATAATAGTCTTTAGGTAATAGCCTCTCCGGAAGCAACTTATTTTGTGACTGAAGTTTTTCTCGAATCTATTTGTATAGGTTCTTAGCAATGCAGTAATAAGGTGTTAGTCTGATATTTAACGATTAAACTAATAATTACCTTTTTGCACTGACATAATGGCAGTAACTGAGGGCGTTAGAACGTGCAGAGTACTATTGTGGATCACGAGTCTCAGAACATCAGTTCCTTTTACCCTTTCTATGTTTGGTGTAAGGTTAAGGTTTGTAGTTCTGAAGATGAGGTTTTATTTACATTAGCTATAGCGCAACGGTGCTCCTGTAATCCATTTTTATATTTAACAGTTTTACATACCAGTCCTGCACAACAGATAATGTTGAGGCGATTACATAGAATTACAGAACAGTACACAATGAAAAGGAAACCATCTGAGATGGTCATGAACACAATAAAGTGGTGAATTTGTAAGGTTTTCGCAAGAGTGAGTAGTGTGCGTCGAGGTGTTATATCCCGAGGCAGATAGTCTCAAACTTGCGTAACTGGTTAAAAACAGTTGTTGAACAAAGGTGATTTTCCAATGTTTTGATTGTTAACGTGTCAGCTTCGGAGACTTCTTTCAGCGTCTTTTCTTTGATGGTATCCAGAAGAAACCTTTAGTTGTAACTTTCTTTTATGCAGTGTGTGCTTCCTCTCTAGAATTACATGATGCTTTAGATGAACGTTATTCTGTCATGCTGAGGCAATTTATCTTTCTGATAATATTTCAGATGAGGATGCTGAAGTGGTCTTTCTACACTTTTTCTGATGCTGTGTGCACAGATATGGCTTTGCTCTGGGTTAATGAAATGCAAAATTAGAGACTTCACTTACAGGTATAGTACTTTCCTCACCACACTTAGATTTTTGGAAATTGTTTAAACGTAGAATGCTGGATGTCCTTCAGTTTTTCAAAATAATCCTTCTTATGGCACTGACATTCAGTTGCTTAGTGCTAAATCTTGCTTTCTTCGTCCGTAATTTCATTCACCTATAGTATTAAAATTAAATAGTTAATACATGAACCTTTCTAAAAGTATAATTTACAAGCCAAATCAATGCAGAATTTTGAAAATGTTGAGCTGTTCTTCAGACAGTGCAGAGTGTAGAATGGTAGCATGAGAGTACTTGGATGTAGGAGTGAGGATTTGTAGAATTGTCAACATTTTATTAAGCTCACAAAGGATACCTGTACCCTATGGAGTTGTAACATAGAATCCCAAAGGCAGATATTAAAGTCATATGGACTGGCACCAAACAGATATTAAAAAAAGATATACTATTAATTTATTTGTAATGCAGATTTCTGGGAAAGGAATGACTCCTCTACGGACAACAGGCGTTTTCCCCTGCCCTGAGTTACCACCTACTTGTATCTGTTATCCTGACTTTTGAGTTTTGGCCTCTGCCTCAAGGGCAATTAAATTAAGGCGTACTTTCATGTGTTCATTTTATTCCACCTGATTATCAGTTGTTAGGTTTTTCTGCACCTGGATTCACTGGGTGCAGAAAACCAGGACACAATTATTTTCCAGACAGAACAATTAGACTGAAAAGACGCATAAGACTCTGGGTGCAGCAGAAGCAGCCAAGAAGTTTGCTGTTTTTTTACTAACTGGGGGAAACACACAATTCTTCCCTCTGTTGGTGTTCACAGTCGTTGTTGGCCTGTGATTCAGCATTGAGTGCAGAGCGTATAGAGTAGAGCCGAGGGGCCGAGCCGAGGAGTTGACGAGCAAGCGGAGCGGAGCCTGGGACGACTGTCCTGGTTTGTTTTGTGACCGATTCCCGCTCCCGAAGGTTTCTCCCGCTTCACCCGCGCCCTGCTATACGGGCGCTTTAAGTTCGATGGATCTGCTGTGGGGGCAGGAACGGCCGCTGCCGGCATCGCGGTACTAAGGCGTTGCCAGTGCTGCTCGTGTGGCGGCTGCTGCAGGGGTCAAAGGAGCCTTGGTCTGCGGTGCTGCTGGTGCGGCGGCTGCAGCAGGGCACAGAGGCACAGAGGAGCACAGAGGAGCCTTGGCCTGCCACCTGATTTTACGTATTTACTAAGCATTGAGCAGAGCAGAGCTGAGCCGAGGAGTGGAGGGAAGCGCCTACATCTGCTGTCTGTAGTGGGACTGGCTCTGGATCCCGCTCTTGCTCCTGAAGGATTGCTAGCATTCTCCCTTGTACTCTTGACAGCGATGAATAGCAATGAACAAGCAATGAACAGTGAGTGGTGAGTGACAAGTGGCAAGAGGTGTGTGGCGTGTGGCGAGTAGCTATGGTTGATTGGTCTGTAAGTCGCTGAGCCATTGGAGTCTGTAATACGTCTGTAATACAAAGTCTGAGAAACTATGCAAAGGGGAAAGTGACAATAGACTTTGACCCTGTTGAAGCACCCTTCGACCCCTGGATTACTCTGCATGCCTAGACTACAGCCCGACCCGGAGCCCGGATATTAATCAATCGATTAATTAATTAATTAATTCATTCATTCATTCATTCATTAAATAAGTAACCAGCAGTACCAGTGGATTCAGTACTGAGGTGTGCTTTGGGGGTGTTTTTCCTTGGAGGGGTTTGGAGGTGTTTTTGTCATATCAAAGCACCCTTTGGTCTTGTCACAGGCCTGTTTGATTCTCTGAAAGAAGCAAGACTTCTTCAACTTAGAATGTGTATTATGAGGTCAGGAAAGGAGCGGCCACCTTTCCCTCCTATCAAAAGGAAAATAAAAATACAACAAACACTAATATTAGATACATTTATAATAAAACAGGCAGGTGACATAGTCCTTTAAATCATCTAAGGTCCATACATTTGGAAAACTGGGAAAGTCGCAGTCAAAGTTTGATTTTATGAAAGATCCAACTGGTGCTATGCTAACATTGCTAACTAACCCATGTGTTCTTTAAACACCAATTAAACCACTTAGTAGAACAAATATTATATCCCCTAAGCAAGGTGTAAGTGAACCAGGCCACCCTGAGTCTGAAGCTGAAGTCGAACGAATGTCAAATTCAACTAAGGACCAAGTCAACCATTGGGGTCAAATAACGGACCTAGAGATGTTAACTAATCCACTTACTGGTCGTTCACAACAAGAGGACCCAAAATGCACAAATCTAACAATGGGAGATACTCAGCAATTACTACCAACTAGGCAGCCAATGCCAATAGAAGTGCAAGTAAAAATCAGAACAGCTAACGGTATAGGGGAACCATCTAATTTGGGCCAAATAAATAACGAGAGCAAGAAGCTCCAAATGAACTAAATGGTGGGGTGAAAATCATAAGGAAAGCCAATACCCCACTGAAATCGAATCTTACTCTGTCTAAAATAAATTCAGTTAAAAAACAGGACCAGCCGTAATGTAATCAAAATAACGGATCTCAAATTAATAAGGACGAATACAACAGCAACCCAGAAACTCTGCAGCATTGGAGTACTCCGTATCAAAAAGACGTTTTGAATAGTAGTCCACAATTAATTAATTCTTGTGACGAGGGACATGATTTTCAAGGACCACAAAAAGGAGTATAAGAACCTATCATTCATAAATGGGCAACACCATAGCCCAGGTACTCAGGTACCAGGAAGTGGGAACGTGGGAGCAATTTTGGATTTACTCTTCAAAACCTCCCAATTAACTCTGAAAGCTTTAACATATAAGTCCAACAAAAATGAGGTCCAAATAGATCTCTTGAGTGCTACCGCATCCTCTGTTGCCGGAACTGAGCAGAAGATAACAATACAAAATAATATAATAGTAAGGGCACAATCTCAGCTAATATCTACGTATGCAGAGTGTAGTTGTGCCCCACTAATTAACAAACTGGCTACCATTCCGGATATTTTAAAAACAATAATTGACGATGTAAAAGGGAATTTTCCTAATGTGGGAATTCAACCCACCAAGACCGACTGCCCCTCTAAAATGTAAAGACAATAACGTTGTTGTTAAAAAAAAAATAGATGATAAAACAAAAGATCAAGAAGTGATAAACCTATGCTCGACACAATCAACAATGACACACGCAGCTCCGGAAGTTTAACTATCAAAAAGTCAGAGGAAAAAACAACGGAAAGCAAGAAATAAAGCTTCTAAAAGTATAAAAATACATATGCATCAGATATAGTGAGATTGAACACTGGAAACAACCATGACCAAATATCATATTGTGAAGGTGAGGGTAAACAAATGTCTCCAACAAAACCCTTTTACCCTCTATTTAATAAAGATCTATCGGAGTAACAAGCAGTTATGAAAAATAAATGCCTAAACAAGCAAGCTGATAGTATAAAAATGATAGAGTATGGCAAAATTCAGTCCTTAGAAATGCTGCAAGTGGAGGAATGTAATAAACAGAGGAGAATAAGCCATCACAATTGGAAACAAATAGAGCAAAGAGTGAGAGTATCAGAAGGGATGAAACAAATAGAGATTTGTTAAAAACCTGGAAGAATAATAAATTACCACAAGATCTGGGAACCGAAACGAAGCAGTTACATAAACATCGACAATCATGGTCTCAAACTGTTAATCATCATAGTGGGAGCTTAATTGAGCATGCTCAAGGTAAAAATAGCCTGCAACAAATTAAATTAAATAACCCAGATCAAAAAGAAGGAGTGGTGCAGGTAATTTCTACGCTGGAATATAAATCTTGGGGTAATAATGATATCTTGCCTCGTGGGAACATATTAAAATTGTGTTATGCAGCACCCTCAATAAAGAAAATTAAATGTACCGACATAGAATCAATTCAATTCCACACATCAAGAATAATAATCGCAAATCAACATTAGTAATTTGGACATCTTCTACTGCCGCCAGCCTTATTATGCAAGAACATAATCTCTTTCAGGACTGGGGAATAAAAATAACAACTCCCCTGCAACCTTCCTATCCTAGCCCTTTTGTGTCAATAAAATTACAAAATCATAACCAAATGAGACCCGAGAATAATAAGAAATATTCAATATTAAAAAAAACCCATAGGTATGACCAACGGGCATCATTTAAAATTATTAGAGGTAAAAAAAGGTGAAGACCTATTATTTGACACTGTCAAATTAGGTTGGCTAACAGCAGCCCTCCATAATGTCAGGCAGGATTGACATCTACAATCTGAAGTTTCTTTAAGGGGGCCAACAATTATGGATAAAAGGGTCAGATTATGTTCGTGGAATATAAATGGGGTTCAAGCAATGATTCAGAATAGCCAACTCGCTACTTTGTGCTGTTTTCAAATAATTTGTATACAAGAGACTTGGGCTTTAGTTCTTTTTAGATTGGAAGGGTATAGGGTTATTACTCATTAGCTAAGAGAACAAGTAACAATGGCAGACTTTGTGGGCGTTTGGCTATTTCTATTTTTATATCAACTGAGCTAAAAATGGAAACTGAAATGGACGTCCCAAGTCAAAAGGATTATCTAACTGTCAAAATATGATACAAGGAACAAAATATAATTAAATCTCTTGTAGTAATCAACGTATATAATTACGAAGAACAATGGCGACCAATTTGATAATTATGATATTGCAGCAACTGGACAATGACACCCAACCTGAAATTATTATTACCGGTGATTATAACATGAATATGCTATGGTCTTACGATAGAGATGTTGAAATACAATGGCAAAATTACTTATGGTCAATTCCAAGTTTTTCATCAACAATGGGTATGAGGGAATATAAGAATGAAAACATCGGCAAGACTCTTGTATAAGAATTAGAAACCATAGGTCTAAGATGGCAAAATGGGCGATTTCCTCAAGATCTGCCAAAAGCATGGACTTTTCAAGCAGGGGATCATAGTGCCAGAATAGATTATACCATAGCATAGTTGAATCTATTTCATAAAATGTTGTCTTATCGGAAAGAGGGAATATATATAAACGACCCCATCCTCAAATATTTGAGTTAAACCTAAATGGCCTAAGATTTGAAAACTATAGGTCACTTCCGGGAGAAATAACGACAGTAAATTATAAGAAACTTTATTGGTCTGATAACACCAAAGATTCTATTACAAACACTGCGCAGGCAATTGTGGATTTTTACTTCGAAGGAAATTATTCGAATGCTGTCGAAAAATTATCTCTCTTCACAAAGCAATTAATTACCACAATCTCAATATTATGCTAATAAAGGTCAGTGGAGGAAAAAACCAGCATGTTCATTGGTGAAAATTTCATTTGAAAGCCATCAATTAAAAAAAGGACGTAGCAGAATCCTGGGATTGGTCAAAAAGTTCGAAGTTAATTTAATTTACAGAGTAAAACTTAAAAAGATAAATACAGGAGTAAGGAAAATGGTCTGGAAGGACAAAATGCAAGAAAAGCAATAGTTGTGGGCAAAAGCTCTATATGCTTGCAAAAGGAGTAAGTCAAGAGGCTTCTGGATTCTATTAAACAAACTGAGTAGATCTAATAGGAAATCTACTTCATCAACAGTAACTGAATCTGAATGGGTATCGGTCATAGATATGCATTTGAAATGTTTTGTTTTGTTATGCTATGTTTTGTTTTGCTATCCTATGCTTCGTTTTGTTTTGCTATGCTATGTTTTGCTATCCTATGCTTTTTTTGTTATGCTATGCTATACTGGGTTTGTTTATGCTATGCTGGTGAGGGTGTGTGAGGGTATGTGAGGGTGTGTGAAGGGAGTGTGAGGGTGAGTGAGGGTGAGGGGGTGTGAGGGTGAGTGGGGGTGAGGGTGTGTGAGGGTGAGAGGGTTGTGAGGCTGAGGGGGTGTGAGGGGGTGAGTGAGGGTGAGGGGGTGTGAGGATGAGGGTGAGGGGGTGTGAGGGTGAGGGTGAGTGAGGGTGTGTGAGTGTGAAAGGGTGTGTGAGGGTGTATGAGGGTGAGGCTGTGTGAGGGTGAGGGGGTGTGAGGGTGAGGGTATGAGGGTGAGTGAGGGTGTGTGAGGGTGAGAGGGGCTGTGAGAGAGTGAGGGTGTGTGAGGGTGAGGGTATGTGAGGGTGAGGGTGTGTGAGGGTTAGGGGGTGTGAGGGTGAGGGGGTGTGAGGTGAGGGGGTGTGAGGGTGTGGGGAGGTGAGGGTGAGGAGTTGTGAGGGGGTGTAAGGGTGAGGGGGTGTGAGGGTCACAGAGGGTGAGGGGGAGAGGGTGATGGGGTGAGGGTGATGGGGTGAGGGTGTGTGAGGGTGAGGGGGTGAGCGTGAGGGGGTGGGAGGATGAGGGAGTGTGAGGGTGTGAGGGTGAGGGTGTGTGAGGGTGTGCAAGGGTGAGGGTGTGTGAGGGTGAGAGTGTGTGTGAGGGTGAGAGGGTGTGAGGGGGTGTGAGGGTGAGGGGGTGTGAGGGTGAGGGTGCTGAGGGTGAGAGGGTATGTGAAGGTGAGAGGGTGTGTGAGGGTGAGAGGGTGTGTGAGGGTGAGAGGGTGTGTGAGGGTGAGGGGATATGAGGGTGAGGGGGCATGAGGGTGAGGGGGGTGAGAGGGTGTATGAGGGTGAGAGGGTGTGTGAGGGTGAGAGGGTGAGTTCATCCTCATTCATCCTCAAAAACAATTTAATATACAGGATAGCAAAACAAGACAATCCCCCACAGTTAGTGGTTCTCAAGAGATTTCGCTATCAAATATTATTTTTTTCCCAGTCACACATTCTAGCAGGTCACAGTGTGCCTGAAAAAACAACCCAGACTGTGTTGAGATATTTTTTATTGGCCAGGGATATTCGCCAATGTAGATAAATACTGCAGGGAGTGTGAAATGTCAGAAGAAGGACCACAAAAAACCCCTGCCAATCATCGATAACCCCTTTGAGAGGATAAGTATGGATTTACTGGGTCCTCTCCCAAAATCGAAAAAATTATATATCTATATACTGGTTATTGTCGATTACGCAACTCGATACCCAGAAGCATTTCCCCTACGAACACCAAGCACGAAAAAAACATCAGTGAAAAGTTACTAGAACTGTTTTCGAGGGTAAGATTTCCCACAGAGATTTTGACAGACCAGGGTACCCCCTTTTTTTCTCGTTTAATGAAACAAGTCTGTAAAACCTTGAAAATTACCCAAATAAGAACATCGGATTATTACCCTCAGATAGAGGGTGTGTGCAAGCGATATAACGCCACCTTCAAGCTAACCATGAAGAAAATGCTAACCACCGAAGGGAAAGAATGGGACATGTTGTTGCCACTCGCCCTCTTTGTTATTTGAATCCAGGTTTAGAGAAGCTTGGGTCGTTCTCCCTTTGTACTTCTTTATGGGAGACAGCCACAAACCTTGCTAGAAATGACAAGAGAAGACTGGGAACAAGAGAAACAAGAAGACACACAACACCCTCTAGAATACACCCAAAGCCTAAGAAACCGCATACAGAAACGGTGAGATTTTGCTCACGACAACCTAGAAAAAGCTCAAAGAAGCTAGCAGATGTCTTGCAATAAAGGAAAGAGGTGACAGCAGTTACAAGTCCATGACCAGATATAAAACATAAATCTACTAAAGAAATTGTTGGGACCCCTCCCCAAAGACACCCATTACGTTTTGTCTGACTAAAAACCCATTCCTTCAACATTGACTCAATTGCTCATAAACGAACATCTAACAGAGGAACAAAAAGTGTCTCTTCTGACCCTCTTAGAGTCCTTCTCCTCGATCTTTTCCGACTTCCCGGGAAAAACAACAATTGTCAAGCATGCCATTGTTACCCCACCAAATGAAGTAATAAAACAACGCCCCTACAGAATACCATTCGCTAGGCGGGACGCGGTTCCTGCCGCAATAGAGAGCATGTTACAACTAGGAGTCATAAAACCTTCCAGCAGTAACTGGTCCTCCCCCATTGTCATAGTTCTGAAACCGGATGTTCCATCCGTTTTTGTATAGACTTCCGATCAGTCAATGCCATCTCGAAATTTAAACTTGTTTCCACGCCACGGCCCTGGAGGGACTTTGCTCTTCCAGGTGCATGGGCGTCTACGGGGCTTTTGGAAAGGGGCTGAGTCAGAGAGGGACGGGCGAAGAGGCAGAGGGGTGAAAGGGACCCAGGGTAAAGGAAATAAGTGAGACGGAAAAGAAAGACAAAAGCAGAAATCATCGGCAACTCTTTTTCTTTTGGTTACTCCAACCTCTAGCCCCTCCCTTCACATTTATGCATAGCTATTACTTATTCCTCACATCCTCCCTTGACTAAACCATAAAGCAAAAACACTTACCTGAGCCTTTTCCTCCTGTCCAAGGGATGAAGGCGGCCTAGGCTCACCTAAGGGACTGAAGTGGAAGACCCTGTGGGAAAGAAGAATACAAAAGAGACAATCAATCATTGTGATTTCCTGCAATACTAATAAAAAGTGTATACCAAGAAATTATTCAATGCAGTGTGCTCCTTCTCGACCGACTCTTCTACAATGGGGAGCATCCAAACTCTCCCTCCAGGGAATGGCAGACAGAGACAAACACACACACACACACAGGAAAGCATTGTAGGAAAACGCCTGATACAGTTTTTATATGCTGGCATATGTACATTGTTTTAGAAAGATGGTGGAACTATTTATTTTGTTCAATGTGCTTATACTGCTAATTACTTTTATCACCTGTTTCCTCACCGGCAGAACCCAGAGAGTCCGCCTCCCCCTTTCCGATCCAAAGCCACCGCGATCACCTGCGGCGTACCCCAAGGATCATTCATCAGCCCTACCCTTTTCAATATCTACATGGCACCGCTCGCCAACATCATCCGAGCACACCTCAACATCATCTCATACACTAACGATACCCAGTGGATCCTCTCCCTCACCAAGGACCTGGCCACCACCAAATCCAACCTCCAAAAGGGAATGAAGGCTGTTGCAGACTGGATGAAGACTAGCCGGCTGAAACTGAACTCGGACAAGACAGGAGGTCCTCATCCTCAGATCCACCCGCACCGCATGGGACGACTCCTGGTGGCCGGCTATGCTGGGAGCTGCCCTGATACCCACCAACATCACATGCAACCTGGGGTTCATTGTGGACTCCACGCCCTCTATGGCCCAGCAAGTTAATGCTGTTTCCTCTTCCTGCTTCAACACCCTCCACATGCTCTGAAAGATCTACAGATGGATCCCCACCAAAACCAGAAGGACAGTCACCCAAGCAATCGTCAGCAGCAAGCTGGACTATGGCAACGCCCTCTACGCAGGAACCACGGCCACACTCCAGTAGAGACTCCAATGCCTACAAAACGCCTCTGCACGCCTCATCATCGTACTCCCTCCCAACAGCCACATCACCGCCCACCTGAGAAGCCTGCACTGGCTCCCGGTCAACAAGAGGATCACCTTCAAGCTCCTCACCCACTGTACAGCAGCACTCTACAGCACCACTGTACAGCAGCATTCTGCAGCACCACTGTACAGCACCAGTCTGCAGCACCACTCTGCAGCACCACTCTACAGTACCCCTTTACAGCACCAATCTAAACCACCACTCTGCAGCACCACTCTGCAGCACCACTCTGCAGCACCACTCTGCAGCACCGATCTAAACCACCACTCTGCAGCACCATTGTACAGCACCACACTGCAGCACCACTCTGCAGCACCACTCTACAGTACCCCTTTACAACACCAATATAAACCACCACTCTGCAGCACCCCCTGCAGCACCACTGTACAGCACCACTCTACAGCACCACACTACAGCACCACACTACAGCACCACTGTGGTTGTGTGTGGTTGTAAGTGTGGTTTTGTGTGTGTGTGTATTTGTGGTTGTGTGTGTGGTTGTGTGTGGTTGTGTGTGGGTGTGGTTGGGTGTGTGTGGTTGAGTGTTGTGTGTGGATGTGGTTGTATGTGGTTGTGTGTGTATTTGTGGTTGTGTGTGGTTGTGTGTGTGGTTGTGTGTGTGGTTGTGAGTGTGGTTGTGAGTGTGGTTGGGTGTGGCTGTGGGTGTGTGTGTGTGTAGTTGTGTGTGTATGGTTGTGATTGTGTAAGGTTGTGGGTGTGGTTGTGTGTGGATGTGGTTGTGTGTGTGGTTGTTTGTGTGGTTGTGTGTGTGGTTGTGGGTGTGGTTGTGTGTGTGTGTGTGTGTGGTTGTGTGTGTGGTTGTGTGTCTCCCTGAACTGGAAACAAGCATCATAGGACCGGTTTCGGCCTTTCAGCCCTCATCAGCCAGGATAGCTTGACTCCAGTGGCATGGATAGTGTGGGACCCACGTCTGGGCATACCTGGCCCACTCGAGGTGACAAATGCAAAACAAGCCTTGACATAGCCAATAGGTCTCGCTTTTGGGACCTTATAACTATTTAGTTATGCAGCACAATATCCTTGGTGCAACAACATCAAGGTCCCAAAGGCGAGACCTATTGGCTATGCCAATGCTTGTTAATGTATGTTGAATATCTAATTAACTATAGTACAATGTAAACACGCATTGGTAAATGCATTAGGTTTCTCCTATCTGATTAGTATTTTTTTTTGCTTGGTGAGCAGTTCTGCCATATAATTTAAATGAACTTTGAAAAAGCGTTATGACTTGTTTGAGAAAGCTAAATAATGAAAGGCAACTTGTGCAGTTCTATGCAGGGAAGAAGACTAGTTATCAGTGATGTAAGTTACAAAGAAGAGACCACGAGCAGAAGAAAGTGAAACTGCTAAGTGTCTGTATGTCTTGTGTGACGTAATTCATTTCTGGCAGGCTTCACTTTCCCAGATCATTGAGAGTGCAATATGGCGCTGCGGGGCCTGTATGGATCCGATTTGAATGCACTTTCTTTTCTTAAGTCACAAATGTATGAAACAGTTCAGAGTCTGGAAAGCACTATACAGCCCGTTGCCCTGAATGCTTACCCTCAGTGTCCTGAATATGCACCCATGCTAGTTACTCACCCTAGTTGCATAAGATAAAAAAGCAACGACTATGGCTTCGTTGTTTAGAATATTGAATATTGAAAATGCTTCACTTCTGAAATGATGAGACTGTGAAAGAACTGTAAGGAGTCTCTTTGAATTGACAAATAGTGAAGGGTGGTCCTGCTAGATAGAAACACGTCTCAGCACCAGCTTTTAAAAAGGACCCGTCCCACTTAAAGCCCTGCGTATGACAATATGAAAGAAGCATGTGAACAGATACAAATACTATTCCTCCGTAGAAAGTACGCATGTTTACCTGCTAATAAACACAAAGCATCATTTCTGAAATGATGAGACTGTGAAAGAACTATAAGGAGTCTCTTTGAATTGACCTAAAAAGTGAAGGATGGTCCTGCTAGATAGAGACCCATCCCACTTCAAGCCCGAGTGTGACAATATGAAAGAAGCGTGTGAACAGATACAAATACTATTCCTCCGTAGAAAGTACGCATGTTTACCTGCTAATAAACACAAAGCATCATTTCTGAAATGATGAGACTGTGAAAGAACTATAAGGAGTCTCTTTGAATTGACATAAAAAGTGAAGGGTGGTCCTGCTAGATAGAGACCCATCCCACTTCAAGCCAGAGTGTGACAATATGAAAGAAGCGTGTGAACAGATACAAATACTATTCCTCTGCAGAAAGCGCGCATGTTTACCTGCTAATAACCAGAAAGCATCATTCCTTCCCGGGTGCTTACATCACATGAAATGAATGCAAGCCCTGAATCTCTGCTTTAAAGACAGACTTGTCAATGAAACCCATCGCCTTGTAAACTTGTTACGGACACTATGGCTGCGGACCATACTTTCCGTCACCAATCTGAGCTCACGACCACAAATGCTGCAATCCTACGAGCTGCCGCCACACCTTGAACCACTGGCTTAATAATCCTCCCTGCCAATAGGCTACTTGCGGTCTCTGTTACATGTGCATGTGTCTACCGAGCGCTTTCTGATTTGGAATAAAACCTTTTCTTCCTACCGGATTGCCTCCTCGGATATCATTTACTTCCGTCTCTCTTAAGCAGCGAACGCACATGTTTTTGTTGGTTATTCCGAAGTTAAGCGCAGCTGATTTATGACACCATCTACGCTGGAGGGCAGTTTTCCTGTTGCCAGTTAAACTATTCATTCTTTCCCCCACCTCGCCATGCAATGCAGTTTTACTGCGCCCGAAGCGCAGCGGCTTTGAGGAGGAGATCGGATCATCCACAGGACTCCCAGCAGACGACCTTGAGGTGCCCTTTGCTCCCCGGGGGACGTACAGTATTAGTGTGGAAATTCCCACATAAAAACCTGCAAAACACAAAACCCATCCTAGGAAAGTACCCACGCCTGACGAAGTCATTACATTGGTGCTATTTATAAGATTAATTTAAAAAGAAGGCAGCGGAAGACCACTTCCCTAAGAGCAGGCTACGTTGGGTATAGATACATCTACAGCAATGCAGCTGAATGAATGAATGAATCTGCCGTCGCTGACCCAGAAGAGGAAAGTCCATTTCGCCTTTTACCAGCGGAAAAACACAAATTAATAAAACTACCAGAATGTTAGCCCCAGAACTCCCAAGTGCATTATGGTATATGCAGTTCACTGTAATGTTTCATGGCATGCGACCTTCACCAACAGGGAATAGTCCACTTGGTCTGTGGGTGCCTAATTTTCAACTTTTACTAGCTCCATTTTAGCAACGAGCGCACCCCCATGTTTTGTCCACTGCATTGAACCCACAGCTTCCAGAGGCTCTTGACAAAAAGAGCTAAAAGCTGCAGGTTAGTCAAACCCTAACTGGCCAGACCTACACATTCTATGTCCATAGGTTCTTGCTTCACTCCATGTGTACACATTCTATGTACATGGGTTCTTGCTTCACTCCATGTGTACACATTCTATGTCCATGGGTTCTTGCTTCACTCCATGTGTACACATTCTATGTACATGGGTTCTTGCTTCACTCCATGTATACACATTCTATGTCCATGGGTTCTTGCTTCACTCCATGTGTACACATTCTATGTACATGGGTTCTTGCTTCACTCCATGTGAACACATTCTATGTACATGGGTTCTTGCTTCACTCCATGTGTACACATTCTATGTCCATGGGTTCTTGCTTCACTCCATGTATACACATTCTATGTCCATAGGTTCTTGCTTCACTCCATGTGTACACATTCTATGTACATGGGTTCTTGCTTCACTCCATGTGTACCATCACCCGCTTCTAAGTGACCTGGTCTCCAGCTCGACCAAGGCTTACAGAACCATCCCCACATCCCTGGGCAAAGAGGTAACCCCTGTAGAACGTTTTTATCCCAGGGGGACAGTCTCAAAGTCCATGTTCATCCAATACAGCTATCACACACATTGCTGCAAAGGTTTCAGATTGCAATGTGTGACATTTTCATAATTTTATTGTAATTATGAGTGACATTTCAACATGTATGAGTGACACTTTATCATGAGCAAAATCATGAGGAAAACTTATAAAAATCAGAAATTACACTCAATTGAGTAATGGGAACCTGTAAAAAGATCTTAAAACTGCTACAAAGCACCAGAAATAGAAAGGGCACTAACCAGAGACAGACTGCGTGACTGCAGCTCTCAGTAACATAAGGCAAGCAGGCACTGCAGCTGCTCAGAAGATCTAATTGATTTGATCATTTGTCGTAAATAATTAATTTACCATCTTAATTTCTATGCAGGTAAGTACTTGATCAATAATAACTCAATCGGAAAGAAAGAAACAGAGTCCGTGGTGTTAGAGTTCTTAGGGGTTTTATTCCTTAAAAAGGAATCGTTCCGGAACTGGATATCAGGTTCCTGGCACCACAAAGGGTCCAGGAAGGGATAGAGCAATATTTTATTGACAATACATAGCTTATATACTTAATTTACACCATAGAAAGCAATATAGTAGGTGTAACAGCTGAGAGAAGACAAGATAACAGCATCCACGTGTTACTAGTACGTAATCAGGAGGCGTGAACTGGAGGTGTGTGCTAGAAACGTCACAGGTAGGTGTCACATGTGGGTGGCACTAAACAGAAATGTTGCAATGTCAGCAGAAATCGGAAGTTTGGATGCGCGCGCAGCTGCATGACGTGGGATTGACGTGAAGCTGGAGGGTGCTGGGGACTTGACATTTGAACTAACGGAAAGAGACAGAAGTCTGGCATGTCAGATCAACTTGTGTTTCTATCATATCTGATATCTGATGTTTTAGGAACTGAGTTATCTGGGCGGAAAGGTCTCTGGGGCAGAAGCTATTCTATACTGACTGAGAGTGCGTGTATAAGCGCCTAAGTGTCTGCATGAGAAGCGTGGGGGCATGGGCCTTCCATGGTAGCATGGTAACAGGAGCTATGAATTACTTGCATAGAGACAGTGTGGCCGGGCCCTTTGGCTCTGCAGCTGGGGGATGTTTACTTAAGCTAGTAGGCAGGAATGCATTTTCGAGGAGCAGATCAGATAATTCGAAGGTTGAAGTCAGTCTTGGCAGGAAGCAGGCTGAGCTGAGCGCGGTGGGCCGCGCTGGAAGTAAGTCAGAGTTCACGGGTACAGAGGCAGCCTGGGCTGAGGCTTTCGGAGTCAGAAGCCAGGAAAAAGGCTCAATGGCAGAAATTCAGGGCCTACTCAGCTAGAGCTGAAAAACGTGTAAAGTACACCACAAAAAGACGTTGGCATGGCATACTTAGGAACGGACTATTCAACCCATTCAGGGTGGGTCTGAAAGAGGACATGTTAACGTTGGACGCAAATGTATTTGCGTCTTCATAGCTGGCACAGGAGGGAAGTTACATGCACTTTAAGCTGGTACATGGAGACGGTGGGGTACACGATAGGGAACACAATCTTGACTAAAAATTTATATTTCCTCATTCCCTCCTTGTTCCCTACGGACCCTTCATAATATCTCGATCCTCATGAATCGATCAGTTTGTTCTTGTAACATCATTTGCTCGTCCTTCTTTCTTTGACGGTTTGAGAGGAAACTGGAATGTCCAATGCATGATGTGGCACACAGTCCACAAATCGCTGGCCCACACTGTAGGCACAGGCAGCAACTGAATACTATGACTAGGCCAATGCCTAGGAAGGATAGGATCTTCCATCCCCAAGCAGTTAACGTTGTCCAGAACCAACCGGACCAAGTCCAGGTGCCTGGATTCTGATGTATCAGATTTGCAATTTTATGAAGACGGGTAATAGCTTTGTATACAGATGGCGCGTTTTCTGGAATGAAAACACAGCAACTTGACCCGATGACCTTACAAGCTCCACCTCGATCTGCCAAGATGACGTCAATCACAAGACGATTTTGAAGGACAACAATCCGCATAGCAGACTGTTCCTCTGTTAAGTTACCTAAGGCGGAGGCAGTTTCATGTACTACTGCTTCAAGTGTTCTAGTTAATCTACGTATTGCTTTACTATTTTGGACGGGGCCTACGAAGAAAAAGAATCCTTTATTAAAATCTGTGTATTGCTCCCATGCCGTTTCAGTATAATCGACAAGCGGGAGGTCTCTTCGGAGTCTATTGTTTACTAGATTTGAATTTCTGTGATAATCAGGAGGAGCTAAGAAAACAGGGGGCAGAAGGAAGGCAATGTAACAGGTACCATCCCAATCTGGAGGTAGACTTATGTATGCGGTATGGCCACAAACAAAATGTGAATGACGTCTAGCTCGAAATGAGGACCTACCCTCATCAGTGAATTCGACTACAGTAGTACATTTACTATGACCTAAGTGTACTGAACCCTTCTTTCTAACACAAAGATGACCAGTGACTGGTAATACTGACATGGCGGGGAGGGCGGGTGCAGCTTCGGATTCAATAGTAAGAATCATAAGGTTAACTGTGTAATTGCCTAACCCATATACTTCATTTTCTAGATCAGTTCCTACTGTAACAGATTGACCTTCACTATCAGGGTAACAGGCGTAGAATAGGACTAAATTCAGGTCTCCCCAAATCCAGCCCCCTTCGAGGGTAACGGCAATATCAGAATCTATAGAATTTATCAGTCTACTCCATGCACCGCAGGAGCCATTGTGAGAGAATGGATACGGAAAAAGAGGCAGAGTTCCCTGGTATTTCTGATGGGGAGGGAGTCGGCCACATACCCAGCAATTGGTAGCATTGCTAGTCTGATGGGAGTGATGTAACATACTAATGAATGTGTTGTTGCGCAGCGCAAGTCTGTAAGAAAGTTCATGTGGAGGTAACTCACTAAAAGAATGTTCAGCAGAAACATTTTAAGCAGATTGTTCACGCTTGAAAAGAGGGTAATAGATGGAAAGCAGTATACTTGCAACAATAATCAGAAGACTTAGAAAAAACATAACCACTAATGTCATTATACAGTGGCTGCGGAGTGATTTGCGATATGCACGTTTCTTGAATCGTCTCTCTCTCTCTCTATCTCGATCTAGGGGATACATGTCAGAAACTATTTAACCGATTCACCTAGGGGAGGACTTAAACAATTAAACTGTCTGACTTGCTAGATCGGAGCTTCAACTTGTACTCTTCTTGGGGAGTTTTTTCTCGTTCGGAAACTTTAAAGTCTCTTGGCTCAACACAGTCTTTGGTGGGGGTGGACGAGTCTGGATCTGGTTTCAGTTCATTGCATAGTTTAATATGGCTCGTGTGGACCCACCCCTTTCTGCCTTCAACCTTCACTGCGGTCCTCGTGGTGAGAAGGACGGTCTTCGGCGATTTCCAGCGGGGCTCCAGCGGACTTTTCCTGTCAAAGTTCCGTATTAACACCAGGTCGCCAGGACGGACATCATGCGGCTTTACATCAGTGTTGTCAGGGAAAGCTGCGGCAACCTGTGAACGACATGATTGGAGTGCAGACATCAAGGAGGCAAGGTAATCTGTCAACATATTACAATCAACATCAGTGATTTTCTTAGGAATGGGCGTCCCCCACATATTCGGTGGTCTACCAAAAACCACTTCGTACGGGGATAGTCCTGATCTCGAGTGGGCAACCATTCTCATATAGAACAGTGCCACTGGCAGGGCGACTATCCAGTCGACCCCTTTCTCCTGACATATTTTTGCAAGGCGGGTCTTTAGTGTCTGATTATGCCTCTCTACAAGGCCTGCGGCTTCGGGATGTCGGACACAATGGAATTTCCACTGATATCCTAGCAGCAAAGAAACTTGCTTCATTAACTCGGACGAGAATGGCTGTCCGTTATCTGAGTACACGACACGAGGCAAGCCGTACCGTGGGAAGAATTCACGAACCAGCTGTTTGGCAGTGGTCGGGGCAGTGTAATCTGGGACTGGATATGCTTCGGTCCAACGGGAAAGTGCACAAACAACTACAAGGACATATTTGAATCCTCGACAACGGTCCATCTGGATATAATCCATCTGGAGGACTTCAAAAGGGTGATCGGGAGGATGAAATCCACCTTGCTCTACAGGGACGCTTTTACCTGGATTGAACTGACAACAGATCATGCAAGTACGCACTTTCTGTTTTGCGGCTGCTCGTAAGTGTTTATTGCTCCAGAGATTTTGTAAACTGTCTAACATCGCTTTTTCTCCTAGATGTGCTGGACTATGGGCTGTATTTATTATGACTTGAACCATAGAGTCAGGGAGAAACCATGTAGATTTTCCCTTCGTCATCCAACCTTGATCTGTCTGAATCCCTCCTAGTTCAGTCCATTTCTTTATTTCATCTGCGGTAGCATGTGTCTGAATATCGATTACATCTAGGGCGGGATCCTTGACTGTCATACACTGTGTTGGTACTATTTTCTTTGTCACGTCAGTTGTCTGGGTGTGAGTCAGTGCTGTATGTTTTGCTGTCTGGTCTGCCAGGTCATTACCCTGGGAAACAGAATCTGTAACTTTAGTATGTGCTTTACACTTCATAACAGATATGCCTGAAGGCAGATGTATTGCATCTAACAGTGCTTGAATGAGGGGACCGTGTTGGATCTTGGCACCATGAGAGGTCAAGAAACCTCTTTCTTGCCATAACATGCCGAAGTCGTGTACGACTCCGAACGCATAACGGGAATCAGTATATATGTTGACATTTCTGTTCTTGGCTAGTATACAGGCTCGGGTCAGAGCAATAAGCTCTGCCGCTTGAGCGGACAGTGTGTCAATACGGTGTGTTTCTTTGACTTCAGTTTCAGTGGTCACTGCATATGCGGCCACTAATTCTCCTGTACTTGTTCTCATACATGAACCATCCACATAAAGTGTCAGGTCTGGATTTGTCAGTGGAACATCTGTTAAATCTCGTCTGGGCTTTGTTACTGCATCAATGATCTCTATGCAATCATGCGGGGCTGGATCTGTCATAGTTGTAGGTAACAATGTTGCGGGGTTCAGAATGCTGCAGCGTCTGATTTCTATGTGTGGCTGGAATAGCGTCAATTCGTAACCTGTCAGTCGTGCTATAGTCAAGTGCTGAGTCTGGGTTCTGTTTAAAAGAACCTCTACAGAATGTGGAACTTGTACTGTTAACTGATGTCCTAAAACGATTGAATCGCTCTGTCTGATTGCTAATGCTGTTGCTGCTACTGACTTTAAGCACGCCGGGAGTGCCTGGGCTACTGAATCCAATGTACTTGAAAAATAAGCGCAAGGCTTATGTGAACCTGCTTGGTCTTGAGTGAGGACAGACAATGCTGTGCCATCACGTTCTGTAACAAAAAGTGTAAACGGTTTGCTGTAACATGGTGTCGCTAAAACTGGTGCTTGACATAAGGCTTTCTTTAATTCTTCAAAGGCTTGTGTATGTTCCTGAGTCCAAGGGAGGGCAGTCGAAGTCGCTGCCTCCTGTGTCGTTAACTGAATGAGTGGTTTAGCTAGAAATGCATATTGGGGAATCCATTGTCTACAGTACGAGGTGAGGCCTATGAAGGCCCGCACTTCCTTTTGTGTCTGGGGTTGCGGCATATTTACAATTAACTGAATGCGATCGGGAGTGAGCTGTCTCCCCACTTTGGACAGCAAGTGACCCAAGTACACAACTTGCTGAACACAGAATTGTAGCTACGAAGGAGACACCTTGTGCCCCTTGTCGGCCAAAAAATGTAAAACTGTCAGTGATGCTTGTTCACATTCGGGCTCACTTCGTGCGGTGATCAGCAGATCATCGACGTATTGCAGTAAAGCTGTATTAACTGGCATTTGAATACAATCTAGTTGTCTTTTCAGGGCTTGACTATAGATGCTGGGGCTTTCTGTGAATCCTTGAGGTGCGCGGGAAAATTTGAAACTTCGTCCATTTAAACTGAATCCGAAGAGGTATTGGCTCTCTGGATCAATGGGTACACTAAAGAAGGCGTTCTTGAGATCAATTACAGTAAAGAACGTTGCTTCTGAATCAATAGCAGTCAATAGGGAAGAGATGTCAGGAACCACAGGATACTGTGGAATGATGCATTTATTCAGTTCTCTTAGATCAATCACCAGCCGATATACTGGCGGTGCATTGGGGTCAGTACGTTTAAGAATCGGAATGATGGGTGAATTACAGACATTGGAGTCGGTCTCTACGACCACTCCTTGGGCAATGAGCTCTTCAATGATTTCCAGTAAAGCCACTACAGCATCGGGTGGTAACTTGTATTGTCTGATTCTGGGTAAAACAACACCTGCCTTGAGTGTAACACGGTATGGTGTGATATGCATACAACCTACATCAGTTGGGCCTTTTGCCCACAAGTGATCTGGTACATTTTTCAATCTGACATCAAATTCTCGCAAGACATAATGACCCTTGAAATCCCGCAGAAAGAGTCTAACTCCCTCCGGGGAACAGCATATTATAGCTCCTAGAGCCTTCAAAGTCTTTATTCCTAACAGATTTTCTGGGCATGATTTCGTAAGTAACAGGTCTGTGACACGTGATAATGGACCCACAGCCAGGGGAACGGGTTGTGAATACTCATTTACGATAGGCTGTCCTGAAAAACCAAGGGAAACATTCTGGGAGCCTGAGAGGGGTGCCCCTGGGACTTCATCATGGCTGATTGTGGTGCGACTTGCCCCTGTGTCAATTAAAAACTTTCTGTCTTTTCCCAATACTTGACTGTGTACATAAGGACCTTCTTGATCTACAGGAATTTCAATAAGAGGCAAGCCACCTTCCCTCTCTAGGCTGTTTCATGTGTATCGTGGGTAATCGGGGTATGCAGACTGGGCATACTGGTACATCTGTTGCGAAACTTGCTGAGTCGCGGCAATGGGCTGTGGCTGTGGTACCGCTACTGTCTGTGCTGCGTGTGATGAAGCATGCATAGGCTGTGTATTCTGCATGGGCTGTTCGTTCTGTGAGGTCTGTTGATGACCATGATCATGTCTAGGCGGATGCGGCCTTTCTTTAGTTTTACCTGTTGCTATATTATGTTTCAGAACTGGGCATTCATGTACGTAATGACCTGGCTGCTTGCAATAATTGCATGTCCCTTTAACGGGAGCTGTAGCGTGACCTGTCTGGGTCGCACCCTTTCTCTGACCGTCGGCTGGGACCGTCTGAGCTACTAACATTTTCATTTTCGTGTCTTTCATGCGTTTCTGTTCCTGATCTTGTTCTTCTCTAATTCTGTTCTGATGGTATTGGAGCATCTGCAACATCTGGGATGGCGTATTTGCCTGCCAAGTACTTTCAACTTTGTACACGCGGTTCTTAACTAATGGCAGGGAATTCTCGACTAATTTTGATACAAAAAGATGCGGATATGACTCGCTACTTGGTTTGAGGCCACTATTAATAATGAAACATTTCTCGAATCTTGAATAGAAATCACTAGTATCTTCATCATGTTTCTGTTTACAGGACGAGATGGCGTCCCAATCTTCCTTTCTAGTTGTCAATAATCTTGGCAGAACCTGTACTATCAAACCGGGTAATGCTTTAGTTTTCTCCCCAAGGCCTACCCCTGGGACTCGTTTACTCTCTTCGTCTTCTATTTCTGCCCATACAATCTTTTTCTCTCCCACCTCCCATTCTTTTTCCTTGAGTTTCTCATAGATGCCCGTGGGCAACAGTACCTTTAACATTTTCATGATATCTTCATATGTGTAATCCCCCATCAATAACATGTCTTTAAGTTCTCTGTGAAAACCTGCAGGGTCTTTATCATGACACGGGACTAGTTTCTTCATTTCTAACAGTTCTAACTTGGTCAGAGGCGTGTGTACATACACACGTTTCAAGTTATGATCCTCACCCATAACTGGGTGCACTTCGCGTAAGGGGTTCTGACTTTCAATGCCATGCAGACGTTCCATATGATACATTTTTCTTTCTGGGGGCGGAGCGGGAACATATTCAGAGCTTACGAAAGTGTTATATCTGTGTCGCTGTTCTAGAATTATTTGAATTAATTTGGTGCTTAAACCTCTCCATCTATCCATGAGTAGTGCTTCTAATATATCGTGTAGGGGACCTGGATCAGAATGTTGGTTTCTGTATAACGTGAGGAGGTGCTGAATCATATATACACCTGCTAATTTCTGCTCGTCTGGGGAAAGGTTCAGGAATGTCTGCGCTACTGTATCATCATTGTATATATCCGGATTGTCAGCCCATAATACTGCTGATCGAGCTAGTTCGTGTTCATCCATAGAATTGAGTACATGGTACCCCATTCGGTCTCGAAGCCTTTTATCGGTCTCCTGGAACTGATGTTCAGTAGAATTCGGATTGGTTAGGCCAGAGAGAAAAACTCTCTTGCTTTCTGGACGAATGCCCTTCCTAAGGTAAGTTCCCTTACCTACATACGCTATCGTGTCTGTAGTCTTTTCTGGTTCTTCAGGTTCTTCTTCCCCCTCGGAGGAAGCCTTTTCTTTCTCTTCTTTGTGTATGTCTATCACTGCTTTTCTTATTTTCTTGTACATACTGGCTATGCAGGTCCCCTTGTCGTGTTTTCCTTCAGATATATTTTGACCCCACCTGTTGAGTGCATCTAATTCATCCCGATCTTTCTCAGGCCTGTCTCGTTCTCTTATTAGGCAATTTATGAAAAAACGTAGTATCTGTGCTTGAACGTCAACTTTCTGATGCTCCATGGCATCCTTAATACTGTCAGGGTCTACCCCAGTCTGAACAAACTGATATATTCTATCTAGGCGCTCCTTCATTCCTGCAAATAACAGCAGGAAATCAGTAGCAGATCGTAACCGTAGTGATGCCATCATCATTCTATCATCTTTGCCGGGTACTGGATCATATCTGCAAACTGAAAGGTTTTCCTTGAGTATGTCGAGGCGGGGAGACTTGAACGTGAAAGGGCTCTGCAAGTCCCTAAGGTTTAATCTGTGAGTTAATGGCGGGGTACGGAGACCCCCGGTCGCACCTCCTGAGGCGGAAGCTTGGGCATTATCTCTCTGTGGAGTCTGTATCTGAACTTGAATTTGTCTTTTAGTAGGGTCAGGTAGACGTGGTTTCGGTAGATCAACTTTAGGTGCGGGAAGTGGTGGAGGTGGTGGAACAGGGGGAACCTGTCGTGGTACTGGCGGAATATGATCTTGGGGCGCGTTACCACCCCCGTCCCCGTCGGTAGGCAGGGCGCGAACAGGCAGATTGGTGTAAGCGGGTGCTACATCCTCTAGATAGGAATTCAGGAATATATCTTTAGTGGTCCTGTGCATTACTTTAGTTGGGACCAATGGTGGCGGCAGATTTTTCGGTATTTCTGAAATGGCCTCAGGTGAACCCTCGGCCGCGAGATACATACCGTTTACAAGATTGTTTCGTGCACGGTCTATTTGTTCTGATTTTACTCGGATCCCTTCAGTAACTAATTCGTTTTCTTGAGCTTTATCTGATTCTTTAAGTCTGTCTTCTCTACGGAGTGCTTTTTCAGCACGCTTATGTGATTCCTTACGCCAAAATTCTATGGCGTCTTTCTGAGATTGTCTGGCTTTCTTTTTCCATAGTGCTTCCTCTACCTTCATGATGCACTCGGCATCCCATGTTCCGGTAGCAGGCCATCTGTGTCTTTCGTCTAGATGCTTAGTATAATCGGCCCATAAGTCTAGATACAATATGGCATCTATGCCATGCTTATGATACATAAAATTTCCAGGAGTGTCCCTAGGGGGGATAGGAATTTCTTCCTCTAGTATCCCTTTCCTAGTTCCTATCTGCTTCAATTTGTTAAAAAACTGCATTTTGCTTACTTAGTACTGAATGCTCAATCCTTGCTACTTAATACTGGGTACAGCTAGTTATACAAGAACACAATAATGCACATTAAAAACAGTCACTCATACAACGACATTAATCACATGGAAAAACATTTAAAGACACATATGACTACCCCCTATACCAGATGTACTGCTAAACAGCACAGATACACTGCTGAGCACAGTGCAAGAACTGGAATCATCGGATATACTGCTAAACAGTACAGATACACTGTCTAAAACAGTGCAGATCGGACTTGTGTACCCAAACCCGTCTAGATACGTCCCAGCAATGGTACTCACCGGGAAGCACGGAAAACAGAAGGCCTCGGAAAACTCGACTGGACTGGACCGGACTCGGCTCGACTCGACACGTAGATACTTCGGAAAACTGGTGGGCCTCTTGACACCTCGGACCTTGCTTCTTTCGGCTAGGCTCTGGTCGGGATCCTCCGCACTCCTCACCGCCTCGTCTGGGTGCTGATCGCAATCTTCGTCACCTCCGTGGGCCAGAGGGAGATACAGGAAATCCTGCCGGTACGCGTAGTTTCCTTCTAACTGATGGCAGGGGACAGAGCTTGCAACGCACCAACCGGCGCGTGGGGTGGGGGAGGGGTCCCTATTCGGGCGCCAGAATGTCGTAAATAATTAATTTACCATCTTAATTTCTATGCAGGTAAGTACTTGATCAATAATAACTCAATTGGAAAGAAAGAAACAGAGTCCGTGGTGTTAGAGTTCTTAGGGGTTTTATTCCTTAAAAAGGAATCGTTCCGGAACTGGATATCAGGTTCCTGGCACCACAAAGGGTCCAGGAAGGGATAGAGCAATATTTTATTGACAATACATAGCTTATATACTTAATTTACACCATAGAAAGCAATATAGTAGGTGTAACAGCTGAGAGAAGACAAGATAACAGCATCCACGTGTTACTAGTATGTAATCAGGAGGCGTGAACTGGAGGTGTGTGCTAGAAACATCACAGGTAGGTGTCACATGTGGGTGGCACTAAACAGAAATGTTGCAATGTCAGCAGAAATCGGAAGTTTGGATGCGCGCGCAGCTGCATGACGTGGGATTGACGTGAAGCTGGAGGGTGCTGGGGACTTGACATTTGAACTAACGGAAAGAGACAGAAGTCTGGCATGTCAGATCAACTTGTGTTTCTATCATATCTGATATCTGATGTTTTAGGAACTGAGTTATCTGGGCGGAAAGGTCTCTGGGGCAGAAGCTATTCTATACTGACTGAGAGTGCGTGTATAAGCGCCTAAGTGTCTGCATGAGAAGCGTGGGGGCATGGGCCTTCCATGGTAGCATGGTAACAGGAGCTATGAATTACTTGCATAGAGACAGTGTGGCCGGGCCCTTTGGCTCTGCAGCTGGGGGATGTTTACTTAAGCTAGTAGGCAGGAATGCATTTTCGAGGAGCAGATCAGATAATTCGAAGGTTGAAGTCAGTCTTGGCAGGAAGCAGGCTGAGCTGAGCGCGGTGGGCCGCGCTGGAAGTAAGTCAGAGTTCACGGGTACAGAGGCAGCCTGGGCTGAGGCTTTCGGAGTCAGAAGCCAGGAAAAAGGCTCAATGGCAGAAATTCAGGGCCTACTCAGCTAGAGCTGAAAAACGTGTAAAGTACACCACAAAAAGACGTTGGCATGGCATACTTAGGAACGGACTATTCAACCCATTCAGGGTGGGTCTGAAAGAGGACATGTTAACGTTGGACGCAAATGTATTTGCGTCTTCATAGCTGGCACAGGAGGGAAGTTACATGCACTTTAAGCTGGTACATGGAGACGGTGGGGTACACGATAGGGAACACAATCTTGACTAAAAATTTATATTTCCTCATTCCCTCCTTGTTCCCTACGGACCCTTCATAATATCTCGATCCTCATGAATCGATCAGTTTGTTCTTGTAACATCATTTGCTCGTCCTTCTTTCTTTGACGGTTTGAGAGGAAACTGGAATGTCCAATGCATGATGTGGCACACAGTCCACAAATCGCTGGCCCACACTGTAGGCACAGGCAGCAACTGAATACTATGACTAGGCCAATGCCTAGGAAGGATAGGATCTTCCATCCCCAAGCAGTTAACGTTGTCCAGAACCAACCGGACCAAGTCCAGGTGCCTGGATTCTGATGTATCAGATTTGCAATTTTATGAAGACGGGTAATAGCTTTGTATACAGATGGCGCGTTTTCTGGAATGAAAACACAGCAACTTGACCCGATGACCTTACAAGCTCCACCTCGATCTGCCAAGATGACGTCAATCACAAGACGATTTTGAAGGACAACAATCCGCATAGCAGACTGTTCCTCTGTTAAGTTACCTAAGGCGGAGGCAGTTTCATGTACTACTGCTTCAAGTGTTCTAGTTAATCTACGTATTGCTTTACTATTTTGGACGGGGCCTACGAAGAAAAAGAATCCTTTATTAAAATCTGTGTATTGCTCCCATGCCGTTTCAGTATAATCGACAAGCGGGAGGTCTCTTCGGAGTCTATTGTTTACTAGATTTGAATTTCTATGATAATCAGGAGGAGCTAAGAAAACAGGGGGCAGAAGGAAGGCAATGTAACAGGTACCATCCCAATCTGGAGGTAGACTTATGTATGCGGTATGGCCACAAACAAAATGTGAATGACGTCTAGCTCGAAATGAGGACCTACCCTCATCAGTGAATTCGACTACAGTAGTACATTTACTATGACCTAAGTGTACTGAACCCTTCTTTCTAACACAAAGATGACCAGTGACTGGTAATACTGACATGGCGGGGAGGGCGGGTGCAGCTTCGGATTCAATAGTAAGAATCATAAGGTTAACTGTGTAATTGCCTAACCCATATACTTCATTTTCTAGATCAGTTCCTACTGTAACAGATTGACCTTCACTATCAGGGTAACAGGCGTAGAATAGGACTAAATTCAGGTCTCCCCAAATCCAGCCCCCTTCGAGGGTAACGGCAATATCAGAATCTATAGAATTTATCAGTCTACTCCATGCACCGCAGGAGCCATTGTGAGAGAATGGATACGGAAAAAGAGGCAGAGTTCCCTGGTATTTCTGATGGGGAGGGAGTCGGCCACATACCCAGCAATTGGTAGCATTGCTAGTCTGATGGGAGTGATGTAACATACTAATGAATGTGTTGTTGCGCAGCGCAAGTCTGTAAGAAAGTTCATGTGGAGGTAACTCACTAAAAGAATGTTCAGCAGAAACATTTTAAGCAGATTGTTCACGCTTGAAAAGAGGGTAATAGATGGAAAGCAGTATACTTGCAACAATAATCAGAAGACTTAGAAAAAACATAACCACTAATGTCATTATACAGTGGCTGCGGAGTGATTTGCGATATGCACGTTTCTTGAATCGTCTCTCTCTCTCTCTATCTCGATCTAGGGGATACATGTCAGAAACTATTTAACCGATTCACCTAGGGGAGGACTTAAACAATTAAACTGTCTGACTTGCTAGATCGGAGCTTCAACTTGTACTCTTCTTGGGGAGTTTTTTCTCGTTCGGAAACTTTAAAGTCTCTTGGCTCAACACAGTCTTTGGTGGGGGTGGACGAGTCTGGATCTGGTTTCAGTTCATTGCATAGTTTAATATGGCTCGTGTGGACCCACCCCTTTCTGCCTTCAACCTTCACTGCGGTCCTCGTGGTGAGAAGGACGGTCTTCGGCGATTTCCAGCGGGGCTCCAGCGGACTTTTCCTGTCAAAGTTCCGTATTAACACCAGGTCGCCAGGACGGACATCATGCGGCTTTACATCAGTGTTGTCAGGGAAAGCTGCGGCAACCTGTGAACGACATGATTGGAGTGCAGACATCAAGGAGGCAAGGTAATCTGTCAACATATTACAATCAACATCAGTGATTTTCTTAGGAATGGGCGTCCCCCACATATTCGGTGGTCTACCAAAAACCACTTCGTACGGGGATAGTCCTGATCTCGAGTGGGCAACCATTCTCATATAGAACAGTGCCACTGGCAGGGCGACTATCCAGTCGACCCCTTTCTCCTGACATATTTTTGCAAGGCGGGTCTTTAGTGTCTGATTATGCCTCTCTACAAGGCCTGCGGCTTCGGGATGTCGGACACAATGGAATTTCCACTGATATCCTAGCAGCAAAGAAACTTGCTTCATTAACTCGGACGAGAATGGCTGTCCGTTATCTGAGTACACGACACGAGGCAAGCCGTACCGTGGGAAGAATTCACGAACCAGCTGTTTGGCAGTGGTCGGGGCAGTGTAATCTGGGACTGGATATGCTTCGGTCCAACGGGAAAGTGCACAAACAACTACAAGGACATATTTGAATCCTCGACAACGGTCCATCTGGATATAATCCATCTGGAGGACTTCAAAAGGGTGATCGGGAGGATGAAATCCACCTTGCTCTACAGGGACGCTTTTACCTGGATTGAACTGACAACAGATCATGCAAGTACGCACTTTCTGTTTTGCGGCTGCTCGTACGTGTTTATTGCTCCAGAGATTTTGTAAACTGTCTAACATCGCTTTTTCTCCTAGATGTGCTGGACTATGGGCTGTATTTATTATGACTTGAACCATAGAGTCAGGGAGAAACCATGTAGATTTTCCCTTCGTCATCCAACCTTGATCTGTCTGAATCCCTCCTAGTTCAGTCCATTTCTTTATTTCATCTGCGGTAGCATGTGTCTGAATATCGATTACATCTAGGGCGGGATCCTTGACTGTCATACACTGTGTTGGTACTATTTTCTTTGTCACGTCAGTTGTCTGGGTGTGAGTCAGTGCTGTATGTTTTGCTGTCTGGTCTGCCAGGTCATTACCCTGGGAAACAGAATCTGTAACTTTAGTATGTGCTTTACACTTCATAACAGATATGCCTGAAGGCAGATGTATTGCATCTAACAGTGCTTGAATGAGGGGACCGTGTTGGATCTTGGCACCATGAGAGGTCAAGAAACCTCTTTCTTGCCATAACATGCCGAAGTCGTGTACGACTCCGAACGCATAACGGGAATCAGTATATATGTTGACATTTCTGTTCTTGGCTAGTATACAGGCTCGGGTCAGAGCAATAAGCTCTGCCGCTTGAGCGGACAGTGTGTCAATACGGTGTGTTTCTTTGACTTCAGTTTCAGTGGTCACTGCATATGCGGCCACTAATTCTCCTGTACTTGTTCTCATACATGAACCATCCACATAAAGTGTCAGGTCTGGATTTGTCAGTGGAACATCTGTTAAATCTCGTCTGGGCTTTGTTACTGCATCAATGATCTCTATGCAATCATGCGGGGCTGGATCTGTCATAGTTGTAGGTAACAATGTTGCGGGGTTCAGAATGCTGCAGCGTCTGATTTCTATGTGTGGCTGGAATAGCGTCAATTCGTAACCTGTCAGTCGTGCTATAGTCAAGTGCTGAGTCTGGGTTCTGTTTAAAAGAACCTCTACAGAATGTGGAACTTGTACTGTTAACTGATGTCCTAAAACGATTGAATCGCTCTGTCTGATTGCTAATGCTGTTGCTGCTACTGACTTTAAGCACGCCGGGAGTGCCTGGGCTACTGAATCCAATGTACTTGAAAAATAAGCGCAAGGCTTATGTGAACCTGCTTGGTCTTGAGTGAGGACAGACAATGCTGTGCCATCACGTTCTGTAACAAAAAGTGTAAACGGTTTGCTGTAACATGGTGTCGCTAAAACTGGTGCTTGACATAAGGCTTTCTTTAATTCTTCAAAGGCTTGTGTATGTTCCTGAGTCCAAGGGAGGGCAGTCGAAGTCGCTGCCTCCTGTGTCGTTAACTGAATGAGTGGTTTAGCTAGAAATGCATATTGGGGAATCCATTGTCTACAGTACGAGGTGAGGCCTATGAAGGCCCGCACTTCCTTTTGTGTCTGGGGTTGCGGCATATTTACAATTAACTGAATGCGATCGGGAGTGAGCTGTCTCCCCACTTTGGACAGCAAGTGACCCAAGTACACAACTTGCTGAACACAGAATTGTAGCTTCGAAGGAGACACCTTGTGCCCCTTGTCGGCCAAAAAATGTAAAACTGTCAGTGATGCTTGTTCACATTCGGGCTCACTTCGTGCGGTGATCAGCAGATCATCGACGTATTGCAGTAAAGCTGTATTAACTGGCATTTGAATACAATCTAGTTGTCTTTTCAGGGCTTGACTATAGATGCTGGGGCTTTCTGTGAATCCTTGAGGTGCGCGGGAAAATTTGAAACTTCGTCCATTTAAACTGAATCCGAAGAGGTATTGGCTCTCTGGATCAATGGGTACACTAAAGAAGGCGTTCTTGAGATCAATTACAGTAAAGAACGTTGCTTCTGAATCAATAGCAGTCAATAGGGAAGAGATGTCAGGAACCACAGGATACTGTGGAATGATGCATTTATTCAGTTCTCTTAGATCAATCACCAGCCGATATACTGGCGGTGCATTGGGGTCAGTACGTTTAAGAATCGGAATGATGGGTGAATTACAGACATTGGAGTCGGTCTCTACGACCACTCCTTGGGCAATGAGCTCTTCAATGATTTCCAGTAAAGCCACTACAGCATCGGGTGGTAACTTGTATTGTCTGATTCTGGGTAAAACAACACCTGCCTTGAGTGTAACACGGTATGGTGTGATATGCATACAACCTACATCAGTTGGGCCTTTTGCCCACAAGTGATCTGGTACATTTTTCAATCTGACATCAAATTCTCGCAAGACATAATGACCCTTGAAATCCCGCAGAAAGAGTCTAACTCCCTCCGGGGAACAGCATATTATAGCTCCTAGAGCCTTCAAAGTCTTTATTCCTAACAGATTTTCTGGGCATGATTTCGTAAGTAACAGGTCTGTGACACGTGATAATGGACCCACAGCCAGGGGAACGGGTTGTGATACCTCATTTACGATAGGCTGTCCTGAAAAACCAAGGGAAACATTCTGGGAGCCTGAGAGGGGTGCCCCTGGGACTTCATCATGGCTGATTGTGGTGCGACTTGCCCCTGTGTCAATTAAAAACTTTCTGTCTTTTCCCAATACTTGACTGTGTACATAAGGACCTTCTTGATCTACAGGAATTTCAATAAGAGGCAAGCCACCTTCCCTCTCTAGGCTGTTTCATGTGTATCGTGGGTAATCGGGGTATGCAGACTGGGCATACTGGTACATCTGTTGCGAAACTTGCTGAGTCGCGGCAATGGGCTGTGGCTGTGGTACCGCTACTGTCTGTGCTGCGTGTGATGAAGCATGCATAGGCTGTGTATTCTGCATGGGCTGTTCGTTCTGTGAGGTCTGTTGATGACCATGATCATGTCTAGGCGGATGCGGCCTTTCTTTAGTTTTACCTGTTGCTATATTATGTTTCAGAACTGGGCATTCATGTACGTAATGACCTGGCTGCTTGCAATAATTGCATGTCCCTTTAACGGGAGCTGTAGCGTGACCTGTCTGGGTCGCACCCTTTCTCTGACCGTCGGCTGGGACCGTCTGAGCTACTAACATTTTCATTTTCGTGTCTTTCATGCGTTTCTGTTCCTGATCTTGTTCTTCTCTAATTCTGTTCTGATGGTATTGGAGCATCTGCAACATCTGGGATGGCGTATTTGCCTGCCAAGTACTTTCAACTTTGTACACGCGGTTCTTAACTAATGGCAGGGAATTCTCGACTAATTTTGATACAAAAAGATGCGGATATGACTCGCTACTTGGTTTGAGGTCACTATTAATAATGAAACATTTCTCGAATCTTGAATAGAAATCACTAGTATCTTCATCATGTTTCTGTTTACAGGACGAGATGGCGTCCCAATCTTCCTTTCTAGTTGTCAATAATCTTGGCAGAACCTGTACTATCAAACCGGGTAATGCTTTAGTTTTCTCCCCAAGGCCTACCCCTGGGACTCGTTTACTCTCTTCGTCTTCTATTTCTGCCCATACAATCTTTTTCTCTCCCACCTCCCATTCTTTTTCCTTGAGTTTCTCATAGATGCCCGTGGGCAACAGTACCTTTAATATTTTCATGATATCTTCATATGTGTAATCCCCCATCAATAACATGTCTTTAAGTTCTCTGTGAAAACCTGCAGGGTCTTTATCATGACACGGGACTAGTTTCTTCATTTCTAACAGTTCTAACTTGGTCAGAGGCGTGTGTACATACACACGTTTCAAGTTATGATCCTCACCCATAACTGGGTGCACTTCGCGTAAGGGGTTCTGACTTTCAATGCCATGCAGACGTTCCATATGATACATTTTTCTTTCTGGGGGCGGAGCGGGAACATATTCAGAGCTTACGAAAGTGTTATATCTGTGTCGCTGTTCTAGAATTATTTGAATTAATTTGGTGCTTAAACCTCTCCATCTATCCATGAGTAGTGCTTCTAATATATCGTGTAGGGGACCTGGATCAGAATGTTGGTTTCTGTATAACGTGAGGAGGTGCTGAATCATATATACACCTGCTAATTTCTGCTCGTCTGGGGAAAGGTTCAGGAATGTCTGCGCTACTGTATCATCATTGTATATATCCGGATTGTCAGCCCATAATACTGCTGATCGAGCTAGTTCGTGTTCATCCATAGAATTGAGTACATGGTACCCCATTCGGTCTCGAAGCCTTTTATCGGTCTCCTGGAACTGATGTTCAGTAGAATTCGGATTGGTTAGGCCAGAGAGAAAAACTCTCTTGCTTTCTGGACGAATGCCCTTCCTAAGGTAAGTTCCCTTACCTACATACGCTATCGTGTCTGTAGTCTTTTCTGGTTCTTCAGGTTCTTCTTCCCCCTCGGAGGAAGCCTTTTCTTTCTCTTCTTTGTGTATGTCTATCACTGCTTTTCTTATTTTCTTGTACATACTGGCTATGCAGGTCCCCTTGTCGTGTTTTCCTTCAGATATATTTTGACCCCACCTGTTGAGTGCATCTAATTCATCCCGATCTGTCTCAGGCCTGTCTCGTTCTCTTATTAGGCAATTTATGAAAAAACGTAGTATCTGTGCTTGAACGTCAACTTTCTGATGCTCCATGGCATCCTTAATACTGTCAGGGTCTACCCCAGTCTGAACAAACTGATATATTCTATCTAGGCGCTCCTTCATTCCTGCAAATAACAGCAGGAAATCAGTAGCAGATCGTAACCGTAGTGATGCCATCATCATTCTATCATCTTTGCCGGGTACTGGATCATATCTGCAAACTGAAAGGTTTTCCTTGAGTATGTCGAGGCGGGGAGACTTGAACGTGAAAGGGCTCTGCAAGTCCCTAAGGTTTAATCTGTGAGTTAATGGCGGGGTACGGAGACCCCCGGTCGCACCTCCTGAGGCGGAAGCTTGGGCATTATCTCTCTGTGGAGTCTGTATCTGAACTTGAATTTGTCTTTTAGTAGGGTCAGGTAGACGTGGTTTCGGTAGATCAACTTTAGGTGCGGGAAGTGGTGGAGGTGGTGGAACAGGGGGAACCTGTCGTGGTACTGGCGGAATATGATCTTGGGGCGCGTTACCACCCCCGTCCCCGTCGGTAGGCAGGGCGCGAACAGGCAGATTGGTGTAAGCGGGTGCTACATCCTCTAGATAGGAATTCAGGAATATATCTTTAGTGGTCCTGTGCATTACTTTAGTTGGGACCAATGGTGGCGGCAGATTTTTCGGTATTTCTGAAATGGCCTCAGGTGAACCCTCGGCCGCGAGATACATACCGTTTACAAGATTGTTTCGTGCACGGTCTATTTGTTCTGATTTTACTCGGATCCCTTCAGTAACTAATTCGTTTTCTTGAGCTTTATCTGATTCTTTAAGTCTGTCTTCTCTACGGAGTGCTTTTTCAGCACGCTTATGTGATTCCTTACGCCAAAATTCTATGGCGTCTTTCTGAGATTGTCTGGCTTTCTTTTTCCATAGTGCTTCCTCTACCTTCATGATGCACTCGGCATCCCATGTTCCGGTAGCAGGCCATCTGTGTCTTTCGTCTAGATGCTTAGTATAATCGGCCCATAAGTCTAGATACAATATGGCATCTATGCCATGCTTATGATACATAAAATTTCCAGGAGTGTCCCTAGGGGGGATAGGAATTTCTTCCTCTAGTATCCCTTTCCTAGTTCCTATCTGCTTCAATTTGTTAAAAAACTGCATTTTGCTTACTTAGTACTGAATGCTCAATCCTTGCTACTTAATACTGGGTACAGCTAGTTATACAAGAACACAATAATGCACATTAAAAACAGTCACTCATACAACGACATTAATCACATGGAAAAACATTTAAAGACACATATGACTACCCCCTATACCAGATGTACTGCTAAACAGCACAGATACACTGCTGAGCACAGTGCAAGAACTGGAATCATCGGATATACTGCTAAACAGTACAGATACACTGTCTAAAACAGTGCAGACCGGACTTGTGTACCCAAACCCGTCTAGATACGTCCCAGCAATGGTACTCACCGGGAAGCACGGAAAACAGAAGGCCTCGGAAAACTCGACTGGACTGGACCGGACTCGGCTCGACTCGACACGTAGATACTTCGGAAAACTGGTGGGCCTCTTGACACCTCGGACCTTGCTTCTTTCGGCTAGGCTCTGGTCGGGATCCTCCGCACTCCTCACCGCCTCGTCTGGGTGCTGATCGCAATCTTCGTCACCTCCGTGGGCCAGAGGGAGATACAGGAAATCCTGCCGGTACGCGTAGTTTCCTTCTAACTGATGGCAGGGGACAGAGCTTGCAACGCACCAACCGGCGCGTGGGGTGGGGGAGGGGTCCCTATTCGGGCGCCAGAATGTCGTAAATAATTAATTTACCATCTTAATTTCTATGCAGGTAAGTACTTGATCAATAATAACTCAATTGTGGTGTTAGAGTTCTTAGGGGTTTTATTCCTTAAAAAGGAATCGTTCCGGAACTGGATATCAGGTTCCTGGCACCACAAAGGGTCCAGGAAGGGATAGAGCAATATTTTATTGACAATACATAGCTTATATACTTAATTTACACCATAGAAAGCAATATAGTAGGTGTAACAGCTGAGAGAAGACAAGATAACAGCATCCACGTGTTACTAGTACGTAATCAGGAGGCGTGAACTGGAGGTGTGTGCTAGAAACGTCACAGGTAGGTGTCACATGTGGGTGGCACTAAACAGAAATGTTGCAATGTCAGCAGAAATCGGAAGTTTGGATGCGCGCGCAGCTGCATGATGTGGGATTGACGTGAAGCTGGAGGGTGCTGGGGACTTGACATTTGAACTAACGGAAAGAGACAGAAGTCTGGCATGTCAGATCAACTTGTGTTTCTATCATATCTGATATCTGATGTTTTAGGAACTGAGTTATCTGGGCGGAAAGGTCTCTGGGGCAGAAGCTATTCTATACTGACTGAGAGTGCGTGTATAAGCGCCTAAGTGTCTGCATGAGAAGCGTGGGGGCATGGGCCTTCCATGGTAGCATGGTAACAGGAGCTATGAATTACTTGCATAGAGACAGTGTGGCCGGGCCCTTTGGCTCTGCAGCTGGGGGATGTTTACTTAAGCTAGTAGGCAGGAATGCATTTTCGAGGAGCAGATCAGATAATTCGAAGGTTGAAGTCAGTCTTGGCAGGAAGCAGGCTGAGCTGAGCGCGGTGGGCCGCGCTGGAAGTAAGTCAGAGTTCACGGGTACAGAGGCAGCCTGGGCTGAGGCTTTTGGAGTCAGAAGCCAGGAAAAAGGCTCGATGGCAGAAATTCAGGGCCTACTCAGCTAGAGCTGAAAAACGTGTAAAGTACACCACAAAACGACGTTGGCATGGCATACTTAGGAACGGACTATTCAACCCATTCAGGGTGGGTCTGAAAGAGGACATGTTAACGTTGGACGCAAATGTATTTGCGTCTTCATAGCTGGCACAGGAGGGAAGTTACATGCACTTTAAGCTGGTACATGGAGACGGTGGGGTACACGATAGGGAACATAATCTTGACTAAAAATGTATATTTCCTCACATTCATGACTAAAAAACAAGGTTCATAGCACAGCAAGTGCAATTTGGAGATTATACCATAAATCAGGCCTCTCCGAGACTGGTCAAACTGAATGACAAACTAACTTTGGTTTTCATTTCTGTTTGAGTACTGACTAAAGAGCATGCTGAACATTTGACACAGCAGACACCATCCCACATGCATACATTCGACACAACAGACACCATCCCACATGCATACATTTAACGCAGCAGACACCATCCCACATGCATACATTTAACGCAGCAGACACCATCCCACATGCATACATTTGACACAGCAGACACCATCCCACATGTATACATTTGACACAGCAGACACCATCCCACATGCATACATTTAACACAGCAGACACCATCCCACATGCATACATTCGACCCAGCAGACACCATCCCACATGCATACATTCGACCCAGCAGACACCATCCCACATGCATAGATTTGACACAGCAGACACCATCCCACATGCATACATTTGACACAGCAGACGCCATCCCAAATGTATACATTTGACACAGCAGACGCCATCCCACATGCATACATTTAAGACAACAGACACCATCCCACATGCATACATTTAACACAGCAGACACCATCCCACATGCATACATTTAACACAGCAGACACCATCCCACATGCATACATTCGACCCAGCAGACACCATCCCACATGCATACATTTAAGACAGCAGACACCATCCAACATGCATACATTTGACACAGCAGACACCATGACACATGCATACATTTGACACAGCAGACACCATCCCACATGCATGCATTTAACGCAGCAGACACCATCCCAAATGTATACATTTGACACAGCAGACACCATCCCACATGCATACATTTAACACAGCAGACACCACCCCAATGCATACATTTAACACAGCAGACACCATCCCACATGCATACATTTAACGCAGCAGACACCATCCCAAATGTATACATTTGCTACGGTGGCACTTTCAGGGCTGGGACCCAAGGGCCCCTTCTACTATGTCGGTAGGGAGGGCGTTGTCATACCCTTGCCCTTAACGTCCGTAGATACCATATTTAAACGACCATATAAATATATCTAGGTTGGCTGTTGGCAACTTTTGTGTTTGGCAAAGACTGTATACGGGCTTGCGCGGGTAAGTTTAAAACTCGGCATCGCGATAGGGAGACCTGTTTTATTTCAATGGTATGATTTTACCGTAATGAGAGTTAACGTTTGAAGATACTATATCCAAGCGACAATATGAACATGTTTAGACTGGCAGCCGGTAACCTTTGTGTTTGGTAAAGACTGTATTCAGTCTTTTCTCAACCACATTGGTCCGTAGCATTTTGGGCATTAATAATTGCCTATACTAATGTCTAGTAGGTCCTCTAAGCGATATTTGACTGAGGGTTGAATCTAATTCAGCCGCAAAATAACATATAGATAAAAAGGCTCTCGGTTACGAGGGATATTCAAGTTCCTTTTCCCCTCTAGTTCACCGTTGATAGGGACACTTCGATTGTTTTCTCGGTATTGGTAATGGCTGTATGATATACTCAGGCCAAACTAAGAAACACAAACACATAGTTTATTACCATCGACTACAGTGTGATATCTTTGGGTAGTCGTAGATCAGTGCGTCACTTTGTATCAATAGGTTGGATGCGGAGGATACGTAAAGAGTGGTCTTGCATTTTGTTTATATTGTAGTGGTCCATGCTATCATCACAAGGGACAACAGCCATCCATCTACTGTAGAAGCATCTCTTAATAAGGGACTGATTTTTAAGCGGACACAGGTAAAGAGTATAGGCTCCTAGATATCAATATAGAGTGAACCCTGCTTTTCGGTCAACCACATAGATACCCCTTGATTTACCTTTGTAATGTGCAGTGTACCGCAGACAGAGAATATAGGGATAAAAGGTCATCACCTGTGGACTGACTGTCAAGCGTGTACAGGTAGAAGCATCTCCGATAAGGGACTGATTTTTAAGCGGACACAGGTGAAGAGTATAGGCTCAGACATATCAATATTGAGTACACCATGCTTTTCAGTCAATATATATTTCGGAGAATATATTGATAAAAGGCCATCACCTGTGGACCGATAGTCAAACGTATACAGGTAATGTGTATGGACTCTTAGATACAAATATTAAGAAAAATAAGTACTGTGTGCTTATCTCCATAGTTATCTTCTTCAAATCCCTTGTGTGTGTAGTTTCCACATTCACCAAGGCCTTAATTAATTAATTAATTGCAAGTTTATATAGCGCTAGGATCGACTCCCGGAGGAGTATCTCCGCGCTTCGACCGCTGCAAAACCCTTCCTGGCTTCCCTGAGAGATGGTCCCTTAATGGGTATCTCCAGGGTGAGACCAGGCATCCCCGGCGGTCTGGTGGGGCCGTTAGTGCAGATGAGGCAAGCTTATGCCCAGAGTTGCCGAGTGTGATCGCTGATCAGAGTGGGCACCGAGGCGAGAGAATTATCGAGTCCGCTGACCTTGGTCCAGAAACCTGCCGCGTCGGGAATCGAACCCTGGTCCCGGGCCGTCCTCTGCTCTCGGGTCTGCCGCCTCTAACCAGTGAGCCACACTACTGCACATTACTTCAACATTACTTCATGTACTTCAACATTAGGATCACTCGCGCCAGGCTCAGGGGCTTTTTGTGGCAAATATATCTTTTAACATCTAGTGATCTATTTGAACAGGAAAGGCAGAGCTTTCCTCTTAAAATATAAAATGCAGAAGAGAGATCATGAAACATAAAGTGCACAAGTGTCTATCTCTCTGTCCTGACCCCTGGATAATTCTAGAACCAGGTATCTTTGTACTTTCTAACAGTCATTGTTTCTTAGCGTTCGAGATAAAATACCCTGAGAATTTCTTAACAAGGTTGACTATTAGGTATAAATAAATAAATAAATACATAAATAAATAAATAAATATAAAAGCAAAATCGAGCAGCTTTGTAAGCTAAATACCAGATATTCTGTCTCATAAAACAGGCCCCCTCGGTCCCATGTCCCTCCTGCGGGTGCTCTTCCTTAAACGTGTGGACATGCGGGATCAGATGCCTCCCTCCCCTCTGCTTGAGCCCCGCTCAGTGGGGGCTGCAGGGAGGGGGGGGCGAGGAGGGGGGTCCGGTGTGTTATTCCCCCAGGAGTGACGCGCGCGCTCACGACGCTGCACGAGCCACCATCGCACGCGAGAACAAAACATGGCGTCTCACGGTTGCGCACGCGCAGGACAGCGCGTCACAGCTGCGCACGTGCGGGGCGAAGACCCTACTTCCCACACCGAGTTAGGACCTTGCACGGAGCACAGCCTATGACCTGCCGTAGACAGAGGACGCGCAGCCTCACTGCGCATGCGCAGAGCAAAGACACACCCCTATAGAGAAGCTTTGCACTTCAATACATCTCACCCTGTGCGTCATTGTTGTGCTTCTTTGAGTCCCTGCGAGGACCCCGTCCCACCTGTGCTGGCTCTGAGGTGTGGCCCTTCCCTGCGCTCTGTGCTGTGAATCTCTCTTGCAACGACTTCTGGAGTTGGATTGCCCTAACAGCTGTGTCTGTCCTCCGAGCATGCGCAGTTAATCCAAGGCCTCTTTGACCCGCGCTGTGGAAAGCAGTGTCTGTCCTCAGCGCATGCGCAGTTGTTCATGAACAGCCTCTTCTCCCCGCGCTCATGGTTCAGTCCTGGGGTTACACAAAGACTTTACAAAGCTCAGCTCGACCCCAGCAGGGCCCACAGCAGGGAGCCCAGGACCCACATGAAACCCCAGGTGAGGTCAAGAGATACAAAGACTGTCTGGGGCTGGAAGGGTCTCGAGCCTGCTCTCCGGGATTCATCTGTTGTTGTTGTTGTTGTTGTTGCATCAATCGGTGATTATTTTGTATCCACAATGCTCATTGGCCCTCACTGCTGGAGTTGGGTCACTCTTTTCAAGGCCTCAGCAAACGGTGACATTTGTTCCACCTGTAAAGTCTGTGTGATGAGAAGATCGACTTGAATCCCGTTTGTGGCTTTCACCAGAGTAAAGGGGGGGGCAGCCCCGCCAATCGAAAGTGAAAGAACGCACTCCCAGGCAGCACCGACTGCGCCTCATTGTACCTGGGCTGGGCGTGCACAGCATCATCTGATGAGGATAAACTCCCCCAAATATGTCTCCACCTCACTAGGGCCTCAGTAACCAGGCAGCGGTCAGCCAATGCTCATCAGGTAAACAAGCATTGGCATCGCCAGTAGGTCTCGCCTCTGGCACCTTATACGTGTTTAGTTATCCAGCACAATATCCTTGGTGCAACAACATCAACTGTTGCATGGCTAAACACGTATAAGGTCCCAGCTATGCCAATGCTTGTTTTCATTGGTTCCTGTTTGTGCCTTTTAGAGATGCATGCTTCTGTTTCGTCCTCGTGTCTAACTACTTCCGCCTTTTGTTTACTACCAGATTTAAGTTTTATGGACATCACAAATATTGGCCTTTTCATAGATCAGGTTTTTCCCAAATGTACAACTTGAACACAGCAATCCGCCACAAACAAACAATATTTCCTCGAAAAAGAGCTACTTTCTCGCAAGTTCCCTTTAAAAATGCTTTCCTTCCCCTTATCAAAGCCGGTGCGGGTTAATGATCTTTTCATAACGTATCAAATTAAAAGGTGCAGCATTTAAAATGTTATAAATGAACATGAAGAGATAAAGCGCACCGCTAGTTTGTGTGCGTAATCAAAGTTTAGCAGTCTTGTTGAGTTCTTTTAAAGTTCGAGAGTGCCTACCAGGGCGGCGTCTCTTGTCAACGGCGTCCTAAAAGGTAAATCTCTAGTAGTGCCCACAATGAAGCATTGGAAGCATCCCCCGGCGCCCTTCTCAATTAATCTCCTGGTAAGCCCAGGATTCCTTCTATTTAATGATGCAATCCAATCAATGGTTTCTATTCATCCAAAGATTTCATTTTATTCATGAAATGCCGTTTCATATGTTTTTTCAACTTAATATATTATTCATTTCATTTCAATTGACTTGCTCTCAGTCCAATGCATTTCGGGCTATCATGCCCTTCATCGGGGACCGTTAACTGTGAAACGAGACAGATCCCCGAATGCCTTGCCCCTGTCGGTTGGAGCAGTTGACGGCCGCGCAACAGATCACCATCTCCGTGAAGCTGACTTTCTGCAAGAAGCCTCTCTATGCACAATCTCACTGACACACTCCCTCTGATATAACGTCTGCACAATGGTTCCCGGTGCACACATTTCTCTGAAGACACGCGCCTTACACGCACTTTCAATGCGGGGTGTCACAGCGATATATGTACCGCCAGCGCGTTTTCAGGGCATCGGTGACGTATCACGCACTGCTGGCAGACAGTTGTTCACAGACACTACCTGCACTCACAGTCCCCTCACAATCACGCTGCACACACCTTCAACGAGCAGCCCTTCATCGCTGTACACAGCCCTCCAGCAGACAGTCATTACACACACTGGTACACCCTCTCCTTGCTTCCTCACCACCTGCACGGATGCAACCTTCACACGGTGATTCCATACACTCACTATTACCCGTGCACACATCCACTCTCCCCACGGTGACTTCTTACAGTTTGCGCCCTATTCACACCTCAGCCACACGCGTGCACACACAGTCCCGGTAGACAGGGACTTCCCCCCCATACAAACTCACTCCTTTCAAGATCTCACTGTGACGGCTCACTACCAGACGCGCACCTCTGATCACTCCCCGAGTTACACCTTCAACCAGTGACTCCCTCCGTGGGGCATCCAATCTCACACCAGAGGAGCGCCCGTTTACACACTTATCACACTATCTGCTCCATCCTTTTGTTGTTGTTAGCCACTACCATGGCACTCCTCACTGTGGTAGTGCCCCCAGCCTCACCCTCTTCAATGCCCTCGATGAAGTCTGCAGCGATCCCCTCTCGTGCACAGCTCCCAGGTACACGTCAGTGCCCTTCTCCCACTAGCAATGTCCCCACTCCCCCCTTGCAGGGCATCCCTTGCCCCCTGCAGTCCCCGTCCCCGAACCCTGTGTTACCCTTCTAACCCCCGAATTACTGCTTGTCTACTACAGTGCCCTTTCGCTCCCTCTTCAGCACATCTGTTACCCCCACCAGGCCCTCTCTCGCTCAAGCAGTGCAGCTTTCACACCACCTGAAGTTCTTTCTCACCTCTAGCAGAGCCCCTCTCACCCTTATTACCGCCACTCTCATCCCCAGCAGCACCCCTCACAGCGTCCTCTCACCACCCCATAGCGCCTCTCACATCCTCGCAGCGCCCATCACACCCTCGCAGCACCCATCACACCCTCGCAGCGCCCATCACACCCTCGCAGCACCCATTACACCCTTGCAGCGCCGCTCTCACACCAGCTACAGTTCTCTCCCCTCTCGCAGCCCCCTCTCACCCTTAGCAGCCCCCCTCAAGCTTTGAAGCAATCGCTGTTGCATATTTATCTTATGCAACTAACAACCATTGACAAAGCCAATAGTCCTGGCTTGTAGTGGATGTAATGTTACTTGTTGTATATGGATGGAATGGCGAAGCAGCAAAATACCAGTGGGGCGACACACTATGCCGAGCATGGATTTTCAATTTGGGTTTTTAAGCCACGTCCTTCATTACATCGACCACATCCCTCTGGGAGCCATCACAAGGATTTTCATTCCACTTAAAGCCCTTCCTCCGGTATAGTGACTTCCTGCTGAACAGGGAGAACAAGTTCACTCAGACTTGCAAGTCAGCTCCAGAGAGACTAATCCATGCCCGGGCCCCTCATCCATTGGCACCTTGTGATTCTTACAGCGTTACAGTTCATATCTCATTCCCCTTATTGGATTTTGTCATTTTAGTGTCATTTTGTTCAATACATTTTACTTTTTTTTTCTATTTTGTTTTGGGTTTTTTATTGTTTTGCATTTTGACTTTTACTTTTTTGGTTTCTGCATAAATATTTGACATATTACCTTAAGTTAAGCCTGCCTGTTCCGTGTTTAGGTACCAGGGGGTTGATCCTAGGTTAATTGAATGGCTTTGAAAGTTCATTCTGACAACGGTTGTGATTGTTCCTCATCTACCGTAAATAATAATTCAGTTTCTTACAGAAACTATCTGAAATTATCTACAAAACCAGGCTTGAAGCACCCTGTGGACAAACTGGAATATGGGAATAGTATTGTGTGGCAATAGAACCTATAAAAAAATTCAGCTTGGAGATGAACCAAGAATCACGCTTGAATTTCACAACTTTTTAAAACAAGGTAGTCAGAAAAGTGTCGCGAATATATTGCAGCTCTTTGCATTTTGGCAGCCCCAAGCAAATTTGAGAACAGAGTGGATGTATGTAGCTTTGCTGGTCTGCCTGAAGTTATGATGCTGCTGACAGTGGCCTGTCTGCTAATAGCGAAGGCGTGACTGGTGGATCTATGAAGCCAAATAAGAGAAAGCTATCTTCCGACACCACAGTCTTCGTGACTGAGACCAGTAATACTGAAGACTCTGAGATTCACAGCAGTAATTTCTTCTTTCAGAGCGTTCTTGCTTCAGATGGAGTGAAGCCCAGAAGTAAGCACATTACTAAGGTACCAACAAAGTTTAATATTGTTCATTTGTATTAACAGTTTCTCTTTTGCAGCTTTTGGAAATGCATTTTCTAGTTTTGTTGCTTTTTGGTTAGTTTTTTATTGTAGGCTGTTATCTTCGGTTTAAAGGGAAAGATGTTGTAGTGTTTGACTGTGGCGTGGGATCAAGAAGAGACCTAAGACCAGTTCAGGGTAGGTAAGGTTTTATTTTGGAAAACTTCTTTTTATGGCGGGTTGTCAAGGTGTCTCTCTGAAAAGCTCTGGGGTCCGTGATGGCGTCTGGTTATGGTCTTGTTTCCAGATGGTTAAGAAGCAGACTTCAGGGGATGTTCCGTTCTTCCTAAATCCTCGTTGGACTCCGCCAGAGAATCGAAACAGGTACAGATTGTCAGGATAACTCTATCTGGACTCTCCCACAGGGAACCGGGCAAGTGCAGGGGACACCCGTGCTAAGGTGCTAAACACTCCACCATGAGCTGACCTCCCCGGACTCCTAGAAGTTGCCTGCAGCTTCTGCAAGGAGACCCCCTCAACTGCGACCTGCACTGGTTAGCCATTTCTGACACCAAAATGCACCCCTTCACCCGTCCATCCTGGGCCTTGCTGAAGAGGACAAAAGGTGTTCCTACGTCCCTGAGCATCATAACTTACCTCAATGGCAGTTGGTTTCCTTCGATCCGCCTCCTGACTGGAGCCTGCAGCCCTTTTCAGATTTGGCCTGCCTCCATTGCTTTTCATTGGGCTGTGTTGGCACCCTGCATCCAGCCGCCCCTGTGCCGCTAGTGTTGTAGTGTTGGTGCTGTCTTGGCCCCTGCTCAGTGTTAGCCTCAGCCCGGAGACTGGTTCTCCAAGCTACTGCTTCTTACCTGTATTTTATAAACAGAAACAATGGTTCATGTGGGAAGATATATCTAGATGTGATACTAATATGCGTAATCACAATGCAGGTAAGGGTTAAGTCGATATCCAAAGGAGAAAAACCATATACAACTCAATATTTGGTAATACCAATAGTTATTTATATAAATCTAAATACAATTTTTTCAGACAACAGTGCAATTTGTCCCCAGTGAACATGGAAATTAAAGAAATAATAGTGACATATTTGTGACAGATCTGTGGTTCTGCAAAATAAATCAAACCGAGTGTCATTTTTATGAATTGGTCTCAGATTTAATCATTGAGTGTGTGTCTTTTATTTCCACTTTGTGTACAACAAATGCTTACGACTACCCTCGGATAAGCCTAACTGCTCTTTCATACTACCACAAAAGAGAGCAATAGTATTATCTACTTTAGCCTTTGTATAACCTTTGGGGATCCACTGGACTCTCTGCACACTCTACCTCTTTTTGGTATAGTATATAGAGAGCCAGCTTCCTACACTGGTGGCGCAGGGGTAGGGTACACGACTTTGCATTTGCTGGGCAACTCTGACAATAAGTGACCACAGGATTACATCCAGAAATTGCCTTTTGTTAAATTGTAGTTTTGCACATTGACTATTTTTCCAAATTTTGAAATATGTCAGTATCCTGGTTTGGTCCCCTTTAGTACAGCTGTTTCAAAAGTCAAACTCTTGCTGTAGTTAGGAAACCAGTATTAGTGTTTTTTCCTTTCCAAAAAGGTTCCCAACTTTGTAAAGTTAATGAGTGCTAGAAGTAGTCACTCAGAAGAGCTGATACAGGTGAAGGAAATCGACCTCACGCCTTATGTCCTTAAATATAAAATAGCTCAGAGGCTTGGGTAAAACCTACAGCCTCAGGACTGGGTCAAACCCTACCACAGCAAAGCTCCAGGATCTTTTGGAAGAATATGACAAAGAGCATCCAGAGGATGACTCTGATCTTACAGATCAAAATACTGACACTAGGAGTTACAGTGTGTCACCCCAAGACAAAGAAGCCTCTTCAGACGAAGAGCCTGCTCTGCAAAGACTAGCCAGGAGGGCAGCTCTAGAAGCCCAACTCCTAGCTACAGAAGAGAGAGAAAGGAGTTTGGCCGAGGACCCTTCTTTGGTGGCATCACAATCATAAATAAGGAGAAAGTAGATTCCTTTGACTCTAAAAACCCCAAAGGGATTGACCCAACATTATTTGAGGGTGATGATATCAGCAAGTGGTTCATTGCTTTTGAGCGGGCCTGTCTTAGCAGGCAGGTCCACAGGAAGCTGTGGAGTGCTATCCTGTGGGAAACGTTTTCAGGAAAGTGCAGGGATAGACTCCTGACACTCAGTGAGAAAGAGGCTGAATCCTATGACCTCATGAAGGGTACCCTAAGTGAGGGCCTTGGATTCAGTACGGAGTTTAGCACCAGTTTCAGAGAGGCTCGAAAAACCCAAAGCCAGGCCTGAGTAGATTTTGTAGACTATTCACTGAAATCAGTAGGAGGTTGGTTAGTAGGTAAGAATGTGCATGCCTTTGAAGGGCCTTATCATTTGGTAATGAAGGAGCATCTTTTAAGTAATTGTTACCAAGGGAAGCTACATCAATTCCTGGTAGACCTTGGTCCACTTTCTCCTCAAGAGTTGGGGAAGAAGGCAGACCACTGGGTCAAAACAAGGGTGACCAGGACTCCTGCTGGTGGGGGGAGACCAAAAGAAAGAAGCCGGAAAGCGACCCTAGGGAAATGGGGTAACCCGAAAAAGAAAGATTCTACTTCAAGCCACCAAAAATCTGTTCAAGAGATGGGGCCCAGAGACTCTTGACAGCCAAAGGGTGGGTACCAGGGTAAGAACTGGGATCCTAAGATGGGCTTGGTGCCATGGCTGTAGGTCACTTGGGCACTGACCTTGAGACTCTGGCTGTAAAAACAAGAAATATACCTCTGGTCCAGCTGCAGTACCTGCAGCTGCATCTCTCCAGATGGGATCTGAGAGAGCAATGGCCAGGCCATTGAGCTCTCTTAGCCGACTCAAGTAGGGATGTGGCCTTAGCCACCTTAGCTGCCTGGCCCACTAACATGCACATGGGGTAGGGTGGAGGCCTTGAGAGACACTGGTGCCAGCACCACCCTGGTGACTGAGCAGATAGTTTCCTTGGAACAGCATCTGCCTGGAAGGACCTTTCCAGTCATCAATGCTGAAAATTTGATAAAAACCCATCACGCAGGCGAGGGTGTCTTTTGATTTGGGAGGAGTTGCTGGCAATGAAGAGGTAGTAGTCTCTTCATCCATACCAGTTGATTGTTTTCTTGGCAATGATTTGGAACCCTTAGCCTGGGCTGAGGCAGAACTGAGGATCCATGCAGAAATGCTTGGAACCTCACGCTGGGTGTGTGTGTGTGAAAACCATAGCACAGAGCAGAGCCCGGGTGTAAAAGAGGTGCTGAAGTCTGGAATAATGGTCCAGTCCTCCAAGAGAAAAGGCAGGAAAACTGGAGTACCAGCTTCTAGGCAGACACCAGACCGTTCTCCTCAGGAGGAAGAAGGGCCAGCCCCAGAGACAATTGAGCCTCAGGAGCTGAAGTCTTACCAGGCTGAGCTTTTGGCCCTGTGGTGACCCTCTAGGGAAGATCTGTGCCAGGGACAGAAAACCTGTCCCACTCTTGAAAACCTGTGACTGCAAGCTGCCGCACAGGAAAGAGGTGATGGCACAGGACGTATTGGGAGGAGGAAATCCTTTACACTGAGGCCAAAGACCCCAAACCTTGTGCCACTAGAAGAGTGGTAGAGCCTCTGGCATTTGGGGGAGTTCCTGCGCCTCCATTTGTGCATTATAAGCAGCCACATATACGACTTATTCTGTCCAGACTATTTGAGATTATCAAAGAACGGACTGTTCTTCTCTGCTTTCCATGATAGAACTTCGGGTCAGAGTTGTATATGACGTATTGTTTGGCGTCTGTGCAGCCACATCTTCTTTAAGATCAGTGAAAGCAGCCACAAAGCATATCTGGATGAGAGTCTTGAAGGTAAGTAACTCTCAGAATCTCCTGTTAAGCTATCTTCCCTTCAGTGGGGTAAACTTGTTTGTATCTTTCCTGGAGGACCTGGTTGTGGCATCCCCGTAGCTGGACAGCTTGACCAGACCAGAACTAAAGGCCAGGGATGCACCAGAAGGTGAAGGAGATTTGTAACTCCTGTCCCATCTGTCAAGCCAGTGGCACGACAGGTGGGCACCCAAAGGCCCTCTTAATCCCTTGAGCCCCCCCTACAGCATCAGGGAACAGTTCCGTTGGTAGTAGATCATGCCTCCAGGTATTCCGAGGCTATTCCCCTCTGGACTACCACTGCCCCTGCAGTGGCTAGGGCCCTCATTAGCATCTTTACCAGGGTGGGCTTCCCTAAGGAGGTGGTGTCATACAAAGGTACCAACTTCATGTCTGGCTACTTGTCGAAGGAGTGTGGTGTGAGTTACCGGTTCACTACCCTCTACCACCCACAATGTAATGGCTTTGTTTTGTTTTTTTAGAACTTTATTTTAATTTTAACAACATACAACCTGGCAGTCAGAGTATACATAGGCATATCATACCAATATGTTCTACGTAAGTAGGTTAATCAAGAAGCAGTCAGTAATTACACATGCACTAATCTGCTTTCCGATTCTCCAGGTGATCAATAAGTGTCCCATTCCCCTAATTGGGAATGTACCTTATAATTATCATGTGGAGACACCTCCTTGCTCATCCCCAGTGTCGTAGTGTTTTGCCTCATCAGTTTCAGAGCCAAAGTCTGTGTCTGTTGTCACTCGGGAAGCAGGAGCTAGGAGTTATCTGTATGAGCACGGCAAGTGTTTGTGTATCCTCAAATATGTCATCCTTTCTGCTAAGGCGCATATGTGTCTCCTCAGCTAGGGCCCAGTCGAGCGCATCTCTATGCCAGAGGGCAATCGTTGGGGCATGCTGGGACAGCCATGTGATTGCATTTTTACGTCATGCCAGTACCATAGGCGACTGACCAAATTGAAAGGTTATCTTGCGCCCTTCTGGCATCTGATGAGGCTTAATAATCAGCATTTCGGTGTTGGATCAATACTTAGTTGTGTGGCATGCTCCATTTCTTCGACAGCTTGTTGCCAGAAGGAGTGTATTGCATTGCAGGGCCATCGTTAATGTAAGAAATCAGCCCCCACAGTGTTGCAGCGCAGGCATATATCTGGGCAAGACACGACCATTCGATAAAGGTCTTGTGGCGTTAAGTAGGTTCTTCACAGAAATTTATAATGTATAATTCGAAAATGGGCATTACTAGAAACCATGCATGTTAGTTCACAGGACCGCTGCCAGTCTTGATCTTCCTTTGGAATGTCAAAGTCTAAATTCCAGGCCTCTCGGGTCCGTGTGTAGTGTGAAGTGTCTACTGTACAGTTTAAAATGCAGCCCTTTGGGGGTGCGAGGGGTCGTGGCTCCTCCTCTTCCTTTCGGGGATGTTACAACCAATATCAGCAGTACCATCCCTATCCGGGCCAACCGCGTTACTCCTCCCTTTAACAGCAGTCGTTTCGACAGCCGCAGGCTGCCTCTTACAAGCAGTACAGAGGGAAATCCTCCTGCTGAGGTAGAGATTCCTCAAAAAAGCACTGCCAACTGCCAACTGTCAACCGCTCTTCCCATCAATCCGACCAAAGTTGGAGGGCGGATCTCCCATTTCTTCTCCAATTGGTCCGTAATAACTACAGATCGATGGGTTTTGGACATAGTGTCCAGAGACTACACTCTGGAATTTGTGAAATTCCCTCAAAAATCTCCCCCCAGAGGTCCTCCTCCTGCCCGTCTGATGGAACTTATATGCCAAATCCATCTCATGTTAAGGAAAGGAGAGGAGCGATCAAAGTGTACGGAATCTTCAAAGGGATGCTGACGGCGTGCAATACAGGACGGAGAAGCATGAAAAGACATTAATTTGTTATTATCCGCCTGATAAAGAAAAAAAAATGAGCGTCTGCATGAGTTGTTTCTGATTGAAACACATTCATCACAAATATTAAGACAGGTGACGATAGTATTCAATGGAACTCCGTGGATAAGTAACATCGAGCGCAGACTCTTACCAAAGGACTTAATTATAGATGTGCTCTTTTAATCCTGACACAACTCAGTGAAAGAAGTGTATTTTGAAATACCTGGAGTTTGCGGCGATATTCGCGCAACTTTAATAAGGAGAAAGGAGAGAGCATATACCCTTCTGGCTTGGCTGAGAACACCACAGGTTACATTTGTTAGGTCTGCCGGCAATTATATGTTCTTCAAGCAAGGTCGTTGGAAGAAATAGAACGACAGAAAAGATCAGAGTCTTTGAAATTCTAACCAGGGTAGAGAGAACAAATTGGTAAAATTGGCTGGTCCTGATGAAGGTGGTTCTAACGCAATGTCTTTCCACCGAAACGCGTTGACCTAAGTCCTCCTAACATCCCACTGATTTGAGAGGACAAATATTGGACAGTAAAGAAAACAACGAATAGGAATGTTCACATGTCCAGACATAGGAGTGGTATGATTGTGTATGATTGTGATGGTGACTCGTGCACTCTGCCCGGAAATCTGCTGCTCTTCTTGTTTTTTGGACATCGCTCCTGCTCTGTTCTGCCGGTGCTTCAGCCGGCACCTTTGAAGACGCCACTTCTTGCCGATCCCGCTTCGCGGGAGCTGCTGCGCGGTGCGGGTGTTCACCGTTCTTGTCTACCTTGTTATCACACCTGCCAAGGCGCGAAGAGGCTGCAGGGGTGTTGCGCTGCAGGGACTCACTGTACCAGGAGTCCCTGCGTGACCAAGAAACATCCGGTCAGTGCCCCCTGAGTGCCCCGCCCCCGGCCGACACAAGAAGGTGAAAAGGGAGCTGGGAGCTGCATCCTGCGTGACTCGTGCACTCTGCCCAGAAATCTGCTGCTCTTCTTGTTTTTTGGACATCGCTCCTGCTCTGTTCTGCCGGTGCTTCAGCCGGCACCTTTGAAGACGCCACTTCTTGCCGATCCCGCTTCGCGGGAGCTGCTGCGCGGTGCGGGTGTTCACCGTTCTTGTCTACCTGGTTATCACACCTGCCAAGGCGCGAAGAGGCTGCAGGGGTGTTGCGCTGCAGGGACTCACTGTACCAGGAGCCCCTGCGTGACCAAGAAACATCCGGTCAGCGCCCCGAGTGCTCCGCCCCCGGCCGACACAAGAAGGTGAAAAGGGAGCTGGGAGCTGCATCCTGCGTGACTCGTGCACTCTGCCCGGAAATCTGCTGCTCTTCTTGTTTTTTGGACATCGCTCCTGCTCTGTTCTGCCGGTGCTTCAGCCGGCACCTTTGAAGACGCCACTTCTTGCCGATCCCGCTTCGCGGGAGCTGCTGCGCGGTGCGGGTGTTCACTGTTCTTGTCTACCTGGTTATCACACCTGCCAAGGCGCGAAGAGGCTGCAGGGGTGTTGCGCTGCAGGGACTCACTGTACCAGGAGTCCCTGCGTGACCAAGAAACATCCGGTCAGCGCCCCCTGAGTGCCCCGCCCCCGGCCGCCTTTCCTCTTACAAAATCAGTTGCAGGGCCGTCTCGCAGGACGCGAGCGGGACGCCCGGGGCGAAGCCCGGGCAAAGGGCGGGCCCTCTGTAGCCCTCGGTGACTGAGGTAGGCTGGGCTGGGCTATGTTATTAACATTTTCTTATTAAATATTTGCTAAGATACGATAGGAAGCTGCACTTTGTGTGGTAAAAATCGACGGACTGCACTATTGACTTTGACTGGAATTCTTACAAGACTCTCCTCCATTGTTTCATTTCTTTTATGGACTAAATCCGTTTTTTATCTCATTCTTTGTGGATTTAAAGTTTTAAATTGTTTATTTTTATAAATTGTTAGGGATGATGACAAAGAAACTCCGCTCTGGAAGAATATTGGGGGGAAGGTCCTGTGTAAAAACAAGATCTAACCCCTTAAGAAATAAATCAGTTAATAACCCCCTATTGAAGGGTCAATGTCAGCTTTTGAAATTGTGGGAAAAACCCATTGATAAGATTTTGCCAGTTTATGCAACTGAAGGCTCTGATATAGTTCCGCCTGTGGGACCTGCAATGGTGGTAGATAACACGGATTCCTCTCTGATTGTGAGGGACTCCTCCCATGTAGGGTCTGTTGTGAAGACTAACCTTGTACACTTTGAAATGCATAGTGATATTAAGCATCTTGCATCAAATGTTGAGGGAGAGCAATATAATAATTTATCAGCTCTTAATGTCTCTGTGCCAAACGTTCCGTCTGGAGGTGATTCTTCATTGTCAAGCATTGACCTAGAGCTCTGTGGTCGTTACTTGGATGGTGGTAGCCTGAAATTACCAGAGGCCATCAAGCCCCCAGTGGGCGCTACTCCCTCTGGACTATTGTTGTACAGTAGTACCCCCTCTATAAATGCGCAAGACATGTCTGCACTGTTAAATGTCTCCAGGAGCCCTGTGCTTAATTTATCTGGCATTTGTCCTCTTGTTTCTTTGGGTGAAAAACCTATATCTGAATCTTTGATTGCCCTGGAACATTTATTGGCTTCTATACTATCACTTTTGAGCAAATTCGTAGGAAGCTCTGACTGTATCCTGGATTCTGTTACACAAATATTAAATACTATGTTGCTAAAAGTCCCGGAAAAGATTCCTGATCCTGCTCCTGAGGCGGGCTCTCAGAAGGCAAAGGTGTGTGGTAATACTTCTGCGGGAAATTTAGGTATAAATATTCCAGTGGTAGTCAAAGAAAAGGATTCCACTGGAACTCCTATCTCTGCCGCAACTAATTGTGTAAAGATCTCTGAACTTGAAATAGAGGAAGAAAGCCTGATTGTTACAGATTCAAAAGCTGTAAATGAGTTATTCCCAATTTTTGTGCCAGAAAGAAAGGGGCCTCAGGATGTTGATAATGAAAAAGAAAAAGAAAAAAATGGTAAACATAGAAATAATAAAGGAAAAAAAAGGAAACCTGTGCGCAAATACAGGAAGAAAAGACAGAGGCAAATAATTTTTCATGATCCTACTGCTTTAACTGGTAACGATGATATTGTCAGTGAGACTAAATCTGAGTCCCCGAGTTCAGATGTCGATACCTACGCCTCTGCTTGTGGTGAAAAAGTTCTCTTTAAGGCTCCTCTTACTTCTGTGGAAGTCCTTCCCCCTGAAGGTGGAGGAGGGTTGATTCCCCCTCCAGTGGCAGAGGTGATAAGATCTATCCTGGTTGTATCAGGGGCTCTTAACCCCCTAGCTCTTCCTTACTTGTTTCTAGAAGAGGTTGATGTATGTCCTCAAATCCCTCTGACGAAAGTATCAATGTCCTATGTTGACACTCTGATTTTGGACTTTTTGCCACTGTTTGATTCTGACCTGCCCTTAAATAGGACATGGTTACTCAATTGTTTCAAAGATTTGGAAAGTTTAAAACTCATTCAATCGAGTGATATTGAGTTGGTTACCTTGTTAGGTGGAGATAGTGTGTCACGCATAAGGGTAAAATTTTATTCTAAAATTATTGTAAATCTTATATTACAACAGGCTGAGAATTTCCAATGTAGAGGAATTGATGTCTTGCCTATCTTCTCTTTAGGAAAAATTAATTTACCCCAAAATGGGTTGGCTCAAAGGGGCAATGGGCAAGATGGGGTACTCCCTTCTTTTAATGATTCAAAGATTTGGGTCTCAAAAGGCAAACGTTCGGTTTCCCAGGTATTGCCTCCCCCGTTAATTCAGAATTTTCTCCCTTTAGAGGATAATCAACGGTGGAACTGGCTTCCTAGTGCCTTGTCTAATAAAATCACAGACAATCCCAAATTGTTTCAACATCTTTAACAATACATTGAAAATTATTTCTTGGAATGCAGCCGGGATACATAATAGACCAGAGAAACTAGAATTTTTGTTTTCACTGGGGGCTAACGTGATCTGCATCCAAGAAACATGGTGCGTTAATAACTTATGTGCAGGGAAAGACTACTATGTGCTTGAGGCTGCGGCCTCCTCTTCAAAGAAAGGGCACGCTAAAGGGGGAATTGCTTGTCTTTTGTCTAATAATTTGCAGTGGAGATTTTCTCATTATATTGATCCTAGTAATCTCTTCCAAGCAATAACAATAGGTAGTCTCTCTAGCACTGGCAATAAGTTTTCTGTTGTAATCATTAATGCTTATATTCCTCCCGAAGAATGTTTTAATATTTTATTGAAGCAAGTGTTTCTTTATATTAAGCAGATTAAAGAGGTATATCCCCCACCTGAAGTAATACTTGTTGGGGATTTGAATTGTAAAATTTCTAATTCTAGTTTAGATTTATTTAGAAATAAATCTAAAGAAGAGGCTTACCTCATCCCACAATCACTCTTCCCAGATAAAATAAAAACTAATAAAAGAGGGAAGATTTTGTTGGAAGAACTGTCTGCAGTTGAGGGGCTTATTTTAAATGGGAGACTCCCCTCTGACACTCCTGCAAAATTTACCCATAGGTCTCCTTTTAGTGACTCAATACTAGACTATGTGATCTCTGATTATGATACTTTCTCGTTTGTCCAGGATCTAATGGTATCCCCAACAGCTTTGAGTGACCACAATGTGATTAGTATAAGCATCTCTTTATATCCTCCTCCCTCTGATACCTGGTCATTTAATAACAAAGGTGTTAATTTCCATAAAATCTCGGGTAGATGTTTTTGGAATCCAAGTGCCATGAAGGGTGTGCAGGATATTCTTTGTAAAACAATATTAGAATTAAGTGATTGGCTGGGTTCTGAAGTCATGCACTTTGAAAAATTTATGAGGAAGATCACTTTGGTTGCAAAAAAGTCTAGTTTTCCTAGGAAAAAGCTTCTATATCCTAGTGTAATGCTCCCCCTAAATAAGGAAATAAATAAATTAGTGCGGGAGCAATTTCTATGTAGATCTGGTGAGTTAGCAAATAAAATATTACTGCTAAAAAGAAGGAGAAGTAGATTGAGAATGAAACTTAAAAAAGAGAAAGAAGACTCTTTGTGGATAAACTTAAGGGAAGCCGTTGTGCATGGTAAGGCTAGAGAATTTTGGGCTATAGTTGGCAAGGGATGTGGAGTTAGAGCTAGCCCTCTTCCCATTCCCGTTTCTGAAGAGGTATGAACCTCTTTTATTTCGAAGCTATATGCTGGGAATGGCACATTGGTTGAGGATAGTGGGTTTGTTCAAGCAGCTGAGGCTCCTATTGACTTCCCTTCGGAGAAAACTATAGAAATGGCCATTAAGAACATGCGCTCCTCGGGAGCAATGGGACCTGATGAGTTACCTATATCGGTTTTGAAGCAGGATCCATCTCTATGGAGTAAGATACTCTTTCCATTGTTTAGATCCTGTTTCGTCTCTAAAATGGTGCCTGCTTCTTGGAGGGGAAGCATATTGGTCCCACTATTTAAGAAGGGAGTTAGGGACAAGCCTATGAATTACCGTTTGATAGCTCTCCTTGACTCAATCGGAAAAGTTTTTGCAAAATGTCTTTTAACGTTACTTAATGAATGGGTTGAAGAAAATAATATCTTACCACTGGAACAGACTGGTTTCCGCAGGGGGCACGGTACATTAGATAATCTCACCGCCCTCCAGGTGATTTCGGACAAATACATACATGTTCGAGGGGGGGTGGTGTTTGCAGCTTTTATTGATTTCTCCATAGCGTTCGACAAAGTAGATCGTTGTACGCTGTGGAGAAAATTAGCAGCAATGGGTTTGCCATCTAATTTATTGGATCTTGTACGTGCTCTTCATACGGATACCTGGTGTCGTGTGCTTCAAGGTGGAGAAAGGGGTCTTTCTCAATTAATTCCAACCTTGAATGGACTTAAACAGGGTTGTCTTTTGGCCCCATTATTGTTCTACCTGTACATTGCTGATCTCCCTGCTTCCCTGTCTGCTTGTAGGGGCATTGCCCCAGTTGTGGGGGGGTTTCCTATTTCCTGTTTGCTGTATGCAGATGATATCCTCATCTTAGACTTAACGCCTAAGGGTTTGGCTAATCGTCTGCAGGCTTTACACTTATTTGCTGAGTCCCATTTTATGAGGATAAATACTTCTAAAAGTAAAATTATGTGCATTTCAGGAAAAAAGAAATCCAGATCAGAAAATTGTGGATGGTCTATAGGTGGCCAGAAATTAGAGGTAGTTAGATCCTATACTTTTTTAGGTAAAATAATTTCGGCCAATCTGAGTGAGAAGCCCCATATGGATCATAGCTCGTGTAAAGCCCTTGCACATGGCAAAGGTTTGCGTTCCCTTTACATTGCCACAGGGAAAAGACATTTTGCTTGTTTACTTGAGGTGTTTAGGGCAAAAATTCCAGCTACGCTTTTATATGGAATAGTACTTGTAGAGCTGAAGCATTGGGGTTTCTGTCACACTGTTGAAGGAAAACTATTAAGATCCTTATCTACCCCTAACACAGCTTGCTCACTGGCCGCATGTAGGCTTGAATACGGCCTTAGGAGTAGCTGGGTTCAGGGATTATGTGCTTTGGTAAGATGGGTGGCATGTTTGGCTAGAGGAGAACCGGGATCGTTGAGAGCTCTTCTCAAAGGAGAATTGTTGGGCAGCTTTAAAGAGTTCTCTCAAATAGTTAGGAATTTTAGAAAAGCTGTGACATTTCTAGAGTTGGATGAAAGTATTCTCTTTACACATTCTCCGACTCAGCTAAAAACCTTGCTGAAACAGGCTTCGTGGGAACTCTGCTTTAAATTGGATAAGAATGTGTTACAAGAAAAGAGGGGATGTGATCTCCTTTTTAATTCTTATTCAATGAAGCTTGCCCAACCGTATGTTACATGGAATATCCCACATGGAGTTCGAAGACTATGGTTTCTCCTAAGATATGATCTATTACCTTTAAATCTCCTCTTATCTAAATGGTATGGATCTTCTCCGGTATGTAACCTATGTAATATGAATGATCAGGATCAAACCCATGTGTTGTTTTTATGTCCTGCACTGCGCTCTTTACGGTTGAAATGGTTAAAGCCAATATGTCTTCAACTCGGCATTCTTAATGTAAATATCTTTTTGCAGGCTTTGTATTTCCCCCCAAATTAAATGTTTTGCTTCTATATTTTAAATTTTTTTAAAGGTTTTTAGCTATTTATTAATGAGATATGGAGGTGTCTGTTGTTGATTATTCTTGTCTGAAGTTAATTGTTGTAAACTGTCTTTTGGTATTATATTGTATCTTATCCTATGTGTGTATTTGTATTATGTTTTTTATGTGGCCCTCTTTGAGAGCCAAAACATAATAAAATAAATTGAATCAAAGGGATGCAGGCTTCTAGTCAAGATTCTTCCAAATCAAGGAAAAATCAGGGAAGTGGCACCCCATTCTGGACCTTCGTTCCCTCAAAAAGATTCTCAAGAAGCAAACTTTCTGGATGTTGTCTCTCCTAGAAGTGCTTCAATTACTGCCTCAAGGGGATTACAAGCCAACACTGGACCTTCAAGATGCCTATTTTCATGTCCCTATCCTACCCAGACACAGAAACTTCCTGCGCTCTAGAGTGGCTGGCAGAGATTTCCAATTCCAAGTCCTTCCATCTGGCCTTCGCTCTGCACCCGAATGTTCACCAAAGTCTTGGCACCGGTGGCAGCATATCTTGGTCAAGCTGATGTCCAAATATTCCGCTACCTCGACGACTGCCTTATAAAGGCCTAGTCGTTCGCAGTCGCAAGCAGACACACTCAATCATGCCTGTCTCTGTGTCTTTCCATCACTCTGTAGAAGTCTCAGTTCACCCCCTCTCAAGTGAGGACCTTCTTGGGGGCCATCATAGACACACAGCAAACAAGGGCTTTTGTCTCCAATGAAAGACAACAGCAGATTTCCAAACTGGCAACTCTCCTGTGCACATAAAAGTATGCTTTTGTTCGACAGTTCAAATCGCTTCTGGGGATGCTGTCTTCCGGTATTCCCCTAATTCCCAACTGTTGCCTCAAAATAGGACCCCGACTGGAGAACTCGACAACCAATTGCAACAAGTCTCAGGGTCCTTCGACAATGTCATCAACATCACGTCTCAGATATGAAGAGCATTGCTATGGTGGACTCGCATACCAAACATCTCTGCAATTCGTTTGTAGTGGACACTCCAAGTTTCATCCTCACGACAAATGCCTCCCTCGAATGGTGGGAAAGTCATCTTCAAGCCCTCACAGTCAAGGGGAAATGGGACACCCGCCTATGAACTTGGCACATAAACCCTTTTGAGTTACTGGCAATATTTCCGGCTCTGAAGTCCTTTTGCACCCTCATTCAAGGAGCTTCAGTGTTGATCCGAATGGACAACACAACAACCTGACCCCAGGCCACCCCCCACGCCGCACGGCTCCTCCGCTGTGACCGGGTCTCTGCCCCCGGCGCCGCAGGTTCGCCCCTGACCTCGGTGTCCCCCTGCTGCTACCTTCTCCTTTCTGCTGCTGCCCACACTTGTGAATTGTGCTTTTTTTTCTGGACTTCTGCATTTTTCTGTATTTTTCATAGTTGCTGATGTATCCCTGCCCTCTGTGTGTGCCCCCCGCTTCCCGCCGCAGCTCCCTCGCGGCCTCGCCCCTTTTCTTTTGTACCCCCTGCCCATTGGCCGCCCCGCTCCCGCCTCCCAGCTGCTCCTCCCTCCCACTTCGTCTCATATGGAGGCCGCAAGGCGGTCACGCGCAGAAGGCGCGCCAAAGGCAAGCCCGTCTGCGCCTGGACCACGCCCAGCGCCAGGACCCCTGGCCCTCAAAGATGCCTGCCCACCCGACGGACTTACGACGCCGCCACCATCCACGCACTCAACGCCGGCCGGAACCCCGCCTGCTACCGAGCCATCCCGAAACGCACCCACGGACCCTTCCCCTGCCAAGCCTGCAAATTCACCTGCCTCCAAACCTGCACCGCACCCGCCAAGTCAGCTACCAGCAACAATCACCTCAAGTGCATCCTGCTCAACACCCTCTCCGTCCACAGGCACACAGTCGAACTCTGGAACTCTGGAACCTCCTGGACACATCACCAGACGTCGCCTTCCTCACAGAAACCTGGATGAACGCCTTCTCAGCCCCCGACTTCGCCATAGCCATCCCGGATGGCTACAAGATCACCCGGAGGGACCGCATCAACCAAACCGGAGGAGGCATCGCCATCGTCCACAGAAACACCATCCAAATCACGACCAACTCTGACGACACCCTCACCGCCGCCGAGCACCTTCACTTCCAGATACACACCGACCCCAAGACCACCCTCGGGGGCACTCTCATCTACAGACCCCGGGACCACGCACACAATTCAGCGAAGCCATCACAGACTTTGTCAGCCCGCCCGCCCTATCCTCCTCAGACTACATTCTCCTAGGGAACCTCAACTTCCACCTGGAGAACAACAATGACAGCAACACCGCCGCCCTGCTGGACAACCTCGCCAACCTCGGACTCAAGCAACTGGTGAACACCCCCACCCACTACGCCGGCCACACGCTTGACCCCATCTTCTCCTCCAGCAAGCACATCTCCTTCAGCCACTCCCCCGGATTACACTGGACAGATCACAGCTGCGTCCACTTCAACTTCAGGAGAACCACGACCCACCACCACCCGCAATAGGTTCCTCGCAGAAGCTGGCGCAAGATCACCACCGACCAGCTCACCACCTCCCTCAGCCAGAACCCTCCCACCAACACGACGGAACCCAACGAAGCAGCCTGCAACCTCACACAGTGGCTTACCAACTGCGCCGATGAACTCGCACTACTGAAGAACCCTCCCAGCAGACCCGGCAGCAAGAAAGCCTCGTGGTTTACCAACGACCTCAAAAACTCCAAGAAAACCTGCCGCACCCTCGAGAAAGCCTGGCGCCACAACCAGTCAACAGAAAATATGACAGCCCTCAAGTACGCCACCCGCAAACACCACCAGCTGATCCGCACCACCAAAAGGACAACATTCAAAGAACGACTGGACAAAAACACCCACAACTGCAAGGAACTCTTCAGCATCGTTAAAGAGCTCTCCAACCCCAGCACCTGCAACAACGACATTAAACTATCTCAAGACCTCTGCGACTCACTCGCCTCGTTCTTTCACCGCAAGATCGCCGACATACACAACAGCTTCGACGCACAGACCACGCACCCTACCACCGAACCATTGCCCCCCGCCACCACCACCCTATGCACCTGGACCTCGGTTAGCACCGAAGATACCACCCGAACGATTAACACCATCCACTCCGGCTCCCCAACCGACCCCTGGCCACACCACATCTTCAACAAAGCCGACTCCATCTTCGCACTCCAATTCCGGGACATCGTCAACAGCTCCTTCGCATCCGCCACCTTCCTGGAGAGCTGGAAACATGCCGAGCTCAGCGCCCTCCTGAAAAAAACTACCACGGACCCCACGGACCTCAAGAACATTCGCCCCATCTCGCTCCTCCCGTTTCCGCCCAAAGTCATCGAGAAGACCGTCATCAAACAACTCTCCGCCTTCCTCGAGACAAACGGATCCCTCGATCTCTCGCAGTCCAGTTTCCGAGCAAACCACAGCACCGAGACCGCCCTCATCGCAGCTACCGACGACATCAGGTCCTTGCTCGACAACGGGGAAACAGCTGCCCTCATCCTCCTGGACATCTCAGCAGCCTTCGACACTGTGTGCCACCACACCCTAATACAGCGCCTCAGCAACAACGGAATCCAAGGAAAGGCCTTGGAGTGGATCATCTCGTTCCTCGCCGGAAGAACCCAGAGAGTCCACCTTCCCCGTTCCGATCCGCGTCCACCGAAGTCATCTGCGGCGTACCGCAAGGATCCTCGCTCAGCCCCACCCTCTTCAACGTCTACATGAGCCCCCTCGCAGCCATCACACACCAACACAACCTAAACATCATCTACGCTGACGACACCCAGCTGATCTTCTCCCTCACCAACGACCCCGCCAGAGCCAGCCTCCAGGAAGGAATGAACGACGTCGCGGAATGGATGAAGCTTAGCCGTCTGAAACTGAACTCAGACAAGACGGAAGTCCTCATCCTGGGACCATCCCCCTCTGCCTGGGACGATTCCTGGTGGCCCCCTGCCCTGGGCACCGCCCCCAAGCCAAAGGACCATGCACGCAACCTGGGCTTCTTCTTGGACTCCTCCCTCAAGATGACCAAGCAAGTCAACGCCGTCTCGTCATCCTGTTGCAACACACTGCGCACGCTTCGAAAAATCTTCCGGTGGATCCCCACCGAAATCAGGAAGACGGTCACCCAGGCCCTCGTCACCAGCCGACTGGACTACGGGAACACCCTCTACGCTGGAACTACAGCCAAACTCCAGAAAAGACTCCAGCGCATACAGAACGCCTCTGCACGACTCATCCTGGACATCCCCCGTCACAGCCACATCTCACCCCATCTGAAAGACCTGCACTAGCTCCCCGTCAACAAGAGGATCACGTTCAGACTCCTCACCCATGCACACAAGGCTCTCCACAACATGGGCCCCAAATACCTCAACAGCCGCCTCACATTCTACACACCAACCCGCCAGCTCCGATCCGCCAGCCTCGCCCTCGCCACCATCCCATGCATTCGCAAAGCCACCGCCGGAGGAAGATCCTTCTCCAACCTGGCATCCAAGACATGGAACTCCCTCCCCACCCACCTATGGCTGACCCAGGACCATCTCTCCTTCAGGAAATAACTCAAGACCTGGCTCTTCGAGCAGTAGCTTTCCCCCCCCCCCCCTCCCAGCGCCTGAGACCCTTACGGGTGAGTAGCGCGCTTTACAAATCTGTTGATTGATTGATTGAACAAGCATGCATTATGTGACCAAACAAGGGGGCACGAGATACACTTTGCTATCCCTACAAGCTCAGCAAATTTGGGATTGGGCGATTCAACATCAGATCACAGCAGTCCATGTTCCGGGGTGTCCAACCTTCTAGCGGTCTCCCTGAGCAGGTCGGTCTCGTCAAACCACTAGTGGGAACTTCAGCCGACGCTGGACCGCATCTTTCAGCTTTGGGGACACCCCAATCTGGATTTATTCGTGGCCAACCTGAACCGCAAATGCCCATTCTATGCAAGTTGGCTTCTCAACTCAGAATCGTGCAGAAATGCGTTTTTGATGAACTGGTCAAAAATATATGCTCACGCTTTTCCACTGATTCCTCTAGTCGCAAGGGTACTTTGGAAAATGCAGAAAGAACCCTGCGGCATTCTTCTCATAGCCCCCAGATGGCCTCGCCAGTTCTGGTTTACGGAGCTCCTCCTTCTGTCGGCGTGCAATCCAATTTGGCTGCGCCCAATTTCAAATCTTCTTACTATGAACCATGGCCTGATCTGTCATCCGAATCCTACTGGTGCCTGAGCACTATGAGTTTGCTAATTTGATTATTCCTCCGGACTGCAGGGAGGTCCTCACTAATGCTAGAGCACCCTCCACTATCAAAACCTACAAACTCAAGTGGAAACGGTTCTATCTTTGGTGTGAAGCTTCAAATTCTTCAGTTTAACTCTGAGAAGACAGAGATTCTACACTGTGCAGTAGATAGAATCCCTTAAAAACTCCCCTTGAGTTTTGGCCAACATCCCCTGCTACTCCATTGGCTCCCAGTAGCGTGGTACATAATCTGGGAGTCATGGTTGACAACAAATTGACATTAGAAAACTGTCAACAAAACAGCTGGAAGTGGTTTTACTCTGATCAGAGCATTTCGGAAAATCCTTCTGATGTTCTCTTACAGAACAGAGCGATCATAGTCCGGAGCACCATCCTCAGTAAGCTGGACTATTGTGATGCCCTGTTACTAGAATCCCCGCAATATCTGATTGAGAGATTGCAGAGAGTACAGACCATTTATTAAGTGTATTTTCTATAGCGCGCAGCTACCCCAACTGGGTGTCCCGGCGCTTCAGCCGCTGTGCATGATCATACTCAGATGAGGGGAAATTAACAGAAGAGGAGAGTTTTTAGAGCTCTGCGAAAGGGTAGTTCTTCATTAATTATACGAATAGAAACAGGCAGTTTGTTCCATAGGGCAGAGGCACTGACCTGAAAAGTTTTGCCCCTTGAGCGAGCTCTTTTGTATCTAGTAGTAGACAGCAAATGTTGAGAACTGAAGCGGAGACACCTTGCATTGCTGTAGGGTTGGAGGCAGGAGGCCAGATAGGCGCAACCTTTACCCCTGAGTGAACGATGTGCAAGGGTGAGAGCCTTAAATTCGGCTCTTCTTTGGATCGGTAGCCAGTGCAATGCCCGTCGGTGGGGGAAATATGCTCTCGCAGAGAGATACCACACACTAACCGAACCTCTGCGTTTTGGACGATCTGGAGCCTGTCTAAAAGGCCAGAGGCCAACCCTAGGTAAAGACCATTCGCATAATCTAGATGCGAGGTGATAAGTGCCTGGACAATCGTTTTCCTGGTGTTAGGGGGAAGGAAATTAATGAATTTCTTGATCATCCTGATCTTTGAGAAACAAGAGGAGGACACTGTTTGGACCTGGTTCTTAAAGGAAAGAGTGGTATCCCATCTAACCCCCAGGTTCCTAACTGAATCCTTCGGGGGAGGGGCAGAGCTCAAGTCGAGTGGCCACCAAAGGTTAGAGTCCAAAGGTGATGGCTGATGAAAAAATAAGACCTCCGTTTTTCCGGCATTGAGTCGGAGGAAGTTGTCATCCATCCACTGAGCAACTTTACGGAGACAATTTTTTAATGGGTCAAAGGTAGTGTCAGTAGGGGTGTCATCATAAGCAAACAACAATTGAATGTCGTCTGCATATGAAATGGCCTTAATTCCCAGCTCCGAGATAAGCTCTGCAAGTGGGAAGAAATACACATTAAATAATAGCGGACTCAGTGCAGAGCCCAGGGGGACTCCCCATTTTAGTGGGCGATGATTGGACTTGAAAGGGGGAGTAGACACAGCCTGTGTCCGATTGGCGAGGAAAGAGGACAGCCAATCCAGAGCATGGTGGCCAAAATGGTACTAGTGCAACCACGCCACTCCTCCGCCTCCCGGGCACTCTCAGATTTACACTGGCTGCTAGTCTCCCAGAGGATACGATTTAAGGCATTATGTATAGTATTTAAGGCTCCACATGGTCAAGGGCCCAAATCTCTGTAGGAGAAACTGACATGGTATGTCCCTTCATGAGCACTGCGCTCCTCATCGGCTAATCTGGTGAGGGTGCCTAGAGTTAGTCAAATCAGGAGGTAGGGCCTTCAGTGCGGCAGCGTCCCGCCTTTGGAAAACCCCCACACACACTGTAAGATTAAACCAGTACTAAACACACACGCCGCAATAACAGGTACATCATAGAAAGACTGATGGACATAATGAAGCGGACCTAGAGATACATGCATTGCACAGACAAGATAAAGGTCTTGATTTGGAGTTTGGTGAGCAGGGTACTCCTTCACAAGCGTGGTGTAATGTAATGTAATGTATACTTGTAAAGCGCACTGTTGCCGAGCGGCGTCCTGGCGCTGTATACCGCTGGGGAACCCGTCCTGGCTTTCCCTGTGGGATGGTCCCTCCTGGGTATCCCCAAGGTGAAGCCAGGCATCCCCGGCGTTGATGGGGCCGTTGTGGAGATGAGGCAAGCTAATGCCCAGAGTTGCTGAGTGAGACCCCTGGTTAGAGTAGGCACCGAAGCGAGAATTATCGAGTCCGCTAACCCTGGTCCACGACCCTGCCGCGTTGGGAATTGAACCCTGGTCCCGGGCCGTCTTCTACTTCCGGGTCTGCCGCCTCTAACCAGTGAGCCACATTACTACAACACATATTGTAGATCAACTTCCTATAGATGGTTGAGATTGCTTTTTCGGTCAGGGGATTAGTTAGCAGCTGGTTCTCCAGTCGGGATGCATCAGGCAACTCCCCCCCCCCTTCCCAGATGTTACCTTGCAGAGCGTGACCCACCTGCAAATGTCAGAACCGTTTTAGTCGCCTAATTCATACCAACCGGACCATTGAGTTGCACCTCCACCAGCGAATGGTCTGAGATTCTTCTGCCTGTCAAACCACATGCCATTCACTATTTCATAGTGTTTTTCTGCTTTTATTTACCACTTGTTTTATGCATGTGGTTGGTTGGGGGGGGGGAGATGGGCGAAGCAGGGGAGGGAAGGGGAAAGATATTTCTAACAGAGGGAAGAATTGTGTGTTTCCCCCAGTTAGTAAAAAAAACAGCATAAGTCTTGGCTGCTTCTGCTGCACTCAGAGTCTTGTGGGTCTTTTCAGTCTAATTTTTCTGTCTGGAAAAAAATTGTGTCCTGTTTTTCTGCACAAAAGCCTAACGACTGATAATCAGGTGAAATAAAATGAACACATGAAAGTACTCCTTAATTTCATTGCCCTTGATTCATACTCTGGACCATAGTTGAGGGATAGGTCTAGGCATAGTCCTCGCAACACACAATAGATTTGCGTGCGGCAGAGGCCAGAGCTCAAAAGTCAGGTTACCAGATACAAGTAGGTGGTAACTCAGGGCAGGGCGAAATGCCTGTTGTCCATGGAGGGGAAATTCCCATCCTAGAAATATACATTAAAATTAATTAATAGTATTCTATTTTAAATATCTTTTTGGTGCCAGTCCATATGACTTTAATGTCTGCTTTTGGGATTCTATGTTACAAGTCCATAGGGTACATGTATCCTTTCTGAGCTTAATAAAATGTTGGAAATTCTACTAATCCTCACTCCTAGATCCAAGTACTCTCAGGCTACCATTCTACACTCTGCTCTGTCTGAAGAACAGCTCAACACTTTCAAAATTCTGCAATTCTGCATTGATATGGCTTGTAAATTAATTTTGGGGATATTTACATGTATTAACTATTTAATTTTAATACTATAGGTGATTGAAATTACGGACGAAGAAAGCAAGATTTAGCACCAGCCAACTGAATGTTAGTGCCATAAGAAGGATTATTTTGAAAAACCGAAGGACATGCAGCATTCTAAGTTTAAACACTTTCCAAAATCTAGGTGTGGCGAGGAAGTGGGAGCTGAGAAAAGTACTATACCTGTAAGTGAAGTCTCTAATTTTGCATTTCGTTAACCCAGAGCAAAGTCATATCTGTCCACACAGCATCAGAAATAGTGCCAGAAAGACCAAGGACAACATCCTCATCTGAAATATTATCAGTAAGACAAATTGCCTCAGCATGACAGAATAACGTTCATCTAAAGCACGCATGATCTAAAGCATCATGTAATTCCAGAGAGGAAGCACACACTGCATAAAAGAAAGATATAACAAAAGGTTTCTTCTGCAAACCATCAAAGAAAAGACACTGATAGAAGACTCCGAAGCTGACACGCTAACAACCTAAAGATTGGAAAATCACCTTTGTTCAACAACCATTTTTAACCAGTTACGCAAGTTTGAGACTATCTGCCTCGGGATAGAACACCTCGACCCACTCTGCTCACTCTGGCAAAAACCTTAAAAATTCACCACTTTATTGTGTTGTTCATGACCATCTCAGATTGTTTCCTTTTTATTGTGTACTGTTCTGTAATTCTATGTAAATCGCCTCAACCTTATCTGTTGTGCAGGATTGATATGTAAAACTGTTAAATATCAAAATGGATTAAATGAGCACCATTGCGCTATAGCTAATGTAAATAAATCCTCGTCTTCAGAAGTACAATCCTTAACCTTACACCAAACACAAAACGGGTAAAAGGAACTGATGTTCGGTGACTGATGAGCCACAATATTACTGAGCATGTTCTAATGTTCTCAGTTACTGCCATTACGCCAGGGCAAAAAGGTACTTCTCAGTTTAATCATTAAATATCAGACTAACTCTTTATCACTGCATTGCTAAGAACCTATACAAATAGATTTGAGAAAAACTTCAGTCACAAAATAAGTTGCTGCCGGAGAGGCTATAACCAAAAGACTATTATCTGCTACAAACATTTTGACAGGTGTTACAGGGCTGCATCCAGACATATTTTGCTCAATGCAAGTCTTAAGAAGATTACACACAATATCTTTTAGAGATAAATGCTGAACATTATCTAAACAAGCCCGACTCTAAAATCGGGTTCACTCTTACCGTGGCATATAAGCAAGAGAAAACTAAATGTAGAGATATTAACTCTAGGAATACACCTTTTAAAAACACGGGCTGTTAGAACAATTTCAGTGTTCAAACCTGCCTCAATCAAAGCAAAATAACCCAAGTTGGGGAAAAAGTTACCTGTGCCAAAAAAGATTAAGCCATAACTCTCATCTCACTGAATTTGAGAGAATGCACACTGGGAAAATCCTCTCTCAGTGCTCTGAATGCCAAAAAAGTTTCAGCAGTAAATCTTATCTCACTGAGCATATGAGAATCCACACTGGGGAAAAACCTTATCAGAAAAGGTTTTTTAACAAACAAAGTCTTTCTCGACCTTACCAGTGCTCTGAATGCCAGAAATGTTTCAGTTTAAAAAGTAGGCTCACACATCACATACGAATCCACACTGGGGAAAACCCTTATCAGTGCTCTGAATGCCAGAAAAGGTTTAGTTTCAAACCGCAACTTTATCGACATGCATTAACCCACTCTGTGGAAAACCCTTATCAGTGCTCTGAATGCCAAAAAAGTTTCAGCAGTAAATCTTATCTCACTTCAACATATAAGAATCCACACTGGGGACAAACCTTATCAGTGCTCTGAATGCCAGGAAAGGTTTTATAACAAACATAGTCTTTCTCAACATGTAATAACCCACTCTGGCGAAAAACCTTACCAGTGCTCTGAATGCCAGAAAAGGTTTAGTTTCAAAGGGAGTTGTTGGACCTGGGCCTCTTGGCAGGGTCATCCCTAAACTTTTTGCCTTCCTCCAATACTCTCTCTGACCTATTTTGTTTGGTTTAATGACTCTGGGCACTTTACCACTGCTGACCAGTGCTAAAGTGCATATGCTCTCCCTATGTAAATTGTACATGTGATTGATGTCCATGATTGGTTCATTGGATTTGCTGTTAGTCCCTAGTAAAGTGCACCAGGAGTGCCAGGGCTTGTAAATGCCAATACTGCTAGTGGGCCTGCAGCGCTGGTTGCGCCACCCACAGAAGCAGCCTTAAAATGTGTCTAGGGTCTGCCATTGCAGAACCTGCGTGCAGTCTGGTACTGTCATGCTGGCTGGGCAAGTGCACACACTTGCCAGCCCTAAACCTTCCCTTAACTTCATATTAGTCACCCCTATGGTAGGCCTGCGGGCAGGGTGCATTGTAAGTGTAAGGTAGGACAAGCCCTGATGTGTGTGGCATGTCCTAGTAGTGAATTAAAACCAAATTCGTTTTTCACTATTGTAAGGCTACCTGCTTCCTTTAGGCCAGAATGAGCTGCTGGAATTATTACACTCTATAATCCCAGCAGGCTCAGGGAACATGGTAGAGAGTCATGTTTAGTATGCCTGAACTCAGAATAATAAAATATTTCTTTTAGTAAAGTTTATTTTAATATCCTGGGTTTGCAAATGCTACTTTTAGAAAGTTAGCATTTGCTTGCCTAACCATCTCAGCCCGCCTCTGCTCTTGTGTGTATCTGACTGTCTGAGTTGTGTGAGTGACAGGGCTGGGTGTGGACAGTGGGTGAATAGCAGGATGACACCTTAGTGGGAGGTGGGAGTTTCCCTGAATGATGCATCAGGCTGTGCTCTGCCTCCACAATGCTGGCTCCGCCCCCCTGGGGAGCGACTGATGACTCAGCCTGCACCTGGACCAGGAAGGACCGAAGCTTGTCAACAAAGTGCTCAAGCTGCCCCTGTCTTCACAATGCTGGCTCCGCCCCCCTGGGGAGCGGCTGATGTGCCTGCCCTCACACTGAATGCAGAAGCAGAAGTACCCACCACAAGTGCTCAGGGACTGAGAACAGTTATGCAAAGGCCCCCCTGGCCTGTAAGAACAAAAGAAACTGGGTATAAAAGTAGGAGCCCTGCTCCTTGTAAATCAGATCCAGTTTGCGCAAAGAAGAAGCTCTGCCTGAAGAGAAGGACCCTGGAAGCTGCAAGGAGAAGTACTGACTCTGACCCCAAGAGACTGGCCTGTGGTGGGTGCCTTGCTGCTGAAGGAGAGCAGGAGAAGAAAGACTGAAAGACTTTGCTTTTATCCACCTTGTGCCAAACTTTTACCAAGATCTCCAAGGGCTTGCTGTGAACTTGCCCCCTGACCAGCGCCCCAGGAACAGTGGGCGCTACCCTGGAAGAGAAAGCTGCTGTGAGTCGTGCATCTGTCCTGCACCACTACTGAGGAGAAGCGGAGTGCGCCGTGAGAGAATCGCTGTGCCCTCTGAAAGGCTCTTGGCTCCCCCGTCCAGCCGAGCACCGCAACTGCTACCTGGCAGGCCCCAGCTGACATCGCAAAGACCAGCCTCGCTGGCCCAAGCACCGTACCTGTCGCCTGCCTAACTGCGGTCTGCACCGCAAGAACGGACCCTGCCTTGTGCCTGCCTGCTTCACAGGAGAAGAAGTTGCCCTGAAGCCCCAGCCGCCGCCGTTTGCAAGCTGCAGCGGCGTGGGGAGAGAAGGACGACCCGCTGTGCGCTCAGAGGCTGTGTTCGCGCCTCACACTGCTGCCCGGGGCCCTGCCCCCCTCTTGCCAGGCCGGGAGCACCTCGCCGGAAGATCTAACCCCCACCGCAACGCCGCCCTCCTGAGCCGAGCCGCCGCTCGGATCGACCGAGGAAGACACCGCGACGAGGGACCTGCGATCAACCCCGGCATCGTCCGCCCGGACTCCCGCCTTCAAGGATTACAAGGTACTGTTGTGCTAAAGTGCGCCGCGCTCTGGACACGGAGTCCGTGAGGCGCGCACCCCTCGTCCCCTGCTGGCCCCCGCTCTGTGCGCTCTGAACTGCGAGACTCCGGGAAGTCGTCCCGCAGCTCAGTTCAAGACGCGCTGCCAGCGGAACGCCTCACAGCTTACGAGGTGCCCTGCTAACTTTGCCCCATCCTTGAAGGGCCCCTTCCCTGAGATTGCCACACTCGATTGCCCGCTCTTTGGCTGCCAAACCCGGTGCGCTGAAGAATTGTGCACTTCCTCTCGGCCATCGGTTGAACGCCGCGCACCCCTGCTCACGCGGAAGGCGTGAGGGTTGATAGGGACTTGCATCAAGAGCCGGGTAAAGCGCCCAGAAGTTCTAGAAAGCGCTGTACTGTCCTGGAACGGGGTAAAAGACCCCAAAGATCGCATTCAGGAACTGTGACACTCTTTTTGAAGGGTAAAGACTACGTTTTAATTACAAACTGAACAAGAACTGTGGCCTATTTACAAGTAATTGAAATCTGACATTTTTAAAGTAATTGAACTGTATTTACAAGCCTGCTGCTAAGAATATATAAAGAGATATATTTTTACAAAGAATCCAGTCTTGTGTCATTGTGTGGTGGGTTGTTGGTTTATTGTGTGTGATGCTACAAATGTTTAACCCAATGTACTCCAGAGTTTAGCCTAGACTGCTTGCGCCACACTACCTAGAGGGTAAGCAGGGGTTATTTCTGGGAGTAATCCTTTGCCCTGACGAGGAAGAGAGAGTCCCTGCTTGTCGCCAGTGCTGCACTGCGCCAACTAGAGACTCCCCCAATTCTAACATTGGTGGCAGCGGTAGGATCTCGAATTTACATTTGCAGTGTCCATACATTGACTAGTGACCATTGCATAGTGATTACAGTCCAGTAACTTAGCCACAGACTTTTTTTGACTTATGTTTTACTGAGAGAATCCCCATTTGTTGTGAAGTCATGCCTGGATCAGTCAGAATGGAAATTGAACCAGCAAGAAGCATCATGAATTTTGGTAGAGCCCTGTCGCCAGAGGAGTTGACGGACAGGAAGGAGGCCAGAATACATGAAATGAAGTTGGCGGAGCTGAAATTGAATTGCCAACTGGAGCTAGAATCTAGGAAGTTAGCCCTGGAAGAAATAAAAATGGAGCTTGCGCATGACTTAAGAATGAGGAAACTTGACTTGGAGCTCGAGGGGCTCGAGGCCAGGCGGGCATCAGCCCAGCAACAAGAAATATGTGTAGCTCAGAGATTGAGCTTTGCTGAGTTGGAGGTGGAGTCCAGCTCAGATGGTGGCAGCAACATTAAGGTATCTAGTGCTGACAGCATAGTGCGCGCACCTAGAGGTATGGCACCTGACTTGGAGGGGGTTAACTTACACCAGGAGGTTCAAGGGCATGAGGTAGCTCCAGTAGTGCGCAGCGTCCCTGAAGGGAATAGGGTAGCTGGCGTAGGCGTTAATGGTCCTAGTGGTGGGAGGGATTCCCCCATGGTTGAGGTCCTGGTGGGTGAGTGTAAAGACCGCCCGGAAGAGTGTGGGTTGTGTGACAGAGATAGTCCGCTACTGTCTGGCCAGTCTCAGAAGGATGGTGTGGAGTATGTGTGTGAGGCGCTGGATGGTGAGGTGAAGGATAGTTTGGTTAACCCTGCTAGGGGGCTGTGTAATCCAATGGTGGGAGAGCATACTTTAAGTCCCAGTTTTCCAGAGCTATGCCAACACCTGTTTGAGAGTGAGTTCTCTGACCCCAGGGAGCTCACATTGGAGGCAGACCTTGTGGTGGATTCCAGTGGGTCTGGAGAGGCATTGGGGTGTGATCCTGTGGGGAGTGGCTCAGGTATCTTCCAGCCCAGAGTGGTGGGAGTGGCGCAGAGTAGCCCAGCTAGGTCCTGTAGTAGTGAGAGGGGTGTAGGGCCTCACGTCCTGTCCTTAAGGGGAGGGAGTGAGAAGGGGTTTTGTCCCGGTAGTGCCCAACCTCAGTCTCAGAGCCTGGATGGTTCTTTAAGGGAACACCAGGTGGGGAGCCTAGGCTGTCCGGATGAGTCACCCGCTGAGGGGGATCCCCCAGTGGCTAGAGAACGTGGAGGCTCTGTAAACAGAGCTCCAGTAGTTCTGGTGTCTGGCAGTACCACTCCAGTTGGGAGGGTGCAGAAGTCCAGAAGGAGGGGCGAGAGGGGGAAAGAGCCCCCAGTGGAAGAACCAGTGGGTCAGGGGCCAGCCAGCAGGGCTGCGTCCCCAGTGAATGACCATGGGGACATCACTTCTGTCCTGGGGGATCTTCCCGCACTGTCAGATGGACAGGGGTTGGGAGATCTGCGCCAGGCAGACTGTCGCACGGCACATGAGCTATGTGCCACCCTCAGGGGGGGCATGCGTGCTCCCCGGGAAGTCCTGGTGCGCCAGGCAAGTGTTCAACTGCAGGGTTGGGTCCCTGAGTTGGAGAGCCAGGTTCAGGTGTTGTCTGATCTGGAGGGCGGGGCTACTGTAATCAGTCTCCTGACCCATGTCACTTCTAGGGGTACCACTCCAGTTGGGAGTGGGCAGTACTCTGGAAGGGGGTGCAGAGGGAGGAAGTCCTCGCCTCTGACCCTGGTTCAACTAGAGGGTCTAGACCCTAGGCTTAAGGGCCAGGTGCAGGGTGTCCCCCCTGACCTGGTGCCCCAGTTGCAGGATAGCACCCCTGAACTGGTGGGCGGATTGTGCAGGTCACCTGCCACAGGTGCCCTGACAATTCTGGAAGGGGGTACCACTCCAGGTGGGAGGGTACAGAGCCCCAAGGAGGAGGACCGGGTGTGGGAGAGCCCACCCCAGTTTTTGGTTCAGCTGCCAGGTACAGGTCTGGAGCTGGTGGGTCAGTGCCAGGATGACATACCTGACCTGACAGGAGGGAGAGTGGACAAAGGGTGCCAAGCACCTGGGGCTACTGCCCCCCACTCTCTGAGGCCACAGAGGTTTGGGAGCCCTGAGAGGCATAAGGCCTGGGTCTCATTCCTGACTACTGTCAGTGGCCACTGTGATTTGATGACTGTCTGTTGGGACACACCTGTGAGCAAATTAAGGTTAGAGGCTGCACAGGTGGTGTCCACAAAGGAAGAGAAGGGTGCCCCATGGAGTAGCTGGGTGGACCCTGAGAGTATGTACAGAGGATTTAAAATAGGTTCTGATTGGCGGAGAACTGGAATGTGCCCCTGCTGTTGCGGGCCAGGTCCATGTTCTATCGCCCTAAGCAGGGAAGCCCATCACAGTGGTGATTGGTCTACCCTGCGTTTTGGCTGGAAGGGGGTTGTGTTGGACCTGGGCCTCTTGGCAGGGTCATCCCTAAACTTTTTGCCTTCCTCCAATACTCTCTCTGACCTATTTTGTTTGGTTTAATGACTCTGGGCACTTTACCACTGCTGACCAGTGCTAAAGTGCATATGCTCTCCCTATGTAAATTGTACATGTGATTGATGTCCATGATTGGTTCATTGGATTTACTGTTAGTCCCTAGTAAAGTGCACCAGGAGTGCCAGGGCTTGTAAATGCCAATACTGCTAGTGGGCCTGCAGCGCTGGTTGCGCCACCCACAGAAGCAGCCTTAAAATGTGTCTAGGGTCTGCCATTGCAGAACCTGCGTGCAGTCTGGTACTGTCATGCTGGCTGGGCAAGTGCACACACTTGCCAGCCCTAAACCTTCCCTTAACTTCATATTAGTCACCCCTATGGTAGGCCTGCGGGCAGGGTGCATTGTAAGTGTAAGGTAGGACAAGCCCTGATGTGTGTGGCATGTCCTAGTAGTGAATTAAAACCAAATTCGTTTTTCACTATTGTAAGGCTACCTGCTTCCTTTAGGCCAGAATGAGCTGCTGGAATTATTACACTCTATAATCCCAGCAGGCTCAGGGAACATGGTAGAGAGTCATGTTTAGTATGCCTGAACTCAGAATAATAAAATATTTCTTTTAGTAAAGTTTATTTTAATATCCTGGGTTTGCAAATGCTACTTTTAGAAAGTTAGCATTTGCTTGCCTAACCATCTCAGCCCGCCTCTGCTCTTGTGTGTATCTGACTGTCTGAGTTGTGTGAGTGACAGGGCTGGGTGTGGACAGTGGGTGAATAGCAGGATGACACCTTAGTGGGAGGTGGGAGTTTCCCTGAATGATGCATCAGGCTGTGCTCTGCCTCCACAATGCTGGCTCCGCCCCCCTGGGGAGCGACTGATGACTCAGCCTGCACCTGGACCAGGAAGGACCGAAGCTTGTCAACAAAGTGCTCAAGCTGCCCCTGTCTTCACAATGCTGGCTCCGCCCCCCTAGGGAGCGGCTGATGTGCCTGCCCTCACACTGAATGCAGAAGCAGAAGTACCCACCACAAGTGCTCAGGGACTGAGAACAGTTATGCAAAGGCCCCCCTGGCCTGTAAGAACAAAAGAAACTGGGTATAAAAGTAGGAGCCCTGCTCCTTGTAAATCAGATCCAGTTTGCGCAAAGAAGAAGCTCTGCCTGAAGAGAAGGACCCTGGAAGCTGCAAGGAGAAGTACTGACTCTGACCCCAAGAGACTGGCCTGTGGTGGGTGCCTTGCTGCTGAAGGAGAGGAGAAGAAAGACTGAAAGACTTTGCTTTTATCCACCTTGTGCCAAACTTTTACCAAGATCTCCAAGGGCTTGCTGTGAACTTGCCCCCTGACCAGCGCCCCAGGAACAGTGGGCGCTACCCTGGAAGAGAAAGCTGCTGTGAGTCGTGCATCTGTCCTGCACCACTACTGAGGAGAAGCGGAGTGCGCCGTGAGAGAATCGCTGTGCCCTCTGAAAGGCTCTTGGCTCCCCCGTCCAGCCGAGCACCGCAACTGCTACCTGGCAGGCCCCAGCTGACATCGCAAAGACCAGCCTCGCTGGCCCAAGCATCGTACCTGTCGCCTGCCTAACTGCGGTCTGCACCGCAAGAACGGACCCTGCCTTGTGCCTGCCTGCTTCACAGGAGAAGAAGTTGCCCTGAAGCCCCAGCCGCCGCCGTTTGCAAGCTGCAGCGGCGTGGGGAGAGAAGGACGACCCGCTGTGCGCTCAGAGGCTGTGTTCGCGCCTCACACTGCTGCCCGGGGCCCTGCCCCCCTCTTGCCAGGCCGGGAGCACCTCGCCGGAAGATCTAACCCCCACCGCAACGCCGCCCTCCTGAGCCGAGCCGCCGCTCGGATCGACCGAGGAAGACACCGCGACGAGGGACCTGCGATCAACCCCGGCATCGTCCGCCCGGACTCCCGCCTTCAAGGATTACAAGGTACTGTTGTGCTAAAGTGCGCCGCGCTCTGGACACGGAGTCCGTGAGGCGCGCACCCCTCGTCCCCTGCTGGCCCCCGCTCTGTGCGCTCTGAACTGCGAGACTCCGGGAAGTCGTCCCGCAGCTCAGTTCAAGACGCGCTGCCAGCGGAACGCCTCACAGCTTACGAGGTGCCCTGCTAACTTTGCCCCATCCTTGAAGGGCCCCTTCCCTGAGATTGCCACACTCGATTGCCCGCTCTTTGGCTGCCAAACCCGGTGCGCTGAAGAATTGTGCACTTCCTCTCGGCCATCGGTTGAACGCCGCGCACCCCTGCTCACGCGGAAGGCGTGAGGGTTGATAGGGACTTGCATCAAGAGCCGGGTAAAGCGCCCAGAAGTTCTAGAAAGCGCTGTACTGTCCTGGAACGGGGTAAAAGACCCCAAAGATCGCATTCAGGAACTGTGACACTCTTTTTGAAGGGTAAAGACTACGTTTTAATTACAAACTGAACAAGAACTGTGGCCTATTTACAAGTAATTGAAATCTGACATTTTTAAAGTAATTGAACTGTATTTACAAGCCTGCTGCTAAGAATATATAAAGAGATATATTTTTACAAAGAATCCAGTCTTGTGTCATTGTGTGGTGGGTTGTTGGTTTATTGTGTGTGATGCTACAAATGTTTAACCCAATGTACTCCAGAGTTTAGCCTAGACTGCTTGCGCCACACTACCTAGAGGGTAAGCAGGGGTTATTTCTGGGAGTAATCCTTTGCCCTGACGAGGAAGAGAGAGTCCCTGCTTGTCGCCAGTGCTGCACTGCGCCAACTAGAGACTCCCCCAATTCTAACAGGAGTCTAAATCGACATGTATTAACCCACTCTGTGGAAAAACCTTACCAGTGCTCTGAATGCCAGAAATATTTCAGTGAAAAAAGAGACCTTACTGTACATACAAGGACCCACACTGGGGAAAAACCTTATCAGTGCTCTGAATGCCTGAAAGGGTTTTGTAAAAAACAAAGTCTTTCTCAACATGTATTAACCCACACTGGGGAAAAACTTTACCAGTGCTCTGAATGCCACAAATGTTTCAGTACAAAAAACAATCTCATTCATCATATAAGAACCCACACTGGGGAAAAACCTTATCATTGCACGGATTGCCAGAAATGTTTCATTAGCCAAACCCAGCTCACTCTGCAAAGAAGAACCCACACTGGAGAGAAACCTTATCAGTGCCCGGAATGCCAGAAATGTTTCATTAGCCAAACCCAGCTCACTCTGCATAGAAGAACCCACACTGGAGAGAAACCTTATCAGTGCCCGGAATGCCAGAAATGTTTCATTGACAAAAACAGTCTCACTCATCATATAAGAACCCACACTGGGGAGAAACCTTTTCAGTGCTCTGAATGCCAGAAATGTTTCAGTGTAAAAATCAGACTCACTGAACATACAAGAATCCACACTGGGGAAAAACCATATCAGTGCTCTGAATGCCAGAAAAGTTTTTGTAACAAACAAAGTCTTTCTAATCATGCATTGACCCATTCTGTGGAACAACCTTATCAGTGCTCTGAATGCCAGAAATGTTTCACTGAAAAACGCAATCTCACGGTGCATATAAGAACCCACACTGGGGAAAACCTTATCAGTGCTCTGAATGCCAGAAATGTTTCAGTTTAAAAAGTAGACTCACACGGCACATAAGAATCCATACTGGGGAAAACCCTTATCAGTGCTCTGAATGCCCAAAACATTTCAACAGTAAATCACTTCTAACTGCACATGTGAGATTCCACACTGGAGAAAAACCTTATCAGTGCTCTGAATGCCAGAAAAGGTTTTGTAACCAACAAAGTCTTTCTCAACATTCAATAACACATTCTGTGGAACATCCTTATCAGTGCTCTGAATGCCAGAAATGTTTCAGTAAAAAAAGTAGTCTCACACGACACATAAGAATCCACACTGGGGAAAAACCTTATCAGTGCATTGAATGCCACAAATGTTTCAGTGAAAAAAGACATCTCAGGCTGCATCTAAAAACCCACACTGGGGAAAAACCTTAGCAGTGCTCTGAATGCCCAAAACATTTCAACCGTAAATCACTTCTAACTGCACATGTGAGATTCCACACTGGGGAAAAAACCTTATCAGTACTCTGAATGCCAGAAATGTTTCAGTGACAAAAGAAGTCTTTCTCGACATACAATAACCCACACTGGGGAAAAACCTTATCAGTGCTCTGAATGCCAGAAATGTTTCAGTGAAAAAAGAATACTCACTACACATACAAGGACCCACACTGGGGAAAAACCTTATCCATGCTCTGAGTGTCAATCAATCAATCAATCAATCAATCAATCAAAGACATTTATAGATCGTACTACTTACCCGTAGGGTCTCAAGGCGCTGGGGGGAGGGGGGTGCTGTTACTGCTCGAACAGCCAGGTCTTCAGCTTCTGTAGTAGGGGATCTCTGTGTATAGTCATAATCTAGTGAATAGTCCCGCCCATGTGCGCGGACCCCGGAGCAATCAAAAATAATCTCTTAAGCTGTCAAAAAATGCAGAAATGCATAGACACTTAAGAGAGAATTTAAAGACAGATAATGCAGCCTATATCCACAGGCTACACTGTCCAATACTTCAACTGGAAATTCCACCAAAAACCACAACAGCACAGCCTGTCCAGGGTTTTCCACAGAGAAAAACCTTGCTTTGACCAGCAAAACCCTCTGGAATGATAGAGAGGAAGGAGTGGACAGACAAGCCCCATAGGCTGCCATTATGTGGCTTAAAACAGGATACTGTGCCTTTAAGAGAACTTATCAGAAGCCTCACAGTATCCCAGAATGCAGTGCAGGTCCCTTTCACCTTCAGTTCTTTTTTCCGGCTCCTGCTAGCAGGACCCTGGAGCATTAGCTCTTCTTTTCTGAGCTTTTTCTATACTATTTTTGTGATATTTTTGGATTTTTGTAGCTTCACTCGACGTCTTTGGCCTTTATCTGCATTCTGCTGTGGTTTTTTGGCAGAATTTCTGCAGTCTTTTTATCTTTAGACTATTTCTAGTCTGACATGTGCTTTGTCTGCAGCTGAACTGAAGGCCAAAGCTGAAGCTCACAGGGTTTGTACTCTGTGCTTGCCTGTGTCTTTGGACACCTGTCTTCTCTGTACCTTCTTTTCTAGGGGGCTTCGGCTTCCAGGTTTCAAACAGAGGAGTTTGAAGGCATCTTCAGCCTCTGGGTGAGGTGAGGGTAGGTCCTCTACCGAGTCCCATGCTGTAATCTCTGGGGTTATCCCCAGTAAGGGCACGTCTGAGCTATGACGCGGTTCCAGTCGGCACGTGGAGTGCCTGGACGTCATGGAGTGCCTCGGCGTCGACGTCATACCTCGACGTCGACGTCATGCCCGACGTCGACGTCATGGAGTGCCTCGACGTCGACGTCATGGAGTGCCTCGACGTCGACGTCATGGAGTGCCTCGACGTCGACGTCATGGAGTGTCGACGTCATGGAGTACCTCGACGTCGACGTCATGAAGTGCCTCGACGTCGACGTCATGAAGTGCCTCGACGTCGACTTCATGAAGTGCCTCGACGTCGACGTCATGAAGTGCCTCGACGTCGACGTCATGAAGTGCCTCGACGTCATGAAGGGCCTCGAGCATGAAGTGTCTCGACGTCGACGTCATGGAGTGTCTCGACGTCGACGTCATGGAGTGTCTCGACGTCGACGTCATGGAGTGTCTCGACGTCGACGTCATGGAGTGTCTCGACGTCGACGTCATGGAGTGTCTCGACGTCGACGTCATGGAGTGTCTCTATGTCATAGAGTACCTCGCCGTCATGGGGTTCCCCGACGTCATGGGGTGCCTCGACGCCATGGAGCGGTATTGCTCGACGTCATGGAGCGGTGATGCTCCGACGTCATGGGGCAGGGATGCTCCGACGTCATGGGGCAGGGATGCTCGACGTCATGGGGCAGGGATGCTCGACGTCATGGGGCAGGGATGCTCGACGTCATGGGACAGTGAGGCTAGACGTCATGGAGCGGTGAGGCTCAACGTCATAGAACAGTGATGCTCCTTTTGGGGCATTGGTAACTTGGGCTCTGCCCTCTTCCGTTGGGTCGGGATGTCACCGTTAGGGATGGCTCGGCATCTCCTTGGTTGACACCTAGTCACATTTTGGCGTCTGAGTGTTGGGTGTCATAGAGCCAATCACTGTCTTAGTGATGGTGACGTCGTAGTGAGGTCGGCGTCATGGGTTACAGCCGCAGAGTACTGCCGGCTCTTGACGCCTGGGTCTGGTTCCAGGCCTCGCTCCTTGGTGAGCCCCCCGTCGTAGAGGGGACTTTGTGTTCCCGGCACCTTCCACTCACGGCGCAGAGCAGTTTCTCAGCGTCGAGGAACCCTTCTGATGGGGAGTTTGTGGTTACTCACCACGTGTACACGAGGGACGTTTGTCCTTTTGCTTAGTTTTGAGTGCTTGCATGCCTGCACGTCTGCTAGGTCGCCTCCTGCTCAACCACTACTGGGGAGGCCACCGGGGATGTTTCAGAATCCCCTCGGTTCCCCCTTCCGTCCACCACCCCAGGGGCCTTTTGCCCCTCAGTCTGCGAACCTCCGTGCCTTGATGCCAGGGATGCGTCTGCCATGAGTACGGGGAGTCCCTCTCCGACTCTTTACTGGTTGGCGGGACTTACCTTTCGTCCACTACCGCCTGGCAGGAGGTTCTGGCTCCGACCGTGCTCCTGACTTGGTCGCAGGGGTGGCTGCATGTAGGCCTCGCGCTGTGGCCCGCGGTTGTTGGACCGTTGTTGGGAGATCCCTCTGTGGGGGGGTTTTCTTCACTGATTTGTGGTTCCTCTGCCGAGAGACAGGAGGGAAGCCTTACAAGAGGTGGTCTAATGGGCCTGATAGTTTCGGATCTAGGCATCAGTGTCGGAGCGGAGTTTTTCTCTCCTGCCGACCCCCAGGTATTGTGGGTTTGTCCTACATTGCCATACTTTTATTTGCCTGACGTCTCTGCAGCCTGCGGCTCAGCAGTGTGCTTCTACTCTCCCGTTCTTTGGGCAACCCTGGGGTTGCCATGAGAGTAGTGAGTGGCCCGCATGAAGTCTGAATCGGAGACTTTTGGTCGGCTGTAGGTTTGGGGCATGGGGTACGGCCTGAGGCCTTCTGCCCTTTCTAGCGGCGTTTTTTCCTCCCAGGATTTGCCGGTGGTCCCGGGCCGCCATTTAATGCGTTACAAGTATATTGTGGGCATACGCGGGAGAGCTTGTGGCTCCTCGGCGAACAAAGGCCGGCTGGGTCTAAGTCAGTCTTCGGTTCATCGGCCCTCCTCCAGCACTTCCTCCGGTCGGCTCGCGGTTTCAGCGGTGCGAGCTTTAAGCAGAGGCCGTTATCCTGTCTAGGACAAGGGCGATAGAGGATGTACCTCTGTCTCAAAAGAGGAGAGGTCTGTACTCCCGGTTCTTCTGGTTCATGAGAAGGACAGGAACGAGTTCCGGCCCATTCTGGATTTGCGACAAGCAAACAAGTGGATTCGCAGTAGAGGAGTTTCGCATGCTGTCGTTGCATCAGGTTATGCTCTGCTGCAACAGGGAGATTGGCTTGGTGCCATAGATCTACGGGATGCATACTCCCATGTGCTCATTGCACACAGGGAGTTCCTGCGATTCCAGGTCTGCGCCCAGCATTATCAGTACACAGCACTGCCAGTCGGGCTGAAGTCTGCGCCCAGCCTATTCTCGAAGTGCATGGCAGTGGTAGCTGCACGCCTGTGGAAAAACGAGGTGGCTTCTCTAACCGTGCCTGGACGATTGGTTGATCAGGGCCTCCTCCTTCTCGGAAGCTCAGGCACACTTCGGGAGGACGTGCGTTCTCTGGAACGAGCTGGGGTTGCACATCAACATGTCCGAGTCTGTCCCCATTCCGGTCCAGTGCATACAGTACTTGGGAGCCTCCGTCAATACGCTGTCAGCAAGCGTGTCTCCTTCGGTGGAGAGTCGATTATCTCCCCTTGGGAAGGCTCAGGCTCTTGTGACCACCCCATCTACGGTAGTGGAGACGGTGTCTTCTCTACTGGGGTCGGTGGCCTCTTGTATGTTCCTCACGCCACACGCACGGCTGCTCAGGAGACCTTTGCAGGGGTGCTTGGAGGATCAGTGGGATTAGAGGAATGGATCCTTGGGCGACAAGATACAACTTTCTCTGTGTGATCTTCAGTCTCTGAGGTGGTAGTGTTCAGCTGAGAATCTTCTAAGAGGGGTTCTCTTTCACAAGGACATTTCCACACAGACTGTCGTGACGGATGCGTCTCCCCACGGCTGGGGGGGGAGCTTTCCGGAGACTTGCAGATACAAGGTACGTGGTCCCCGATGGAGTCCACGTATCACATCATTTTCTGGGGACTCAGAGCTGTTCCCTTGGCATTAAAGGCGTTTCTTCCGTCCTTCCAGACCAACTCTCTGCTTGGGCAGACGGACAATTTGACCACAATGTATTACCTCTACAAGCAGGGGGGTTCGAGATCGCGCACTCTGTCGCAGGAGGCGCGGGCGATCTGGCGACTGACTCTAACGGCTACCCATCTGCCAGGTGTGCAGATTGCTCGGGCAGACGTGCTGAGCAGACTGTTCAGGAAAGCCATGAGTGGGTCATAAACGACGAAGTACTAGGAGAAGTCTTCGGCGAATGCCGAGACTTCCCCTCCAGTTACTGCCTGTGGGGAAGCTGGGGAATGCGTTCTGGATTAACTGGTCGAACAGCTTTCTGTACGCTTTTCCACCCTTTCCCTTGATTCCGGCGGTGTTCATCAAGCTGTCCCAGTCCAGGGCGCGGATGATCCTGATTGCCCCGGAATGGGCCAGACTGTGGTGGTTCACGGACCTGCTTCACCGGTCTCTCCGTCCTCTCATACGGAGGCCTTGCAGGCCAGACCTTCTCGCAAAGTTCAGGGGGCAGACGTTGCACCCCAACCTCTCGTCTTTGAGTTTGGCTGCATGGCTCCTGAGATAGTGTGATATGGCCATTTGAATCTACCAGAAGTTTGTATGGACATACTGAAGGAGGCTAAGCATCCTTCCACTAGGACTGCTTCTGCTTATTAGTGGTAGAAGTTTTTGCATCTGGTGCGAGTCCAAGGACCATGCCCTGTCGGCGTGTAAGGAAGTTGTCTTCCTTCTGTATCTTCTACGCCTGGCGCAGTCGGGCCTTAATGTCTACTCCATTACGGTTCATATTGCTGCGCTGACTGCCTACAGGAAATGCCCTTCAGACTTCCTTCTTCCAGATCCCTGTGATCAAAGATTTTTTGGAAGGCTGGAGGAAAGCATTCCCTCCTGTCTGGCTTCCTTCGCCTTCATGGGAATTGAATGTGGTGCTGTCTAGATTGATGCAGGAGCCTTTTGAACCTATTCATAAGGCTTCGTTGCAGCATCTGTCCTGGAAGGCGGCGTTCCTCGTGGCCATCACATCGGCCCGCAGGGGGAGTGGTATTCAGGCGTTGTTGCCAAGGACCTTATACTGTATTTCATGCTGCTGAGGTTGTTACGCATACTCACCCTGAAGGTCTTCCTAAGGTTCTTTCTGGTTTTCATGTCAATCAGACATTAACTTTGCCTATGTTTGTTCAGAATCCGGCATCTCCAGCGGGAAGGTCCCTACATTCCCTGGATGTTAGGAGGGTGTTGGAATTTTATCTGGCTAAAACCAGAGATATTCGTGGTTCAGATCAATTGTTTGACAATTATGAATCAGTCTGGACCGGTTTTGCTACCTCAAAACAGTCCATCTCTAGGTGGGTTGTGTCCTGTACACTATTGGGTTACCAACAGACTAATACGACCTTAGGAGGTAAACCTAAGGCTCATTCCACCAGGGGCAAAGCTGCCGCGACTGCTTTGCTGCTAAATGTTCAGATTGCAGAAATCTGCATGGCCGCCACTTGGAAGACGGTCCATACCTTGGCTTAGCATTACTGTCTGGACACTGATACCATGGCAGATGCTCAGGTTGGGCAGGCTTCGCTGCGAAATTTGTTCGCACAATAGTGGTGTTATTTCTCGTTTCTCCACCGCCGCTTTGGGGTGGGGATGGGCTTGCCATTCTATTCACTAGATTATGACTATACACAGAGATCCCCTACTACAGAAGGAGTAGTTTCTGTCCTGTAACTCCAGTTCTGTAGTAGGGGTATCTCTGTTATAGTCATAAGCGCCCGCCCTCCTCCCCGGTGGAGAGAGATATTCATGTAAGGAATGCTACAGGTCTGGCGTGTTACGCCTTCAAAAAGAACTGAAGGTGAAAGGGACCTGCACTGCATTCTGGGATACTGTGAGGCTTCTGGGAAGTTCTCTTAAAGGCACAGTATCCTGTTTTAAGCCACATAATGGCAGCCTATGGGGCTTGTCTGTCCACTCCTTCCTCTCTATCATTCCAGAGGGTTTTGCTGTTCAAAGCAAGGTTTTTCTCTGTGGAAAACCCTGGACAGGCTGTGCTGTTGTGGTTTTTGGTGGAATTTCCAGTTGAAGTATTGGACAGTGTAGCCTGTGGATATAGGCTGCATTATCTGTCTTTAAATTCTCTCTTAAGTGTCTATGCATTTCTGCATTTTTTGACAGCTTAAGAGATTATTTTTGATTGCTCCGGGGTCCGCGCACATGGGCGGGACTATTCACTAGATTATGACTATAACAGAGATACCCCTACTACAGAACTGGAGTTACAGGACAGAAACTACTCCTTCTTCCTGAAGGAGAGGTGGTCTTGGGTCAGGCGCAGGTCGGTCGGGAGGGAGTTCCAGGTCTTGGCGGCCAGGTAGGAGAAGGACCTTCCTCCTGTTGTCGCTCTTCGGATGCGGGGGACGGCGGCGAGGGCCTGGTTGGCTGATCGGAGGTGGCGTTTGGGAACGTAGAAGTTGATTCGGTTGTTGAGGTAGCTCGGGCCTTGGTCGTGTAGGGCTTTGTGTGCGTGGGTGAGGAGGCGGAAGGTGATTCTTTTGTTGACGGGGAGCCAATACAGGTCTCTCAGATGTCCGGAGATGTGGCTGGTTCATGGGATGTCGAGGATGAGTCTGGCTGATGCGTTCTGGATCCGCTGGAGTCTCTTCTGGAGCTTGGCGGTGTTACCGGCGTAGAGGGCGTTGCCGTAGTCCAGTCGACTGGTGACGAGGGCCTGGGTGACGGTCTTCCTGGTCTCGGTGGGGATCCACCAGAAGATCTTCCGTAGCATGCGTAGGATGTTGAAGCACGCCGAGGAGACGGCGTTGACTTGCCTGGTCATGGAGAGGGAGGAGTCCAGGATGAAGCCCAGGTTGCGTGCGTGGTCTGTCGGTTTGGGTGCGGTGCCCAGGGCGGGGGGCCACCAGGAGTCGTCCCAGGCGGAGGGCGAAGAGCCCAGGATGAGGACCTCCGTCTTGTCTGAGTTCAGTTTCAGGCGGCTGGTCGTCATCCACTCGGCTACATCTTTCATCCCTTCGTGCAGATTGGCTCTGGCGGCGGCGGGGTCGTTGGTCAGGGAGAGGATCAGCTGGGTGTCGTCGGCGTAGGAGATTATGTTGAGGTTGTGTTTGCGTGCGATGGCCGCGAGGGGGCTCATGTAGACGTTGAAGAGGGTGGGGCTCAGGGAGGATCCTTGAGGGACGCCGCAGATGACTTCGGTGGCATCTGACTTGTACGGTGGTAGGCGGACTCTCTGTGTTCTTCCGTCGAGGAAGGAGATGATCCATTCCAGTGCCTTCTCCTGGATTCCGACGTAGCTGAGGCGCTGTACTAGGGTGCGGTGGCAGACAGTGTTGAATGCCGCGGAGAGGTCTAGGAGGATGAGGGCCGCTGTGTCTCCGTTGTCCATCAGGGCTCGGATGTCATCGGTGGCGGCGATGAGGGCGGTCTCGGTGCTGTGGTTGGCTCGGAAGCCAGACTGCGAGGGGTCGAGGGATCCATTCGTCTCAAGGAAGGCGGCCAGATGCTTGTTGACGGTCTTCTCGATGACTTTGGCTGGAAACGGGAGGAGCGAGATGGGGCGGTAGTTCCTGAGTTCGGTGGGGTCCGCTGTGGGTTTCTTGAGTAGAGCGCTGAGTTCGGCGTGCTTCCAGCTCTCAGGGAAGGTGGCGGTGTCGAAGGAGGTGTTGATAACGTCCCGCAGGTGGGGTGCGATGACAGCGTCGGCCTTGTTGAAGACGTGGTGAGGGCAGGGGTCGGTCGGAGATCCGGAGTGGACGGAGTTCATCATGCGGACGGTGTCTTCGGTGCTGATCGGAGTCCATGCGCGGAGGGTGGTGGTAGGGGGCGGTGGTTCGGTCGCGGTGTGCGTTGGTTGGGTGCTGAAGCTGTTGTGTATGTCCGTGATCTTGTTGTGGAAGTATGAGGCGAGGGAGTTGCAGAGGTCGTGCGATGGGGTGATGTCGTTGTTTCCTGCGCTGGGGTTGGATAGCTCTTTCACGATGTTGAAGAGTCGAGTGTGTGTCCGGCGAGGTGGGTGGGGGTGGACACCAGCTGCTTGAGTCCAAGATTGGCGAGGTTGTCGAGCAGGGTGCTGGTGTTACGGTCGTTGTTGTTCTCCAGGCGGAAGTTGAGGTCCCCCAGGAGGATGTAGTCGGCGGAGGGGAGGGCATGCGGGCTGACGAAGTCGGCGATGTCCTCGCTGAATTGAGTGCGTGGTCCCGGAGGTCGGTAGATCAGGGTGCCTCTGAGGGTGGTCTTCGGGTCGGTGTGGATCTGGAAATGCAGGTGTTCGGCGGTGGTAAGGGTGTTGTCGGTGCTGGTCGTGATATGGATGGTGTTCCTGTGGATGATGGCGATGCCTCCTCCCATCTGGTTGGCGGTGCGGTCCCTCCGGGTGATCTTGTATCCCTCTTGGATGGCGATGGCGATGTCGGGCGCTGAAGAGGCGTTCATCCAGGTCTCCGTGAGGAAGGCAACGTCAGGGGCTGTGGTGTCGAGGAGGTTCCAGAGTTCGATGGCGTGTCTGTGGACGGAGCGGGTGTTGAGCAGGATGCACTTAAGGTGGGTGCTGCTGGTGTTCGGCTTGGCGGGTGCTGGTGCGAGGCAGGTCCGGATGCAGGTGAACTTGTAGGCGTGGCAGCTGAAGGGTCCGTGGGTGCGTCGTGGGGTGGCTTGGTAGCATCCTGGGAGTCGACCGGTGTTGAAGGCGCTGAGGGTGGCGGCGGTGTACGTCAGGCGGGTGGGCCGGGTTCTTCTAGGGCCAGGGGTCCTGGCACTGGGTGCGGTCCAGGCGCGGACGGGCGCAGACGGGCTTACCTTTGGCGCACCTTCGGCGCACAATCGGCGCGCCCGCTGCGCGTGACCGCTGCGCGTTCGCACGGTCGCCATATATGGCGAAGTGCGCCGGGGGGCGGAGCAGCTGGGAGGCGGGAGCGGGGAGGAAACAGAAGGAAAAAAGGGGCGGGGTTAGCGGCGGTGGCGGGAAGCGGGGAGGGAGGACGAAGGGCAGCAAAAACGGCCAAACAGGAAGGAAAAGACAAACCTAATTACAAAACTATTACACAGGCAATACAGAAGGGCTAAGATTACACAATTTAAACAGCAAAACAGCAAAAAACGACAGGGGCAGGACAGGCGAGCACGGACCACGCCGCTCGAAGGCAGGGGGCGTGGTCACGCGGCGGCAGCGAGGCAGTCAGGCAGAGGGGCACACGCAGCAGCTGGTGGCCGTGCGGCGCGGGGGTGTCCTAGAACTAGGTCACACTCACCTGCGTCGCGCGGTCGCCATATATGGCCAAGTGCGCGGGGGGGCGGAGCAGCTGGGAGGCGGGAGCGGGGAGGGAACAGAAGGAAAAAAGGGGCGGGGTTAGCGGCGGTGGCGGGAAGCGGGGAGGGAGGACGAAGGGCAGCGAAAACGGCCAAACAGGAAGGAAAAGACAAACCTAATTACAAAGCTATTACACAGGCAATACAGAAGGGCTAAGATTACACAATTTAAACAGCAAAACAGCAAAAAACGACAGGGGCAGGACAGGCGAGCACGGACCACGCCGCTCGAAGGCAGGGGGCGTGGTCACGCGGCGGCAGCGAGGCAGTCAGGCAGAGGGGGCACACGCAGCAGCTGGTGGCCGTGCGGCGCGGGGGTGTCCTAGAACTAGGTCACACTCACCTGCGTCGCACGGTCGCCATATATGGCCAAGTGCGCGGGGGGGCGGAGCAGCTGGGAGGCGGGAGCGGGGAGGGAACAGAAGGAAAAAAGGGGCGGGAAACGGGGAGGGAGGACGAAGGGCAGCGAAAACGGCCAAACAGGAAGGAAAAGACAAACCTAATTACAAAACTATTACACAGGCAATACAGAAGGGCTAAGATTACACAATTTAAACAGCAAAAAACGACAGGGGCAGGACAGGCGAGCACGGACCACGCCGCTCGAAGGCAGGGGGCGTGGTCACGCGGCAGCAGCAAGGCAGTCAGGCAGAGGGGGCACACGCAGCAGCTGGTGGCCGTGCGGCGCGGGGGTGTCCTAGAACTAGGTCACACTCACCTGCGTCGCACGGTCGCCATATATGGCCAAGTGCGCGGGGGGCGGAGCAGCTGGGAGGCGGGAGCGGGGAGGGAACAGAAGGAAAAAAGGGGCGGGGTTAGCGGCGGTGGCGGGAAGCGGGAAGGGAGGACGAAGGGGAGCGAAAACGGCCAAACAGGAAGGAAAAGACAAACCTAATTACAAAACTATTACACAGGCAATACAGAAGGGCTAAGATTACACAATTTAAACAGCAAAACAGCAAAAAACGACAGGGGCAGGACAGGCGAGCACGGACCACGCCGCTCGAAGGCAGGGGGCGTGGTCACGCGGCGGCAGCGAGGCAGTCAGGCAGAGGGGGCACACGCAGCAGCTGGTGGCCGTGCGGCGCGGGGGTGTCCTAGAACTAGGTCAGAAATGAAAAAAGAATACTCACTACACATACAAGAACCCACATTGGGGACAAACCTTATTGCATTGAAAGCCACAAATGTTTCAGTGAAAAAATCAATCTCACTCACCATATAAGAACCCACACTGGGGAAAAACCTTATCAGTGCTCTGAATGCCAAAAATCTCCCAGCCGTAAATCTGATCTCACTGCACATTTGAGAATCCACACTGGGGGAAAAACATCAGTGCTCTAAATGTCAGAAAAGATTCAGAGGTAGTGATGGTTACATGCACCATAAGAAAACACCCCATCAAAAATACTTCAGTGCTCCAAGTGCCAGAAAAGCATCCATTTTAAATGCAATCTCACCTACATGAGAAGACGCACACAGGGAAAAAACATTACCTATGCTGTGAATGCCAGAAATTCCTATTGTTTGATAGGCACAGCCTCACTAACCATAATCCACTCCATACTGATGAAAACCTTATGAGTGCTCTGAATGCCAGAAAAGCTGTAGAGAAAAACGTTATCTCACCTTGAGAAACTCCACACTGAAGAAAATCCTTATGCTGTAAAAGCTTGAATCTGAAAGACAGAGTTATGCTTCATGAGAGATCCCACTCTGGGGAAAAACCTTATGAGTGCTCAAAATGCAAGCAAAGTTTTGGTCACAAATTACGTCTCACTTGTCATGAGCAAACTCACACGGGAGAAAAAAGCCTTATGTGTGTTCTGAATGTCGGATAAGGTTTAATCAAAAATCAATGTCACTTCACATGAGAGAATTCACACTGGACTAAAGCCTTATACAGGAGGGGAAAGCCAGAAATGTTATACTCAGAAAGGAGATCTCACAAAACAATAGAAATGCACCCGCACCAGGTAAAAAGTAAGGCGTATCTTGAGTTGCAGAAAAGCTTCTAACAACCTGACTTTACATGAGAGAGCACATATTGTAGTTGCAATAGGATTATTCAAGAAATTCTTGCAGGATAACTTAGGCTGCCCGGATGCAACCTCCAAAGAAATTTCAGGCCTTGAAAATGTTTTAATTGCAACAAAATCCACAATTTGAGTATCTGAAAGTTACAAAACTCTCAAGGTCTTTACTTGACACAGAGAAGTGTTAGTACTTGCAAACATCAACTAAAAAAACAAAAAATTCACGATATTAATGTCTTAAATTTTCTCCACCCAAAAGGTTTCTACTCACACTTGTTTCTTAACATATGACTGAAATCTAGATGTTCATGCTAAGATTAGGCCTAGGCGGTATTCCTCAATGAAGAACTCGGCAAAGTGTCAAAAAAACTCAACCGCTCAACGTGGAGTTCTGCGAGCAGCAGAGTGCGTTAGGGTCAATTTGAACCGCTTTTTCGGCGAGTAGCACGCTACTCCAGGATCCCAAAATGATTAGTGGTGAATTAGTGTAGGGAAATATAAAATGTATTTGAGAGCTGGACATGTTGGTCTGTTAGTTGGGTTGAAAAAGAGACTGGAGGGATAGAAGAGGGAAGGTTTTGCATTTATATAGCGCTTGCTACCCCTGATGAAGTGTTGAAGCGCTTTTCAGCAAGTAGCATGCTACTCCGGAACCCAAAAAGATGAATAGATAGATTAATTATTGTGGGTAGGTTGTTTTATTATATAAATACAACTGTACGAACATTTATAAAGTTCTCTTGTAAAGTTGTATCCAAGTGGCATGTATAGTCTCTGATAATAATGTATACAAAGTTGGCTTGCCATCAAGACTGATGCCCCGTAATATTGATGCAGAGTCAGTTGTGCTGAAGTATTTTAGACTCTTGTTGAATTGTAACATCCACCTCGTAGTGTTGTAGACGAATATAGGACCCTAGTGTAATTTTCCCGATTCACTTCTCTTGCATGAGAAAGAAGACTGCTCAATAAATAACCTTTTTTTATTGAAAACACCTATCTCTCTATTTCTCTGCAAATCCTGGTGAAACGAAGCATGCACAATTGACTGAGTGAAATAGCAATCTATGGTTTCGGCAACTCTAGAGATATATTTCTTATTCTTGGGGAACAAAGTTGTCATGTTTATGCGGTTGTCAGAAACTAATCCCTTCTTGTGAATTCGAGAAAGTTTCTAGTGACCTCTGAGCTAGCTGGCATTCACAATTAAGTCTAACATATTCAATAGAGACCTAGTCGACTTCAGTCCTACGTCTAAACTACTGTTTATGTTATTCCAATACGCAGAGCCTATTGGGAATATAGGAACTACACTACAGTAGATACTGTTGTTTGTATCATGTCCATATTGTAGGCAGACACAAACGCCGAAATAGTGCACTATTTATATTAAGCATAATGTAGGTGAACAGATCACAGTAACCACTGTACAAGCTGTAGTAGGTGCTTAGAAGTAGAGTGACATAGAGGGCAATAAACACTCCACTTACTCTGTCACTAGCTTAGTACAGACGAACGCCAAAGGCTTCGTACATGATGAAGCATCAGAGTGCACCCTCTTTCTGCGTCCCAAGGGCATTTTGGCTTTTGTTCTACAGAAGAGGCTGCAGACACTTACATAGCCCTTTATGTAGTGTGGATCACATTGGAGAGATTTTCAGCGGGCATGCTTACCTTTGTATTGGGCATGGCCACATTCAAATGTGGGAAAACCTTTTGTCTTGCGACTGCACTGTATTATTGACACGGGCGAAAGGGCAAACAAGCAGTGAGGAGACGCACTGATTGTATATCACCACCTGACAGGATGGTGACAGACCCCAACCACCTGCAGGGGAAACGTGCCACCTCGTTTAATAGCTGCCAGACGCTTTACTTTGTAAGCAGACTGTTGGTTTACAACTGTACCTATGTTGGGGCACCACATGCTTTTTCCAGCATAATCTGGTGTACTTCCCCTGTGTGACATGACAGCACCCACTGAAGACTGCACCGTTGTGTAGTCTGGGACAGGACAGTGCACCTTCCCTGTAATTCTGAACTGGGCCTTTAAATACGGTACTATTTTGTGTGCCTATTTAATTCAGGTATACAAAGAATGTGGTACTACTTGTATACTAAGGTACATAATGAGATTACGTAGATTACACCTCTGTGTGCCTAATGCTGCCATTTGCATTTCAAGACCAGTGATTAATGTGACTTTATGAAGTTCACCGCCATTGGGTGTTCCCGACCTGTCTGATACTTGCATATGGAAAAGATGGGCCATTTGGAACCTAAAGATAGATAAACATATTCATAGGTCACGATTTAAGTCTGCATCTGAAATAAAACTGAAAATTAGGAGAGGTGATAAGTGAGATGTTAAAAGGCAGCCGCTTATCGAGTTGCATTTGTAAGTAGGCCTCCCGATATTATGAGATCTATTCCTGCTTCAGTCCTTAATTGCAATGAATACTTTAATACCCAGGCATGAAGTCATTGTCGAGCTGTTTAAATGTCCCTGTCTCCCCACCTCTTCCCCAATGCATCCTTAACCAGTGGCCTAGCCTGTGTGCCCTGGGCCCTAGGGCAAGAAAGGAAATGTGACACCTGCCCTCCGTTTGGACTGTGGAAAACATCAATAATTGTTCTGTGGGCCCCTCATGCCTTTGTTTGAACTGTGACAAACTGCAGTCATCAGGATTCAGTGGGCCTTTAAGGCGTCTGGGACCTGGTGCCACAGCACCTGCTGCACCAATAGGAAGCTAAACCCCTGCCCTTAACAGCTTCTATTCTAGCCCCACTGGTGAACTGAACCAGCCAAGTACTGATCTGGCCATATCTGCAGGCATGCATCCACCTCTTCGACTGAAGGGATTTAAGTCGCATGAAAGCAGCATGCGGGAAACAACTATTTTCTGAGGCAGTCAACCAACACCTTGTCTGTTCTAACCTGAATCCATTTAAAACCAGGGACGAAAAAACGGTTCATCGTCATCTCTTGCTTATCAAAAGGGTAAAACAGATTCATCTAACATTACAGTGTACCACATAAAAAAATTGTGATTCTGTGTACAAATTAAAACTAGCATGCATAAAGAAAGAGGAGCCTTTGGCCAAAATAGCCATTTCCCCTACCCATACTTCTAACACATCTTATACAAAGAAATGCTACCTACAGTGTCATCCGGAAATAGTCATTAGCGCCTACTCATAAGCAAATGACATTTAGAATTCTCTTTCACTTTAAGCTTTCAAAAGTAAATTGATATAAAGGCAGTATTGAATTTTTTGACATTGTGTACTCTTACCAAAATTTAGACCATCAATTTTATATGACACGCCATAGAAAAAAGGATTTCTTTATATATACTAAACCTCCAGAAACATTTGATTAACCAGTAATAAAGTCACGTCTACCTTAATTAGTTTATAGTCTTTTTTAAGAGAAATTATTTCACATTGTTACTGGACCTGAATGGGTAAACACTTATAAGGTCCCAAAGGCGAGACCTATTGGCTATGCCAATGCTAGTTATTGAGTGAGTACAATGAGCAGCAACACTTTTGATTAGGTCCTGAAGAAAGCCGCAAACACCTCTTTGGAGGGTTCATAGGCTGAAACATATTGACCTCTTATTACATTTCACTCTGCTGCCCCCACTACCCTGAACTCATTTTTGTGGTATTTCGTATACCATTCTCTATAACAAAACATGCCTGAACTCCTCCCTCTCAGTGAGGGGGCTGTACCCTGTACTGTAACTAGGTATAATGGTGGGAGGAGATTCCGAATGAGGAAGCATGCAACTATGGTGGGTGAGGGAAATCTTCCCTTTAAAGGGATATTTCATCTTAGCTAGGTCTTCATTTGCAGCAGTAATCCTCATAGACACAAGGGTTTCTTGATTGTGGTAGAAATACATATTTACCCCTTCATTGTACGTTTAAGCACAGACCATTGCTTGAAATGTTGTGATCAATGTAGGAAAAATACTCTGTGCACTGAGAAAATGTGTTAAACTAACGGAAAGTTGATAATTGCATTTAATACCTTCTCATACCTGGATTTAGCTAGATGAGAAGTCTGTTAATTCTAGCAGATTTTTGATACCAAAAGGTATAAGAAATTAGGGGATCTTTATCTGATATCTTTATCAGTAAATTATCTGAAATTATTGGATATAAACTTTTGCAAGTATTATTTCTAAAGATAAAGGAAGTTCTATATTTGTTTTTTCTAAACTAACCCCAGTGCGTATGACTACAACAACCACCTCTCTCAAATCAATATTGTACATGGTTTAGTGAGAAAGCAAAATGATCTAGGAGAAAACAGGACTGCGCGTCAGTATTTTTCTTAGGAAGCTTTAAGGTAGAGAGTGAAAAAAAAATTTAGAATGCCCCAAAAATTGTGACATAGATATTTCAATATGTTTGACAAAAAGAATAGGTACATTTCATGACAATATTGAAATGGAAAATAAAATAATGGAAACAAATATTTACACTACATGACAAAAATATTGGAGACTACATTTCAGCAATATGTAGGAAATACTGAGGTTCATGTATTAATAATCCATTTGTTAAAAGTGGTTGCTTGTGAAGTCAGCACACTACTGTGTCTGTGATGGCTTTTAAATAAGGGCATTTTTAATGCACCCCATTTTACTTTCAGATTCACAAATGTCCCCTTTGGTTACTACCTCCTGTTACTGTTTTTCAGCCCACGTATGGTTTCAAAGCTTAATACATACCTTAAGGATGTATTACGTATTTAGAAGGGACACTATTAACATCCCCCTTCCAAATTCTTAATTGTTAAATGGGCTAAGTACATTTCAGAAAGGGGTTTAGCATTTGCAAACTCTGTGAATTACCGAACTAGTGGATTTTTGAATATTAAAACCCTTGGTACATGAGTAAATTTTTCTCAATTCCCTCCAAATTAAGTTTGCTAATAATGTTAGTTGAATGATAACCGGTGCACGTACCTATTTAGTGTTAGTGTTGCTTCAGATCAAATAAAAACCATCACACATAACTCTTACACAATGCTTAAAGACAGAATTTCTGACATCCAGCTTTAATGTTTTCTTAAATAAATTTGCAAATGTTGTTACTTAAACAGGAAAGAATCTAAACCGGTCTCTGGACATACAATAGGTTGTAATCATAATCTTTCGATACATTTTCTGAGTTTCAGGAACAATGTGTGTCATCTGTGTTTACTCTAAACCACTATAATAAACATATTCAATGCTTTTAGATTTGATCTGTTTGTACTGGTTTCTATTGCAGACAATGATCTAGATTTAGACCAAGGATCAATTCCACCCATGGCTTTTAAAACCAATTTATCATTGATCTCTTTTAGTGTTATCGCAAATAAAACTGTAATAGAACTGATCTGAGAGATGGACCTTCAAGTATTAAAATCTGATTAGATTAGATCCACAAGCATTGCCTGACCACTGTATTTTACATCAATAGATTACTAATCAGCACATGTTGTCTAAGTACAATTCACTCATCTTCAATTTTTCACGGAGCTCATGCTGTGTCTGTGTGAATTCTTTTAAAATATGACATTTAAATGTCCATAAGTTCAGGAATTCTAGTTTCAAGCCTGGTCAAACCTTAATGAATGCTATACCTAAAGATGCCCTTCTGTTCCTACATTTTATTGTGCACCATGATTCAGAAATAGCATGTTTTTGCTTTCGGAGGTAAAATTCTAAACATATTTATTGTTGTTGCCATCTGAAACATGATCACTAATTGGGAAGATAACAACAAGTGGTCCTGTGATGCTTGCTGGAATAGGAAGTGTTTAATCAAAAGGTGGATTGAATTCAAGTTTAGGTGACAATTTTACAAGAGTGTATGGATTTTGTATATATTTAAAATTGTTGATCTCCAAAAAGGCTTAAATCAATAAATTGAATTGAAATTCAAGTTTATCATTTTAATCCTATTGTTAGAAAAGATGTAATTTTGAGCCCCATGAGGTGGTTCCTTTCCAGAAAGCATTCAGGTTGTAATCATGAGTCAAATAATGTTGAGAAGGTTAAAATATTCAAATTGAATTCTAATTACACATGAAATGTTCATTGTTCAATATATTTCTCTTAGTATTTTAATGTGAGGACTTTATTGCTTAAGGAAAATAATTAGTATTTGTTTTTCTATATGTAGCAAGCATTACATTAATGAAACCACTGTATCCCACCTTCTTTCTTTCCTTTCCTGCTCTTTATGAACGTTTCCATTGTTGAACTTTAAAGACTGCCCGAAATTAAGAATTGTGCTCTCCCTAACTTTGCTAAGTTACAGTTTGTTGATTTTTATGTACAACTTTCGTCTCTTATGTGTATGGCAACTGATGTTCTGTTTTGCTTTAATAATCAGCTTATGTTTATTAGGTTTTATTATTCAATAAAATGTTTCAAACACAACAAATGGTAGTTGATATGTGTTTACAACTGCAGCATTTTTATTGTATGGGCACTTTCAAAGGGGCCAAAAATATTGTCTGCGGGTTGACGGAGTACCACATTGGCATCAGCAGGGAGAAGTTTGGGCAGGTGATTGGGGGTATATGTAAGGTTGGACTCACTGTTGCAGCTACAGGCATGAGGCACTGGCCTCTGTGGAAGCCGCAAGGGTGTGCCATGAGGTAATGGTAAAGGTTGAGTCGAAACCGGGTCATTGAAAATGATTATGGATGCTTTTAAGCCCTAGAAGATAAGGTTTGCTGGTTGGTACGGTTTGTAACACGATGTACATACACACACTAGGCTTACACAGCTCATTTCCCTCTCTATCACAGTGGCTCATTCCTAAAAAACACTTATACCAGAGAAAAGTCACTCTTATATCTGGGCTCAGGGTTAGCGAATAGTTCCTACCTACCCTGGAGAGGCCAACTTTTATATACTGGAGCCATCGGATGCGTGAGACACTGTCAAGTGAAAGGCATTCCCTTAGGATGTCTTTGCTAAGTGTATTTTCTTGCTTAGCCCAAATATTAAGCCACAAAGCCAGGGGACGGAAAGACAGTACATTTGAGAGGAAAGGCATTCCCAACTCTTTGTGCACGACATAAAACGAAGTGCTTTGTGGGACAGAAAGGGCCCTTCGCAGGAAATAGTTTTCAATACTTTGCACTGCTCCTACCCCAATGTGGCCCAAAATCTCACTCCCATAACTAACCTTTGAGATATATTTGTCTTCATATGTCTTCAAAAGATCCCCTATTGGCTTCCCTCCCCCTCTGCAAAGTTAAAAACAGCTGCAAAAGCTTTCACTAGATCCCCTTTCTTCCAAGTAAGCAAAGGGCACCAACTCAAGAAATCGTCAAACACAACTCCTAAATAGGAGAAAACATTGGTCTTCGGTATTGATGAAAGTCAGAGTTTAAAAGTGAACTGCTTAGCTTTACGAGGTCCCACCTGCATAATGAACGACTTGGCATGATGAAACAACAGGTCCAAGTCCTCCATTAAAAGGGCAAAAGAATTCAGAAGAAGTTGTAGGCCCCTAGCTGTCCTCGCCAAGAGGACTGCATCGTCAGCGTATAGAAGGACTGGCAGGTTAGGCTTGCCTACCTGGCGACAATCCGCATTTGTGGCCAAAAGGGCCTTCCCTAAGGAATGAATATATAGGTTAAAAAGAAAGGGTGTTAAAATGCACCCCTCATGCACCCCTCTCTTGATGTCAAGCTGACAGGACACTTTCAGGTCATTTGAATAGCGGACAACTGCAGTTTAATCACAGTGAATGAAATGATGTTACTGCAAATGCCAATGGAGGACATCAACTGCCACAGTTTGGTCCTATTGACCTAGTTGAATGCTGAGGACAGGTCCATGAAGGCTAGGTTTATGGGGCTGGAACGAGCCACAGTGTATTTGTTCAGAACCATGTACAGGTTTAGACACTGTTCCACAGTGGAACGACCTGGACGAAAGCCGTTTTGGATATCGGATAAAAAGTTGTTTTCATCAACCCATGATACAAGTGTGTCAAGTACCATGCGGACCACCACCTTCACCACAGAGTCCAGCAGAGAAATGGGCCTATAACAATAGGTGCTGTCCCGTTATCCCTTTTTTAATGCCGGGACTATAATCGATAAAGCCCAAGAATTTGTGCGGCCAATCTGGACAGCAGTATTGATGACAGCTGTGAGGACAGGCACCCAGGTTTTTAAGTGGGCGATATAGAGATCTGGTGGGATCCCATCTGGTGCTGGAGCCTTGTTTTTAGATAGACCCAGAATACCGGCACTCACCTCTTGCGTGGTGAAAATAAGTTCCGACTTGCCTTCCACCCTTTCCTGCCCCTCAATTGGAGGGGTATCCGACTGGAAGATACCCTCGAAATTATGTATCCAGTCGTCCTCTGTGATTTGGGCATCCATTAAATTAGCATTATTTCCAGATAGAAATGGGCTGTTAATAATGCCCCAGAACTTTGAGCTATTACGCAGTGTACTAGCCTCCACTAAATCAATCCAGGCCTCCTCCTTCAGGACAGACTCGCAAGTTGCTAGAGCAGCCTTATATGCTCTTCGTAGTCCTTTGACTGACACCTGGTCTCGGGGCTTAACACCCAAGGCCTGTCTCAGGTTCCTGGAAGCCTGGGAGCACGCCGAGTAAAACCATTGTGAAACTGGTTGCTACCAGACCCGGTAGAAAGTTCCTTATGACAGTAGACATGGATCCAAATGCACCCATGATGTCCGGAGCACTTGCCTCATCGTCGAGATAGGTGGCAAACTCGCTGCGACACCGAGTTAAAAGTGACTCGTGGAGTATCTCTGGGACAATACACCCCCACTTTACGCTCCTTCCCGCTTCCACCTCTTTAAGGGGACACCAGCCCCCCGCCCACCTTGGTGTGTCCGAGTGTTCGGGTCCAGCCAGTGAAGACAAATGGGGTTGTGGTCACTGCATTCACTCGCCTGCACAGACAAATCGGTAACCAGAGAGTAAAAGGGGGTATATACAAAGGTGAAATCAATAACTGTCACACACCCTCTCCCAATAAAGGTGGGAGTAATATCTGGTTTTCCCCGGAGGCGGCTTATTTATTACAGATGTTAGATCAAATTCAAGCAAGATGGAGTTAAGCTCAACACCCTTGGGAGTATGTTCCATGTGTAAGCCTGCTTGTCGTGCACAGCCCATATCTTCCACTCCTCCTTGCATGATGTCCCTACACATGAGTGTTAAAATCCCCTGTTAAAAAATGTAGTGATAACTCTGACCTTTCAAGATGCTCTGCTGAAGTACAGACCCCAGCAGAGTCATATTTCCCTGTGTAACTCCAGCGTTGAAAAAGTTACCAGAGCAGCTTGCTCCGTCCACTGGGCAACAACATCACATGTAAATTGAGAGAGACATACAGTGAGGTATTGTAAGAAACTGGATCTGTATACTGCACCAAAGTGAGGTATAGTGTGTATTGAGTCCAAGGGTCTCCAGAGGTAGGCAGAGGTTAAAGTTAGATAGAACCTTACTCTCTAAAGTGGTAGCTTGGTCGAGCAGTAAGGCAGTATAAGAGGACAGTGTTAAGCATTTGATGTACACACTCAGTCAGCAAATGAATTCACAAACTCAAGAACTGAACTCTAAGCCAATTGTTTTTGTATAAAAAAAATATACTGTTGTTTTATTTCTAGAACCAAGCAAGCCTGGTACAGGTAAGCATAAAAATACTTTGCGGTAATCATTTACTTTTATGAACACAGTTCAATTATACAGGAGAAATTGTTTGATTTACAGGGGATAAGTAGTATGCAACACTTAGCAAATACAGTACATTGATATGAATAGGCTTTTTCACTAAATTGCAGGTAAGTAACTTTTTGCTTTACTTTTCTAACTCAGTGCTGGATACCTAGATTCAGCTCTGGTACATTTCCTGGAAACAGCTAAGTAATTACATTTTGGTTATTCGCATGATTTCTAAATAATATTTTCAGTTTTCAAAACTCCACACTTGTAAACTTTTTGGAGCAGTACATTGAAATGAATGGGCTTCTACAATAAATTGCAGGTAAGTTACTTTTCGTGTTACTTTTCTAACTCAGTGCTGGATACCTAGATTCCGTCCATCATCCCCTTTTGTATCGCTTTGTTCGCCCTAAGTTGGCAGGGTATGTATGCTCTGACGTGAGTCCCTTGGTCACTTTGCCACTTGATTCAAGATAGCCTGGCTGATGAGGGTTATGAACCCGAAACCGGTCCCAGGATACTTGTTTCCGGTCCAGGGAAGACATGGCTTGGCAGTTCAGGCTGGACTGTTCCCATGAGGCACAGGGTCAGACTGATTTGCATATGGCCATGGCTGAACTGGGGTGGCGGAGTGAGCTAAAGAATGGTGATGGATTAAACCCAGATCAGTTGACTGGGGGTGAGTGTTTGATTTGCTCAAACGCTCCGTCCATCATCCCCTTTTGTATCGCTTTGGATACCTAGATTCAGCACTGGGACATTCCCTTGACACAGGTGAGTAAACACGTTTTGGTTATACGTGCAATTAAAAAAAATATTTTTAGATTTCAAAACTCCACACTTCGAAACATTTTGGAGAAAAAGTGTCCATGTTATCCTATGGAGGGAAAACAGGTTAACGGTTCTCAGGTAAGTAATTGACTGTGGGTGTTAAGGTTCTGGGGTTAGACTCAGGGAGTCTCCCAGGGTCAGTGATGCACTGTTGTTGCACCCTCAGCAGCACTAGGACGACCGGGTGCAGAGTGTTGAGGGCCAATGTTATCCTATGGAGGATAGGGGGGCTTCATTTGGTGGCGGCTGGCAAGCAGGCCACAGGATTGTGGGAGCAAAGCTCCTAGGGTTTAGCTCAGGGCAAGTTGGGAACCAAACGTGCACCCTCAGCGGCACTAGGGCGGCCGGGCGCAGGGGCTGTTTTGAGGTCGGGTGCCCTGTTGATTTCAATGGAGATTCTCCGGGACAAAGAAACACTGTAGGCTTGTGGACGAGGATCTTCCATGAGCGACCACCACTTCGAGTGTTAAGTTGGGATCTTGTAGGTTGGTTAGGCACCGCTGGGTTGGACACACAAGGCCGTGGGGCGTCGGATGTAGGGGTGCCTTTGGACGTCGGATTTTCTTACCCGCTCCGGTCACGGTAGGGGGGTCCTCTGGATTGAGGCAACAGACGTCTTCTGGAGGCTTGAGGCAAGTCATGGGTCACCGGATCTCGGATCAGGATCGCCGGGGGGACCTCCTTGGGGTGTTTTTCCACTCGAGCTCGGGTTGGGTTTGGCGGGTGTGGAGTGGGCTGGATTCTCGGTTTCTGGCTGGCACCAGAAGCTCCAGTTTAAACACGTCCGGTGTTCACAGGAGAAACAGTCTTGAAAGTGAAGGCAGGCAGGTCCTCTGGGGTCTGTGAGGGTGCTGGCTGCTGGAAAGGCCGGGGTTTCGCAGGAGCAGGTTCAAGGGGAGACAGTCCTGTAGGGCTGGGGCCAAGTCAGTGGGTGTCGTCCTCTTGTTAGCTCTGCACGGCTTCTCATCCTTCTTCTCTTCTTGTTGTTGCTGGATCTGAGGAAGGAAGGTTCTGGCTGCCACTAAATACTAAATTTAGGGGCGTTACAGGTAGGTAAAGGGCAGGGACCAATGGGTCCCTTCCCTGGGGTGGGTACACCCCTATTCTGTCTCTCTCCAGTGGGAGGGGGGCAGAAGCCTGTCCCTGATTGGCTGGGCCCCCCCCGTCCTCGAAATGGTGGGGACTCGAAGTTGTGCTTCACCTTGCCTCCCCCACCTTAGGGGTGGAGTTGGCAGAGGTGGGCACACCTCTCTTCCGTACTTGTTTTTCCCGCCGGTTCCCCCGCCCAAAGTGGGGGGTAGAACCAGTGGGGACCCATTGCTGAAAGCGGCAAATGGTCTGGAGAGGCTCACAAAGGTGGCATGCCTTTGAAGCTTCCCCTTCGTGAACCCAGCCTATCCTGGGGGAGGAGGCTTGGCACCTCTTCCCAGGATGTGCATTGTTTCAGGCCCCCGAGAGCAGCAAGCTCTCGACCCAGGCGTCCAGAAACATGTCTGGTGGTGGCAGCCTAAGCAGTCACTAGGAGTTGGTCGAGTTTTAGGGGGCATCTCTAAGATGCCCTCTGTTGTGCATTTTACATTAAATACCACACTGGCATCAGTGTGGGTTTAATGTGCTGAGAAGTTTGATACCAAACTTCCCAGTCTTCAGTGTAGCCATAATGGTACTGTGGAGTTCGTAATGACAAGCTCCCAGCACCATATATACTTAATGGCAGCACTGCACTTACAATGCCCAGGAATAGACTTGGGCACTGTAGGGATATAGGGCTCATGCACCTGTATACTCACCACTGGCATAGGGCACCCAGCTAGAGGGGTGACTGATGAATGCCAGGGCAGTGGTTTGTGGGCATGGCTCTTCACTTTGTTCTGCACCAAGTTACTGCAACAGAAACCCACTGTTCGAGGCATATGAGCTGCAGAATTCACACTTAGTGCATAGATCGCCATCTGGTGTTGGGTTTGGATGCTTGCAACTTCTTGTCTTTGAAGAAGTCTTTTGTAGTCACAAGATAGGTGACTCCTCCCTTGGACGAAAGTGTGCATGGGCATCGACTCCATCCTCAGATTGTTTTTTCCGCCATCGGGTTCGGATGTAACTTCTGCGCTCCGGTTCGGCACCATATCTCCAAACCTTTTCGACGCGCAAACCATCATAAAATTCGACGGTATTGTTTCTCGATCGCGTGACCTTCGACGCGCTCCTCAAATATCCCATTCCGGTCATCGACACGGGCCACTGGGCCTATCGACGCCATTCGGGACTACGGCTCATGGAAAGGACTCCACACAGTGACCACCACAAGGTCTGTAATCTGGGTCTCTCGACAGAGCATGACGAGAATAATTGCCATGCCTGCGCCTCCTTTCGATCCAAAAAGACCATCCGTGATTACCGGGCCCAACGACACATCATGGCGCAGCAAGCAGCTCTGGTACCGGTGGACATCTTTGATGAAGGCCCGATGTCCCGGAGGAGGATTCTGAGGAACTGGAAATCGTGTCCGAAGCAGACGACTCCGACTCAGACCACACCATCCCTCCAGATCAACGAGTGAGTACCACTGCCGCAACCCCAACCCCACCTGCAAAAAAGAAGGCCCTGGTCAAGACTTCGCCTGTTGGCCCCAGCCGTGACCGAAAACAATGCTCAGAAGCCCCGGGCTCGGGTCCAAAGACAAAGGACAAGCCTTCAGGCAGCTTGTGACCGAGCAAGCCGCATGTTAGTGTCCCACAGGCTCCCTCGGCACCGAAGTCGGGAGCACAGCCTACTCCCAGAAAGAAATCCGCATCGACCACCCCGGCGCCGAAAGAAAAGGCATCTGATCCGAAACCAACACATTCGGAACCGAAAAAGATTTCCGCCTCCACATCGAAGCCGAAGAATCCAAAAACACCTTCCAAGGCTCCGGAGCAGAAATCCAAACCTCGCTTCGACCCGAAAAGATCGGCACCGAAAGCGTCTACCGAAGAGGAAGAACTTTTTTGACGGGATCCTATCGATCCGAATAAAAAAACACTCAATATAGACCCTAAAACCGTACATGTGTCTACTGTTCCACACAAGAGGAGGAAACTGGATACACCAGGCATTCCTGCAGTGCCTTTTAAGAAAAAGAAAAAAAACTGTTCTACTAAACCTATACAACCCTCTTCTCCTGTTCTTCCTACCAATCTTATCTCTCCCCCACACTCTCCTATACTTCCACCAAACTCACCATTACCACAGGTCGATGATGATTTAGGGGATGGGGGAGGCAACAATGACCCTTTTACAGACCCTGATACCAACAGACGTACCACAGGACGACTGGGATGATTATGATGACCCGGTCGACCCTCCAGACCTCCCTGATCCCCAGGTATACCCAACAAAGCCATCTCCCCCAGATGACAATATTGGTTTTAGTCAGTTGGTAAATAGGGCAGCTCAGTACCATGGTGTTTCAATGCATTCAGACACTTTTGAGCAGTCACTAAAGACTGCACAAACCCTGCCAATGTTAAAAGGTGTCATTAAACATGCCCCTGACATATTTAAAGACCCGTTTAGGGCTAGAATTCTCAATCTGAGAATTGACAAAAAATATAAACCTCCTCTCAATGATCCCGCCTACATCAAAAGTCAACTCCCTTAAGATTCCCTGGTGGTAGCTAGCGCTAGAAAACGGGCTAATTCTCAAACCTCTGGTGAGGCACCACCTCCGGACAAGAAGTATAAATTATTAGATGCTTCCGGCAAACGAGTTGCTGCTCAAGCAGCTAATCACTGGCAGATAGCCAACAAACAAGCATTACTTGCTAGGTATGATAGAGCTCACTCTGACCAACTAGAAACCCTATTGCAACATTTACCAGATCAATACAAGACCAAGGCCAATGATCTCATCCAAATAAATTAATAACCAATGCATCAATCAAGTGTGCCCTTGATGCAGGGGAACAAGGCAGGGCTGTCCCCTTTCCCCCCTTTTGTTTGCTATCGCAATGGAACCATTTGCGGCCAGAATTTGGCAGCACCACACGGCCCGGGGGATTGGCTTCAGCTCCAGAAGCCTATTGATCTCCATGTATGCGGATGATGTTACTTTGTACATCCTCAACCCCTCCGAAAACTTGGATCCTGTGCTCTGTGAATTCATTAACTCTGGCGGTATCTCTGGTTATGCCATCAACTGGAAGAAATCTGTAATATTCCCGCTTACAGATGGTACTCCTGAGGTGGTTTCGGAATATCCGCTACGCTGGGAAGCAGATGAAGTAAAATACCTGGGAGTGTGCCTAAGCCATGATCTGCAGAACATATGGAATTTAAACTTTGGGAGGGCCATGGACTGGTTGGAGACAAAAGTAGCTATATGGTCTAAACTGCCACTATCCATTACTGGGAGGGTGGCATTGATACAAATGGTCATATTGCTGAAATTCCTGTATCTGTTTGCTAACGTACCGCTCCCTCTTACGCAGCATTTTTATAAAAGCCTTAGAACACAGCTGCTGTTTTTGGTGTGGGCTTGGAGTCAGGCGAGAGTAACCTGGGATCTCCTGACGCTTCCACTCAAGCAAGGTGGCCTCGGAGCTCCTTGTGCACTGTGTGCACAAGCACAATTCCTTCACTTCTGGGTATACCCTACCCCTTATCAGCCGCATGTCGCGGTTGAGATGGACGCTGTTGCGCCCACTCCTTTGAAAGTTACACTCTACAAACAGGCGCCACAGCCCCGGCAGGACATCAATACTGCTGACATGTTGCGATGGGTCTGGTGGGAACTCCAGCGGCGTGTTAATGTCCCACTATTGTACGCGCCTTCCATGCCCTTGTGCGATAACCCCACTATACCGGGTCTGGAGCAAGGAGGTGGGGTGGTAGAGATAGGAGGTACACAGCTTCTACCCTTTGCCGACCTATATCCAGAGGGCAGTTTTAGGCCCCTACCCGCAGACACGGAAGATCAGGCATTGACATTTGCTGAGCGGTTCACCTACCATAAATTGAAGGCTGCATGCCGCGTGATGTGTAAGGGTTTCCCGGAGGCCCCTCCGACACTAAACGCATTAGATAACATCTTGGCCAGGGCCTCCCCTCAGAAACTAGTCTCTAGGCTATACACCACCATGCAGGACCAGACCCCAATTATACAACCCAAATCCTTGCAGTTCTGGAATGCCGAATTGGATCCCCCCTTGACAGAAAAGCAATGGGACTACCGTTGCAAACAATTATCGGCTTATCCACAAACTCCGACTTATACATTTTAAATTCTTACATCGGTATTATAGAACTCCTCTTCGTCTCCACAAAATGAAGTTGCGCGAGGATGAGCGATGTTGGAGATGCGGGTATGAACCAGCTTCCTTCTTACATATAGCATGGGACTGCCCGTCGCTAATAAATTACTGGACAGACATTTTTTCGGCAATCAGTCAGATAGTTGAACGTAGAGATGAGGCATCACCACACCTGGGTCTACTAGGGCTGGTACAGCACACATTACCCCGTAGGCGCAAGTTACATGCTCTCCTATTGCTATATGCGCGCAGGCAGATTGCACTTAAGTGGGGCAGGAAAAGGATACCCACTTTTGATGAATGGTTATCGGATGTCACATACGGCCACACCCGGGTACTTGGAACTTATGCCACCAACATCTCGGCCCAAAGACATATCGGAGCCGTTTATACAATGGTCCAGTACGATGGGGTTAGCTAGCAGTTCACCTCCTATGTGTGCTAGGGGCTGGGAATTTGAAGACATGTATTTAATGAGATGTAATTATGTCACTGCCTATGTCGATGCAATGTATCTGTGACCTGTTATTCCAAGTCATTAATTATATATGAAGAGTATTGATGTTATGTTCCTTGATCACTACTGATTATTTTCAAATGGATCTGCTTTATTGCTATTATTCCCCCCCTCTGGAGATTAATATAATGCAGAGAAGTTAGAGGAGGTACCGGAAGTTTGGTTTGTTGTTCTCTCGTAATTCAACTGGCCATTGATTTCTACTGTATACTTATATTGTGGTATAAGCTGTTCATTGACAATTGTGCATTAAGTAAAACCAATAAACAAATAAAAAAAATTAAAAGTGTGCCATTGATGCAGCAGACACCGCCTCTAGGACCTTTAACACTAGCATGTTACTCAGACAACATGCTTGGTTGCACATTTCTGGCTTCAAACTGGAGGTAAAAACAACTATCCTCAACCAGGTGTTCAATCAGCAACAACTTTTTGGACCGGCTGTAGACACCAAAAAATTAAAAAGGATACAGAGACTGCTAAATCCATGGGAGCATTACAGTCTCCATCCATACGTGGTTCCTTTCGCCGCTCCTTCTACAGAGGATAATCCAAGAACATTGGTACAGACACTACTTCCTCTTAATACAAAAAATCACACAAACATCTCCCAGTAGGGGATATTTTAGAGGTGGATACAGGGAAAGTAACAACAAAGGGAGAGGTCGAGGTAACAACAATACTCGCACCTCCCCCGCTAGTAAGCAGTGACTTCCCTCCAGCCCATTCCACTCCGGTTGGAGGGAGACTATCACAGTTCCTACCTGTCTGGAATTCCATCACTATGGACAAGTGGGTAAGACATATTATGCAGTATGGTTACTGCCTGGAACTTTCTGCTACTCCCCTCAACTTACCACCCAAACAGCCTCCAATGTCCGGGGAACATCTAACACTCCTCAAACAAGAAGTTCTTTCACTGCTTCAAAAGCACGCAATAGAACCAATTCCCATACAACATCAATGAACAGGGGTTTACTCCCTGTATTTCCTAATCCCCCAAAAAGACGGGACTCTAAGACCAATACTGGACCTCAGACCTCTCAATTTCTACGTTCAATCAGATCATTTTCACATGATCACTCTTCAGCAGATCCTTCCACTGCTTCAAAGAGGCGACTTCCTTGCCACACTAGATCTCAAGGACTCCTACTTCCAAATTCCCATTCACCCTGCTCACAGGAAATACGTAAGATTCACAGTGGACGGCCAGCATTATCCGTTCAAGGTCCATCCATTTGGAGTGACCACAGCACTCAGGGTGTTCACAAAGTGCCTTGCAGTAGTAGCAGCGCACTTAAAAAGGCAGCAAATCCACGCATTTCCATACCTGGATGACTGGCTCTTAAAAGCCAAGTCATACGTCAGTGTGTTGATCACACTTATCCAATGATCCAGCTATTACATGACTTAGGGATCACACTAAACTACACCAAGTCACACCTTCAACCCTCCTACGTACATCAGTATCTAGGAGCTACAATAGACACTTGCAAAGCTCTAGCATACCCCAATCCAGCCAGGATAGCCAGCATGCAAACCCTCATCACCAAGTTTCAGCCTCAACACTCTCTCTAAGCACAAGTGTTTATGCAGCTAATAGGGATGATGGCCTCTTGCATTTTCATTGTACCTCACGCAAGACTTCAGATGCGCCACAGGCGTAGCTAGAGTTTGTGGCGCCCGGGGCTATCCCTCAGTTTGCCGCCCATGGCATCCGCAGTCCTGTGATTGTGTGAGGAATTTTGAATCTCACCTCACTGTCAAATTTCAGGCACAAATATTTCTCACATGTATCATTGGAATGCTAGTTTTAGATTGGTCTATTAACTAGTGCAAGTAAGTGTTAACTACCTGAACTCGCAGTTGTAGAGGGCTGCGCACAGCACCCCGGGGCCACTTGCTTAATTATACTGGTGTGATTTAAAAAAAATACTTTAAAACATATTTGTCAGCCTGCCTGACTGTGACCGCTATGTGTGTCACACAGGCTCTCCCGAGCCTTGCCCAGCAATCATGCTAACACGCACATGCTCACTGTGGCGGCTGGAGTCCATGAGTCAGCTGACTCTAATGAATTTATGGTATAGGCCTGAGGCAACTGAGATTTGTGTTAGGGACTCTCACATCCTGTTAATAATCTGGGCCCAGGTCCCATGTGGGACAGAGAGAGCAGCATGGAGTTTAGTGATTCTTATCTCCTGGTTTATTATTTGAGCTCTTTCAAAACAGCCGCAATGCCACATGTTCACAGACAGGTACTCTCGTCAGCGTGCGTCGTGACTGTCACTTGAGACAGACTACTTTTGCACTTACTTGCGTGTATCTGGATCTGAAAGTGGGGTGTTGGATTTAGGGGTCTTTCAACACTTGTTGTGCTGCAGGCTTTAAACAGAAGTGCAGGGTGGACTGAATACCCGACTACACACGCATTTCTGTTTTACAAGGAACATTCAAACTCACAGTCAGGATCCTTGGGCACTTGGGAAGAAGATGCAGGAATGGGCCCATTGCAAGAATAGCTGGACATCTACACAGGGGAGTCTGGGTACAGACATGATGTGTGCCCATAACCACTGCCACAAGCCAGCAACTTTCAGCAAAATGGTTATGGAGAAATGCCATGCACAGACTACAGAGCAACAGAAGGGTCACAATTCTGGAGTCCGAGGAGTGCTAGATTTGGAATATGAGTGGTCCTGTTGATTGAGGACACCAACCTCCCTAGCAGCCATTTCATTTGGCAACTATACCCCAATACATAATGTGCTGACTGACAGGGGGACGTGGAGGATGTGGCTTTGGGTAATGATAAGTACGTATATCACATTCACGTATACACACCTAATATGTCTAACCCAGAAAAAAATGATTCTACTTTGAGTTAACAAGCAGCATAAATATTTTTAAAACGTGAGCCTACAGGATTAAATCCGTGCATTCAGATAAAACAATCTACGCACAGACGTGCCTGGTGGGACTTTAGAATGGGCCTTGGTATATATGATTTTTCTAGGTTGAGTCCCCGCAATCAAGGTTGAGGGGGCCGCTCTGTGGTGGCGAAGTTTGTCAGGCTAAGGGCTCGTTTCATGCAGAATGTTACACCGACCTGTTGAACCCCGAGAAGACGCACCGTGCTCCACGGATACCGATTAGCAGTACTCTCATAGCTGCCAAGGTTTCAGATTAGTGTGACATTTTCATCATTTCTGTGTAATTATGAGTGACATATGAACGACTACGAGTGACACTTCCTTGCAAACAAAATCAAGCAATGAAGACGAGTGAAACATGAATATCAGAAATGACACCCATTTGATGAGAAACTCTAAGAAGATCCTTAACCCCTTCAATGCTCATGACGAGCTGAGCTCGTCATGAGTTACGGCGCTCGTACGCTGATGACGAGCTGAGCTCGTCATGTAACGCGGCTTTTTTTAAAACGCAGCGCACAGCGGGAAAACCGCTAGCGCGAATGCGGTTAAAGAAATGCTACAAAGCACCATAGACGGAGCACAATTCACTTAGTGCCCTTGTAACCTTATTGTACTGTTTAACAAGGTGAGTACCATTGACTGCTGGGCCCCGGGCTCCTCCTTGGCAATCATGCACAGGAACATCGCTTAGGCCGCTCTATCCCACATGTGACACTCGGGCCGAGGAGTCAAACAGGATGTGAGAGGCCCCAACACGGACCTCACAGCTGCCAGTCAGCAAAAATGTGTGTTTGCTTTAATACAACTGATTGGTGATTTATTGTGTTTGCCTCATAAACCATATTCTGCACAGATTCTGTGTATTTCAGAAAAATAGCGCATTGCTCAAATGCATCAAGGTTTTTTAAAAGGTGCATATGAGCTGCAATACAGAAACTTCTTGGAAGGCTCCTGTCCACCGTTCAGCTATTCAATGCTGTATTCAATTAAGAGCGGGGCTAATCACCACTTAGGGTTTCGAGGCGCGCCTGGGGGAGGGTGCGGAGTTTCTGCAGTTCAGTCGAAGAGCCGAACCTGTTTCCAGATTCTGAAGGTTTGAATCCTTCTAGAGATAAAATGACTACCTTTCGAGAAGCACTAAGTAAAATGTGAGTCAAGGGCAGGGCCACTGGAAATATATGATTCTGTGGCTTTGTGCTTTGCTGTACAACTATGGATTTGCCCCACTTTCCCCAACACAAATCATTTTTTGTATAACTTATGAATTAGCAGATTTTAACAAAACAAATTGTACCACAGCAGTGCACTGCTTTAAGACAAAAACCGCCGCTCACTCAGGTCTCTCACTTACGTGACAGTACTGAGCAGTATTATAATTAATAGCGGACAGCTGAGCACACCGACCCCGGTGTCGTCCAGCACGCGATGCCGCTTGCTATTAACAATGCTGAGTAAGTGTGTGCATGGCTCTCCAAGTAAAAATAATATAGTTTACCATCATGTCAGAAGTGCGTCAGTAAAAATGACCGCCGCTCACTTACTTCATAGAGTTGGTACTTGATGTAGGAGACCTCGTGGCCCAGTGGGCTGGGGAGATGGCTGGAGCTGCGGGCGGGTTGCTGCTGTCTCGGCTTCTCTTTCCCTCTCTATTACCGCTTCCGCTAGGGACACACGCACCGCGGGCAAGCGGGGGGAGCATGGCGCGGCACCTGTTCCGCCGTGCCCCGCGTGCCTGCATCTGTTCCTGGGCTGCAGCTTCTTTGCAGATTTTACCACGCTGCAGTCAACACAAGGCAGACGTGCCACTTTACTTATCCCATTAATTTGCAGGCAGTACCAGGATTACAGCGTTGTCCTTCCCTTGGCACTGCAATTTCAGCGCGAGGGCTGGCCAAACATTGTGTCCAGGGCCGTCATTGGTAGCGCTTTCGTGCGCTACAAGATTGACGGCCATGGGGCAGTCACGGGATCCACAAACGCGGTACGTTGCGCACCGTACGTGAACTGGAGGCAGCATTTACAAGCAGGCGTGCTGCTTGCACTTCACACGGGGGCCGCGCGGTACTGGCGGCCCATTGCAGCGGCTGTTATTATATTTTTGGGGACACTGACATTATTGTAATGACACTTGAGTATTCCCAAATAAATTATAAAGGCTGCAGCAACGGGCCACAAGTGCCACGGGGACGCTGCCCCAAAATAGTGCCGCCTGGGGCAGGCCCCACCCCGCCCTAGCTACACGTAAGTCATCAAATGTTATTTACAGATATAAAGGTGGGTCCCTGAAAGAAGTGTTTGTATTAAACCATGAGTTGTACACGACATGTGCACAGTAACTCATCACACACACATCTGGATTGAAAACTTGCTGGAACAATAATACTTATATAGAGTGTTTGTTTTTGCAGAATGCGTATGGATAGCATTATGAGGTATAGGAATACTGACTCTTAAACCTCTATTGGGCTTCACAGATCCCTGTACTAAGGATTCCAAAGGAGACATTCCATCGGATTGAACCATGTTGGCGTGTCGCAAGAACTGGAACCCCAATGTGGGTTGGAATTACCACCACATTCCAAGATGGTGTTGGGATCTGGAACATGGAGGGTTTGTTTGATTACATTAGATTACTCATAGTTACTGTGAATATTTTAACTAAAGTATGGTGTGCTTTTTTCAGTTTTCACTCTACAGAAATTACGGATTTGAAGCCTTCGGTATTGATCAGATTGGGTTTGTCGCAGTGTGTGATAGCATACTGAACCTGCCACGTTCTGTCACGCTCACGGTTTTAGATTGACATTGAAATCATTTATCATGACATCACTTGCAGCTTACACTGTGCACTAGATGTAATTAAGAAGACAAACACATGATGTATCAGCATCACAACTCACACAAAACAGTGCACTTTTGGTATTAAGGTTGCACTTTTAGTATCACCGAACCGTACATTTTGTGTTAACATATCTCTCCATCATATTTGGGTTACAGTGGTCTTCCTTTTAAGAGGTATATCATTGTACGGAACAATTAGTCTCTTAATTTAAACCTTCAAAGCTAGTTGCTTGTACGGGACTAATATCTGTCATATAGATGAATATGCAACATGTACTACGTGCAAATTATCATAGCACATTAAATACATAGGCACTTTGTATGTTTTACATTTATACAGCCTTGAGGAAGTCGCGGGACAGACCCCCCAATAGCGACGAAACGTGTGTTGGCTTTGGCTGTTTTGACTACTAAATGGCAAGAACGATGAAATAAAACATTGAATAACCGGATGGAATTGTTGAAATTTTTACCTGTTTGACTATGACTATTTGAACTGTTTTCGACCATAATAGGGAAACCTTTATGTACATTTGACGTATGCGGGGGAGTGTAATATTTTGTATATTGAGTTGAGGCTCAAGGTTTGTAGAGTTTGGTGGTTCTCTATACCTTTCAGCACCGTCCAATATAATTGCTTTAACCGGATCCATGTGTGTAAATTCCACCCGTAAGCGCCAATAGCCTAGGATTAATACCACATTTCGAGGTATGTTTATGTTTTAGATATTGTTGACAGGAATCCAGGCAGTGCACGCAGAACAGTGCACACGTGCATCACGAGTGTGCAAGGGTGATTCTTCATCAGGTACAAGTAAAATCTAAGAGTATGCAAACTTTAGTGATGGGCGCATACAACCACACACACAACCACACACAACCAAACACACACACAACCACACAACCACACACAACCACACACACAACCACACACACACTACCACACACAACCACACACACAACCACACACAACCACACACACACTACCACACACACACAACCACACACACAACCACACACACAACCGCACACACACTACCACACACAATCACACACACAACCACATACAACCACACACGCTACCACACACACACAACCACACACGCAACCACACACACACACACAACCACACACACAACCACACACACAACCACACAGAACCACACACACACACAACCACACACACACATAACCACACAACCACACACAAACATAACCACACACACAAGCACACACACAAGCACACATCCACACACACACCCACAACCACACCTGTACCCACAACCGCTATTGGGTGTCGTGTCCACTTGTATATACTTTTTTTTTTTTTTTTACTTTTTTTTTTTAATTTAATAAACTGTTGGAGAAAACAAATCATTGTACATATAATAAGAAATCATTATTTACAATGTATATATAGCCCGCTCCCCGAGAGGAGCTAGTTCTATTTTCCACTTGGGTTGCAAAAAGAAATGTAGTTCATTTTGTACATACATCAGACAAGAAAAAATAAAAAGAAAGTAATATATGAGAATACAGGAGCATAGAAAAGGGAAATAATATTTTTTAGTTCACACAAGATATAATGTCTTGCTATTCATGATTGGGCGCGAGGCCGTCAATAAAGTTTCCCCATATTTTCTCAAGTTTTTGTAGTGAGCGAGCACCTCTAAGTTTGGCTAATCCTTGCTCCATAGAATGAATTTCGTTAACTAATAACCACCATTCCCAGATACTCGGGGGTTTAGGACATATCCATGCTCTAGCCAGCACAAGTTTAGCGCATGATATGAGAATAGTTATCAATGATGATTGGGGATGAGATGCAGGGTATATGTCGAGTAGTACAGATATTACAGTAAAAGTGGGTAAAACAATGTTTTTAATTTCCAAAATTTTGAGTAAGTCTCCCCAGAAATATTTTAAGATTGGGCAAGAAAACAGCATATGTCCTAAATCTGCTGCGTTGGTAGAGCATTTGGGGCATTTAGTACGATCCCCTTGGATATTATTGCGGGACCACTTGGATATCTTTTCTGGTGTGTAGTACAACATACATGTTGTGTGAAACTGTTATAGTCGTAGGCTAGATGACCGTACAGCGCTGTTAATATTGGAAAAAGAGCATGTAATTTGTTTAGAGGTAATATTTAAACCGGTCTTATTGCTCCATTTTTCCGCTAATTTTGTACAGTCATCGATTTTAACGGCGCAGAAGGATTTGTAAGCCTCACTTATCACTGATTTAATTCTAATGGAATAAAAACAGTTCCAGATGTCATTGTCTAAGATGTTATGTAATTGTTTCTTTCTTATTTAAAAATCGTGTATTTGTATATATTTGAATCTCATAGTTTCCGTTAATTTATAAAGATTTTGAAGGGTATGGAAGTCTAAAAACCCCTCTGCGCCGTATAAGTCTCCCAAAGTATTAATACCGTAAGCAGACCATCTGAGAGCTATTCCATCATTGAAGATACCCGGAAGACCCGGATTTCCCCATAGCTGCAGTTTCGGATGGTAAAAAGAAGTTTTACAATAGGCCATGATGTTAACCCAGATCTTAACAGTGTCTTTGGCGGTCTTGAACTTCACCCTTTTGAAATAATTAGGGTCATTGACTCGCAATAAGAACAAATTTGATTCGGATTTTAACATGAAAGAGTGAAAAAAAAAGTATCCTCGTTATGTAACAAAGACCTAAGGCGCCTAATAAATGAAGACCAAAAATATAACTTAAAATCGGGAAAATTTAAACCGCCTTTGTCTGTGCTGTTTTTGAGGAGCTTCAGTGATCTTCTGGCTTTTTTATACCCCCATATGAAGATGCTGAATATTCCGTCTAGCCGTTTAAAAAAGGAGTTGTTTAGTACTAACGGAATGGAGCGAAAGAGGTACAGGAATTTGGGTAATATCTTCATTTTGATAAGATTAATTCTACTGGTTAAGTTCAGAGGTAATTTATGCCATTTTTTTAGCAATATAGTGGTGGATTTAATTAATTCGTCATAATTAAGATTATTTATTTCTCGTATTTTGGATGTGATTTTGACACCTAAGTATGTAGTGGTCTTACATATCTCAGGAACATTGGCCTCTGGTGTATAGTTAGCTATGATTTGTGTTTTGTTTGTGTTTAATCTGTAACCAGACACTTTACCAAATTTTTGAGCTTCTACGTTATTGCCTTGTAGTGCTTTAATTATATCGGATGTATAGATGGCGATGTCGTCGGCATATGCCGTAATTTTCAGAAACTGTTCTTTAGTTTTAAAAGGAATAATTTCGGATTGTATCTGTAGGGAATGTAAAAATGGTTCGAGTGAAAGGGCGAATAGTAAAGGTGATAGGGGGCAGCCTTGGCGAGTACCCCTAGATATCTCAAAGTCCGTGGAGGTCTGTCCCCCATAACTAACACAGGCTAAAGGGTTGTCGTATAATGCCTGGATCCCATTCAGGAAATAGCCGTTAAATCCCATTTTAATCATGACGTGCCAAAGGTATTCCCACCCCACTCGGTAAAAAGCCTTCTCGGCGTCCAACAATATCATACCGAGTGGGGTGGTCTCTATCTCAGCTACGTCAAACGCGGTTATAGCCGTATTCACGTGAACGGTAGTGTCCCTACCGGCTACAAACCCATGTTGTTGCGGGTTGACTAATTTGGGCATGAGAGGAGCCAGTTTAGAAGCAAGAATTTTAGCAAATATTTTTGCGTCTGTGTTGATCAGAGATATAGGTCTATATGACCCTCTCTCTGCTTTTAGTTTGCCCTTTTTAAGAAAAAATATAATTTTGGCTTTATTCTATGATTTGGGAGTTTTTCCTGTCGCCCCAATAGATTGTATAACCTGTAATAATATAGGCATTAGTTCCTCCAAGCAAATCTTGTAAATCTCTAGGGGAATGGTGTCTTCCCCTGCGGCTTTTCCAGCTGGTAAAGCAGCAATAGCTTGGCATAGTTCTTGTTCTGTAATTTTTTCGGATAGTTTATCAATTTCTAAGGTATCAAGTGTAGTTAAAGGAAGCTCATCTAGATATTTCTGTATTTTCATTCGGAAAAGATTCTGGGGTGTATAGGGTCCTGTAAAAGTCCGCAAATTGTTCCAAGATGTCATGAGGCTGATCATATATTTTATTGTCGGAGCCCCGGATGTTAGTGATCAGAGTACAGGCTCTGTCTTCGGCCACTTTGTACGCCAGAATGTTTCCTATTTTATCTCCGCCCTCATATTGTTCGATCTTATATTTATGGAGATTGGTGCTATTTTTTTTAATAAGCTTTGCCTTAGTTTCTGATTTTAGTTGATTTAGTTTAAGACTTATTTCTGTTACCGTTGGCAAATGTTGCCGTAATGCTATGGCCAATTGTGTTTCCTGAGCAACGATACTGGAAGTCAGAGATTTGTTGATTTTGCGTAGTTCCGAATTTTGTCTAAACACATATTGTTGGGTAAAGCCCCGAATACTTGCCTTACAGGCGTCCCAGACCGTATTATATGTAGCAGTGTTCTGATTGATTTCTATAAAGTCAATAAGGTGTGTTTTTAGCTGTAAAATAAAAGCTGGATCTGATGTTAAGTGTCTGGGAAAAGAAAATGGTCTACAACAAGTGTGTGTATGTGGTATATCAAATGTTAATATAATAGGGTTGTGGTCAGATGTTATTCGGGGACCTACCTCCATTGTGCTGTTATTAAGAAGATTGGGACTGACAAAAGCCTTGTCTAGCCGAGAACATAGCTTATGAGGAGCCGAGTAGTATGTGTTACCAGGAGAGGCTAGATGTATATATCTCCACGCATCTTTGATGTTATGAATACGACTAAGTTCTAAAATTGATACTCTAGTTTTCCGCATCCGTTGATAGCTCCTAGGTCTAGTGGTATCCAATTGATAGTCCATGATGCAGTTGAAGTCCCCCATTATAATGAGTTCTCCATCCCAATCTAAAAGTTTTACACTCAAATCGTCAAAGACCTTGGGTTCATCCAGATTTGGGCCATACACCACACAAATAACATAATTATGATTTTCAATGCTTAATTGGGCTATAGCCCATCTACCGTCTTTATCATGACTGGTTTGCAAAATTTCTGTCATAAATCGTTTGTCTTTAAGTATTGCTACCCCTCTAATTGGAGCCCCAAAAGTTGAACAGCTAATAATATCATATCCTAATTGACAGAGTAGTTTTCTATCCTTGCCAACAATATGGGTTTCGTACAGCAGCATAAGATGGGGTTTATATAATCTCAACTCCTCTGTGGCCAGACGTCGTTTTATTTTACTGTTTAGCCCCGCAACATTCCAGGCAAGGCACTTTATTTTATGCATTTTAAAAACAAAATGACCTTAAAGAAAAAAAAAACCAAGTGGATGTTCTATTTGTTGAATTACACAAAAAAATGTAAGATTGCTTATAATTTTGTCTTTTGTAATATGTCTTCTCCTTGGATCGCCAACAGTTTTATCACTTTTTTCCCCATCCCCCCAACCCCACACCCCTGCGGAGAGCCTTAGGCTCCCTCCCTCCGCCCCCCTGTCACCTACCCACAACAGGAAGGGACTACCCTTCGACTGCTGCTGCTGTTGAAGAGGCAGCTTCTGCATCAGACTACCTGTAGAGCCCCACCCCCACCACCCCCTCCGATAAATTTTAAATCTCTTGAGATTTGGTTTTCCATAGCCTTAACCTTAACTATTATAACAGCATAGTCAAAAAAAAATTTTTTGTTTCCCTGGCTAGTTATCAAAGTATCTACAGATTAGCTTTTGCTTAACCCTGAAAGATATTGCTCGACTTCTTTAGGGTCATTAAAAAAATGAGTGCCCATTTTTAATGATTTTTAAGCGTGCTGGCTCTTGAAGAAAAGCTTGCCCCCCCTCTGATTTAATTGGGTCTATTAGCTTACGTAGTTCCCACCGTCTGTCCATAGTGGCTTTACTGAGATCAGACCGTACGAACAGTGATAGGTTCTCTATTATTATAGGTGTGTTAGGCCGAGATTTCTGCCACACGGCCTGTCTCAGTAAGAAATTGCCAAAAAAGATTAGAAATGGACGTGGGAATTTACTCTCCTTGTGTTTTTGAATTAGGGGTAACCGATGTGCCCTTTGGATTTGTGAATCCCAGTCCCAATCTGCTAAGTCCGGGAAGGCTCTTTGTAATAGACCTACAAGAAATGCCCTCGGATCTGAACCCTCCGATCCCTCCGGCACCCCAAATAGTCTCAGGTTTGATCTTCTCTGCCGGTTTTCCAAATCCTCGACTTTTAATTTGAGAGTCGCTATCTGAGTATCATGTATGTTTACTGTTACTTGTGTCCGTGAACCTGTTTCTTCCACACCGGCAACTCTGTGTTGTAGTTCTTCAATGTCTCGTGTAACCTCACTAAAGTTGGAGGTCAATTCCGATAGAGTGGTCTGAAGTTTGTTATTGTCCTCACGTAGCTGCAGATAGTGTTCTTGTGCTTCTGTGCGTTGATTAGTTAAAATTTGAAGTATAATGTCTAGTTGAGAGGGATTAGGTTCTTGTTTATCTTCCTCTTCCTCTTCTGAATCTTTAGATAAAATGTTATTGTTGGTCGCCGATAGGACTGAGGTTGAAGCTATAGATGACGTTTTAGCACTATTATTAATAGATATCTGGTTAACGCCATCTCCCCCTTTTCCATCTGTAGCTATCGGAATTGACTCAGCAATTATAGGTGAGCCGCTAGGTACTGTAATTGCTGTGTTAAATTGTGGCCGATTAATAGACATCGTACCATGTTCAGGTATTACTTTTGTTAGTGTCTTTAATGGTTCTTGAACATTATTGTTCTCTGGGGATATAAGGCAGACTGGAAGAATCAGGGCGGGATCAGAATCCGTAGGGCTTGTCCCCGATAACCTTAATGTCATATTCTTTACCAGCTCCTTCGCTTCTATCCATTTTCTTAAGGGGCTTTTATCAATTAGAATCTTCTTAGTAGTCGCTATGCTGCTTGTAATCTGACGATTTAAGGTAGTGTTGCTTTTCCCCCCTTTTTTAGTCTTTGTTTTGATTTTAAGTTTCCGCCTTCTGACTGCCAGAGATTTAGTAGTAGCTTCAAATGAGTCGGCGATCTCTTCTTCTGTTTCAATTTCATATTCATCGTGAGACCCTTGATCTCCAGTGCCCTCATCCGCTACCCCTAAGGTATTATTGTTTTCTTGGTTTGTTTTGTCAATGGCTGTGTCTGCTATACTGTAAGCAGAATTAGCTAATCCGGGGTCTAATCCAGGATTGCAGATAGTTAATAGTGTTTGTGCAGAATCAGGTGTCTTGCTACCATTAAGAATCACATCATTTGCTGCTACATTTCCTTCATTTTCGTTATTTATCAATTTCCTTTTTTTAGTCAGCTCTAAAACGTTGACTGCCACATGATTACATATGTGCCCATTGTCATTTTTGACTTCGCCTGCGTTATCTGCCGCAATTGAACTAGCCAGGGTACATGCAGAACCAGTCTCGTTTACTTCGACACCCTCACCCTCACCTCCTTTCTGGCAGCCCGCTGAACTCCCTGTCTTAAGTTTCTGCTTAACATTAGATTTAGTCGGTTTCTTTAAAGAAGGGAAGGTGTCAGTCATCACTGGGAGGCGGACTATCGGCTTACCGGTAGTTATTCCATCTTAATTTTTATCCGCATCCGCATCCTTGTCAGTCCGCAACCTGGTAGCTGCTGTTGTGCCGATTGGGGTTTCTGACATGCTGCCCAGCGGTGTTTCATCTCTCAGATCCGCAGACACCGAAGCCGTAGCAACCATGGAGACCGCAGAGGCTGCGGGAGCTGTGGGAGCTGCGTGAGCCACAGAGGTCGGCATAGCCCCTAACGCCGTAATTCCTGTCTCGGGCAGAGGAGGGGGAGGCCCCCCCAACCACCCCAGTTACTGGGGTAGTTGTCGTCAGCGTCACTGCAGCACTCGTTACAGCGGCAGCAATAGTCTTGGTGTTTCTGGTGGCTCGCGCCGGACCTTTCGGAGACATTGCAATTAGACGCCAAACGCGAGCTGCTGGTGCAAGACCTGTCCAGCCGACCTCCGAACTGTGGAGCAGGCTGCGGATCGTATCCCTTATCGAGTGCCTGAATGCCTGGGAGAAGTTCAGCAGCCAAAGCATCGGTAATGTCAGGAGGAATTTAGTTTGTAAACTGTTTGTTTGCTTTGCTTGTTTGCTTGCTTGCGGCTGTAGAATACAGGTTATCCAAGCGCCGCTTAATCGTCGCTTAATCGTCCGTCTCAATTTGTTCTCTTTCTAGTGTCATTTCGGAGGGGGTGAGGAGCTCCAGGTTAGCTGCTACTGGCCCGAGTCCTCACTCCGCCATCTTTGGAGGTCCGATCGTCCACTCGTATATTCATTCATTTTATTCAAAAATTCAGAATGTACATAGACACCTTTCGGCCTCTGGGACAAAGGAATGAAATATTAAATATATTGAGGCAGATTTACAATAACTGACGCATCCTCAGGGATTGTGCGCCATGCCGCCGCCACCATGGATACACCGCATTTACAAAGCGGCGCACCATGGGGCAAAAACATCTGTGCCGTATAGGGGGCGCATTGCTGGAGTTGCGTCGCAAGCGTGACGTAGCTCCAGCAAGGCTCCGGGTGCCTATCTGTAACATGCTGCGTCAATCCTTACGCCTGCTTCAAGCAGGCGCAGGGTTTTGAAGCAGCATGGGCCCAAAAGTGACTGAGTGAAATCTTGTAGATTTCACTCAGCCACTTTTAGGAGGCGTTCCTGCGCCGAAATGCCCCCCCGCACCGGAACGCCTCCTTCTGGCGCAGGGCTTTACAACGTGACGCCAGATGCGTCACTTTGTAAATACCCTGCACCATGGCGCCTCTTTTGCGCTGCCGCTGCGTCACAAAAGTGACGCAACAGCGGCATAAAAGAGGCGCAAGGGGCTTGTAAATCTGCCCAGGGTGCAGAATGCTGCCCTGAAAAGAGGCATGTTTCATGAGAGGGCCTCGTGCTGAGCTTCCTTCTGACGGACTCGAAGCATGAAATGCAAGGGCTGGGCGCAAGTTAAAGGGCCCACCTGGTACTGGTTTCAGCTGCATGAATGGTTTCTTTTTGTATCTGCTCTCGTCTGAATTGCCAGGGGCTTGGTTTCGTGCAGCTTCAACACTGTCAGAGAGGAGCCCCGGAATAAACCATTCACCCAAAGGAAAGGCTAGGTGGAGAAACATCTTAAAACATCCAGCCAGCCTCGGTCTTTCCAGACACTTCGTTATAAAGTGCAAAGTAAACGTCTCTGAAATGTGAATCTTTAAGGGCCTTTGCCCAGTCAGTGAACGCAGGGGATTTTCCAAGGATGGGGTGTATCCCAAACTCTTACCCCTTGTCACATAAAAATATTTGAGCGTGGCTTAACCCCTTCCATTCTCATGACGAGCTGAGCTCGTCATGAGTTGCGCCGCCCGCATGCTCATGACGAGCTCAGCTCGTCATGTAACGCGTTTTTTTTTTAAAACCGCGCGAAAAAAGCCGCCGCACGCATGCGGTTAAACGCGAGGCACAATGCAATGAAACCAATATATTCTTGTGGCATACCCCGGAGGGCCGGATGTGACGTCACGATCAGAGCTGCCGACTTTGGAACTGGGTAACCAGGTACAAGTCCCTGCATCGGCTTAACATCATGTGGTCTGGGCAAATTAATTAATTTAATTTCACCTAGCCTAAAAAGTGATCCGACCTGGAGTAATTTAGTTTTTTTTTATATAAAGCGCTCCAATGCCCTTGGGACGAGTTCGTGCTATATAAAAGCGCATAAAAGACTGTTAGTGAAACATGTAGTACCCCTGGTGAGGCCTGTTTAATCAGCCTGTTTGGCTCGAGCTAACAGCTCACTGGAAAATCAGCAAGCATTTGCATAGCCAATTTGTCGTGGTGGGCCTCAGCGAGGCCTACCTGTGCGAGGGGTTCGCCCTTCTCTGCACAAGTCCTCAGACCAATAGAATAGAAGTTGGCACGGAAACTGAAATATAAAACAAAGTACTTTATTAACCTCAAGAGGTGAAACTACATTCACACAACACTCTTCGGTAGTTTATGAAGTAGCACACTGAACAGAAGGAACATGGACCTTTAATACCCACACAGGGGCTCAAAAGAAGGCGGTACAAGTACAAAGGAAGGTTTTATGTACATAAAAGGTTGTACAGAAAATGCACAGTCAACAAGAAGGAGGAGCTAACCGTTTCTAATTCTAGTAAACACAACCTGACAGTTACAGACTAAGAACGGCTGCATGGGCAGCTGCAAGCTAAGCTGAGCATGTGCAGAGTAGAAGAAGCTAAATATAGCTTGTTCACAGGCAGAATACAAGAGCAAACAACAGTAAGAAAGGACAGAGCACATGGTGAGCAAATGGTAGTACATGGCAGACAAGATGGCTGCCGAAAACAAGATGGCTTTAGCTAGAAGCTAACCCCGAACACTGCCAAATTACAACAAATTGGTTTCGCCTTTGGGACCTTGTAAGTGTTTGGTTATCCAGCACAATATCCTTGGTGCAACAACATCAACTGTTATATGGCTAAACACTCCTGCACGCTCCTGCACCCTCTTCTGAGCCCGTTTTCTGGCAAAATAAAAAAATGCGTTAATAAAAAAAAGGGGGGATTAAAATAGCCATTGGCAAGAGTGACCTCAACCATTCAGTAGCCAGCAACATCAGTACCACAAGTGCTACACATGTATGATAGACCTAACCAGCTAACCAAGTAATTTAGCATCCATTAAGCATGCTTGAAAGCAAGCAAAGGAACAAAAGGCAAGAACAAAGTAGGGACAAAAAAGGACAACAACAAAAAAATCTAGGAAATAAAAATCAAATCACCCCCAAATTCCAGCCCCAGCCAGTCCAGTCCAGTTCAAATTAAGCCAGCTCAGACCGGCCCTTATATTAGAGCCTAGCGGAACACGCCAGGGCTTCGGTTCCATCAGGGTACCAGCAGGGGACCGGCTAGTGCTCATAACCCACCAGAGTTTGCGAAATCTAGTCTGGCATGAGGTCAGGCAGAACGAGAGGTGGAGGAAAACAAAACAAGCCAAGTCCAAAAAGGAAAAGGACGGCCCTATGGGCATGGATCAGCCAATCACATCACCTGGCGGGATCACTGAAATTATATCGACCTCACAAATATCGAGTTGCCATAATATCGTTGAGAAAATATCGATGGACAAAATATCGACTGGCTATCTTTAAACAGGTAAGTACAAAAATATCGACTCCAAAATATCGAGTTACTAAAATATGGACTGTAAAAATATTGGGTTTTTTTTGTCTTTAAATTAAGTTAAAACTAATGTAGTAATAAATATATTTATTATAAACTTACTTAAAATTAATAAATTAATGTTATATTAATAAATATTTATTGTAAATTTAAAAAAATATAAAAAATACATATATATTTATATAATTTTTTTATTAAATAAACATATATAATATTTTTACCGTAGCATAGCTAAATAGTTAAAATTTATTATAACAACTGTAGTGAATTCTACAATAGCTAAAGCGTTGGATAGCGTAGGGGTTAAAATTACTATTCCCACTCCAGTGGTTGCTACAGTAGGGAAAGCGTTGGATAGCGTAGGGGTAAAAATTACTATTCCCACTCCAGTGGGTGCAACAGTAGGGAAAGCGTTGGATAGCGTAGGGGGTAAAATTACTATTCCCACTCCAGTGGGTGCAACAGTAGGGAAAGCGTTGGATAGCGTAGGGGTAAAAATTACTATTCCCACTCCAGTGGGTGCTACAGTAGGGAAAGCGTTGGATAGCGTAGGGGGTAAAATTACTATTCCCACTCCAGTGGGTGCAACAGTAGGGAAAGCGTTGGATAGCGTAGGGGGTAAAATTACTATTCCCACTCCAGTGGGTGCAACAGTAGGGAAAGCGTTGGATAGCGTAGGGGTAAAAATTACTATTCCCACTCCAGTGGGTGCTACAGTAGGGAAAGCGTTGGATAGCGTAGGGGGTAAAATTACTATTCCCACTCCAGTGGGTGCTACAGTAGGGAAAGCGTTGGATAGCGTAGGGGGTAAAATTACTATTCCCACTCCAGTGGGTGCTACAGTAGGGAAAGCGTTGGATAGCGTAGGGGGTAAAATTACTATTCCCACTCCAGTGGGTGCAACAGTAGGGAAAGCGTTGGATAGCGTAGGGGGTAAAATTACTATTCCCACTCCAGTGGGTGCAACAGTAGGGAAAGCGCTGGATAGCGTAGGGGTAAAGATTACTATTCCCACTCCAGTGGGTGCAACAGTAGGGAAAGCGTTGGATAGCGTAGGGATTAAAATTACTATTCCCACTCCAGTGGGTACAACAGTAGGGAAAGCGTTGGATAGCGTAGGGGTAAAAATTACTATTCCCACTCCAGTGGGTGCAACAGTAGGGAAAGCGTTGGATAGCGTAGGGGTAAAAATTACTATTCCCACTCCAGTGGGTGCTACAGTAGGGAAAGCGTTGGATAGCGTAGGGGTTAAAATTACTATTCCCACTCCAGTGGGTGCAACAGTAGGGAAAGCGTTGGATAGCGTAGGGGTTAAAATTACTATTCCCACTCCAGTGGGTGCTACAGTAGGGAAAGCGTTGGATAGCGTAGGGGGTAAAAATTACTATTCCCACTCCAGTGGGTGCTACAGTAGGGAAAGCGTTGGATAGCGTAGGGGTAAAGATTACTATTCCCACTCCAGTGGGTGCTACAGTAGGGAAAGCGTTGGATAGCGTAGGTGTTAAAATTACTATTCCCACTCCAGTGGGTGCTACAGTAGGGAAAGCAGTGGACAGCGTAGGGGTTAAAATGACTATTGATTAATTAACAATTAACAATTTTAATTAATATTCCCACTCCAGTGGGTGCAACAGTAGGGAAAGCGCTGGATAGCGTAGGGGTAAAGATTACTATTCCCACTCCAGTGGGTGCTACAGTAGGGAAAGCGTTGGATAGCGTAGGGGTTAAAATTACTATTCCCACTCCAGTGGGTGCTACAGTAGGGAAAGAGTTGGATAGCGTAGGGGTTAAAATGACTATTAATTAATTAACAATTAACAATTTTAATTAATTTCCATATTTAATTAATTATTATTAAATTACTTCCCACCCTATCCCCCTATAAACCCACAACCCGCTACAGAAAATAATTTACTAAATATTAATTATTTATCAATTAAATATTTATAATTATTTACCAATTATATTTTAATTATTTACCAATTAATAATTATTATTAATTTACATAATTAATTAATTATAATTAAATTACTTCCCACCCTATTCTCCTATTAACCCACAACCCGCTACAGAAAATAATTTACTAAAAATTATTTATTTATCAATTAATCAATTATTATTCATTACCAATTATATTTTAATTAATTACCAATTAATACTTAATTAACAATTCTTATTAATTTACATAATTAATTAATTATATTTAATTTACTTCCCACCCTATTCCCCTGTTAACCCACAACCCGCTACAGAAAATAATTTACTAAAAATTATTTATTTATCAATTAATCAATTGTTATTAATTACCAATTATATTTTAATTAATTACCAATTATTACTTAATTAACAATTCTTATTAATTTACGTAATTAATTAATTATATTTAATTTACTTCCCACCCTATTCCCCTGTTAACCCACAACCCGCTACAGAAAATAATTTACTAAAAATTATTTATTTATCAATTAATCAATTGTTATTAATTACCAATTATATTTTAATTAATTACCAATTATTACTTAATTAACAATTCTTATTAATTTACGTAATTAATTAATTATATTTAAATTACTTCCCACCCTATTCCCCTATAAACCCACAACCCGCTACAGATTTATATGACACAATTATTACTAATTATTAAAAACTTACCTTATTTTCGATATTTTTTTGGTCTATATTCTATCTAGTCGATATTATGTCTAGTCTATATTTTTGATTCAATATTTTGGCTATTAATATCGATATAACTCGATATTTTTGTAGTCTATATTATGTCTAGTCGATATTTTGTCTAGTCTATATTTTAAACTCGATATTATGTCCAGTCGATATTTTGGAATCGATATTATGTCTGTTTTCCCACCTGGAGCAAAGCCAGAGGCATTGAACCCCTCAGAGCCTGAGACATTAAAAAAGAAGAGCTGCTTGAGCAGGAACCTTTCACCAAAATAACTGCAACAGTCACTACAATTGCCTCAAAAAATGTCTCAGAGACCACCCTATATGCAGACCACGAAGGAACCAGCCAGAAAGGCATGCCGTCAGTATCGACTACGCACAATTCAGGCCTTAAGGACAGCAATCGGGCACTGATCACAGACTTCTTAAATGTATGCCGCAAAATCTCCACCGACAACAACCAGGATTTCATGGACCCATGGGTCCAAAAGACATCATACCAAGCAACAATACCACACACTTTCAAAGCAAACACAACAAGGATATCCGCCACGACAGGAGCAACAACAATAGTAAATGACTCAGGGCATGGGATCAGACGCTCTTCATGTCACAAAGAGAGAAGCCCTGGGCCTGCAAATAACAACTCAGGAGCCAATAACATACAAAGTCCCTGACCCACCGGATGTCTGCCAAAGGCATAATCACCAAATCATTGAGGCATTAGTTCACACCAAGCCCGCCCTAGGCTGGGAAATGTTGACGAGTCAAACGTCCCCTTCAGATACACAGCACTCCTCGCTGTGTTGACCCAAGCCTAAAGTAACAATTTCTCAATAAACAAAAAAATAAAGGTGTGCTTGATATTCTAAGTGAAAGCAATTGTGACTCCACACAAGAAAAGAATAACCAGCAGGATAAGAATTTGCAGCTGCACTGCCAGCGCAGACACGTAAACGCAGTAGCAATACGAGTATGATTTTTAAATCACCTAAAACATTTTATTACCACAAAGGGAAACAAGCACTATTTCATAACTTTGTCATGTTTACAGTAATCTTGGAAAGTTAGATGGCTTGTCACGCTACACTGTTAAAATAAATATATAGGTAACTTGTTAAATATTATGTTTTTACCTCTTTGAGGAATACACTGAAAGCAACAAATGGGAGCACCCTTGCTGTTGTGACGCAGGTGGCGTGAGATACTGAACTGCTGTATTAATACTTTCATTTTCTGTCTATTAGAGTCAGCCTGGACTGTGCCTCATTGGAACGCCCGTAAAACCAAGGACTGGGGAGATCAGCAGCACAGGGGCAAAAAGCGGGATTTGTTCTGAAAATCTTCACCCATGCAGAGAAAAGTAATGCTTATGGCGTCCGTGAAGCGGGCGCCATGCTAACAATAAACTAGCATGTTAAGACGGAGGACACCAATCTTGTGGCAGTAAATAAAAACAAAGTTAAATATAAGAAAAGACACCCACTTAAAGAACAAGCGCGCGCGCACTAAAATTAAATTTAAAAAAGTGTCGTCAAAAGTGAAAGCGTTTCACTTGTGAGAGCTAACAGCTCCAGGAGCAATAATTGCTACCATATTGTGCCGCTCGCTCCCGCAAGTGAATCGCCAAACATGTACGCGTTGCCATTGAAGTCAATGGAACGCGTGCAAGTTTCCGAAGCAATTGCTAAAGGTCTTTTTGCCTAAGCAGCGCTTGCGCGCTGCGTAGGCAAGACCTGAAAACTGAGAATGATTGGACGCATCAGTATATCAAAAACATCCTAAGCCGTTTTGGAGACGCACACACTTTCTTGGCAGTACCATCATCCCCGGAACAGCTGGGCTTTGCCAAAGACATCGTTCATGAACAAGACACTCTTGAGCTATCATTCCTCTCACTTGAAACGGCACATCAATCCAGTCAGGAATTACTGCATTATAAATTAAACTACCAAACTAAACCTAACAAAATCAAAGCAGCTCCCACCATGACATCTCTACAAAAAAAATGAAACCACAAAACAAGATCCCGGGTTCTCCGGATCATCCATTCCAACTGGAACAACCAGCCATCCCCCAGTCAGAAGTACCAATTAGCTCACAAACATCTTCCGTATGGCTCCACTTACTAAACTCCATGGATACCTTTGGAAAGGTAATGATATATCACACAGACAAGCTTGACTCTCAAGTTGAGCTCCTAAATATCCTAACAACCCATGTCCAGGGGGTAGAACAAAAGCTGCACAGTTTAAATGCGATGATCGCAAAGGTCCAGCGAGACCTGGAAACAACATACCAAATGTGCCACAGCACCCAAATTGTTGACAAACTAGCAGTGGTTCCAACCTTAATGTCAGAACTACTGGGGGCAGTCATGGACCCCCACCAAAGACCGAAATGACAATTGGCCGAGAACATGACGCATTAAGGAGAGAAGTTCAGGCGTGCCCCGAGACCCACAGGGGCAAATGCAAAAACAACAGTTGATGGACAGAAGGCAGAACAATGTCATACATTCACCTCAGTACAGAGATATGGGCCTAAATCCATTGTGTTTTGCTCACCATGTCATTACAGTTTGAAGCCAGCGATATGCAAATCAGTCTTGACCCTGTGCCCCATGGGAACAGTCCAGCCAGAACTGCCAAGCCAGGTCCTCTCTGGACTGGAAACAAGCATCCAAAGATCGGTTTTGGGCTTTCAGCCCTCATCAGCCTGGATAGCTTGATTCCAGTGGCATGGAGAGCACGGGACTCATGTCTGAGCCACTGGAGTCAAGCTATCATGGCTGATGAAGGCTGATAGCCAGACACCAATCCTAGGATGCTTTATTCCGGTCCAGGGAAGACACGGCTTGGCAGTTCAGTCTGGACCGTTCCCATGAGGCACAGGGTCAAGGCTGATTTGCATATGGCCATGTCCGAACGGGGGTTGCTTGGTGAGCAAAATAATGATGGATTAAACCCAGATCTGTGACTGGGGGTGAATGTTTTGCCATTGTGCAACATTCCGTTCATCATCTTGTGTGTTTTGCTGTTGACCCTATGTGGGAAGGGTATGCCCAGACATGGGTCCCGTGCTCACTAAGCCATTGGATTCAAGCTATCCTGGCTGATGAATGCTGATAGCCAGAAACCGGTCCTAGGATGCTTGATTCCGGTCCAGGCAAGTCATGGCTTGGCAGTTCGGTCTGGACTGTTCCCATGAGGCACAGGGTCAAGACTGATTTGCATATGGCCATGTCCGAACTGGGGTTGCTTGGTGAGCAAAATAACGATGGATTAAACCCAGATCTGAGACTGGGGGTGAATGTTTTGCCATTGTGCAACATTCCGTCCATCATCTTGTTTGTTTTGCTGTTGACCCTATGTGGGAAGGGTATGCCCAGACATGGGTCCCGTGCTCACTAAGCCACTGGAATCAAGCTATCCTGGCTGATGAAGGCTGATAGCCAGAAACCGGTCATAGGATGCTTGATTCCGGTCCAGGGAAGACATGTCTTGGCAGTTCGGTCTGGACTGTTCCCATGAGGCACATGGTCAAGACTGATTTGCATATGGCCATGTCCGAACTGGGGTATGTATGTATGTATAACACATTTATAAAGCGCTCCTGTCACCCAACGGGCATCATGGCGCTGTGATCTAACAGATCCTGAAACACAGTCAATACTATATCAGCAAACTACACTATCCTAGGGAACAGGTGAGTTTTTAGTTCTTTTTTAAAGGAGAGAAGGTCTCCTAGACATCTGAGCGGCAGTGGCAAATCATTCCACAACTTGGATGCCGTAAAGCCAAAGGAGCGGCCACCCATCCGCTTTCTCCGGATCTTGGGGACAACTACCAAGTAGGCTGAGGCAGAGCGGAGAGATCTAATAGGGATGTACCAAGAAAACATCTCCTGTAGGGGCAGCGGTCCCAAGCCATGAAGGGCCCGGAAGACCAAGCATAAAGCTTTAAACTCAACCTGCTGAGAAATGGGCAGCCAGTGCAAGTCTTTAAGTGCTGCAGATGACGAGTCAAGACGTCGACGGGAAAGTGCTAATTTGGCAGCGAAATTCGGTACCCGTTGTAGTTTGCCTAATGCAGTGACAGGTGCCCCCAGAAGCAGTGCATTGCAGTAGTCGAGTCTGCTCAAGATGATACTGCGCACTACTTCTGGTCTGGCATGGGCGGGGAGCAAAGGGTTGCTTGATTAGCAAAATAACAATGGATTAAACCCAGATCTGTAACTCGGGGTGAATGTTTTGCCATTGTGCAACATTCCGTCCATCAATTTGCGTGTTTTGCCCAGACCCACAGGGGGCAAAGCCTAAGAGAAAAAGAGATCCATACCACCCCAACACAGGCACGTTCATCCACACTTAAAGCTCCGGGCAACCCCGGCAAAACTGGCGTATTAGACGCATCGCCCATTGACCACTGTTTGCAATCGGCAGCATAAGCAAGCCATAAACAAAAACAAATGGCAACCTCGCTGACAAAGAGGGAAAGAAAACGCTTGAGGAGAGCAAGGAAAAGCAAATCAATTGGACAGGGGCCAAACACAACCATTGCACTAACTGAGTATGATAGGAATAAAGGTACAGACAACACTAAACAAACTATCACAGATGCAGCATGCACCGAGGAGAACGCTATTGCACCCACAACCTCGGCCGCTGTCTCAAGCAGCCAAAATCAACAAGAAAGGGAAATATTTCCATTAACAAAAATATATAGCATATTTAGGCCCTCGGATGGGCAAGGGAAAAACAATCCAACAACTCAGGCCACTCAAACAATGAATACTATACCAACAGTACGGAGCAAAACAAAGTCAGCACATCTTGCCCACAGGAGGTGATTATCACCAAGCCAGCCGCCTGAGAAGAGAGACGCAACAGTGAAGCAATCAGGATAAACACACACTGCTCAGGAGGCAAGGAGGCCTTCCCTGCAATGAATCTCCAAAGTACTCAACAAAATAGACACAAGATTACTCAAACTCACTTTCAGACCGCCTGGAGTTTATTGAGGTCATAACAGAGACCGATAGGGGCTCAGCCAAGGAACTAAAACTTGATTCTTTGTGTAGATGTCACGAGATAGACCTGCTCCCACACTATGTCTCAAGGGGAACACACAACATTTTAAACAGAAGTGCATTATTGAAACTATTAAAAGCTCTTCCTACTCTGAGCCACATCAAAACCAGTGATCTGGAAAGCATAGAGTTCAAACCCAATCCCAACTTTATCGGTCAAGAAATGACAACAGCAACATTGTCCGATAACTTCTTAGTCAAGCAGATCTGGCGGCAGAAGGAGTCATTCTCCAAATGGGGCATTGAGCTAAAATAGGCTGAGCACCCCTGCTATCCAAGCCTGTACAACAACACAACAAGACAGAGGGCATCTTAAAAGGCGTTAAAGGCCCGGACGAACTTACTACAACAAATGGCAATGGCCAAACCTCAAGGAAAATTACCATCACTTTCACCCATCCCGAAGCAGTCATGCCCTACAGCACCCGACAGACGAGTTTTCCAACAACCAACTAACGAATGGCATGATTAAAACCAAGCAAGGACACAAATCTGATCCTGGGATGCAATATCTGCTCTTGGAATGGGAATTACCTAAGCGCAAAATTAGAAGAAGCTGACTTTCTACAGTACGACGTACTTCTTTTACAAGAAACATGGCAGACAAATAACTCACTAACAGTAGGTTATAAGGAATATCTGAACCCGGCTAAGAGAGACACTAAGTATGGGAGGGCAAAAGGCAGCCTTTCAATTTTTATCTCGACAGACATGTGATGGGAAGTCTGTGAAATAGATCTTTATTCCTCTTGGATGCTATGCATCAAACTCGATGCTTCACCCTTTACCAGTCTGTTAATTTTGAACATTTATATCCACCCTGCGGCTAAACAGAAGGGGCCAAGAATCGAGCTACTAATCGCTACGCTAGAAAAACTACAACTTATCTACCCTCAAGCTAACACAATATTGACTGGAGACTTCTACTTAGTTGTGACACATACGGAGAGAGATGTACGGCTCGTCTGGACGTTCTTTCAATGTGCGTTCTTAATGTACAAGGGCAGTCAGATAGCCCAGCTGCATTTACAAGAGTGACCAACAAAACAGGCTCAATTATTGATAAAAAATTCACGGACCAGGAACTCCTTCCTCTTATCCCAGATTTCCACATAACAGAAAGAGCAGTAAGTGACCATTATACTCAAACCTTTACACTGTCCACAATTACAGAAAGATCCGGACAAGACAAAGCCATGTCACTCGCAATTCAATCGTGTAACTTAAAACGACTCATCTGGAAAAAGGATAGCACAGATAACATCATGGGGACATGCTTCAGATTACTGGAGGTACCCAAAGCTGAACCACTACGTGTAAAGCACTGGGAGTCATTCATCTGTGACCTAAACAAAAAATTCAGCAAAAAGGGCAATGGTCACAAAGCGCACAGACCAACTGGGGTAGCTTGGTACACTAACAATTAAGGGACAAAAAAAAACAAAAAAACTGAATAAACATCTAAGGTTACAGTGAATTTAGGGCCAGGAACCCTGACAGTAGATCCTCATGCCAATCGCAAGAATAAAAAAAGAACTAAAAAAGTACATGAAAGTGGCCAAGCAAGACTACGAAGAACAATTTGGGGTGAAAGTTCTCCATGCCAGCAAACAAAGAGACTCCAAACTTTTCTGGGAAACCATCAACCTCTTATCAAATGGCATGAACCTGCACCACAACTCAGATATAATGGAGGATACATGGAGAGTCTATATCGAAATTACATACAACGCAATCTCACTCCCTGGTGAGCAAAACACTACTAAACCTTGAAAACCGAACCAGCAGTCCAGGAGATAAAAAGGTTAGAAGCATTGGAACTTTTCCCGCGGATCACACAAGAGCAGGTCTGAAAACCATAACAAATTTGAGATCAGACGGAGCACCAGGGCTAAATGGCCATCCATATCATACGGATCGGAAATGTTGAACACAAAGTGTTCTTAACTCCACGACACATCTCACAGGCACAAATACGACTAGAATAAGGACTAAAAATTCAGATACCAGCAGGACAAGGATCCTTGGCCAAATATTATTGGAGGATTATATTATCCCGGCGAGGATGAGGGCAGCAGAAGATAACACCTTAGCCCATTATTGTTGGCAGGAAATTCAAAATCAATCTAGGCTAAGCAAATCCATTTTTACAGTCCGAATTACGCACGGGACATTTGGGCCACATTTAAAGGGTTAAAAACAAAGCGAATAAAGCAACCAAGCGGATCTCACTGTTACTGGATAAAGCTGCCTTTGCCCACAAACAGCACATATGGGCCGTGATGCAATCTTACAACATTTTTCACACCATAAAAAGCGAAACCTGACACTAATGAGGCTGGGATCATCCCCCTCCAAAGATTTCCCCCCAAAATGGAAACAAACGTGGATGACAAAGAAATGCCGCCTCTGTGGACAAGGTGACGACTCACTATTACATCTTCTATGCATCTGTCCTTCACTACTAGACTCCCGAAAACCCTTCTTCGGGAAATGCTGAGGACAGAACAAATAAGGACTTGCAGAGTGGCTGCCATGAAATGCCTCGGAGGCTCGGCTGTTGAATTGTCCTGCAGAGCTATAAAACTTTGGAACATTGCAGCAAAAGAATTAGAAAAAAAAGAGAATTGATCCGCACCTGTCAAGATGAAATCGCCTTGCATATTTATTTTTTAATCGTCTTGCTCACATCTTTTGTTTGTCACATTCTGTAGAAGCAAGTTAGTTTTAAATCTACTCATTCAGAAGATCGTCCCTCCATCACATGAATTTGATGTGTTTTTATTCTTCGTTTTTAATCAAATGATTGCTTGTTGCTTCATGTACCTCTGTGGCTTGTTCCACCCTTTTATGATTTTAACAAAATCAAATAAAAGTATAATTGACTTGACATCCTGGGTATGTGATGTACCCTTCCATAGGGCACTCTGGGGGACGACACCTAACTCAAATGTGTGATCACCCCGCTCCTAACCCATATGAGGAGGGGGCTCGCACCTTCCCACTGCAGTACAGTGAGAAAAGGTTCCGAGTTCTAGGGTCACAAGGAGAGAGTAGGTGACGACTAAGAGGTAGAAAAAAGCTAAATGTTTCTGGGATGTTCCCCTAAGAAGGCAATGTCCAACAGAAGGAGAGAGAGATGGGTAAAGAGAGGGAGGAGGGGGAGGTAGACAAAACGATCACAGATGGAGGAGAGAAGGGGAGAGAGAGATGGATGGAAAGAGAGGGAGAGAAAAGCAGGGAGAAAAGAAGGTAGAGAGGTAGAAGGGAAGGGAAGAGAGAGAGACGGAGATTGATGGATCAAAAGAGGGAGAAATGGAGGAAAGCGAAAGAGAGGAAGGAGAGAAGGGGAGAGAGAGATGGTTGGAAAGAGAGGGAGAAAGAGAGGGAGGAGGAGGAGGTAGAGAGAAAGCAATCAGAGAGGGTTCAGAGAGATGGATGGATGGGTGGAAGGAGCGAGGGGTAGAGGAAGGAGGAGAGAAGGTCAGAGATATGAATGGATGGTACGAGAGAAAGAGAGGGAGGGGGAGGTAGGGAGAAAGTGATCAGAGAGGGAGGAGAGATGGGGAGAGAGATGGATGGATGAAGGAGAGAAATAGAGGGAAGAGGGAAAGGTAGAAATTAAGCAAGCAAAGAGGGAGGAGAGAAGGGGAGAGCGTTGGATGGAAATATAGATCTAGAGAGAAAGCGATCAGAAAGGGAGGAGAGAAAGGGAGTGAGAGATGTGGAAAGAGAGAGAGAGAAAGAGAGGGAGGAGAGGTGGAAAGAAAGCAATCAGAGAGGGTGGGGAGAAAGGGAGTGAGGGATGGATGGATGGATGGATAGATAGATAGATAGATAGATAGATAGATAGATAGATAGATAGATAGATAGATAGATAGATAGATAGATAGATAGATAGATAGATAGATAGAGAGATAGAAGGAAAGAGCGAGCTTGCACAAAGGGGTGACGGCAGCGGGCTGTTTTGAACATTTTCCCAGGGCTGCTTTATGTTCCACAGTCCGGCCCTGGAAGCGAGGACCATGGGGAGCCAGGAGATGCTGGTACCACAGAGTCCTAGATTACTACCACTGGAGCGGGCGCATCACTCCACTCATTCTTCTTCTTGTCATTAAACACCCCTCCTTCCTGTCCCCCCCTCAGCAGAAGTAATGTCCAGGTGTCTGGGAGGGGCAACTCACTATGGCTGCAAGGTCCTGCTGTCATTCACTGTACATAACATCCAGTGCTTAATTTGTAAACAATGTGCTCAGAAGCCCACTGCCAGCGCTATTGAGGGTCGGGGTTAGACCAGATCGCCTTAGGGTGGTCTTCCCTCCAACGTTTTGCCTTCCTCCTCCACTTTTACTGACCTTCTTTTTGCTGGTATTAGGACTCTGAGCACTTTACCACTGCTAACCAGTGCTAACGTGCATGTACTCTCTCTCCTAATCATGGTAATATTTGTGAGAAGTTGGCCTGGTATATGATGTCAACTATTCTAGTGGGCACCTTGTACCAGTCCAAATGACCTTTATTGATGGTAGGTTTAAAGACAACCTATATAGAAAGCTATCCTAGTGGTAACTGTGGAGAGCAGCCTTCAGGCTAAGTCTTGGAGGAATGTAAAGCAGCTTGTTTTACCAGTCTATAATCTCATGAATGACCAAATGAAAGGAGAACCACACCAGGTATATATATAAAATATATGTATTTATTCTAAACACATCCCTCTAGTCTCTTTATGAGGCTAGAGGCAAAAGTACATTCAGTAAACTTAATTAGCACACAGTAAATTAGCACACTATACGTTGAGCCCTAGGGGCGTACCAAACCATATATTAAGAAAGTGGTATAAGAACCACAACTGACATAGAGACCAGGCCTAGAGCCTCTAGAACCGCTGAGGCCACCAGGAACCACCAAAGGTAGTGGCACAGGGGACCCACGGGAGACGCGTGCAGTGTCTAAACACAGCCGCAAATCACCATTAACTTCTATGGGGAAAGTCGCGGTAGAAATTTTAAAGATTAAGGACACTTAGAAGAGGACTTGGAGCAAACCCCTTTAGAACTAGGCAGTTCTAGAGTCAATACCCATGGGAGCACTGGGGTACTCGAGTTACCTCACCCAGGGAAGCTGGGTACATAGGTGTCTTTTGGTGTCGGGTTTCGTCGTCGATTTGAATGGCGATCTGCGGCAAAGTGCTGCTGGCGACCAAGTCGAAAGTGTCCAGGTGGATCCAAGAGTGGATCGGAGAACTGAAGAACCTGAAAGCAGAGGGGACAGAGTCTGGGTCGCTCTCCAGTGAGGAGTAAGGTGATGAGCAAATGCCCACCGATGTCGGGTGCTTTCAGATGAAGAAGGTGAATCTTGAATCTTCAGCCACGAGGACCAGGAGGAGTTGACGATGACTAGGAGCTGGATTCAAGCTGCCTGCAAAGGATGTTGAGTGCTGCACTGTCGGTATCCAGATTGGACCCAACAAGCCTTGGCAACAGCAACCCACGCAGAAAGCAAAGATTGGCTTTGTTTCAGACCAACAAGGTCTGAGGGACTCACCACTCGGTGGGGAGTCACGGCACGTCTGAAGCATCCAGGAAAGCCCAAGAAACAGAACAGTTACATTCGTGGGGACCCCCCAGTTGACGGACCAGGGATCACAAAGGAGCCTCTAGCGGAAATGCTAGAAGCGGGCCCACGGAACACTTGTGGAGTGTAGGCTCACAGTATTTGGTGCAAATGGTGCTCGGGGCTTGGACTACAAGCAGCCCAATGCACAACTTCAGGAGAGCTCAGGAAGTTGATGCACTTGAAAATGTGCATAGTGTCCAGGAGTTCCGGTTCCACATCACTTGTGAGGGCTGCAGGTCTTAGCTTTGCTGGGATCCTGTGTCGGCCTCTGAGAAGTCTGGAAGTCTGTGTCCTGAGTCACAAATCCATCGGGATCTGGCGGGAGCTTTGGAAATGCAGACCAGCAAGATGCTTCTTTGGTGCCTGTTTGAACAGGGGAGTCACTCCTTGACCCCAAGGGAGATTCTTCCGTCTTTTAGTCGTGTAGAATGTCAAAGTTCCAGGATATATGATGCAGAGTTTCGTCCAGGTGTAACTTGAAGTGCTAAGGATTGGGTTCCCATACTTATACTAAGTACACTGCGGTGTATTTTAAAAACTGTTAGCTGCCATTGCAGGGGGCACGAGTTAGGTGCTCGCACTGCGGTGTATTTTAAAAACTGTTAGCTGCCATTGCAGGGGGCATGAGTTAGGTGCTCGCACTGCGTTGTAATTTTAAACTTGTTTCCTCATCGTATAATTGTTCCTGTCTACGGGCGCTGCTGCTGTGAGAGAGCAGGGGGCACGATTTCAGGTGCTTGCACTGCGCTTTGTTTTAAACCTCACTTTGTGCTAAACTTCACTTACTAGTCACCGTGTTTACTGTGCCTGTTTCCCACTCCCCGTTCCACCCCGAGCCGAGCTTGTGGTTATGGAGGGAGTTCCTTGCTATCACTTTCCTCACTTCCGGCAGAAGGGGGGAGCGGTCTAGTTTCCATACCGCCGCCTCCCTTCATAACGCAGGAAGGAGCCCAGAGACTACAGACCTACCGGTTTGAGGGTACGAGTGCTGCTGCGCTGCTATAGAAACTAATTCCTCATTATTGCGCTTACTTTTCCATTGCAGGGGGCACGAGTTAGGTGCTCGGACTGCGGTGTATTTTAAAAACTGTTAGCTGCCATTGCAGGGGGCACGAGTTAGGTGCTCGGACTGTGGTGTATTTTAAAAACTGTTAGCTGCCATTGCAGGGGGCACGAGTCAGGTGCTTGCACTGCGGTGTATTTTAAAAACTGTTAGCTGCCATTGCAGGGGGCACGAGTTAGGTGCTCGCACTGCGGTGTAATTTTAAACTTGTTTCCTCAGCGTATAATTGTTCCTGTCTACGGGCGCTGCTGCTGTGAGAGAGCAGGGGGCACGATTTCAGGTGCTTGCACTGTGCTTTGTTTTAAATCTCACTTTGTGTAAACTTCACTTACTAGTCACCGTATTTACTGTGCCTGTTTCCCACTCCCCGTTCCACCCCGAGCCGAGCTTGTGGTTGTGGAGGGAGTTCCTTGCTATCACTTTCCTCACTTCCGGCGGAAGCGGTCTAGTTTCCATACCGCCGCCTCCCTTCATAACCGATGTGTTGGCCGACGCGCAGCGGGCGCGACGATGGCGCGCCGAAGTCGCGCCAAAGTCCAGCCCGTCTGCACCCGTCTGCGACCTGCCGGGGCAAGGGGCCAGTCCCCCTGCCGCTAAACGTCCAACTGTAACTCTCATATACTCTAGAGACGCTCTCTTGAGTCTCAGGTCATCTCATTGCCCGCAGAATATTCCCTTGTGCTGTCATCAAGCCCCAATGACCTGCTCATACTGTAACCTCTCCCTCTCATCCCTTCCCTCTATGCTCAACACAGCTACATTCAACTTTCCGCAGCATCAGTCAAAGCACAAACAAAAAGATTCCTCCCAAGAATTCAGTTTTATCAGCTTGAACTGCAGGTCGCTACCCAAACACAAGAGAGACATCTTCGACCTACTCACCTCCTCCCAACCAGCTGCCCTATTTCTCACAGAGACTTGGTTAAATGATAGCTCTGGCCCCGACATAGCATCTGCCCTCCCTGACAACTACACCTACATAAGAAAAAACAGAGTGGGGAAAGAGGGTGGAGGAATAGCTATCGTCTTTAAAAGAACATACTCCTGCAAATGGGAGGACCTTGATATACCGAACAGCGAAGCCGGCCTGTTTAAACTACTGATTGTGGAGAAGTGTGGATCACTGGTTAGAGCAGGCAGACCCTGAAGCAGAGGTCAGACCCAGGTCCAGGGTTCAATTCCCGATGCGGCAGGGTCTTGAGCTCAAATGTCCACGGACTCAATAATTCTCGCTTCGGTGCCTGCCCTAATCATGGGTTCACACTCTGCAACTCTGGGCATTAAGCTTGCTTAATCTCCACAACGGCCCCCCGCGGCGGGATGCCTGGCTTTCACCTTGGGGATGCCCTGTAGGGGCTATCTCACAAGGAAAAGCCAGGACGGGTTCCCAATGCAAGCGCCGAGATGCCTCCGGGTGATTCGAGCGCTATATAAGAACATACAAAAAAAAATAAAAAAGATATCTCCTAACTACACCCTCTCCGGAGTTCTCATCTACCGTCCCCCAGGCCCTGCCAGCTCATGGGCTGCCGCCCTCCCAGAGCATATAGCACCCATACTTATTAACGCCACCAACTTCTTGATCATTGGAGACCTAAACATACACTTTAACGACACATCCTGCCCCACCAGCACCAATCTTTTGCTGGACCTAGCAGCGTTGAATATCACCCTACACAACTCAGGCCCAACCCATAAGGCAGGGAACCTACTGGACCCTATCTTCTCTAATTTAGATACTATAACATGTAGGTCTCCCCTACCCATCCCCTGGTCTGACCATTATATGGTAGATTTTTCCATTACAATCGATCGATCCTCTAAAACCCCAGCAATCCCCACTGAACCAAGGGTAACCAGAAACTGGAAGAATCTGGATTCCAATCAATTTAACTCCTGTCTCGGGAACACTAGGCCCCTCACCAAGGTTACCCTTATCGAGGAGGAGGCTGTCATCCACAGCTGCCTCGCCTCTGCTGTCAACATGTGTCTACCTCAGCGTAAGTAGAAGTACAATCTGCACCAACCTCCCGCCCCTTGGTTTACAGACCTGTTGAAAAGGGGAAAAAACCATCTGTAAAAACCTTGATTGGAAGTGGCGCATCCACTATGACCTATGCTCCAAGCAGCTGTACAAAACGGCCTTAGCCAAGTATCACGCACTCTTCAATACAGCCAAAGCAGAATATGTCAACCTGACCATACTAAATGCACAAAATCGCCCTAAGGTGCTTTTCACGGTTGTACAGGATCTTTCAGGTGCCTCCTGCCAGCCCAAAGCCCCATGTCTTGATGCAATACAATGCAATACTTTGGCAGAATTTTTCATCTCCAAAATTGACACTATACCGACTTTGAAGTCCCAAACCCCATCTACCCATCTTCTGAGCAGCCGACGCCAGCCATCTCTTGCGAACCTGTGGCACCTGAGCATATACACCCCTCTCCCTCGCTGCAGATCCTTGCCTGTGACCCTCTCAATATCACTACACTCCATGATATCATCGGCAATATTAAATCTGGCTCTCCAATGGACCCTATCCCTCCACAAATACTACAAACCCTAGATTCTCCTTCCCTTAATCTAATTCTAGAACTGCGTAACACCTCCCTCAGAGAAGCCAAGGTCCCCAATGCATGGAAACACGCCATGACAGTGCCCCTACTGAAGAAGGCTAATGCTGACCCCAACAACCCATCCAATTTCCGTCCCATCTCACTCCTTCCAGTTTGCTCTAAGATTCTGGAAAAACACATTAATACTCAATTGACCAAACATATTGAATCTAGGAATATCTTACATCAATCCCAATCGGGCTTTAGGTCAGATTTTTCGACAGAATCGACACTACTGGGGGTTTCTGAGACCATTCGTTGCCGGGTGGACAATGGGGAAACCGTGGCATTTATATTGCTTGATTTAAGTGCTGCATTCGATACGGTTTCCCATTCCATCCTTCTTGACGCTCTTAAGTCATCCGACATCACTGGCTCAGCCCTCAAGTGGCTCGCCAGCTTCCTCTCTGATCGTACCTTTCAAGTTTTTTCCTCTTCATCTTCCTCCAAAATCCATAAATCTGCATACGGCATACCCCAGGGCTCCATCCTGAGCCCCCTACTTTTTAATTTATATGTTAGACCGCTAGCCACCATCGCTGAGCAAGTGGGGCTCACCATTTACTCATATGCTGATGACACTCAGATCATCTACTCGCTTTCCATGGGCCATTACTCCACTCCATCATCCCTTTGCGCAGGACTTAATAACATTGCCACCTGGATGCATGTCAATAAACAAAAACTGAATGGGGGAAAACAGAACTCCACAATACCACCTTATGGGGGCCCCACCACTGGCCGCTACAAATGGGTACCCTCCCTGTCCCCTCCAAAACAGCACGCAACCTTGGCGTCATCTTTGACGACCAGTTGTCCATGAAGCAACATGTGGTCAAAATCTCTTCCACTTGTATCACTATCATTAAGTGGCTTAGAAAGATCATCTGGATGCTACCTCAGGAAACACAGAAAACCGTGGTCCAGGCTTTAATTACATCCAGACTGGACTATGGCAACGTTCTTTTCCTGGGGGCTTGCAAGGAGGTGACCCGGAAACTACAGACTGTGCAGAACATGGCGGTCCGTCTACTCTGCAAATTACCTAACAAGTCCTCCACATCCACTTCTCTACGAAGCCTTCATTGGCTCCGTATTGAAAGTCGTACTAAGTTCAAGGCCCTCTGCTTTATGCATAGAATCAACGCAGGTAGGGCCCCACATTATCTTAGAACCTTAGTTCATCAATACTGCCCCTCTCGCACCCTCCGCTCGTCCAACCAGCACAGGTTTCAGGTCTCTAGGATCAAGAGAGCCAGAATGGGTGGCCGCTCTTTTGCTTTTCTGGATCCCTCCCTATGGAATTCTCTTCCTCTTTCCCTGCGCACTGAACCTAGTTACCTTAAGTTCCGCAGAGATGTGAAAACATGGTTATTTAACCAATAGGCATCCCTTATCCTGAGTCACTATTCTGCTGGTACACTCCCCTCTTCCAGTTCCTAGCACCGGGAAACCTCCGGGTAGCTGTGCGCTCTATAAACTTAAATATAATAATAATAATGATACGTTAGGGGGTTGGACATACTCTGGGGACCCACCTATGGGAGGGTCTGGGAATAGGGGTGGTTACACCCAATCCCTTTGTCCAGTTTCGCACCAGAGCAGGGGCTGAGTGCCCCTGCTACCGGTTTGAACTGGGGTATGCACAGGGACAACAAGTGTGCCCCCAGCACTGTCTGAACAGCATTCTCTGAATGCACCCACCCAATCCCAATACACTAAAGCCGGTCTGGGAGGTGGTTACACCTGCCTGTGATAGGAAACCTATTGTCCTGACCTCCCCTGCCGGAGTTTCTTCCAACAGCAGGAGGTCACACCCGTGTCTGTGGCAGCAGCATCCATTTTGTGATGCCAGGGCTCTTTTAAATTATTACCCTTTAGAGCAGTGTGTACATAGCTCTCCCTCTAGAAGGGAGGAATTCTACCCCCGCCGCCAGGACTGGTGGGTGGGGGATAGGATTGCAAAGTGTTTGACATCAAACACGACATGTTTCCATGCAGCCATTCCAAAGTTAGCCTTTACCGCAAGGTTATAATGCTCTTAAGAGTTTATGGTTTGGCTGCATCACAGAACAGCCTCAGAGAATAGATTCTGAAAGCTGCAGAGGTGTCCTGCTCATGCATGGGCACCCTCTCACACAAAATCAAGCAAGGCGCCTTCAGGATTGATAAGGCCTGCCATAGGAGTGACTTATAGGTTTATATGTATCATTGATTTATGGTAGATATAGGTAACCTATATCTTAGTAAGGGGTGCATGCACCCCCTTACCCAGGCTGCAGTAGTGCCTGTGGTGCCAATTTGGAAGGCTCCCAGGGGTGGCTTAATACATGCTTCAGCCCCTGGTAGGCCTCTGGAGTACCTATGCCCTTAGTACCTCAGGTACCATATACTAGGGACTCACATGGGTAACCCAAAAAACAATTTTGGGGTGTACCTAAAGTACATGCAATCAATTTAGAGCGGAAGCAGCAAGGCTGGGGTCCTGGATAGCAGGGTCCAGCTAGACTAAAGTAAAAAAACAGTGAAACACCAGCAAAAAGTAGGGGTAACCATAGTAAGCAGATCCTACTCTCCTACAATATTTGTTCATCCCCAATTGGTATATTTCATTTAATTAAAAATCTCTAGTACAGTGGTACTACTTATACTTGGACTTGGACTATAAATGAAATGCTGCTAGTGGGCCTGCAGCATGGTTTGTGCCACCCACAGTAGTCTTTTAAGCATGTCTCAGACCTGCCATTGCAGAGCATGTGTGTGCAATTTTACTCTGCCATGGCAACCTTGGCAAAATAAACCTTTTGCCAGGCCCAAACCTTCTATCTTTATACATATACGTTACCCCTAAGGTAGGCCCTGGACAGCCCAGTGGGCAGGGTGCAATGTATTTAAAAGGCAGAACATACATTTCTAGGTTATACATGTCCTGGTAGTGAAAAAATTATAAATTAAAATTTGTTTGTCATTACTGCAAGGTTTATATCTCCTAGGATACCATTGGGATTACCTTATCACGGTTTAATAAGTGTAATTCCCAATTGGGAAGAAATAAAGCATTCAAGTCTGATGTCACTGGAATCACAATGTAAAATCCAAACTGATGGTGAAGTTGGATTTTAAATAGCAATACTTTTCGAAAGTTCCTAAAACAAGAATGACCGTTTATGACTTTAATTACCAACACATTTTAATCAATGTATTGGGCACAACACTTAATTAGCATTGCCACATAATTATTCTCTTACATTTTTCACAAATTTATAACAAGTGCATTCAAAACCAACATGTCATAGACTTTGGAACCCAAAACCACTGGTGAAACTCGGGTAGCTGCTTTTCAAAGACACAACAATAGTGAACACACTTGGAAAAACAATAACTAGCATTCAAATCATACATTTAAGCCATAGCAATATGCATACAAATAATTATTTTTGGATTAAAAAATTGAGTGAATAATTATACTATTAATGTTATCCCAGTTCCTATATTCAAGATGTAAGTTTTCATTACCTTACTCTACACTCCTACACAAAAAACTAGAGGTTGGAGAAACTTGGGGACCCTAGTTTTCTTTCTCTTTTCATCAGGTTCCCTTTGTGTCATAGTTTTCTTACCAACTCCCTGTTTCGAACCCAATCCTTAAGGGTTCTCCCCAGGACCATGAACTGGGTGACACTGTAAATAAAAAAGGGACATGGTTAGCTACATGAATGTGGTGGAAAATTTGTTTCTTGTAAAATTCCCAAGAGAATGGCCTTCAAGCCATTGAAATATATCCGGAAACAAGCCCAAACCACATTTCGTCCTGACTGAATTTATCATTGATTTGGCAAGACTGGCCTTAAGGAATATTACTTTACACTTAAAGATAATTTCTTCTTCCAAATCAAAGACACTGGGATGAGATGTTCCTTCACCCCAGAGCTTGCGGTTCAAGGACAAGTTTGTCTATAATAACAATATCTGTAGACACCATGTCATAAGCTGGCATCGATACATAGATGACATTCTTTGCATCTGGACAGGAGAGGAACACTCCCTTGACCAGTTTTTCAATTGGCTGAATAACAGCTCTCCCGACATCAAGTTCAGTATGACCAAAAGTAAGAAATCTCATAAATATAGAAATGCTGGGCATTCAAAGACAGATAACAGCAGCTTTGCACCGCAAGCCAACTGACAGGTGTTAGAAATGAGGGTCTTTAGTTGGCAGAGGTAGGTACCTTTGTCCAAATAGGGAACCTTGCTTCTAGTCAGGGTAAGGGGGATACACTCCTAAAATAACCCCTGCTCACCCCCTTGGGGTAGCTGGCACGAGCAGACAGGCTTATCTCAGAGGCAGTGTGTAAAGCATTTGTGAACACATACAGTAATGCAGTCAAAACACTACAAATGGACACCACACGAGTTTAGAAAAATAGCAAATCTTTATCTAAACCAACAAGACCATATACGATAAAATCCAACATACAATACTTTTGAAGAATAGTCCTTGTGCAAAATAACCTTTAAATTGCAGGAAAATCAATAAAACACAGTTCGTCTGACTCAGTAGCTTCTCCTGAGACTAACGCAATATTGAATACAACAAAGTCTAACAATTCCAGCTGACTGCGTTGATACGGGCCAGCTAACGCGTCAACAGACTCGGACACAATACCTTTCTTGTTGCGATCAATATGTCAGTGCGAGACGGTCGGGGCAAACGTTGAGGTCGCGTTGTGAAGCGGAGCATTGCGGTGGGCGATGTCCTCATGATTCGGTGCAGGCAGCGGCTTGTTGACGAAGTCTGAGAGACCAGGGCTTCGTTTGAAGGGTGAGAAGGTGCTCGCTGCGGTGCTGGCAGGTCAGAGTGCGACGACAGAGCCGGTCAATGTTCGGGTCGGGTAGCAAAGGCGTCAATGACGTCCTTGCAGCTTGTAGCAAAGCTTTGCGGAGTGCGTAGCCCTCATAATGCGGTGCAAGAAGCGGCTCGTTGACGGAGCCAGTGAGACCAGGGCTGCGTTGTGAAGCGAGTCGTTGCTCTCGGCGGGGCTTTCAGTACACGGGATCCTGCGACAGACTTGGTGACGGAGTCGGTTACCCTTTTCTTCTGTGGAGACAATCGGAGACAGTTTCCACGGATGTGGTGAGGACTTTGCTGTTCATGAGGCCACTAGAACTGGGGGCAAGCTCAGTTTCAAGCCCTTGGAGGTCTTCTTGAAGCAGGTGACAAATCAAGCAGCAAAGTCCTTCTTCTCCTTTCCTTGGCAGCAAGTAGCCACTGCAGGCCAACCCCAGACAGCAAACAGCACAAGGGCAGTATTCCTCCTCAGCTTCTCCAGCTCTTCTCCTTGGCAAAGGTTCCTCTTGAGTTCCCAGAAGTGACCTAAAAGTCTGGGATCTGGGCCGCTCTTTTTATATATAAAAATCCATTGTTCTCTAAAGGCAGAGAGTGTCTGTACCCAGCCAGAACCAGTTCTGTCCTCACTGGTGCAGATTCCTGGCAGGAGGTGGAGACGGCATTGTTGAAGGCAGACCAGGCCCATTCAGGTGAAAGGAAATCCCCCTTCCCCTACACCAAATGCAGCCCAGGTCTATTCACCCCAGCCCTGACACATCAGACGTCTGCAGCCACAGTCCCTCTCCAGCCCCTGTCATCCAAAAGTCAGACATGCAATACACAACCCTAGTAGAGGCACACTGGATGGTTAGGCAAGAAAATACCTACTTACTAAATGTGGTATGTTCAAACACAGAATATAACAAGCATTGGCATAGCCAATAGGTCTTACTTTTGGGCCCTTCTAAGTATTTAGTTATGCAGCACAATATCCTTGTTGCAACAACATTAACTGTTGCGTGACCAAACACTTATAAGGTCCCAAAGCGAGACCTATTGGCTATGCCTGGAGATCGAACAGGGCAATCTGAGCCCTTTAATAAGGCCCAGGCATGTGGTCCTTTAAAGGGCAATTCTGAACAGGAACATCTGGTAAGCCACTCTTCAAAGTGCAGGGGGAGGGTAAAACACAAATAATGCAGGCGAGGTCACAAAAGAAGCAGTAGATGAACAAACCCTGTCTGCGTTTGACTTTTACACTGATGCATTTAAAGGACACCTTCGCCCCCACCACCCTTCAGAGAGAACAAACTACGCATGGCCCGCTGAGGGGCTCCGAAAGAATGTGGTGTATGCTAATTGTATTAATACCTAATAAAAAAGAATATAGAATGAGACAGAAAGGCCTATCACAACTGAAATAATGGCTTTAAGTCTAGCGGAGAAGAGGGACGCACTGTTTATTGTGGCACCACATGTTCCAGGCGCACGCCCTGGAGTGCTAACATTTCCCCCACCCGCAAGTGCTAGCTCCAAATTAATTTTGAGGAAAGACGCTGCGTCATTACAACTTTCTTTTAATTAGGAATCCCGACAGAACACATTGACACCGGTGCTGATGACGCAATTAACTGCACGAAGTGTCTGAGCCAAACAGGCTTTTATGTAAGCAAAAGGTAATTCAAAAAACCTCTTACTTGGATAGTTTTCGCAGTAGGAGGTGGAGATGATGAGGCGAGTCAGACTGCATCTTCTGGTTGCGTATATTCTTTGCTGCAACAGCACAAAGACAACATGGACACTTCAAGAAAAGGGGCAACAACAGCCAGCAGGCCACACCCTTTGGAGGGCACTGAAAGTGTGCCAGGGCACCTCTTGAAGGCAGTCACCTGGCCTCTCTCCCGTCTTTAAAGTGCAGGTGGCATGCTGCCAGCACTGAGACACATGGAGGGGCTTTGAAGCAGCCACCGTGTGTGTTATCAGCAAGTAGTAAGACTGGCTGATGGTGGGCCTGTCTGCTTCTCTGTCGTGGATAGGAGCCAGAGGAAGGTGGAGCCTGCACTGAAGTGCTGAGAACAACCACACCCTTTGGAGGGCACTGAAAGTGTGCCAGGGCACCTCTTGAAGGCAGTCACCTGGCCTCTCTCCCGTCTTTAAAGTGCAGGTGGCATGCTGCCAGCACTGAGACACATGGAGGGGCTTTGAAGCAGCCACCGTGTGTGTTATCAGCAAGTAGTAAGAGTGGCTGATGGTGGGCCTGTCTGCTTCTCTGTCGTGGATAGGAGCCAGAGGAAGGTGGAGCCTGCACTGAAGTGCTGAGAACAACCACACCCTTTGGAGGGCACTGAAAGTGTGCCAGGGCACCTCTTGAAGGCAGTCACCTGGCCTCTCTCCCGTCTTTAAAGTGCAGGTGGCATGCTGCCAGCACTGAGACACATGGAGGGGCTTTGAAGCAGCCACCGTGTGTGTTATCAGCAAGTAGTAAGAGTGGCTGATGGTGGGCCTGTCTGCTTCTCTGTCGTGGATAGGAGCCAGGGGAAGGTGGAGCCTGCACTGAAGTGCTGAGAACAACCACACCCTTTGGAGGGCACTGAAAGTGTGCCAGGGCACCTCTTGAAGGCAGTCACCTGGCCTCTCTCCCGTCTTTAAAGTGCAGGTGGCATGCTGCCAGCACTGAGACACATGGAGGGGCTTTGAAGCAGCCACCGTGTGTGTTATCAGCAAGTAGTAAGAGTGGCTGATGGTGGGCCTGTCTGCTTCTCTGTCGTGGATAGGAGCCAGGGGAAGGTGGAGCCTGCACTGAAGTGCTGAGAACAACCACACCCTTTGGAGGGCACTGAAAGTGTGCCAGGGCACCTCTTGAAGGCAGTCACCTGGCCTCTCTCCCGTCTTTAAAGTGCAGGTGGCATGCTGCCAGCACTGAGACACATGGAGGGGCTTTGAAGCAGCCACCGTGTGTGTTATCAGCAAGTAGTAAGAGTGGCTGATGGTGGGCCTGTCTGCTTCTCTGTCGTGGATAGGAGCCAGGGGAAGGTGGAGCCTGCACTGAAGTGCTGAGAACAACCACACCCTTTGGAGGGCACTGAAAGTGTGCCAGGGCACCTCTTGAAGGCAGTCACCTGGCCTCTCTCCCGTCTTTAAAGTGCAGGTGGCATGCTGCCAGCACTGAGACACATGGAGGGGCTTTGAAGCAGCCACCGTGTGTGTTATCAGCAAGTAGTAAGAGTGGCTGATGGTGGGCCTGTCTGCTTCTCTGTCGTGGATAGGAGCCAGGGGAAGGTGGAGCCTGCACTGAAGTGCTGAGAACAACCACACCCTTTGGAGGGCACTGAAAGTGTGCCAGGGCACCTCTTGAAGGCAGTCACCTGGCCTCTCTCCCGTCTTTAAAGTGCAGGTGGCATGCTGCCAGCACTGAGACACATGGAGGGGCTTTGAAGCAGCCACCGTGTGTGTTATCAGCAAGTAGTAAGAGTGGCTGATGGTGGGCCTGTCTGCTTCTCTGTCGTGCATAGGAGCCAGGGGAAGGTGGAGCCTGCACTGAAGTGCTGAGAACAACCACACCCTTTGGAGGGCACTGAAAGTGTGCCAGGGCACCTCTTGAAGGCAGTCACCTGGCCTCTCCCCCGTCTTTAAAGTGCAGGTGGCATGCTGCCAGCACTGAGACACATGGAGGGGCTTTGAAGCAGCCACCGTGTGTGTTATCAGCAAGTAGTAAGAGTGGCTGATGGTGGGCCTGTCTGCTTCTCTGTCGTGGATAGGAGCCAGGGGAAGGTGGAGCCTGCACTGAAGTGCTGAGAACAACCACACCCTTTGGAGGGCACTGAAAGTGTGCCAGGGCACCTCTTGAAGGCAGTCACCTGGCCTCTCTCCCGTCTTTAAAGTGCAGGTGGCATGCTGCCAGCACTGAGACACATGGAGGGGCTTTGAAGCAGCCACCGTGTGTGTTATCAGCAAGTAGTAAGAGTGGCTGATGGTGGGCCTGTCTGCTTCTCTGTCGTGGATAGGAGCCAGGGGAAGGTGGAGCCTGCACTGAAGTGCTGAGAACAACCACACCCTTTGGAGGGCACTGAAAGTGTGCCAGGGCACCTCTTGAAGGCAGTCACCTGGCCTCTCCCCCGTCTTTAAAGTGCAGGTGGCATGCTGCCAGCACTGAGACACATGGAGGGGCTTTGAAGCAGCCACCGTGTGTGTTATCAGCAAGTAGTAAGAGTGGCTGATGGTGGGCCTGTCTGCTTCTCTGTCGTGGATAGGAGCCAGGGGAAGGTGGAGCCTGCACTGAAGTGCTGAGGACAACCACACCCTTTGGAGGCGCACTAAAGTGTGCCGCAAAAAATTGCACACTTTCAGTGCGCCTCTTGAAGGCAGCCATCTGGAGGGGAGAAAGCGGATCTCTATCGACTCCTCAGATATTCACCCACAGACGGGTGCATTACTCTTTGCACCCCTATGCAAGGTGGCCTCTCTCCCGTCTTTAAAGTGCAGGTGGCATGCCGCCTGCACTGAGACACATGGAGCCTTTGAAGCAGCCACTCCGTATTTCACTTGAATGTGCTGCGCCCAGGGCAGGGTGAGTTTGTGCCTTCTTTGTAATAGGATGCACTGTCCTTATTTGGGCTTGCCACACATTTTGAAAGGTTTAACGTGGTGCAAACAGGGAAAGTCCGCCGTATGCATAGTACAGCCCCGAGATAACCAATAAAGTGCCCCACATTTGCAAATATGGCAGTTTTGAACTGGGACAGACATGTTGTATAGGTGTTTTGCAAGGTATGGTAAAATGCATGGATTCAATATTTTTGCTAGAAATATTTGTGATAATATAATAGAAATTCCAACAGTAAAACCCGGAGCCAGCAGACCATAAAACAGGCGTACCGACATCCTAAAAGATCGGTTCATACCCATATCTATCAGATCAGTCCCTCTGGCACTGCCTGATTTGATTACCCTATAGCCCAGCCCGACCCTGGTTATTTACATAATAATGCAAAATTCCCACCAAAATTGGGAAAAATTATGCGAAATGCAGTGGCCAACATTTGGCGCCACATTTCAGTGTGAATGTGTCCTCCCGTCCAAGAATAGTACAGAGGCACAAGTGCCACGAACAAAAGTCACTCGTTGTCTGCGCCTGTGCCGTTCCTGTGCTTCCATGGTAAAATTGAGCCATAAGGGTGGAACTTCGTGTAACAAGCAATTTATGAAATTACGCAAAACTACGCCAGCGTAATGGGAATTTCGGTTTGGCCTAGCGTTCTGCACCACTCAAAGTAAACTTTTCAATCATCAATTAGTTGGGGTGCTTTAGGGTACTTTAAGAAAGAGGCTAAAATACTTTCTTCTCTGGGGGCAGAAAGGGACGGCAGGGCTGGGGCTCCGCAGGTATCTTCTTCCCACAGTGCGACGTGAAACCCTGACTGTTTGACGGGGTGAGAAGTGGTGCGAGAATGTCTGGGTGCACTAATGATTCCAAAGCATGGATGGAAGCGCCGTCTGCGGCTGTGGGCCTTCCGTCGGATTACTTTCCATTTCTGCGCCTCTTCTCTGGTTTATGCGTGGAGAGGGTGCTGGGAGTTTAGGAAGTCTGCGCATTCTGCTTGTCGCATACACCTTCTACTACTCTGAGGATACATTCGTTTTCACTGTGTTCCAAACTTGTTGGATTAGGATGACATTATTTTAAGGCTGCGCTTTACTGCATCACACGCCACGTCGTGGCCTCCGGCCTTTGCATCGCTATTAAAGGGACTGCCTGATGCTGGAAGCTGCTGTTGACGATACAACTAGCTGTGGGGACAGCTGGCCTCCTTGTGCAGGGCGCAGGAAGAGGCCTAAAGGCCACGACTGTAAAGTTTGGGCAAGCCAGCCACACCGGGAGCTTTCATACTCAGCTCTCCATTTCTAGAATTAAACCGAGCATTCAACTCGCTGAGCTACATCGCCAGAATGACGTCAAGATTTCCCAACTGGGAGCAGAGTAAAGAACTATAGAGCCGACAAAGAAAATGAACACTACCCTGTTAAATGTGACAACACGCAACTCTACGTCATGTTAAGCCAATGCGCTCGAAACACACCAACCGAGATAGAAGGCTGAAAGTAAACATCACTCTTTGCAAATGAAATCAAATAAACGGGGGGTTTTCTGGTAAAACTGAGATCCTGAGCAGCCACACTTAATTATCAAAGCCCTGTTCTGTCGATTCTGCTAAACTAAGCAAAAGAAATGCGAGCAGCGCTTCAAAGGGATGGGCTAAAAAGGAGGGGGGGGGGCATGCAAGGAGCACCGGAGCCTTAGTGAGCATGAGGAATGCCATATGGCACCTCTGCTCAAGCATGTGCCCGAGCACATGCACTTCAAGCTGTAGCCAGCAGCATTTTTTGGGTTGCATTTTCTGAAGCCCTTCTTACATAAGGTCTGGCCAGACCATCGCAAGCAATGGGTCAGGCTCGACCTAAAAGATGTATTTTAACATTCAGGCATACTAAACTTTATTTTCCCACCTTGTTCTCAGGGTCAGTTATGTTCATAGGAGCATGTATAGTTCGTATTACTATGCACTACGCAAAATGCACGTAGCAAATAACACGTAGCATAGCAGCAATATCAACAATACCCACAAATGCTGTGATAAAGCAATTTTACATGCTAGAAAGCATATACCCAATTCATAAAAATGAAATGTGAATGAAAATATTAGGCAATGAGAGAGGTGATGATTTTGGGTTCCCCCTAACCTAGGGGGAAAACCAAGCAGATGCCTTAAACACAAAGAGCATATCATACTGGTGAACGATTCAGTGGTGGTCCATTCCTCCTGAGACCACCCCAAGCACAGTTATGGGCCAAAATACCAAACCAAAGGCCCTGCAAAGCATTATGGAACGAGATTAGCAGTGGGCAGTGACTATTATAGGGGTCGACGTCTCTCCTACCTCTTTAGATGTTTTCTTATTGGTCTCTACAACCGTGTAGTCATATGGTCCCTCAGCGATGTTGTCCTCTTCGTTGCTGGAGAGGCACAGTTCCCGAAGCGACGGAGGTTGGCCTTTGCCTTGCATGTTGTAGTTGGCTCTTCTCAGCCTCTCTCTAACCCTGAGAGTCTTCGGGGTGAAGACGGAGCAGACGTTGCAATCCTTGCTCTCGTGGTTGACGGGCAGGCAGAGGTTGCAAACCGGGTGCTGGTCCTTCTGCGCGTATCTGTGGTAGAAGTTACGGCAGAATTTAAAAGGGGTTTGTCCATTCCTGCGCTCAGGGGGCCACCCGTGTGCGCATCCTCAGTTGGACGTCGAAGTTCTCGAAGATCTCCTCCTTCTTCGTCGTCCCGGCTCACTGGTCTTGTTTCTCGATGTAATCTCCAATCTTTTTCGGTCGAATTCGGTCTTTTTCCCTCTTCTTTCCTCCAAAAACTCTGGAGCCTCTCAGTAACGATCCAGACCCAACGGCGGAAAAAAGAATATGAAGATTGCGCCCAAAGGTGGGAACTTCTGCAGGAAGCATGCGAACGTCACAGGAAGTACACCAAAGGGTGGGACGTTGACGCCCACCTGGGCTATGAAAAACAAAAAAAACAAAAAAGAGAAAAGACTATGATTCCGAACCCAACCAGTAGACCGCCGCGGAATAATGCACAGCATAGTGAATCCAGAAAGATTCACGCTGCAAAACTGATCGTGTGGAGATTTACCAGGCAGTTCCTTTGTATATGCAGACCTGCTTCGGACAGCAGCGAAGGAAGTGGGTTCAAACCATAAAACCATAAACTAACTGTAGTGATGGTTTTGCCATTTTCTGTTTGTCTCTGGAGGCTGTGCTCGTCCTTTGATATATATCTGCCCTCATAAACTGGAGCGTGACTCGACTCCAGCATTAAAGGCACTAGGGCACAATGGACGACATGGAGCTTGTTACTGACTGGACAGAGCATCGAGAGGTATTGTTGCACATTTCTACTTGCACCTGCACTTTATAATATGCTCGCTTAGGTGTGGGCCATCTATTGAGGGTTAATTTCCATTGGGCTGTCAGCAAAACTGCAATTATTTGGTAAAATCCTCATTTTTTTAACATAATAGAAAACGCCTGTCAGCAGGCTTGTGCTCTTCTTTTATTTCTGTTGTTTATAAGACCGCTTTTAGGCATCCTAGCAGGTTTACATGCACTGAGTAGGCAACAAGCAGACGGAGATGCCGGTATCTGCAGCTAGGAATGCGCTTGTTCGTTGGTACGCTTTGTAAGATCTAATGACCGCTCTATCTAATTGATTGGTTTTAATAGTGATGTACGTCATCCGTTTGCACTTGCACTTTAAGTCAGATTATGGATTATGTGCAAAGTGTAGTATTTATATGAACTTGTCTTAAGTGAATAAGAATTGTGATTGTTTTATTATGTGCTGTAAATATCAATGTTTTAGGCGTTATGACATAAACCACTGGCAATAAACCTTTGCCATCTATTACCAAACCTGCAAGAATTGCTCAGTGGGTTTTGCGCTGCTAGATTTAACATGGACGTCTGTGGAAGTGTGTCCCTCCAGAAAGCGCAGTAGATCATAGGGGGGTCAAGAAAGGTTTATTCAAGCATCACAGCTACAGAGACCCCATCCATCATCAAGCTAAGACCAATTCCCATGGCCTAGCAACCATCCCCACATTCCAGAATATCATGACAGAGGATGTCACACCTTCTTAAAAGGAAACAACTATGAATGAAAAGGATACAAAGAACATCATAGAGAATGCAGTTACGATCTTTCAAAAACTCAATAAAGCGATTTTATAGGCATGGAGAAAACTGGGGTGCATGGCAAATGGGAAAGAGAACACTTTAAGAGACACAATCGTGCAAACGTCAGGGAATACATTTCAAGCAAAGTGGTGCTTGATTTGGGTTTAACGATTCTATCCACCAGCACCTTGACATCAATGTTCTTGTTTTTATCACCTGAACTGTCTTTGTGTATGACATCAACACGCGCTTTTGAATGCTCATGACTTTTGGCTATGGTCAGCACTTCTTGAAGCGATGGTGTGTCTTTTTGCCACAGGGCGTGTCTCGTTTTGTCGGGGGGCATCACAAGATAAACTGATCTCTTAAGCGCTCCTCTAAAGCTGCACCAACATTGCTAGTGGAAGCCAATTTGCGCAAGGTAGTTATGTACTGTTTGACTGACTCATCCTGCCTTGGCATCCTTCTCCCGAAGTGATATCGTACAAGGACAGTACTCACTTTGGGGAGGTAGTGCAAGTCCAACTTTTTGATGCAGATCTCGCATTCATTAAGAGTGGCAGAGGCACTATAAGAAAGTTCAGGAAGGTGTTCAGAGAATTCTTGTCCCTTAGAGCCCAAACAATGCATTAACCATGAGGCTTTCCTCTCTGCACTTAAGGAGGTGTCAAAGACACGAGCATAATGTGTGAAAACCTTCTTCCACGCGAGAGGAGGAACTCCTTGAGATGTCAAAAAGAAGGGAGGGGCAGTGACATTTTGCATTATGTATGTACTATGTTTTGACCTAGTTACTACTTAAGGGTGAACTTCAGTGATCTGCTTACAGTACGCAATATCCACAAATCTTATAAGCTGAGCGCATCAGCGACACTGTGTGAAACTTCAACAATTAAAATTTAGTCCAATGCGCGCAATCCCAGAAACTTTATTTGCTGTGAGTAAAGGGGGTCGGTGGCAGCTTCCTCCTGTGCTCGTTTGGTGACCTAAGGGGACACCTGAATAGTTGAAGGGCATACTTGCTGTTGCTGTACTCGCGCTTCCTGGTGCTTCAGCCTTACCTGGAAGGATCACACGCCAGATCTCAGTGACCTGTCCTACCCGCCCTGGTCCGACGCGGTAGCTAGTACCGTTGCGCGGAGGGCGTGGTAGGTAGAGTCAGGCACTTCTAGTTTGGAGGGTTAGCGCTCTAGCTGCAGGGGAGAATCCTGCATAAATTCCACATGACCCAGCGACCGCGCAGCGGACGCGTGCAGCGGGCGCTCCGCCGGCACGCTGAAGGTGCGCCAAAGGCAAGCCCATGGCCGGACAGGGCTCGGAGCCAGGACCCCTGGAGGAGTTCAGGTAGGCCTTACCTACTCACGGCAGGAGTTGTTTGCTTTCTGCACTGGTACTGTGTCTAAATGTAGACACAGTATGGACCTTCATGCGAGAGACTACATTGAGAAGTGTACACACTGTGGGTATTCGATTAGCCACTGTGTTGGACCTGGCCTCGTGGCGTGGTTCCTCCCCGTTCCTCAGCACCCAGTTAGCCTAGCCCTGCACCCAGAAGCCCCTGGTCGTCCTGTTCCCTGTACGCCCAAACTCCCTGCACGACCCCGCAGCCGACACCAAGCCCCGCATGCCCCCGTCCTCCTTCCTGGCTCCGAGCGCCCAGAACCTGCATCACCCCACAGGGCCCCCGGCAGCCATTTTCCCTCCCCGAGGTCCCTGACTCCCTGGGCCTAGCATGACCCCGGCCCCAGCGAAACTTAGGCTCCAGACGCGCCAGTCCCGGCTGGGGGGTAAAGGGCTCCCCGAGTTAGATAAGACAGGGAGTTTTGATTGCACCTCCGGCCTCCTCCGAGAGACTGGTTTCTCTCACACCTCTGGCCTTCCCCTGTGGGCTGGGTTCAATCGCACCTCTGGCCTCCCCGAGTGCTGGCTCCAGACCCCGCTGGGCGTCTGGGAATTCCCAGACGCATCTTCAAAAGAATCAAAGAGCCAACCACCGGACCTCGCCAACGACCAGCCCCCAAGGAATGAGACCTCCGCCTGCGAAGGGTCCGGACATCAAAGGGCCACTGGACTATATCAAGGCCTGCCCAACAACTGGCGGGCAGTTGTATCCTGGACAAGAAAGCCCTGCTGATCTGATCTCGACTGACCCTTGGGGAAAACGGAAACTTCTAACACTTCGAGTCCTGCTGACGCTGTTGCGGCTCCTTCTCGTAACAACGGAACTGGAACATCGGAGCCCTGCTGACGCTGTCGCGGCTCGTCCTCATAAAGACGGAACTAGAACATCGGAGCCCTGCTGACCTCGTCGCGGCTCGAGCTTGAACCTTAAAGAGACCTTCACGGAACATCCTGAGCCCTGCTGACGTGGTAGCGGCTCCTCAAGAACTGACCTCCGGATCAAGCCCTGCTGACCTCGTCGCGGCTCAAGGAGTACTCTGGTCCGGCTGGACCATCGACGCTACCAACACGACCTGAGTCGACTCGAAGTGAGTGAAGCAGCCAGTACGACCATCATCTTCCATATCCCCCGGCTCGAGGATTGAGAGCTGTGCGCAGGGTACGCTTCGTACTGGCCTAAAGACAGACTGTCCCGCTTCCCTCTTCCCGAATTCCTGAGACTTTACGATCCCTCGATCCCTTGTAAATGAGAGTGCTGATTCCTTTTTACTGTTGAGAAAGAACTTGATTACTGAAAACATACGGTGTGGTGTCCGTTCGTAAGTGTGGTATGAGCTCAGTGTGTACGTTCCTAGACTCGAAGTCCTCCCCGGTGAGGACCTCACGTTAAGACTCGGCATTATTTGTGGGAGAGGTGGGTCACGGAGTGGTCGGGAGGGCATAGCCTGGCCCTCTGGGATCCCCCCTTCTAACATTGGTGGCAAGCGACGGGATAAGAGCCTACGTCTAGGGATCGTACAGTAAAACGACTGACACACTACCCGAACGAAGAACAACCATGAGTCTCATTGTAACAAGCGAAAAGACCACATTCCAGAAGGACCTTCTGGAAGAGTATACCCACCGAGAACTGAAGCAATTCGGCAAAGACTTCCATATCGCTACCACTGGTTTAAGTACCAAAGAGGACTTCCAAAAAGCCCTGACAGCCTGGGTATAGGCAGGAGCCCTTCTTCCCCCGCCAGAAGCAGACGGTGGAGAGGGAGGGCCACAAACCGAAAACCGCGACCAAGAGGGTGAGAGAATCAACTCCCTGATGCGGAGTCCTAGCGCGGAGAGAGGTCTGTCGCCGGAGGAGATGACAGACCGAGAACGCACTCGAAGCCACGAGCTAGAGCTGGCACACCTGAAAATGGAAGGAGAGCTCAAGTTGGCCGAAAAGAAACTGGCCGTAGAACAATTACGGCTGTAAGGAGAACTGGAGGAGAAGAAGCTCCAGAGGGAGCATGAAGGGAAGAAACTCCAGCTGGAGCAAGAGCGTGGCCTGAAAGAGATCGAACTAAAGGCCCGGAGCGAAGACAACCGAACCTCGGGGAACCGAAAAGCCGTTCCCCCGGTGGAACCAAAAGTTCACATCCCCAAGGATGTGGTGAAAGAGTACTACAAGAACGACGATATCCAGCAATGGTTCAAGGCCTACGAAGTCACCATGACCTCCCACCGAGTTCCGCAGAAGGATTGGGGAGCTGGGTTGTGGGGTCGATTTATGAGCGAGGGGAGAGACACCCTGCTCGATCTGCCGTCCACAGTGCAGACCTCCTACAGCCACATGAAAGAGGCCCTCCTCACGAGATACGGGCTCACCGTCGAGATGTATCGCCAGCGGTTCCGAGAGTGCAAGAAGATCCCTGGCACCACGTGGGTGGAGTACGTGAACTTTTACAGTTGAGCCTTGGAAGGGTGGATCAAGGGCAGCAAGGTGACCACTTTTGAAGGACTCATTGATCTCATCGCCTATGAACACTTATCCACCAACTGCTTTGTAGAACTGAGACAGCACCTTCTGGACAGCAAGTTGGCAGATCTCCGGAAGCTGGCGGTCGAAGCAGATCGCTGGGTGAGCACCAGAGTCCCACGGGGTCCCGTGGGAGACTATGGCCGAAACGAGCAAGGATCTTCCCGCCAGAGGGGAGGGGGGTCAGGGTAGACAAAGGGGGTCCCAGGCAGGGCCCCAACGAAGCCCCCTCAGAAACCAGTCCGGAACCTCTCCTCCCACAGCGAGAGCAGGATTCCCCCCAGCTAGACAAGGGCCCAGAATCAGCACAGCCTGCTACAGGTGTCAGCAAACAGGGCATTATGCCAGCGACCCCCAGTGCCCGCTGCTCAAGAAACCCGCTGCTGCAAGTCCCCCCGCGCGCCAGCTAGCCACAGTAGCCTTAGAAGAGGAAAAGATAGAGGACCCAGAGGGGTGGGAACCAGCAGCCATGTCATTAGTCTCCCTGGGGGATAGGGAAATGGTCCCCGGAGCCACACTGCCAGACAACACCGAAAAGTACAGACAGCAGGTGATCGTCAACGGGCACCGCATAGGGGCTCTTCGAGACACAGGGGCTAGCATTACTGCAGTAAGGTGTCACCTAGTAACAGAAGACCAAATTATACCCCACGCCTCCTGCAGGGTGATCTCAGCTGACAATTTTGTCCGGACCTGCTGCATAGCTCAGGTCCCGTTCGAGTGGGAGGGCGTCTCCGGGGAATTACGAATAGCGGTCCGCACCGACATGCCCGTGGACTGCCTACTGGGTAACGACCTGGAGAGTTCCCCGTGGAAGCAGGTAGAGCGAAGGACTCACCTAGAGATGGTGGGCCTGCCCGAGTGGGCATGCGTGAGCACCCGATCCATGACCGCCCGAGTGTCCACCACCGGGGGGGTGGAATCCGTGAACCCTCGCCCAGTCTCTGATGACCCAGAGGGCAGCGGGCGACCCGAGGTCCCCGAGCTTCCCCCCGGTGAGAGCATTGACCCCGGCGCAGGTCCCCTAGGTCCTGACGTCGAACAGACCCCGAACTTGGACCACCTTCCTGAGTTAGCCCAGTGGCGCCAGGAAGGAGGACCTTCCCGAGAAGAATTCTGCCTGGAACAGACCTCCTGTCCTTCCATGGTTGGGCCGCGGCAGCAGGTCGCCGCCCAGGCTGCCGGTGACTAGTCCGGCTCCCACCTTGTCTATTGGGAAAACGGCCTCTTGTACAGTGAACAGAAGTCCGCCGAGCTAGGGTTAGCCCGGGTGCTGGTGGTACCCCTACGCTTCCGCGGCTTCCTCCTGAACCTGGCCCATGATGTGCCCCTAGCGGGACACCTGGGGCAAGACAAAACCTACCACCGCCTGGTCACTCACTTTTACTGGCCCCGCATGCGCTCCGATGTGGAGGCCCACTGCAAGTCCTGCCCCACATGTTAGGCCAGCGCGGGAGAGCGGGGGGAGGCGCAAGGCTCCCCTCCAACCCTTCCCCGTTGTCAGTACCCCCTTTGAACGGGTGGGAATAGATATCGTGGGGCCTCTAGACCCCCAGACCTCCTTAGGCCACCGGTTTATCCACGTCCTGGTGGATCACGCCACCCGATACCCCGAGACCATTCCCCTCCAAATGGTGATGGCTCCCGTAGTGGGCCGGGCCCTCATGGGGATCTTCTCCCGGGTGGGATTCCCGCGAGAAGTGGTGAGCGACCGAGGGACAAACTTCATCTCCAAGTACATGAAGTCCCTCTGGCAACAGTGTGGGGTGACGTACAAGTTCACCGCCCCATACCACCCCCAAGGTAACGGCCTGGTTGAGCGATTCAACCGGACCCTCAAGGAATGATCATGGGTCTCGAGGAGCCCCTGAGATGCAAGTGGGACGTTCTCCTCCCCTGTCTCTTGTTCGCTTACCGAGAAGTACCCCAGAAATCCTTGGGGTTTAGCCCCTTCGAGCTGCTCTACGGGCACCCCGTCCAGGGGGCCCTCAGCCTGGTCAAGGAAGGTTGGAAAACGTCAGCCCAGGATCCCCCTCCAGATGTGTTTCGATACATCCTGGCCCTCCGAAACCAGACTCGGAAGTTCTGAGAACTGGCCGAGGCAAACCTCGAGGCCAGTCAGGAAGAAATGAAACGTTGGTATGACCAGAATGCCACACTGGTCGAGTTTCAGCCCGGACAGCAGGTCTGGGTGATGGCCCCAGTGGAACCTTGTGCCCTGCAGCACAAGTGGACAGGGCCCTTCAAGGTGGTGGAACGCAAGAGCCAGGTTACCTATCTCATTGATGTGCAGTCCCCCAGGAGCCCCTTGAGGGTCCTTCATGTGAACCGCCTCAAACCCCACTTCGTGCGGTCCGAGTTGAGTTTGCTCCTCGCCACCGATGACGGAGCGGAAGAGGACACAGAGCCTCTCCCCGATCTCCTGTGTGCGAAGAAAAAAGATGACTCCGTAGAGGGAGTGAGTCTCTCCTCCTCCCTCACCCCCGAGCAGCGCGAGGACTGTCGCCATTTACTGGGACAATTCTCGGACCTTTTCTCCCTCATCCCCGGTGTCACCAGTTGGTGCGTCCACAATGTGGACACCGGGGATAGCCCTCCGGTACGGCACAGAGCCTACCGCGTCCCTGACAGAGTCCGGGCCTGCATCAAGGCCGAAGTCTCCAAGATGCTAGCCCTAGGAGTGGTAGAAGCCTCTGACAGCCCATGGGCCAGCCCCATGGTCCTGGTTCCGAAGGCGGCCGCCCCCGGCACTGTTCCCGAGCTGAGGTTCTGCGTAGACTACCGCGGACTCAACGCAGTCACCAGAACCGACGCCCACCCCATTCCCCGAGCAGACGAGCTCATTGACCACCTAGGGTCTGCTCGCTATCTCAGCACCTTCGACTTGACCAGCGGATACTGGCAGATTGCCCTCACAGAGGGGGCCAGAGAGAGATCCGCCTTCTCCACCCCGGATGGTCACTACCATTTCCGGATGATGCCCTTCGGAATGAAAAATGCCCCCGCCACCTTCCAGAGGCTGGTTAACCAGGTACTGGCTGGGTTGGAGGAATTCAGCGCCGTGTATCTAGATGATATCGCGGTGTTCAGCTCCCACTGGACCGAGCACCTCCAACACCTCTGGGAGGCGTTGATGGCCCTGCAGAGGGCGGGTCTCACCATTAAGGCCAGCAAATGTCAAATCGGACAAGGGTCCATGATCTACCTGGGGCACCAGGTCGGGAGCGGCCTAGTGGCACCCCTTCAGCCCAAGATTGATACGATCGTGGCCTGGGAGGCCCCCACAACCCAGACGGAAGTGCAGGCGTTCCTAGGGCTCACAGGGTACTACCGAAGATTCATAAAAGGGTATGGCAGCATCGTAGTCCCCCTCACGGAGTTGACCTCCAAAAACCAGCCGAAGAAAGTTAGCTGGACCCCCGCCTGCCAAGAGTCGTTCGAAGCGTTGAAAGATGCGATGTGCACTGCCCCTGTATTACAAGCCCCCGACTACTCCCGAGAGTTTGTGGTCCAAACGGACGCGTCCGAGCATGGCATCGGAGCGGTCCTATCTCAGGTGAACGAAAGCTGCCTAGACCAGCCAGTGGCATTCATTAGCCGGAGGCTACTCCCTCGAGAGCAAAGGTGGAGCACCATCGAGCGGGAGGCCTTTGCGGTGGTTTGGGCCCTGAAAAAGCTTAGGCCCTACCTGTTCGGTACTCACTTCCGGGTCCAAACCGACCACCGACCCCTCCGGTGGCTAATGCAAATGAGAGGGGAGAACCCCAAACTGTTGCGGTTGTCCATCTCCCTCCAGGGGATGGATTTCACTATTGAGCACCGGCCTGGTGTTGACCACGCCAACGCAGACGGCCTGTCCCGATTCTTCCGCCTCAGTGAGGAGAACCCCCAAGGGGATGGGTAGTTCTCTCTGCCTTTCAGCTGGGGGGACGCATGTTGGACCTGGCCTCGTGGCGTGGTTACCCCCGTTCCTCAGCACCCCGTTAGCCTAGCCCTGCACCCAGAAGCCCCTGGTTGTCCTGTTCCCTGTACGCCCAAACTCCCTGCATGACCCCGCAGCCGACGACCAGCTCCGCATGCCCCCGTCCTCCTTCCCGGCTCCGAGCGCCCAGAACCTGCATCACCCCACAGGGCCCCTGGCAGCCATTTTCCCTCCCCGAGGTCCCTGACTCCCTGGGCCTAGCATGACCCCGGCCCCAGCGAAACTTAGGCTCCAGACGCGCCAGTCCCGGCTGGGGGGTAAAGGGCTCCCCGAGTGAGATAAGACAGGGAGTTTCGATTACACCTCCGGCCTCCCCCGAGAGACTGGTTTTTCTCACACCTCTGGCCTTCCCCTGTGGGCTGGGTTCGATCGCACCTTGGCCTCCCCGAGTGCTGGCTCCAGACCCCGCTGGGCGTCTGGGAATTCCTAGACGCATCTTCAAAAGGATCAAAGAGCCAACCGCCGGACCTCTCCAATGACCAGCCCCCAAGGCATGAGACCTCCGCCTGCGAAGGGTCAGGACATCAAAGGGCCACCGGACTATATCAAGGCCCGCCCAACAACTGGCGGGCAGTTGTATCCTGGACAAGAAAGCCCTGCTGATCTGATCGCGGCTGACCCTTGGGGAAAACGGAACCTTGTAACTCTTCGAGCCCTGCTGACGCTGTCGCGGCTCCTTCTCGTAACAACGGAACTGGAACATCGGAGCCCTACTGACACTGTCGCGGCTCGTCCTCGTAAAGACGGAACTAGAACATCAGAGCCCTGCTGACCTTGTCGCGGCTCGAGCTTGAACCTTAAAGAGACCTTCACGGAACATCCTGAGCCCTGCTGACGTGGTCGCGGCTCCTCAAGAACTGACCTCCGGATCAAGCCCTGCTGACCTCGTCGCGGCTCAAGGAGTACTCTGGTCCGGCTGGACCATCGACGCTACCAATACGACCTGAGTCAACTCGAAGTGAGTGAAGCAGCCAGTACGACCATCATCTTCATATCCCCCGGCTCGAGGATTGAGAGCTGTGTGCAGGGTACGCTTCGTACTGGCCTAAAGACTGAGACTGTCCCGCTTCCCTCTTCCCGAATTCCTGAGACTTTACTATCCCTCGATCACTTGTAAATGAGAGTAGTGATTCCTTTTTACTTTTGATAAAGAACTTGATTACTGAAAACCTACGGTGTGGTGTCCATTCGTAAGTGTGGTGTGAGCTCAGTGTGTACGATCGTAGACTCGAAGTCCTCCCTGGTGAGGACCTCACGTTAAGACTCTGCATTATTTGTGGGAGAGGTGGGTCACGGAGTGGTCGGGAGGGCATAGCCTGGCCCTCTGGGATCGCCCCTTCTAACACACTGTGTTCGTACAGGACAGACTGATAGGGAGCTTAGCTCTGCCCTAATTAATTGAAGGTCACTCAAGAAACACAGTGTGGAAATACGGGACCTTCTGATTGACAGTCAGTTGGACATTCTTTTCATAACGGAAACCTGGTTAGATGAGGATTCGGCCCCTGAAATATTGGACACCTTGCCCCCTGGATATTTGATATGAAGGTTGGATAGATGCTGCGGGAGGGGGGGGGATCGTGGTAATCCATAAGGGCAATATTAAATGTACTATGGAGCCAGTAACCATATCCTACAGTGAAGCTGGCGCTTTTTCCATAACAGTATCGAATAATAATAAAAACATTTATTAAGCGCCTTGTTACACAGGAAGACAGTGCGTCCCCGCGCTGTGGGTGCATACCGACAGAACTCCGAACGAAAGCTCAGCCACCTGGGGGGGAGAAGAGCAAAAAGCAGCAGAATGACTAGACCGTGGGTAACAAGTAAGTTTTCAGTTTCAACCTGAAGCGTGCTTCCGAAGGCTCCATCCGGAGCTCGAGTGGGAGTTCGTTCCAGTATTTGCTGGCAAGGAACCTGAAGGATCTACCTCCCATCCGAGCACGGCGGATGCGCGGGACCGTCATCTGCATGCTCCCCATAGATCTCAGCGACCGTATAGGGCAATATATGGTCATTATCTTCTGGAGGTATGTGGGGCCACGGCCATGAGCGATGCGTTGGGTAATGCATAGGGTTTTAAACCGAATGCGTTCCTGCATGGGAAGCCAGAGCAAGATATGAAGTGCCCGCTTACCAGATGACCTCCTAGGCAGTTTTAAAACTAGCCTAGCCGCATTCTGGACACATTGGAGTTGGCTCAGGCCCTTTCTACTAAGCCCACAGAGCAGTGAGTTCCCATAATCGAGGTGTGGGGTGACTAGGGTGTGCACCAGGGTTTTCCTAGCTTTAACAGGAAGAAGGTCTAAGATCTTACGGAGGACCTTGAGTGTACCATAACATTTCCCGGCTACAATCCTCACATGTTGGAAGTAAGATAGGTTTGAATCTAAGATAACACCCAGATTTTTCACCCAGCAAATTAAGACCACCTTGGATAGTCTAGCTCCGCTAAGGAAAACGCGTGACAGAACTAAAACCGCCATGCCATGGTTCTCGAAGGAACTTTTACATCTTAAACAACAGTGCAAACAGGCGGAGCGGAGATGGAGGAGATACTATCTGTCATCGGATAAAACTCTCTTCAAACAGGAACTAGCAACATATAAAGCGCAGATTAAGCTTGCTAAAGCGAGGTATTTGGAGGAAACTTTATTGTCAGCCTCAAACAAAGCACAAACTTTGTTCAAAATTGTCAACGAGCTGTCACGACCAGCCTGTGCTACAACAGCTATCCCAGCCTCTCAGCTATTATGTGACTCCTTGGCGAAGGCCTTTGAGGATAAGATCACAACCATCTTGAGCAACCTAAATCCTATGACACCTGAGGCTGCTCCTACTCCTTCATTGGAGTTGGAGGCTGGGAAAGCCAGGCTGGAAAGCTTCCCGCTCCCATCCTTTGTGGAGTTTGGTGCCTTAGCGGATAGTGTTTCCTCTGGGTCCCCTCTGGATGTAATCCCACACAAAATCTGGAAAGCTTTTCGAGAAGAGTTATACTCTCCTCTCCACGCAATTTGTTGCCAATCTCTGAGCTCGGCCCAGGTCCCGGAAAGCTGGAAATTAGCAGTGGTTTCCCCTTTACTGAAGAAAGATTCACTGGATCCCCTCTGTCCCGCCAATTACAGACCTATATCGTTACTTCCCTTTCCGATCAAGATCTTGGAAAAACTGGTCACAAGACACCTGTCCAGTTTTTTGGAAGGTAACCAGTGTCTGGACGCGGCGCAGTTTGGTTTCAGACCAGCGCATGGAACCGAAACAGCACTGGTGACTGTCTTGAGCGACCTTCGTTCGCGTGCCGACCATGGACGAGCAGCCTTTCTAGTGCTGCTCGACATGTCGGCAGCGTTCGACACGGTCAGCCACGCCATCCTGATCAGGAGATTGGAGGAGGTGGGGGTGACGGGCACCGCCCGGGATTGGCTGGTTTCATACCTGGCCAATAGACACCAGGTGGTTGCCCTCCCCCCCTATAAATCCATCGTAAAGAGGGTTGGTCAGGGAGTACCCCAGGGCTCGGCCATCAGCCCCATCCTCTTCAATCTTTACCTCCGCCCCCTGATCAAGTTAATAAAAACATTTGGCATCTCAGTCACCAACTACGCTGATGACACCCAGCTTATTTTCTCCTTTGAAGGGGAGAACGCGGTGTCTTTGGAGACCTTTCACCATTGCATGGTCACCACGGCAACATGGCTGAGCAACAACTCGCTGCAATTTAACAGCACTAAGACAGAGGTGTTACACTGCTCAGTGGACCGGGTCCCTCGATCTTTGCCACAGGACTTTTGGCCTTCTTCCTTTCAGGGCACGGCGGCAGTAGCAACCTCGGTTCGGAATCTAGGTGTGACAATGGAACCAAGTCTTCAACTGGACGGTTTCATTGATAAAACAGTATCCACCTGCATGGGCCTTTTGCGCTCTCTCAGGAAGATCCTTCCTTTGCTCCCTGCCAATGCCAGACCAGAAGTAGTGCGCAGCATTATCCTTAGCAGACTGGATTACTGCAATGCACTACTTCTGGGGGCACCTGCCACGGCGATAGGTAAGTTGCAAAGAGTGCAGAACTTTGCGGCTAAGTTAGCTCTCTCCCGACGCCGCTTTGATTCCTCCTCCGCAGCCCTCAGAGATTTACACTGGCTTCCTATCCTTCAACGGATTGAATTTAAGGCGCTCTGTTTGGTTTTCCGGGCCCTCCATGATTCTGGACCGTTGCCCCTGCGGGAGATGTTCACATGGTACATCCCTGCTAGAGCTCTCCGGTCTGCCTCCGCCTATTTGGCGGTTGTTCCCAAATTCCAGAGAAAGCGAATGGGTGGCCGTTCTTTTGGTTTCACGGCAGCCAAATTGTGGAACGACTTGCCACTATCGCTTAGATGTGTGGGAGACCTCCTTTCTTTTAAAAAACTTTTAAAAACTCATTTATTCCCCAGGCTAGGATAATTCCTCTTTGATCCTTCTCTTGATTGTGCTTCAGGACCTGTTAGATCTCAGCGCCAGGATGCCCGTTGGGTGACAGCAAGCGCTTTACAAGTGTGTTATACATACATACATACATACATTTTTCACCGAGGCGGATGGGGTGGGCATAGTACCCAAGTCAGCTGGCCACCAGGCTGAGGTCCAGACGGAGGGAGACGGACGATAATCAGAAGTTCCGTCTTATTGCCATTAAGGCGCAGACAATGACCCTTCATCCAGCCAGCCAGAGCCACGAGACAGGAGGAAAAGTTCTCTGCGGTCCCAACTGGGTTATGAGATAACGTTATCACCAGTTGGGTATCATCTGCATACGAGACAATATCCACCCCATAAGACTCCACCAGTCTTGCAAGGGGTTCCATATATAGATTGAACAGCGTGGGGCTCAATATAGAGCCCTGCGGAACCCCTTGTCTAAGAGATCTCCGACTGGATTTGTGTGGGGTGAATGAATTTGAAATTTCCTGTCCGCCAGAAAGGAGCTAAACCAATCATAGGCTTGGCCCGCTATTCCTATCTCACTCAGGCGTACAAGAAGACCCGAGTGCGACACGGTGTCAAAAGCCGCACTCAGGTCCAATAGTATCAGTGCCGCAGTGTGACCGTCGTCCACTTTCCGTCGGAGCAGTTCGGTGGAGAAGAGGAATACTTCGCCCTAAAACCCGATTGGGAGGAGTGAAGAATAAGATTGTCCTCCACAAAGCTCACAAGTTGGTTGTTCACCAATTTCTCAACTACTTTCGCACAAAAAGGCAGAAGGGATATGGGGCGGAGGTTATCTGGCTGAGACATACTCAAAGTGGCCTTCTTTTTGATAGGAACGACCTGGGCCAGCTTCCATTCCTCAGGCACCCGACTTTCTCGGAATGACAAGGTGGCCAGATTGCCAATATGGTCACTCAGGAGCTGTAGATGGTTTCTGAGGATCTTGGCAGGAGCGACATCCATAGGGGATCCGGATTGGATATCCAAGATAGTATTTATCAATTCCTCCAGCGGAGGAACCCTAAATTCCTCTAGAGTGCAGCTCTTCCTGGGTCCATCATCAATGACCTTAGCAGAGGTGTCCGCTGTTGTACTCTGCTGAAAAGATTCATAGATCTTCTCCACTTTACACACAAAGTAATCCGCTATATTTTCGCATGTCTCTTCAGAGGGGATGTCTTCGGTCATAGTCACCGAGAGGGACGTTAACTCCTTATATATTAGGAAGAGCTCTTTGGATGAGTTGTCCGAATTCTCAATCCTCTCTTTGATGTGGTCCCTTTTCACCTTTCTTATCAAGTTATGGTACGCCCTAAGGCTATTCCTGTAAGCTTCTTTGTGGGTGATAACGTAATCTCTCCGCCATCGGCGTTCAAGCACCTTACATTTGGCCTTAGCTGCGCGCAGCTCCTCATTATACCACGGGGCTGATCTAGATCCACGTGCAGGGGATTTTTGGGTCCATGGGGCAACCCTATCCAGGGACTTAGCTATCCAATCCTCAAACTCCTTCCAGGCTCCCCTGAGAGTCTGATGCAACGGAGGGATTTCCTGATTAAGGGCAGTGTCAAATATTTCATGGTTGAATTTCCTCCAGTTCCTGCGTCTGGGAAAAGGTAGACGCTTAGGTTTGTCCGCTCTACTCAAGCCCTGCACACTAAACGGGACGAGGTAATGGTCAGACCATAAAATCCTAACTGGGGGAGATACTTTAATATCGTCCCAGTTCGCAAAGATGGGATCAAGAAGATGCTCCGCTTGATGGGTTGGCCTTCCATCCGATAACCTAAACATCAGGGCTTTTAGAGAGGTGATTACAGATTGTGCCTCCATACAGTCAGAATCCTCAAAATGTAGGTTGAGATCAACTACTATGAGGAATCTATTATACCTGAGGGCAGGCTGAGTTACCGTTTCAAGGAGACTGTCCACAAATTGCGAGGACCCCCCAGGAGGGCGATAAATAAGGTAGCCCATAATAGTCCACTCCGGGGAGACTTTTATGGAGAAAAGGCCCGCCTCACAGTTGCTAATCGATACTTGCTTTAAGGGGCACTCAAGATCGATTTTGTGAACAATCGATATCCCCCCCCCCTTTTTGGATACCTCTATCAATTCTAATAAGACCATATGAAGGTGGAAGGGCCTCCCGAATGTCAGGGGCAGAGGTCTCATCAAGCCAGGTTTCCGTAAGAAATAACAGGTCGGGTTGGCAATCAGTGAGAAGGTCATAAATATTCAGGCAATGTTTTTTAAATGATCGACAGTTCAATAAGTACATAGAGAGTTGGTCTACTCGCTTCATCCTCGCCAAATCTGTGGTGGGGAGAAAGTGACAGCCGCTACACCTAGGGGGCATACACTCAGGCAACATACCCTGAGTGCAGTCTGCTTTGACCGTGGGACGAAGTAGAGTTAGTTCTTCCCTCGAATATCGCAGAGCACTTACACGTTCCATGGGGGCAGATACAGGGGGCCTGGCCCCTGGCCACGGCAGGTCGCGGACGGGCGCAGACGGGCTTGCCTTGTGCGCGCCTTTGGCGCGCACTCGGCACGCCCGCTGCGCGCGTCTGCTGCGCGAGCGCTGACTCATCTACCTTAAATAGGGGTGGGTTTAGCAAGAACTACAGCGCTAACCCGAGCGCAGGAGTCACCGGAAGTGGTAGGTTCCTCACTCTCCGCTCAAACGCCCACAATGGACGCGGCGGACCGGGGCGGGATCAAGGAGCAGGTAGGGATTTAGTTACAAGGCTGATAGTGCAAATAAAGATCAGATCAGTGCAAACAATTCACAGTCAGTTTTAAAAAGGCAATTTAATCACGCATGAAAAATGTTAAAATACACGGGCTAAATCGCACCGCGCTTCACCCTCGTACTGAGGCTATCCCCAGAGTTCGCACACGGAGGTGACTGTCTCTGCCACCGACAGTCAACAACCACAGTAACACAATAACTACATAATTAAAGGTCTTCTTGTTTATAGACCTCCGGGAGGCAGCAATCAATTTTCTGCTAGCCTCATACATAATATACTGGCCTCAGCCATGCGGTATGAGAAATTCATTCTGTTAGGGGATCTTAACCTGCATTTCGACGATGACTCCAATGCCCTGGCCCAAGAGGTTCGTCAAGATTTGTTAACCCTGAAATTAGTATTAACTTTTCCCTAGGGGTTAGTTTGTGGACGGGGTCACGGAAGCTGAAAGGTGGGATGCTAGGGCCATTGACTAGCGCGGGGACACACTGGTTAGTGTAACCAGGCGCAGTATAAACTCAGGATTATTATTATTTATTATCAGCTGAACCATCAGCCTGATTACTGATGGCACATATTTATACAGGGAGGAGTCCCTTTAGCCTAGTGTTCAATTAGATGTGTAGATGTGAGTCTGGTGATGCCTAATAACTGAAAGGCGCATATTTGTTTACCTACAATTTCATATATGTCTGATTTATTATTCCTATTACAGCGCCTTCTACCTTCAGAAGGCCCATCCTAAACCAGTGTGTGGACAAAACACATGCAGACAAATCGAGGACAAAGGGATCGGGACATGGTCTCGGAACACTTACAACAAATCCTACATCAAACCTCACGTTTAACTGATGGAGAGCTATGAGCGACCTGAAGCGCAATACTGAGAAAAAGTAACCAGGAGAATTGCTGCAAATTAAAGTAAATTTAAAAAAAACTAATAATGAACTACATAACCACAGCTGTGTGACCTGGAAGCCGATTGTTTCTCAATATAGCCCTTGTTTGTGATAACCTTGCAGTGCTCACATTATCATCCGCGCTAGAAGAGATGGGAGCCTGGGGTGTCTGGTTACAGAAGCTCATTTACATACAAAGGGGGGTGACAGCCTGTTCACATCACACAGCACAAGTTGTTTACGTAAAATGCTTGTACACAGAACAGGGTAAAGTCTTGTGTCTCTTTTTTTAATTTTATTTAATATATCCTGCACCTCGCTCTCTTCTTCTCTTCCTCGCATTTCAATTCATCGTAAATTACACAAATTCACTATTGCTTTATCAGCACGGCACAAGTCGGAGGTGGACACAGTTTGATGGGGTCCCAGTTCCACCTAGCTCCTTAACCTGCGAATGGGAATTGTTACTTTGTTTCTTGCATCTACAGACCCAGGCCTCAGAGTGTTTGTAACTATCCGTCCCAATAGCAGCGTCCCCTTTATTTATTTGTGTTAGTGGCGCAAGAGAGGAACAAAGAACTAGACAAAATTAGCCCTTCTATTGCTTAATACACTGTAAATGTGAAACACTTTGGGGCTTAGGGGCTGGATAAAGAACGTCAGGAAACAAACGCAAATTGAAAGTACATTTTATTTATTCGTTGAAAATTGTTTAAAAATGTAATTTCCAAGTTCCACATAGCACTTTAAAAATATTTACACTTTCAGTCCTTTCCGAGTTTAGTTAAAAACTGATAGTGGGAAAAACACATGATGTATAAAAACTGAGAACAAAAACGTATTTTTACATTATTTTATGTTTCTTGTTTTTTGTTTTTAAAACAGGCCGTCAACATTTCACATGAACATTATTATAAGGGCCTGACATCACTTCTGGTGACGTCACTACATGCGACGTCATTGTGATTTGCATTTGATAATGGGCTCCTTCACTATTTTCATTATTTGTGCCCTGTTTATTCCATGACATCAATCTATAGCAGTGGTTCCCAAACTTGTTCAACCCATGGCTCCCTTGGCTTATTGATCGTTGGCCGCGACTCCCTATTATTATGTGACATTTTTTAGTGACCGGGCAGAGGCCCTTCAGGAGCGCTGAAGAGTTTCTAAGGCGTGTCTAGACCATCACAGTGATCTAGACACTGCCTTAGTAAAACTGGCTCTATAAAATTAAATAGTTAAATATAGCATAGCTGCTAGGTTTTCTGTAAATGTAGGAGACATTTTGATGTTTTTAGGGTACTCCTTATGTGTGACACTACAAATGTGCGACACCTTATAGCACGTGAATAGTTTTTCCCCTGTGTGTATTCGCTGATGTGTTTGTAGGTTTGACAGGTGACTAAAACACTTTGCACATTCACTGCACTTGAATGGTTTTTCCCCCGTGTGTGTTTGATTATATTTTTAAGGTTTGATAACTGACTAAAGCACTTTGCACATTCACTGCACTTGAATAGTTTTTCCCCTGAGTGTGTTCGCTGGTGCGTTTGTAGGTTTGATAAGTGACTAAAGCACTTTGCACATTCACTGCACATGAATGGCGTTTCCCCTGTGTGTGTTTTCTGATGACGTTGAAGGCTTGATAACCTACTAAAGCACTTTGCACATTCAGTGCACTTGAATGGCTTTTCACCCGTGTGTTCTCGCTGAGGTCGTTGAAGGCTTGATAACTGATTAAAGCCAGGGGAATGGGTTTTCCCCTGTGTGTTTTCTCTGGTGTCTTTGTAGTTCTGATAACCGAACAAAGCTCTTTACATTCACTGCACTTGAATGGTTTTCTCCTGTGTGAGTTCGCTGATGATACCTTAATGCTGAAGTGTAACTGAAATTACTGTCACATTCACTACAATATTAGGGGTTTTCCCCCGTGTGTGTTCGCTGATGAATTTGTAGGACTGATAATCGACTAAAGCTCTTCCCACATTCACTGCAGTTGAATGGCTTTTCCCCTGTGTGTGTTCGCTGATGTGTTTGGAGGACTGATAAGTGTCTAAAGCACTTTGCACATTCACTGCAATGGTATGTATATGTTCGCTGACGTATTTGTAGCTCTGATAACCTACTAAAGCTCTTTACACATTCATTGCACTTGAATCGCTTTTCCCGTGTGTGTGTTTGCTGATGACTTTGTAGTTCTGATAATTGACTGAAGCTCTTCCCACATTCATTGCACTTGAATGGCTCTTCCCCGTGTGTGTTCGCTGATGTCTTTGTAGCCCTGTTAGTTGACTAAAGCTCTTCACACATTCAGTGCAATGGTATGGCTTTTCTCCTGTGTGTATTCGCAGATGACTTTGACGGTGTGATAACTGACTAAAGCTCTTTGCACATTCACTGCACTTGAATGGTTTTTCCCCTGTGTGTGTTCGCAGATGTGTTTGGAGGCTTGATAACCGACTAAAGCTCATCCCACATTCACTGCACTTGAATGGTTTTTCCCCTGTGTGTTTTCGCTGGTGTATTTGTAGCTCTGATAACCTACTAAAGCTCTTTACACATTCACTGCACTTGAAAGGCTTTTCCCCTGTGTGTGTTCGCTGATGTCTTTGTAGCTCTGTTAGTCCACTAAAGCTCTTCCCACATTCATTGCACTTGAATGGCTTTTCCCCCGTGTGTGTTCGCTGATGTCTTTGTAGCTCTGTTAGTCGACTAAAGCTCTTCCCACATTCATTGCACTTGAATGGTTTTTCCCCTGTGTGTATTCGCTGATGTTGTTGGAGGTTTGATAACTGACTAAAGCACTTTGCACATTCACTGCACTTGAATGGCTTTTCCCCAGTGTGTGTTCGCTGATGAGACCTTAATGCTGAAGTGTAACTGAAACTACTGTCACATTCACTACAATGATAGGGTTTTTCCCCCGTGTGTGTTAGCTGATGCCTCTGAAGGTGTGATAACTGACTAAAGCACTTTGCACATTCACTACACTTGAATGGTTTT